>NW_027551773.1:0-600000 GCF_045843805.1 Urocitellus parryii
ACTGGAGAACCTTTGGATGTCCTGTTGCTGATCAGGAGTATACCAGACGGTGCCTTGATTGACTGGGTTTTCTATGAAAATGGTGTAGAACAGAGATGCCCAGTAAGTTGGGGCCTGCTGAGTAGTGGGCCTAGAGAAGTGGTGTGCAGGAGTGTGATAAAACCTCTGTGGTAGGGCCATGTGGATCTGACATTGGGTTCCAAATGGCTTGTGACTGACATGGTGCAGCCAGCAGACACTTCTATGTAAAGGCATCTTGTTATATGGAGAGGTTTCAGGGCAATGTTCAGAATCAGGTTGCTAGGGTCAAGGGGGCAAGCTCTGTGGGATAGAAGACTGGTTGGTGCATTCTCCTAGGACCCTGACCCACCACACGTGACAGAACTCCCTCCAGCACTGTGTCCCAGGTGTACTCCTTGTATTTCATGAAGCAGAATACCAACTCCAGTGCAGCAGCAAGAAACACCACGAAAAGTGAGGAGGACCAAATGGCTTCACAGTCCACAAGGGGAGACACTTAGCCTCCAGTGGCCACTGTGGACCTACAAAGAGAGAATTCAGCACTTCTGCCTCATGTTCAATTGGAAAATCAGACAACCATGTCCTCCAGGTCACATAGATGCAGACCCAGCTTTGATGGTCTCACTACAAAGGAAGCTAAAGCTCCTGACAACAACATAGATTTCAAGTGCCCAACCTCAGAAGCAGTTTCTCACCAAGTCTTTAGGCCAGCAGAGCTCCATGTTTGTGGAGTGTTTACCCTGTCCCTTACTTATGGAAACTCCTCTACCACCTCCAAGTTTGTGAACTCCTGAGCATTTTCCATTCCACATATGCATTCACAGATTTTCTAACTCTCCCCCTCGAGTGCTTCTTCCTTGGGGCGAAGGTCATGTCAAGGCATTGTTCTGGATGAGAGTGGGAAGATTTTTGTGTAGCACGTATTTGCATACACATTGGATTCATTTCCTATTTTCCATTTGAAATACTGATTCCCTGACACTAACCCATACCCTACTAACTCTACTATGAATCCTAATATGATGGAGAAAAATAACCCAAACAGAATAGTAATACAAGCAGTTCAGAGGAGGCATGGTGTATAGTTGCACTTGCCTTTTGCATTATAAAGGGTATGTGTTATAAATCTAGTCCAATTGAATAGAAATAGTTCTCCATGTGTTTTCAAAGTTAACAAATATGTGAATTCCTGTCTCCCTTTCTCTGTAGCCTATTCAAAACATGTATTTTTACATGCAAATATAGAATCCTACCTGGTATCCCACGTATATTCTTGTGAGGTGGCTGACTTGGCAGATACAAATTGTGAGAAGAGATCACTCCTCCCAAACGCTGTTTGGAACTGAAAATTCAACCTATGGGTGAGCTTCCTACTTGAACAACATGATACAAAAATCCATGTTCAGTAAAATGAATATTTTTGGATCTGTGGATGACATATATTTCATGATGAATTTCGATTGGCATATATATTTCGGATTTTTAATGTCTGTGTTTGTGTTTTTTTTTGTATATATATATATATATATATATATATATATATACACACACACACACACACAAACTCTCCAGATTTTTCAAAATATGAAATATATGTTCTTATGATACATTCCCTAAATTGATTCATGTTCATATATGTGGATTTATAATCAACTTTTCACAAGATTATTCTCAGAAATATTTATCCACCTGAAATACATATTTTTTTCCAAGTACTGAAAACTAACTTCAGTGGATGGTGCATAGAAATCCTAATCTTTCTACAGTAACTGACACAGTTTAACATCAATGCAAGTAGATTCCTATGGGACATGACGTGTATTTTGACGTTCATTTTTATTCAACACTGGTACCTTACTATTTCTTCAGCTGATGCACATCATAGGATATACATTTCCTCCTCAAGTTTAAAAATTTCTAGGCATTTGGTTCACTTTCAATCACTTCCTGCTTCACAACACATGTATTCCTCCATGTTTCTTGACTGGTTTGTTCATGAGACTTCATTCCAAACACGTGATTTTCCATTTCCATAATCACTTTTGAAGCAAAACTCACACACCCTTCATGGTAAACCATAACCCTAATATTGCCATTAGAATGTATAACTGGTAGGAATGAATGATTGTGTATCAATATAAGATTTCCTATGTAGTTTCAGATATCAATTCAAACCATTATTTAAATTGGAAGCAGTTATATTATTTATTCACAGTATGGTCTATTCATGCATTATCTCTATATTCATAGACCCAGGGTACACCTATTTGTACCCCCAAATACTAATTGATACGTCTTCAACATACTGCTCCCAGCAATGGTGGAAGTAATACTCATGGTCACCTGATCTGCATATACATTTTATCACTGTGATATTCTGGACACAAAATGCAAAGGTCACACTTATGATTGTAGCAAAGCCTAATTGGAAAGTGAGCATGGATTCCTAAAAACTTCCTTCTCCAGGTTGCCTAATGCTCTCCAATGTCAATCCTATTGGTGACTACACATTTGTTTCTTCCTAAGATTACATATTCATCCTCACCCTGTTGGAAAATGTCTAATCCTATCACTTTGCCTGATTTCCTAATGTCCCTATTGATATCTGCTTTCCTACATATTTTTCCCAGTTCATCATTGTGACTGACTCTTCACATGTGCTGACATTTACATTCACTCTCTAACCGATACCCTATTGCTAAAGAACTTTTGGTCCAAATTTTATACTCACTCTTCTTCCTAAACCTACCGACTAGCTTCCTAATCTTATCTACTATCCCTTTTTGACTGGATGTTCTCTTCTACATTCAATCATCCAAGGTACAAGGTCCTATGCCATTGTAGATCAATTGATCTGAGACATCTGTGCAGAATGTAATTCAAAGCTAAGTATGCCAATCAAGGGCCCAATGCCCTTCTGGCCTTCAAATCTTACTTAGATTTCTGTTTTCATACATATATTTCACCTATATATGATTACAAATATCGCAGGTTCCCAATACCATTCTACAACTAGCAGAATGATTCCTAACCCAAATCCAACATGTTCTTAACCCTAACCAGCCACTGTCCCCTCAATCGAACTTTACAGAAGAGCAGGACAGAGTTGGTCTTACAATACAGGAATGGAGGGGATCTTCCACCTGCTGAGAACCTCAAAGGTCCATGCAGAAATGAACCCTGGAGAAGATGTAGGCAGCTATGAAGGACCTGAGAGAGCAAAAGTCATCTTCCTTGGCAAACAACCTGGTCAGGATGAAGGATGTGTCTGAATGAGCCTCTCTCTGTCTTAATGTAGACAAGATGGACCAAAGCAGGCCTGTGTGGAGAGCTGTTCCTTGGTGCCTATGGTTGATATTCCATTCTAACTTGTGAAAGTGTCACAGGAAGCAGGGGCAGCCTCCATCTCCTGGGACCCTTGCAAGCAACTGTTAGGACACAGTGGTTGCCGAGGCAGTGACCTCATTCAGTTCCTGAAGGAAGTGACCTCACCTCACTTCCTTGGTGATGGAACTCTCTGAACTTGGGATCCAGGAAGCCAGGCACCCAGAGGCAGTCCCAGTCCCAGTCCCAGTGAGCTCGCTTGTTTGGATTTACCAAGGACAGAGTCAGTCTTCCTTGGTACCTACTGATGTGAGGATGGCCAAATGCCAGGAAAGCACTGAAGAGGGCCTTGCCTGAGAAAGCAGGTAGTGGCTCACCGCTGGCTCCTGACAACTTCACAGAGTTGGCCAAGGAGGCCAGATCTGAGACAGGTCAGGCCATTTCGGGGGAACATAGTATGGCCCAGCAGTCAGACGACACTCCGGGTAGTCACAGACCTACTTGGGGGAAGGAGGTGCCTTTGTGGGTGGTGGGGGTGAGTTTGTGGATTTGTCTCATGTTCTGAGAATAGGTAGGAAAGGCGGTTTGTTTGTTTGGAGTGGACTGTTTCCAGTAAGTCTTTGGACAAGGCGAGTGGTTTCTAAGTTTTGTATCTCACTGTGTCCCTGGTTGTAGACATTAGAAAAGAGAATGCATCAATGGATGTTCCTGTCTAGTAGAAAGCTTCCCAGTCTTCATCCTGCCCAATTTATGAGTGGACTGCGGCTTGCCTTATGGATGGGCAACACCTACTATCTTCCTAAAGTTCCTGTTTTCTTCCTGGAATTCTGGCCACTCTCCAGAATAGGCTCATGGTTTTGTGTCCAAGATATGTACCACCTCCAAGCTCTGTGACATGGCCATGTACTGGATAGCTGAAAGGAATGGTGAGCATCTCAGAAAACTCAGATATCAGTGGGACCAGTAAAGTCTCAGTGGAGAAAGCCTGCTTTGGGCCTTTTGCTTACCTAATGTTCTGTTGCCCTGAATGTCAGGAAGGCCTTTGCCTCAGGGCACCCCTTTGGGAAGCCTGAAGAAAACAGTTTTCAAATGGAAATGAATGGGCATCACCTGCGGCTCTTTGCCTTCCATTGCTTTCCAAAGGGATGTGTCTGAATCAGCCTCTTGGCCCTGTGTGAGGCTGTGGCTAGATTGTCAGCACCTGATGGATTGAAGAAAGATCCCATGTGTGCATCCAAAAGCCAAGATGGCAAAAACGCAGTCATTTTGCATGAAGTCTCTCGCCTTCCTCTGTGAGGTTCCTGACCTCCGTCAAGAGAGCATAGGGATCCTTTGGGTCAAATGAGTTCTTCAAAGCCCTGCAGAGGCTAGCCCATAGGCGCTTGGGTTTTCTCCTGACTCCAATTCACACAAAGAATCTATACCCCGCAGTCAGTAGGCCTCAAATTGGAGAAGCAGAGCAGTATTAAAGGCAGGCCTCTTTGATCACTCCTGGTGCACAGGAAGGCTGTCCAGGCCACCCTGATATTAGGCAAATGAGGGGCAAGGGAGCTTCTTGTGGACACTGTCTTGGGCTGAGCCCTGATGGAAACCTCCAGCCAGAGGTTATGATGAGTGTGTATATGGAAGAAGATGAGGGCCATGTGGCAGTGTTTTGGTTTGAATTGTGGTCATTTGTGTGGCGGTTGGAAGAGATGACTGGGTCCACCTTGGCGTGAACTCTGGTGTGATTCCCCTTGGAGACTGAGCTCTGGAACTGACCTCAGAGAAGTATTGCCATGAATTGTGTTGAGATTTAGGAGGCCACGCATGAGAGTCACCCTTGGAATCTGAGATCTAGGCCCAGTTGGCTTTCCACAGAGCACTGGGAATCTCAGCCAGGATATCCCATGATTTTATTCTTCCAGACCTGGCAGCCATTGTTGAGAGTCAAAACACACATGGACCTCACATTGTAGACCTCAATGGGCCTGGCTTCATGCGACCTTTGTCCACTCTTTGGGAAGCCTTGTTTGTGAGAGTTCTCCAGAACTTTCATTGAAATGAGCTTCCTCACCATTTAATGGTTCCTGAATGAATGGAAACCCACAGTGCCTCCAACTTCATCCTTGAAAAATGGCTAGATAAATACCATGAAATTTTTAAGTTCCCATGACCAGGTGGCACTGGAGAACCTTTGGATGTCCTTTTGATGATCAGGAGTGTACCAGACGGTGCCTTGATTGACTGGGTTTTATGAAAATGGCTGTAGAACAGAGATGCCAGTAAGTTGAGTATTGGGCCTGCTGAGTAGTGGGCCTAGAGAAGTGGGGTGCAGGAGTGTGATAAAACCTCTGTGGTAGGGCCATGTGGATCTGACATTGGGTTCCAAATGGCTTGTGACTGACATGGGTGCAGCCAGCAGACACTTCTATGAAAGGCCATCTATGTATATGGAGAGGTTTCAGGGCAATGTTCAGAATCAGGTTGCTAGGGTCAAGGGGGCAAGCTCTGTGGGATAGAAGACTGGTTGGTGCATTCTCCTAGGACCCTGACCCACCACACGTGACAGAACTCCCTCCAGCACTGTGTCCCAGTTGAACTCCTTGTATTTCATGAAGCAAATACCAAACTCCCAGTGCAGCAGCAAGAAACACCACGAAAAGTAGAGGAGGACCAAATGGCTTCCCAGTCCACACGGGGAGACACGTAGCCTCCAGTGGCCACTGTGGACCTACAAAGAGAGAATTCAGCACTTCTGCCTCATGTTCATTGGAAAATCAGAAACCATGTCCTCCAGGTCACATAGATGCAGACCCAGCTTTGATGGTCTCACTACAAAGGAAGCTAAAGCTCCTGACAACAACATAGATTTCAAGTGCCCAACCTCAGAGGCAGTTTCTCACCAAGTCTTTAGGCCAGCAGAGCTCCATGTTTGTGGAGTGTTTACCCTGTCCCTTACTTATGGAAACTCCTCTACCACCTCCAAGGTTGTGAACTCCTGAGCATTTTCCATTCCACATATGTATTCACAGATTTTCTAACTCTTCCCCTCGAGTTGCTTCTTCCTTGGGGCGAAGGTCATGTCAAGGCATTGTTCTGGATGAGAGTGGGAAGATTTTTGTGTAGCACGTATTTGCATACACATTGGATTCATTTCCTATTTTCCATTTGAAATACTGATTCCCTGACACTAACCCATACCCTACTAGACTCTGACTATGAATCCTAATATGATGGAGAAAAATAACCCAAACAGAATAGTAATACAAGCAGTTCAGAGGAGGCATGGTTTTTAGTTGCACTTGCCTTTTGCATTATAAAGGGTAGGTGTTATAAATCTAGTCCAATTGAATAGAAATAGTTCTCCATGTGTTTTTAAAGTTAACAAATATGTGAATTCCTGTCTCCCTTTCTCTGTAGCCTATTCAGCACATGTATTTTTACATGCACATATAGAATCCTACCTGGTATCCCACGTATATTCTTGTGAGGTGGCTGACTTGGCAGATACAAATTGTGAGAAGAGATCACTCCTCCCAAACGCTGTTGGAACTGAAAATTCAACCTATGGGTGAGCTTCCTACTTGAACAACATGATACAAAAATCCATGTTCAGTAAAATGAATATTTTTGGATCTGTGGATGACATATATTTCATGATGAATTTCGATTGGCATATATATTTCAGATTTTTAATGTCTGTGTTTGTGTTTTTTTTTGTGTATATATATACATATATATATATGCACACACACACAAACTCTCCAGATTTTTCAAAATATGAAACATATGTGTCTTATGATACATTCCCTAAATTCATTCATGTTCATATATGTGGATTTATAAACAACTTTTCACAAGATTATTCTCAGAAATAATTATCCACCTGAAATACATATTTTTTTTCCTAGTACTGAAAACTAACTTCAGTGGATGGTGCATAGAAATCCTAATCTTTCTACAGTAACTGACCCAGTTTAACATCAATGCAAGTAGATTCCTATGGGACATGACGTGTATTTTGACGTTCATTTTTATTCAACACTGGTACCTTACTATTTCTTCAGCTGATGCACATCATAGGATATACATTTCCTCCTCAAGTTTAAAAATTTCTAGGCATTTGGTTCACTTTCAATCACTTCCTGCTTCACAACACATGTATTCCTCCATGTTTCTTGACTGGTTTGTTCATGAGACCTCATTCCAAAAACGTGATTTTCCATTTATATAATCACTTTTGAAGCAAAACTCACACACCCTTCATGGTAAACCATAACCCTAATATTGCCATTAGATGTATAACTGGTAGGAATGAATGATTGTGTATCAATATAAGATTTCCTATGTAGTTTCAGATATCAATTCAATCCATTATTTAAATTGGAAGCAGTTATATTATTTATTCACAGTATGGTCTATTCATGCATTATCTCTATATTCATAGACCCAGGGTTCACCTATTTGTACCCCCAAATACTAATTGATACGTCTTCAACACACTGCTCCCAGCAATGGTGGAAGTAATACTCATGTCACCTGATCTGCATATACATTTTATCACTGTGATATTCTAGACAAAAAAATGCAAAGGTCACACTTATGATTGTAGCAAAGCCTAATTGGAAAGTGAGCATGGATTCCTAAAAACTTCCTTCTCCAGGTTGCCTAATGCTCTCCAATGTCAATCCTATTGGTGACTACACATTTGTTTCTTCCTAAGATTACATACTCATCCTCAACCCGGTTGAAAATGTCTAATCCTATCACTTTGCCTGATTTCCTAATGTCTCTATGGATATCTGCTTTCCTACATATTTTTCCCCAATTCATCATTGTGACTGACTCTTCACCTGTGCTGACATTTACATTCACTCTCTAACCGATACCCTATTGCTAAAGAACTTTTGGTCCAAATTTTATACTCACTCTTCTTCCTAAACCTACCAACTAGCTTCCTAATCTTACCTACTATCCCTTTTTGACTGGATGTTCTCTTCTACATTCAATCATCCAAGGTACAAGGTCCTATGCCATTGTAGATCAATTGATCTGAGACATCTGTGCAGAATGTAATTCAAAGCTAAGTATCCCAATCAAGGGCCCAATGCCCTTCTGGCCTTCAAATCTGACTTAGATTTCTGTTTTCATACATATATTTCACCTATATATGATTACAAATATCGCAGGTTCCCAATACCATTCTACAACTAGCAGAATGATTCCTAACCCAAATCGAACATGTTCTTAACCCTAACCAGACACTGTTCCCTCAATCGAACTTTACAGAAGAGCAGGGACAGAGTTGGTCTTACAATACAGGAATGGAGGGGATCTTCCACCTGCTGAGAACCTCAAAGGTCCATGCAGAAATGAACCCTGGAGAAGATGTAGGCAGCTATGAAGGACCTGAGAGAGCAAAAGTCATCTTCCATGGCAAACAACCTGGTCAGGATGAAGGGATGTGTCTGAATGAGCCTCTCTCTTCTTAATGTAGACAAGATGGACCAAAGCAGGCCTGTGTGGAGAGCTGTTCCTTGGTGCCTACGGTTGATATTCCATTCTAACTTGTGAAAGTGTCACAGGAAGCAGGGGCAGACTCCATCTCATGGGACCCTTGCAAGCAACTGTTAGGACACAGTGGTTGCCGAGGCAGTGACCTCATTCAGTTCCTGAAGGAAGTGACCTCACCTCACTTCCTTGGTGATGGAACTCTCTGAACTTGGGATCCAGGAAGCCAGGCACCCAGAGGCAGTCCCAGTCCCAGTCCCAGTGGGCTCACTTGTTTGGATTTACCAAGGACAGAGTCAGTCTTCCTTGGTACCTACTGATGTGAGGATGGCCAAATGCCAGGAAAGCACTGAAGAGGGCCTTGCCTAAGAAAGCAGGTAGTGGCTCACCACTGGCTCCTGACAACTTCACAGAGTTGGCCAAGGAGGCCATACCTGAGACAGGACAGGCCATTTCGGGGAAACATAGTATGGCCCAGCAGTCAGACGACACTCCGGGTAGTCACAGACCTACTTGGGGGAAGGAGGTGCCTTTGTGGGTGTGGGGGTGTGTTTGTGGATTTGTCTCATGTTCTGAGAATAGGTAGGAAACGCGGTTTGTTTGTTTGGAGTGGACTGTTTCCAGTAAGTCTTTGGACAAGGCAAGTGTTTCTAAGTTTGTGTATCTCACTGTGTCCCTGGTTGTAGACATTAGAAAAGAGAATGCATCAATGGATGTGTCCTGTCCAGTAGAAAGCTTCCCAGTCTTCATCCTGCCCAATTTATGAGTGGACTGCGGCTTGCCTTATGGATGGACAACACCTACTATCTTCCTAAGTTCCTGTTTTCTTCCTGAATTCTGGCCACTCTCCAGAATAGGCTCATGGTTTTGTGTCCAAGATATGTACCACCTCCAAGCTCTGTGACATGGCCATGTACTGGATAGCTGAAAGGAATGGTGAGCATCTCAGAAAACTCAGATATCAGTGGGACCAGTAAAGTCTCAGTGGAGAAAGCCTGCTTTGGGCCTTTTGCTTACCTATTGTTCTGTTGCCCTGAATGTCAGGAAGGCCTTTGCCTCAGGGCACCCCTTTGGGAAGCCTGAAGAAAACAGTTTTCAAATGGAAATGAATGGGCATCACCTGTGGCTCTTTGCTTCATTGCTTTGCAAAGGGATGTGTCTGAATCAGCCTCTTGGCCCTGTGTGAGGCTGTGGCTTAGATGGATTGAAGAAAGATCCCATGTGTGCATCCAAAGCCAAGATGGCAAAAACGCAGTCATTTTGCATGAAGTCTCTCGCCTTCCTCTGTAAGGTTCCTGACCTCCGTCAAGAGAGCATAGGGATCCTTTGGGTCAAATGAGTTCTTCAAAGCCCTGCAGAGGCTAGCCCATAGGCGCTTGGGTTTTCTCCTGACTCCAATTCACACAAAGAATCTATACCCCGCAGTCAGTAGGCCTCAAATTGGAGAAGCAGAGCAGTATTAAAGGCAGGCCTCTTTGATCACTCCTGGTGCACAGGAAGGCTGTCCAGGCCACCCTGATATTAGGCAAATGAGGGGCAAGGGAGCTTCTTGTGGACACTGTCTTGGGCTGCGCCCCTGATGGAAACCTCCAGCCAGAGGTTATGATGAGTGTGTATATGGAAGAAGATGAGGGCCATGTGGCAGTGTTTTGGTTTGAATTGTGGTCCTTTGTGTGGCGGTTGGAAGAGATGACTGGGTCCACCTTGGCGTGAACTCTGGTGTGATTCCCCTTGGAGACTGAGTTCTGGAACTGACCTCAGAGAAGGATTGCCATGAATTGTGTTGAGATTGTAGGAGGCCACGCATGAGAGTCACTCTTGGAATCTGAGATCTAGGCCCAGGTTGGCTTTCCACAGAGCACTGGGAATCTCAGCCAGGATATCACATGATTTTTTTCTTACAGACCTGGCAGCCATCGTTGAGAGTCAAAACACACATGGACCTCACATTGTAGACCTCAATGGGCCTGGCTTCATGCAACCTTTTGGCCACTCTTTGGGAAGCCTTGTTTGTGAGAGTTCTCCAGAGCTTTCATTGAAATGAGCTTCCTCACCATTTAATGGTTCCTGAATGAATGGAAACCCACAGTGCCTCCAACTTCATCCTTTAAAAATGGCTATATAAATACCATGAAATTTTTAAGTTCCCATGACCAGGTGGCACTGGAGAACCTTTGGATGTCCTGTTGCTGATCAGGAGTATACCAGACGGTGCCTTGATTGACTGGGTTTTATGAAAATGGTGTAGAACAGAGATGCCAGTAAGTTGGGGCCTGCTGAGTAGTGGGCCTAGAGAAGTGGTGTGCAGGAGTGTGATAAAACCTCTGTGGTAGGGCCATGTGGATCTGACATTGGGTTCCAAATGGCTTGTGACTGACATGGTGCAGCCAGCAGACACTTCTATGTAAAGGCATCTTGTTATATGGAGAGGTTTCAGGGCAATGTTCAGAATCAGGTTGCTAGGGTCAAGGGGGCAAGCTCTGTGGGATAGAAGACTGGTTGGTGCATTCTCCTAGGACCCTGACCCACCACACGTGACAGAACTCCCTCCAGCACTGTGTCCCAGGTGTACTCCTTGTATTTCATGAAGCAAATACCAAACTCCCAGTGCAGCAGCAAGAAACACCACGAAAAGTAGAGGAGGACCAAATGGCTTCACAGTCCACACGGGGAGACACTTAGCCTCCAGTGGCCACTGTGGACCTACAAAGAGAGAATTCAGCACTTCTGCCTCATGTTCATTGGAAAATCAGAAACCATGTCCTCCAGGTCACATAGATGCAGACCCAGCTTTGATGGTCTCACTACAAAGGAAGCTAAAGCTCCTGACAACAACATAGATTTCAAGTGCCCAACCTCAGAGGCAGTTTCTCACCAAGTCTTTAGGCCAGCAGAGCTCCATGTTTGTGGAGTGTTTACCCTGTCCCTTACTTATGGAAACTCCTATACCACCTCCAAGTTTGTGAACTCCTGAGCATTTTCCATTCCACATATGCATTCACAGATTTTCTAACTCTCCCCCTCGAGTTGCTTCTTCCTTGGGGCGAAGGTCATGTCAAGGCATTGTTCTGGATGAGAGTGGGAAGATTTTTGTGTAGCACGTATTTGCATACACATTGGATTCATTTCCTATTTTCCATTTGAAATACTGATTCCCTGACACTAACCCATACCCTACTAGACTCTGACTATGAATCCTAATATGATGGAGAAAAATAACCCAAACAGAATAGTAATACAAGCAGTTCAGAGGAGGCATGGTGTATAGTTGCACTTGCCTTTTGCATTATAAAGGGTAGGTGTTATAAATCTAGTCCAATTGAATAGAAATAGTTCTCCATGTGTTTTTAAAGTTAACAAATATGTGAATTCCTGTCTCCCTTTCTCTGTAGCCTATTCAGCACATGTATTTTTACATGCACATATAGAATCCTACCTGGTATCCCACGTATATTCTTGTGAGGTGGCTGACTTGGCAGATACAAATTGTGAGAAGAGATAACTCCTCCCAAACGCTGTTGGAACTGAAAATTCAACCTATGGGTGAGCTTCCTACTTGAACAACATGATACAAAAATCCATGTTCAGTAAAATGAATATTTTTGGATCTGTGGATGACATATATTTCATGATGAATTTCGATTGGCATATATATTTCGGATTTTTAATGTCTGTGTTTGTGTTTTTTTTTGTATATATATATATATATATATATATATATATATACACACACACACACACACAAACTCTCCAGATTTTTCAAAATATGAAATATATGTGTCTTATGATACATTCCCTAAATTGATTCATGTTCATATATGTGGATTTATAATCAACTTTTCACAAGATTATTCTCAGAAATATTTATCCACCTGAAATACATATTTTTTTTCCAAGTACTGAAAACTAACTTCAGTGGATGGTGCATAGAAATCCTAATCTTTCTACAGTAACTGACACAGTTTAACATCAATGCAAGTAGATTCCTATGGGACATGACGTGTATTTTGACGTTCATTTTTATTCAACACTGGTACCTTACTATTTCTTCAGCTGATGCACATCATAGGATATACATTTCCTCCTCAAGTTTAAAAATTTCTAGGCATTTGGTTCACTTTCAATCACTTCCTGCTTCACAACACATGTATTCCTCCATGTTTCTTGACTGGTTTGTTCATGAGACTTCATTCCAAACACGTGATTTTCCATTTCCATAATCACTTTTGAAGCAAAACTCACACACCCTTCATGGTAAACCATAACCCTAATATTGCCATTAGATGTATAACTGGTAGGAATGAATGATTGTGTATCAATATAAGATTTCCTATGTAGTTTCAGATATCAATTCAAACCATTATTTAAATTGGAAGCAGTTATATTATTTATTCACAGTATGGTCTATTCATGCATTATCTCTATATTCATAGACCCAGGGTACACCTATTTGTACCCCCAAATACTAATTGATACGTCTTCAACATACTGCTCCCAGCAATGGTGGAAGTAATACTCATGTCACCTGATCTGCATATACATTTTATCACTGTGATATTCTGGACACAAAATGCAAAGGTCACACTTATGATTGTAGCAAAGCCTAATTGGAAAGTGAGCATGGATTCCTAAAAACTTCCTTCTCCAGGTTGCCTAATGCTCTCCAATGTCAATCCTATTGGTGACTACACATTTGTTTCTTCCTAAGATTACATATTCATCCTCAACCCTGTTGAAAATGTCTAATCCTATCACTTTGCCTGATTTCCTAATGTCCCTATTGATATCTGCTTTCCTACATATTTTTCCCCAGTTCATCATTGTGACTGACTCTTCACATGTGCTGACATTTACATTCACTCTCTAACCGATACCCTATTGCTAAAGAACTTTTGGTCCAAATTTTATACTCACTCTTCTTCCTAAACCTACCGACTAGCTTCCTAATCTTATCTACTATCCCTTTTTGACTGGATGTTCTCTTCTACATTCAATCATCCAAGGTACAAGGTCCTATGCCATTGTAGATCAATTGATCTGAGACATCTGTGCAGAATGTAATTCAAAGCTAAGTATGCCAATCAAGGGCCCAATGCCCTTCTGGCCTTCAAATCTTACTTAGATTTCTGTTTTCATACATATATTTCACCTATATATGATTACAAATATCGCAGGTTCCCAATACCATTCTACAACTAGCAGAATGATTCCTAACCCAAATCCAACATGTTCTTAACCCTAACCAGACACTGTTCCCTCAATCGAACTTTACAGAAGAGCAGGGACAGAGTTGGTCTTACAATACAGGAATGGAGGGGATCTTCCACCTGCTGAGAACCTCAAAGGTCCATGCAGAAATGAACCCTGGAGAAGATGTAGGCAGCTATGAAGGACCTGAGAGAGCAAAAGTCATCTTCCTTGGCAAACAACCTGGTCAGGATGAAGGGATGTGTCTGAATGAGCCTCTCTCTTCTTAATGTAGACAAGATGGACCAAAGCAGGCCTGTGTGGAGAGCTGTTCCTTGGTGCCTATGGTTGATATTCCATTCTAACTTGTGAAAGTGTCACAGGAAGCAGGGGCAGCCTCCATCTCCTGGGACCCTTGCAAGCAACTGTTAGGACACAGTGGTTGCCGAGGCAGTGACCTCATTCAGTTCCTGAAGGAAGTGACCTCACCTCACTTCCTTGGTGATGGAACTCTCTGAACTTGGGATCCAGGAAGCCAGGCACCCAGAGGCAGTCCCAGTCCCAGTCCCAGTGAGCTCGCTTGTTTGGATTTACCAAGGACAGAGTCAGTCTTCCTTGGTACCTACTGATGTGAGGATGGCCAAATGCCAGGAAAGCACTGAAGAGGGCCTTGCCTGAGAAAGCAGGTAGTGGCTCACCGCTGGCTCCTGACAACTTCACAGAGTTGGCCAAGGAGGCCAGATCTGAGACAGGTCAGGCCATTTCGGGGGAACATAGTATGGCCCAGCAGTCAGACGACACTCCGGGTAGTCACAGACCTACTTGGGGGAAGGAGGTGCCTTTGTGGGTGTGGGGGTGAGTTTGTGGATTTGTCTCATGTTCTGAGAATAGGTAGGAAAGGCGGTTTGTTTGTTTGGAGTGGACTGTTTCCAGTAAGTCTTTGGACAAGGCGAGTGTTTCTAAGTTTGTGTATCTCACTGTGTCCCTGGTTGTAGACATTAGAAAAGAGAATGCATCAATGGATGTGTCCTGTCTAGTAGAAAGCTTCCCAGTCTTCATCCTGCCCAATTTATGAGTGGACTGCGGCTTGCCTTATGGATGGGCAACACCTACTATCTTCCTAAGTTCCTGTTTTCTTCCTGAATTCTGGCCACTCTCCAGAATAGGCTCATGGTTTTGTGTCCAAGATATGTACCACCTCCAAGCTCTGTGACATGGCCATGTACTGGATAGCTGAAAGGAATGGTGAGCATCTCAGAAAACTCAGATATCAGTGGGACCAGTAAAGTCTCAGTGGAGAAAGCCTGCTTTGGGCCTTTTGCTTACCTATTGTTCTGTTGCCCTGAATGTCAGGAAGGCCTTTGCCTCAGGGCACCCCTTTGGGAAGCCTGAAGAAAACAGTTTTCAAATGGAAATGAATGGGCATCACCTGCGGCTCTTTGCTTCATTGCTTTCCAAAGGGATGTGTCTGAATCAGCCTCTTGGCCCTGTGTGAGGCTGTGGCTTAGATTGTCAGCACCTGATGGATTGAAGAAAGATCCCATGTGTGCATCCAAAGCCAAGATGGCAAAAACGCAGTCATTTTGCATGAAGTCTCTCGCCTTCCTCTGTGAGGTTCCTGACCTCCGTCAAGAGAGCATAGGGATCCTTTGGGTCAAATGAGTTCTTCAAAGCCCTGCAGAGGCTAGCCCATAGGCGCTTGGGTTTTCTCCTGACTCCAATTCACACAAAGAATCTATACCCCGCAGTCAGTAGGCCTCAAATTGGAGAAGCAGAGCAGTATTAAAGGCAGGCCTCTTTGATCACTCCTGGTGCACAGGAAGGCTGTCCAGGCCACCCTGATATTAGGCAAATGAGGGGCAAGGGAGCTTCTTGTGGACACTGTCTTGGGCTGAGCCCCTGATGGAAACCTCCAGCCAGAGGTTATGATGAGTGTGTATATGGAAGAAGATGAGGGCCATGTGGCAGTGTTTTGGTTTGAATTGTGGTCATTTGTGTGGCGGTTGGAAGAGATGACTGGGTCCACCTTGGCGTGAACTCTGGTGTGATTCCCCTTGGAGACTGAGCTCTGGAACTGACCTCAGAGAAGTATTGCCATGAATTGTGTTGAGATTTTAGGAGGCCACGCATGAGAGTCACCCTTGGAATCTGAGATCTAGGCCCAGGTTGGCTTTCCACAGAGCACTGGGAATCTCAGCCAGGATATCCCATGATTTTATTCTTCCAGACCTGGCAGCCATTGTTGAGAGTCAAAACACACATGGACCTCACATTGTAGACCTCAATGGGCCTGGCTTCATGCGACCTTTGTCCACTCTTTGGGAAGCCTTGTTTGTGAGAGTTCTCCAGAACTTTCATTGAAATGAGCTTCCTCACCATTTAATGGTTCCTGAATGAATGGAAACCCACAGTGCCTCCAACTTCATCCTTGAAAAATGGCTAGATAAATACCATGAAATTTTTAAGTTCCCATGACCAGGTGGCACTGGAGAACCTTTGGATGTCCTGTTGATGATCAGGAGTGTACCAGACGGTGCCTTGATTGACTGGGTTTTATGAAAATGGTGTAGAACAGAGATGCCAGTAAGTTGAGTATTGGGCCTGCTGAGTAGTGGGCCTAGAGAAGTGGTGTGCAGGAGTGTGATAAAACCTCTGTGGTAGGGCCATGTGGATCTGACATTGGGTTCCAAATGGCTTGTGACTGACATGGTGCAGCCAGCAGACACTTCTATGTAAAGGCATCTTGTTATATGGAGAGGTTTCAGGGCAATGTTCAGAATCAGGTTGCTAGGGTCAAGGGGGCAAGCTCTGTGGGATAGAAGACTGGTTGGTGCATTCTCCTAGGACCCTGACCCACCACACGTGACAGAACTCCCTCCAGCACTGTGTCCCAGTTGAACTCCTTGTATTTCATGAAGCAAATACCAAACTCCCAGTGCAGCAGCAAGAAACACCACGAAAAGTAGAGGAGGACCAAATGGCTTCCCAGTCCACACGGGGAGACACGTAGCCTCCAGTGGCCACTGTGGACCTACAAAGAGAGAATTCAGCACTTCTGCCTCATGTTCATTGGAAAATCAGAAACCATGTCCTCCAGGTCACATAGATGCAGACCCAGCTTTGATGGTCTCACTACAAAGGAAGCTAAAGCTCCTGACAACAACATAGATTTCAAGTGCCCAACCTCAGAGGCAGTTTCTCACCAAGTCTTTAGGCCAGCAGAGCTCCATGTTTGTGGAGTGTTTACCCTGTCCCTTACTTATGGAAACTCCTCTACCACCTCCAAGGTTGTGAACTCCTGAGCATTTTCCATTCCACATATGTATTCACAGATTTTCTAACTCTTCCCCTCGAGTTGCTTCTTCCTTGGGGCGAAGGTCATGTCAAGGCATTGTTCTGGATGAGAGTGGGAAGATTTTTGTGTAGCACGTATTTGCATACACATTGGATTCATTTCCTATTTTCCATTTGAAATACTGATTCCCTGACACTAACCCATACCCTACTAGACTCTGACTATGAATCCTAATATGATGGAGAAAAATAACCCAAACAGAATAGTAATACAAGCAGTTCAGAGGAGGCATGGTTTTTAGTTGCACTTGCCTTTTGCATTATAAAGGGTAGGTGTTATAAATCTAGTCCAATTGAATAGAAATAGTTCTCCATGTGTTTTTAAAGTTAACAAATATGTGAATTCCTGTCTCCCTTTCTCTGTAGCCTATTCAGCACATGTATTTTTACATGCACATATAGAATCCTACCTGGTATCCCACGTATATTCTTGTGAGGTGGCTGACTTGGCAGATACAAATTGTGAGAAGAGATCACTCCTCCCAAACGCTGTTGGAACTGAAAATTCAACCTATGGGTGAGCTTCCTACTTGAACAACATGATACAAAAATCCATGTTCAGTAAAATGAATATTTTTGGATCTGTGGATGACATATATTTCATGATGAATTTCGATTGGCATATATATTTCAGATTTTTAATGTCTGTGTTTGTGTTTTTTTTTGTGTATATATATACATATATATATATGCACACACACACAAACTCTCCAGATTTTTCAAAATATGAAACATATGTGTCTTATGATACATTCCCTAAATTCATTCATGTTCATATATGTGGATTTATAAACAACTTTTCACAAGATTATTCTCAGAAATAATTATCCACCTGAAATACATATTTTTTTTCCTAGTACTGAAAACTAACTTCAGTGGATGGTGCATAGAAATCCTAATCTTTCTACAGTAACTGACCCAGTTTAACATCAATGCAAGTAGATTCCTATGGGACATGACGTGTATTTTGACGTTCATTTTTATTCAACACTGGTACCTTACTATTTCTTCAGCTGATGCACATCATAGGATATACATTTCCTCCTCAAGTTTAAAAATTTCTAGGCATTTGGTTCACTTTCAATCACTTCCTGCTTCACAACACATGTATTCCTCCATGTTTCTTGACTGGTTTGTTCATGAGACCTCATTCCAAAAACGTGATTTTCCATTTATATAATCACTTTTGAAGCAAAACTCACACACCCTTCATGGTAAACCATAACCCTAATATTGCCATTAGATGTATAACTGGTAGGAATGAATGATTGTGTATCAATATAAGATTTCCTATGTAGTTTCAGATATCAATTCAATCCATTATTTAAATTGGAAGCAGTTATATTATTTATTCACAGTATGGTCTATTCATGCATTATCTCTATATTCATAGACCCAGGGTTCACCTATTTGTACCCCCAAATACTAATTGATACGTCTTCAACACACTGCTCCCAGCAATGGTGGAAGTAATACTCATGTCACCTGATCTGCATATACATTTTATCACTGTGATATTCTAGACAAAAAAATGCAAAGGTCACACTTATGATTGTAGCAAAGCCTAATTGGAAAGTGAGCATGGATTCCTAAAAACTTCCTTCTCCAGGTTGCCTAATGCTCTCCAATGTCAATCCTATTGGTGACTACACATTTGTTTCTTCCTAAGATTACATACTCATCCTCAACCCGGTTGAAAATGTCTAATCCTATCACTTTGCCTGATTTCCTAATGTCTCTATGGATATCTGCTTTCCTACATATTTTTCCCCAATTCATCATTGTGACTGACTCTTCACCTGTGCTGACATTTACATTCACTCTCTAACCGATACCCTATTGCTAAAGAACTTTTGGTCCAAATTTTATACTCACTCTTCTTCCTAAACCTACCAACTAGCTTCCTAATCTTACCTACTATCCCTTTTTGACTGGATGTTCTCTTCTACATTCAATCATCCAAGGTACAAGGTCCTATGCCATTGTAGATCAATTGATCTGAGACATCTGTGCAGAATGTAATTCAAAGCTAAGTATCCCAATCAAGGGCCCAATGCCCTTCTGGCCTTCAAATCTGACTTAGATTTCTGTTTTCATACATATATTTCACCTATATATGATTACAAATATCGCAGGTTCCCAATACCATTCTACAACTAGCAGAATGATTCCTAACCCAAATCGAACATGTTCTTAACCCTAACCAGACACTGTTCCCTCAATCGAACTTTACAGAAGAGCAGGGACAGAGTTGGTCTTACAATACAGGAATGGAGGGGATCTTCCACCTGCTGAGAACCTCAAAGGTCCATGCAGAAATGAACCCTGGAGAAGATGTAGGCAGCTATGAAGGACCTGAGAGAGCAAAAGTCATCTTCCATGGCAAACAACCTGGTCAGGATGAAGGGATGTGTCTGAATGAGCCTCTCTCTTCTTAATGTAGACAAGATGGACCAAAGCAGGCCTGTGTGGAGAGCTGTTCCTTGGTGCCTACGGTTGATATTCCATTCTAACTTGTGAAAGTGTCACAGGAAGCAGGGGCAGACTCCATCTCATGGGACCCTTGCAAGCAACTGTTAGGACACAGTGGTTGCCGAGGCAGTGACCTCATTCAGTTCCTGAAGGAAGTGACCTCACCTCACTTCCTTGGTGATGGAACTCTCTGAACTTGGGATCCAGGAAGCCAGGCACCCAGAGGCAGTCCCAGTCCCAGTCCCAGTGGGCTCACTTGTTTGGATTTACCAAGGACAGAGTCAGTCTTCCTTGGTACCTACTGATGTGAGGATGGCCAAATGCCAGGAAAGCACTGAAGAGGGCCTTGCCTAAGAAAGCAGGTAGTGGCTCACCACTGGCTCCTGACAACTTCACAGAGTTGGCCAAGGAGGCCATACCTGAGACAGGACAGGCCATTTCGGGGAAACATAGTATGGCCCAGCAGTCAGACGACACTCCGGGTAGTCACAGACCTACTTGGGGGAAGGAGGTGCCTTTGTGGGTGTGGGGGTGTGTTTGTGGATTTGTCTCATGTTCTGAGAATAGGTAGGAAACGCGGTTTGTTTGTTTGGAGTGGACTGTTTCCAGTAAGTCTTTGGACAAGGCAAGTGTTTCTAAGTTTGTGTATCTCACTGTGTCCCTGGTTGTAGACATTAGAAAAGAGAATGCATCAATGGATGTGTCCTGTCCAGTAGAAAGCTTCCCAGTCTTCATCCTGCCCAATTTATGAGTGGACTGCGGCTTGCCTTATGGATGGACAACACCTACTATCTTCCTAAGTTCCTGTTTTCTTCCTGAATTCTGGCCACTCTCCAGAATAGGCTCATGGTTTTGTGTCCAAGATATGTACCACCTCCAAGCTCTGTGACATGGCCATGTACTGGATAGCTGAAAGGAATGGTGAGCATCTCAGAAAACTCAGATATCAGTGGGACCAGTAAAGTCTCAGTGGAGAAAGCCTGCTTTGGGCCTTTTGCTTACCTATTGTTCTGTTGCCCTGAATGTCAGGAAGGCCTTTGCCTCAGGGCACCCCTTTGGGAAGCCTGAAGAAAACAGTTTTCAAATGGAAATGAATGGGCATCACCTGTGGCTCTTTGCTTCATTGCTTTGCAAAGGGATGTGTCTGAATCAGCCTCTTGGCCCTGTGTGAGGCTGTGGCTTAGATGGATTGAAGAAAGATCCCATGTGTGCATCCAAAGCCAAGATGGCAAAAACGCAGTCATTTTGCATGAAGTCTCTCGCCTTCCTCTGTAAGGTTCCTGACCTCCGTCAAGAGAGCATAGGGATCCTTTGGGTCAAATGAGTTCTTCAAAGCCCTGCAGAGGCTAGCCCATAGGCGCTTGGGTTTTCTCCTGACTCCAATTCACACAAAGAATCTATACCCCGCAGTCAGTAGGCCTCAAATTGGAGAAGCAGAGCAGTATTAAAGGCAGGCCTCTTTGATCACTCCTGGTGCACAGGAAGGCTGTCCAGGCCACCCTGATATTAGGCAAATGAGGGGCAAGGGAGCTTCTTGTGGACACTGTCTTGGGCTGCGCCCCTGATGGAAACCTCCAGCCAGAGGTTATGATGAGTGTGTATATGGAAGAAGATGAGGGCCATGTGGCAGTGTTTTGGTTTGAATTGTGGTCCTTTGTGTGGCGGTTGGAAGAGATGACTGGGTCCACCTTGGCGTGAACTCTGGTGTGATTCCCCTTGGAGACTGAGTTCTGGAACTGACCTCAGAGAAGGATTGCCATGAATTGTGTTGAGATTGTAGGAGGCCACGCATGAGAGTCACTCTTGGAATCTGAGATCTAGGCCCAGGTTGGCTTTCCACAGAGCACTGGGAATCTCAGCCAGGATATCACATGATTTTTTTCTTACAGACCTGGCAGCCATCGTTGAGAGTCAAAACACACATGGACCTCACATTGTAGACCTCAATGGGCCTGGCTTCATGCAACCTTTTGGCCACTCTTTGGGAAGCCTTGTTTGTGAGAGTTCTCCAGAGCTTTCATTGAAATGAGCTTCCTCACCATTTAATGGTTCCTGAATGAATGGAAACCCACAGTGCCTCCAACTTCATCCTTTAAAAATGGCTATATAAATACCATGAAATTTTTAAGTTCCCATGACCAGGTGGCACTGGAGAACCTTTGGATGTCCTGTTGCTGATCAGGAGTATACCAGACGGTGCCTTGATTGACTGGGTTTTATGAAAATGGTGTAGAACAGAGATGCCAGTAAGTTGGGGCCTGCTGAGTAGTGGGCCTAGAGAAGTGGTGTGCAGGAGTGTGATAAAACCTCTGTGGTAGGGCCATGTGGATCTGACATTGGGTTCCAAATGGCTTGTGACTGACATGGTGCAGCCAGCAGACACTTCTATGTAAAGGCATCTTGTTATATGGAGAGGTTTCAGGGCAATGTTCAGAATCAGGTTGCTAGGGTCAAGGGGGCAAGCTCTGTGGGATAGAAGACTGGTTGGTGCATTCTCCTAGGACCCTGACCCACCACACGTGACAGAACTCCCTCCAGCACTGTGTCCCAGGTGTACTCCTTGTATTTCATGAAGCAAATACCAAACTCCCAGTGCAGCAGCAAGAAACACCACGAAAAGTAGAGGAGGACCAAATGGCTTCACAGTCCACACGGGGAGACACTTAGCCTCCAGTGGCCACTGTGGACCTACAAAGAGAGAATTCAGCACTTCTGCCTCATGTTCATTGGAAAATCAGAAACCATGTCCTCCAGGTCACATAGATGCAGACCCAGCTTTGATGGTCTCACTACAAAGGAAGCTAAAGCTCCTGACAACAACATAGATTTCAAGTGCCCAACCTCAGAGGCAGTTTCTCACCAAGTCTTTAGGCCAGCAGAGCTCCATGTTTGTGGAGTGTTTACCCTGTCCCTTACTTATGGAAACTCCTATACCACCTCCAAGTTTGTGAACTCCTGAGCATTTTCCATTCCACATATGCATTCACAGATTTTCTAACTCTCCCCCTCGAGTTGCTTCTTCCTTGGGGCGAAGGTCATGTCAAGGCATTGTTCTGGATGAGAGTGGGAAGATTTTTGTGTAGCACGTATTTGCATACACATTGGATTCATTTCCTATTTTCCATTTGAAATACTGATTCCCTGACACTAACCCATACCCTACTAGACTCTGACTATGAATCCTAATATGATGGAGAAAAATAACCCAAACAGAATAGTAATACAAGCAGTTCAGAGGAGGCATGGTGTATAGTTGCACTTGCCTTTTGCATTATAAAGGGTATGTGTTATAAATCTAGTCCAATTGAATAGAAATAGTTCTCCATGTGTTTTCAAAGTTAACAAATATGTGAATTCCTGTCTCCCTTTCTCTGTAGCCTATTCAAAACATGTATTTTTACATGCAAATATAGAATCCTACCTGGTATCCCACGTATATTCTTGTGAGGTGGCTGACTTGGCAGATACAAATTGTGAGAAGAGATAACTCCTCCCAAACGCTGTTGGAACTGAAAATTCAACCTATGGGTGAGCTTCCTACTTGAACAACATGATACAAAAATCCATGTTCAGTAAAATGAATATTTTTGGATCTGTGGATGACATATATTTCATGATGAATTTCGATTGGCATATATATTTCGGATTTTTAATGTCTGTGTTTGTGTTTTTTTTATATATATATATATATATATATATATATATATATACACACACACACACACACAAACTCTCCAGATTTTTCAAAATATGAAATATATGTGTCTTATGATACATTCCCTAAATTGATTCATGTTCATATATGTGGATTTATAATCAACTTTTCACAAGATTATTCTCAGAAATATTTATCCACCTGAAATACATATTTTTTTTCCAAGTACTGAAAACTAACTTCAGTGGATGGTGCATAGAAATCCTAATCTTTCTACAGTAACTGACACAGTTTAACATCAATGCAAGTAGATTCCTATGGGACATGACGTGTATTTTGACGTTCATTTTTATTCAACACTGGTACCTTACTATTTCTTCAGCTGATGCACATCATAGGATATACATTTCCTCCTCAAGTTTAAAAATTTCTAGGCATTTGGTTCACTTTCAATCACTTCCTGCTTCACAACACATGTATTCCTCCATGTTTCTTGACTGGTTTGTTCATGAGACTTCATTCCAAACACGTGATTTTCCATTTCCATAATCACTTTTGAAGCAAAACTCACACACCCTTCATGGTAAACCATAACCCTAATATTGCCATTAGATGTATAACTGGTAGGAATGAATGATTGTGTATCAATATAAGATTTCCTATGTAGTTTCAGATATCAATTCAAACCATTATTTAAATTGGAAGCAGTTATATTATTTATTCACAGTATGGTCTATTCATGCATTATCTCTATATTCATAGACCCAGGGTACACCTATTTGTACCCCCAAATACTAATTGATACGTCTTCAACATACTGCTCCCAGCAATGGTGGAAGTAATACTCATGTCACCTGATCTGCATATACATTTTATCACTGTGATATTCTGGACACAAAATGCAAAGGTCACACTTATGATTGTAGCAAAGCCTAATTGGAAAGTGAGCATGGATTCCTAAAAACTTCCTTCTCCAGGTTGCCTAATGCTCTCCAATGTCAATCCTATTGGTGACTACACATTTGTTTCTTCCTAAGATTACATATTCATCCTCAACCCTGTTGAAAATGTCTAATCCTATCACTTTGCCTGATTTCCTAATGTCCCTATTGATATCTGCTTTCCTACATATTTTTCCCCAGTTCATCATTGTGACTGACTCTTCACATGTGCTGACATTTACATTCACTCTCTAACCGATACCCTATTGCTAAAGAACTTTTGGTCCAAATTTTATACTCACTCTTCTTCCTAAACCTACCGACTAGCTTCCTAATCTTATCTACTATCCCTTTTTGACTGGATGTTCTCTTCTACATTCAATCATCCAAGGTACAAGGTCCTATGCCATTGTAGATCAATTGATCTGAGACATCTGTGCAGAATGTAATTCAAAGCTAAGTATGCCAATCAAGGGCCCAATGCCCTTCTGGCCTTCAAATCTTACTTAGATTTCTGTTTTCATACATATATTTCACCTATATATGATTACAAATATCGCAGGTTCCCAATACCATTCTACAACTAGCAGAATGATTCCTAACCCAAATCCAACATGTTCTTAACCCTAACCAGACACTGTTCCCTCAATCGAACTTTACAGAAGAGCAGGGACAGAGTTGGTCTTACAATACAGGAATGGAGGGGATCTTCCACCTGCTGAGAACCTCAAAGGTCCATGCAGAAATGAACCCTGGAAAAGATGTAGGCAGCTATGAAGGACCTGAGAGAGCAAAAGTCATCTTCCTTGGCAAACAACCTGGTCAGGATGAAGGGATGTGTCTGAATGAGCCTCTCTCTTCTTAATGTAGACAAGATGGACCAAAGCAGGCCTGTGTGGAGAGCTGTTCCTTGGTGCCTATGGTTGATATTCCATTCTAACTTGTGAAAGTGTCACAGGAAGCAGGGGCAGCCTCCATCTCCTGGGACCCTTGCAAGCAACTGTTAGGACACAGTGGTTGCCGAGGCAGTGACCTCATTCAGTTCCTGAAGGAAGTGACCTCACCTCACTTCCTTGGTGATGGAACTCTCTGAACTTGGGATCCAGGAAGCCAGGCACCCAGAGGCAGTCCCAGTCCCAGTCCCAGTGAGCTCGCTTGTTTGGATTTACCAAGGACAGAGTCAGTCTTCCTTGGTACCTACTGATGTGAGGATGGCCAAATGCCAGGAAAGCACTGAAGAGGGCCTTGCCTGAGAAAGCAGGTAGTGGCTCACCGCTGGCTCCTGACAACTTCACAGAGTTGGCCAAGGAGGCCAGACCTGAGACAGGACAGGCCATTTCGGGGGAACATAGTATGGCCCAGCAGTCAGACGACACTCCGGGTAGTCACAGACCTACTTGGGGGAAGGAGGTGCCTTTGTGGGTGTGGGGGTGAGTTTGTGGATTTGTCTCATGTTCTGAGAATAGGTAGGAAAGGCGGTTTGTTTGTTTGGAGTGGACTGTTTCCAGTAAGTCTTTGGACAAGGCGAGTGTTTCTAAGTTTGTGTATCTCACTGTGTCCCTGGTTGTAGACATTAGAAAAGAGAATGCATCAATGGATGTGTCCTGTCTAGTAGAAAGCTTCCCAGTCTTCATCCTGCCCAATTTATGAGTGGACTGCGGCTTGCCTTATGGATGGGCAACACCTACTATCTTCCTAAGTTCCTGTTTTCTTCCTGAATTCTGGCCACTCTCCAGAATAGGCTCATGGTTTTGTGTCCAAGATATGTACCACCTCCAAGCTCTGTGACATGGCCATGTACTGGATAGCTGAAAGGAATGGTGAGCATCTCAGAAAACTCAGATATCAGTGGGACCAGTAAAGTCTCAGTGGAGAAAGCCTGCTTTGGGCCTTTTGCTTACCTATTGTTCTGTTGCCCTGAATGTCAGGAAGGCCTTTGCCTCAGGGCACCCCTTTGGGAAGCCTGAAGAAAACAGTTTTCAAATGGAAATGAATGGGCATCACCTGTGGCTCTTTGCTTCATTGCTTTCCAAAGGGATGTGTCTGAATCAGCCTCTTGGCCCTGTGTGAGGCTGTGGCTTAGATTGTCAGCACCTGATGGATTGAAGAAAGATCCCATGTGTGCATCCAAAGCCAAGATGGCAAAAACGCAGTCATTTTGCATGAAGTCTCTCGCCTTCCTCTGTAAGGTTCCTGACCTCCGTCAAGAGAGCATACGGATCCTTTGGGTCAAATGAGTTCTTCAAAGCCCTGCAGAGGCTAGCCCATAGGCGCTTGGGTTTT
The DNA here is from genome assembly GCF_045843805.1 of Urocitellus parryii. Taxonomy (NCBI): domain Eukaryota; kingdom Metazoa; phylum Chordata; class Mammalia; order Rodentia; family Sciuridae; genus Urocitellus; species Urocitellus parryii. The sequence goes on from NW_027551773.1 coordinate 26,731, forward strand.
CTCCTGACTCCAATTCACACAAAGAATCTATAGCCCGCAGTCAGTAGGCCTCAAATTGGAGAAGCAGAACAGTATTAAAGGCAGGCCTCTTTGATCACTCCTTGTGCACAGGAAGGCTGTCCAGGCCACCCTGATATTAGGCAAATGAGGGGCAAGGGAGCTTCTTGTGGACACTGTCTTGGGCTGAGCCCCTGATGGAAACCTCCAGCCAGAGGTTATGATGAGTGTGTATATGGAAGAAGATGAGGGCCATGTGGCAGTGTTTTGGTTTGAATTGTGGTCATTTGTGTGGCGGTTGGAAGAGATGACTGGGTCCACCTTGGCGTGAACTCTGGTGTGATTCCCCTTGGAGACTGAGTTCTGGAACTGACCTCAGAGAAGTATTGCCATGAATTGTGTTGAGATTGTAGGAGGCCACGCATGAGAGTCACCCTTGGAATCTGAGATCTAGGCCCAGGTTGGCTTTCCACAGAGCACTGGGAATCTCAGCCAGGATATCCCATGATTTTATTCTTCCAGACCTGGCAGCCATCGTTGAGAGTCAAAACACACATGGACCTCACATTGTAGACCTCAGTGGGCCTGGCTTCATGCGACCTTTTGGCCACTCTTTGGGAAGCCTTGTTTGTGAGAGTTCTCCAGAGCTTTCATTGAAATGAGCTTCCTCACCATTTAATGGTTCCTGAATGAATGGAAACCCACAGTGCCTCCAACTTCATCCTTGAAAAATGGCTAGATAAATACCATGAAATTTTTAAGTTCCCATGACCAGGTGGCACTGGAGAACCTTTGGATGTCCTGTTGCTGATCAGGAGTGTACCAGACGGTGCCTTGATTGACTGGGTTTTATGAAAATGGTGTAGAACAGAGATGCCAGTAAGTTGAGTAGTGGGCCTGCTGAGTAGTGGTCCTAGAGAAGTGGTGTGCAGGAGTGTGATAAAACCTCTGTGGTAGGGCCATGTGGATCTGACATTGGGTTCCAAATGGCTTATGACTGACATGGTGCAGCCAGCAGACACTTCTATGTAAAGGCATCTTGTTATATGGAGAGGTTTCAGGGCAATGTTCAGAATCAGGTTGCTAGGGTCAAGGGGGCAAGCTCTGTGGGATAGAAGACTGGTTGGTGCATTCTCCTAGGACCCTGACCCACCACACGTGACAGAACTCCCTCCAGCACTGTGTCCCAGTTGAACTCCTTGTATTTCATGAAGCAAATACCAAACTCCCAGTGCAGCAGCAAGAAACACCACGAAAAGTAGAGGAGGACCAAATGGCTTCACAGTCCACACGGGGAGACACTTAGCCTCCAGTGGCCACTGTGGACCTACAAAGAGAGAATTCAGCACTTCTGCCTCATGTTCATTGGAAAATCAGAAACCATGTCCTCCAGGTCACATAGATGCAGACCCAGCTTTGATGGTCTCACTACAAAGGAAGCTAAAGCTCCTGACAACAACATAGATTTCAAGTGCCCAACCTCAGAGGCAGTTTCTCACCAAGTCTTTAGGCCAGCAGAGCTCCATGTTTGTGGAGTGTTTACCCTGTCCCTTACTTATGGAAACTCCTCTACCACCTCCAAGTTTGTGAACTCCTGAGCATTTTCCATTCCACATATGCATTCACAGATTTTCTAACTCTCCCCCTCGAGTTGCTTCTTCCTTGGGGCGAAGGTCATGTCAAGGCATTGTTCTGGAAGAGAGTGGGAAGATTTTTGTGTAGCACGAATTTGCATACACATTGGATTCATTTCCTATTTTCCATTTGAAATACTGATTCCCTGACACTAACCCATACCCTACTAGACTCTATGAATCCTAATATGATGGAGAAAAATAACCCATACAGAATAGTAATACAAGCAGTTCAGAGGAGGCATGGTGTATAGTTGCACTTGCCTTTTGCATTATAAAGGGTATGTGTTATAAATCTAGTCCAATTGAATAGAAATAGTTCTCCATGTGTTTTCAAAGTTAACAAATATGTGAATTCCTGTCTCCCTTTCTCTGTAGCCTATTCAAAACATGTATTTTTACATGCAAATATAGAATCCTACCTGGTATCCCACGTATATTCTTGTGAGGTGGCTGACTTGGCAGATACAAATTGTGAGAAGAGATCACTCCTCCCAAACGCTGTTGGAACTGAAAATTCAACCTATGGGTGAGCTTCCTACTTGAACAACATGATACAAAAATCCATGTTCAGTAAAATGAATATTTTTGGATCTGTGGATGACATATATTTCATGATGAATTTCGATTGGCATATATATTTCGAATTTTTAATCCCTGTGTTTATGTTTTGTGTGTGTGTGTGTGTGTGTGTGTGTGTATACACACACACACACACAAACTCTCCAGATTTTTCAAAATATGAAATATATGTGTCTTATGATACATTCCCTAAATTCATTCATGTTCATATATGTGGATTTATAAACAACTTTTCACAAGATTATTCTCAGAAATATTTATCCACCTGAAATACATATTTTTTTCCTAGTACTGAAAACTAACTTCAGTGGATGGTGCATAGAAATCCTAATCTTTCTACAGTAACTGACCCAGTTTAACATCAATGCAAGTAGATTCCTATGGGACATGATGTGTATTTTGACGTTCATTTTTATTCAACACTGGTACCTTACTATTTCTTCAGCTGATGCACATCATAGGATATACATTTCCTCCTCAAGTTTAAAAATTTCTAGGCATTTGGTTCACTTTCAATCACTTCCTGCTTCACAACACATGTATTCCTCCATGTTTCTTGACTGGTTTGTTCATGAGACTTCATTCCAAACACATGATTTTCCATTTCCATAATCACTTTTGAAGCAAAACTCACACACCCTTCATGGTAAACCATAACCCTAATATTGCCATTAGATGTATAACTGGTAGGAATGAATGATTGTGTATCAATATAAGATTTCCTATGTAGTTTCAGATATCAATTCAATCCATTATTTAAATTGGAAGCAGTTATATTATTTATTCACAGTATGGTCTATTCATGCATTAACTCTATATTCATAGACCCAGGGTACACCTATTTGTACCCCCAAATACTAATTGATACGTCTTCAACATACTGCTCCCAGCAATGGTGGAAGTAATACTCATGTCACCTGATCTGCATATACATTTTATCACTGTGATATTCTGGACACAAAATGCAAAGGTCACACTTATGATTGTAGCAAAGCCTAATTGGAAAGTGAGCATGGATTCCTAAAAACTTCCTTCTCCAGGTTGCCTAATGCTCTCCAATGTCAATCCTATTGGTGACTACACATTTGTTTCTTCCTAAGATTACATATTCATCCTCAACCCTGTTGAAACTGTCTAATCCTATCACTTTGCCTGATTTCCTAATGTCCCTATTGATATCTGCTTTCCTACATATTTTTCCCCAGTTCATCATTGTGACTGACTCTTCACATGTGCTGACATTTACATTCACTCTCTAACCGATACCCTATTGCTAAAGAACTTTTGGTCCAAATTTTATACTCACTCTTCTTCCTAAACCTACCGACTAGCTTCCTAATCTTATCTACTATCCCTTTTTGACTGGATGTTCTCTTCTACATTCAATCATCCAAGGTACAAGGTCCTATGCCATTGTAGATCAATTGATCTGAGACATCTGTGCAGAATGTAATTCAAAGCTAAGTATCCCAATCAAGGGCCCAATGCCCTTCTGGCCTTCAAATCTTACTTAGATTTCTGTTTTCATACATATATTTCACCTATATATGATTACAAATATCGCAGGTTCCCAATACCATTCTACAACTAGCAGAATGATTCCTAACCCAAATCCAACATGTTCTTAACCCTAACCAGACACTGTTCCCTCAATCGAACTTTACAGAAGAGCAGGGACAGAGTTGGTCTTACAATACAGGAATGGAGGGGATCTTCCACCTGCTGAGAACCTCAAAGGTCCATGCAGAAATGAACCCTGGAGAAGATGTAGGCAGCTATGAAGGACCTGAGAGAGCAAAAGTCATCTTCCTTGGCAAACAACCTGGTCAGGATGAAGGGATGTGTCTGAATGAGCCTCTCTCTTCTTAATGTAGACAAGATGGACCAAAGCAGGCCTGTGTGGAGAGCTGTTCCTTGGTGCCTATGGTTGATATTCCATTCTAACTTGTGAAAGTGTCACAGGAAGCAGGGGCAGCCTCCATCTCCTGGGACCCTTGCAAGCAACTGTTAGGACACAGTGGTTGCCGAGGCAGTGACCTCATTCAGTTCCTGAAGGAAGTGACCTCACCTCACTTCCTTGGTGATGGAACTCTCTGAACTTGGGATCCAGGAAGCCAGGCACCCAGAGGCAGTCCCAGTCCCAGTCCCAGTGAGCTCGCTTGTTTGGATTTACCAAGGACAGAGTCAGTCTTCCTTGGTACCTACTGATGTGAGGATGGCCAAATGCCAGGAAAGCACTGAAGAGGGCCTTGCCTGAGAAAGCAGGTAGTGGCTCACCGCTGGCTCCTGACAACTTCACAGAGTTGGCCAAGGAGGCCAGATCTGAGACAGGTCAGGCCATTTCGGGGGAACATAGTATGGCCCAGCAGTCAGACGACACTCCGGGTAGTCACAGACCTACTTGGGGGAAGGAGGTGCCTTTGTGGGTGTGGGGGTGAGTTTGTGGATTTGTCTCATGTTCTGAGAATAGGTAGGAAAGGCGGTTTGTTTGTTTGGAGTGGACTGTTTCCAGTAAGTCTTTGGACAAGGCGAGTGTTTCTAAGTTTGTGTATCTCACTGTGTCCCTGGTTGTAGACATTAGAAAAGAGAATGCATCAATGGATGTGTCCTGTCTAGTAGAAAGCTTCCCAGTCTTCATCCTGCCCAATTTATGAGTGGACTGCGGCTTGCCTTATGGATGGGCAACACCTACTATCTTCCTAAGTTCCTGTTTTCTTCCTGAATTCTGGCCACTCTCCAGAATAGGCTCATGGTTTTGTGTCCAAGATATGTACCACCTCCAAGCTCTGTGACATGGCCATGTACTGGATAGCTGAAAGGAATGGTGAGCATCTCAGAAAACTCAGATATCAGTGGGACCAGTAAAGTCTCAGTGGAGAAAGCCTGCTTTGGGCCTTTTGCTTACCTATTGTTCTGTTGCCCTGAATGTCAGGAAGGCCTTTGCCTCAGGGCACCCCTTTGGGAAGCCTGAAGAAAACAGTTTTCAAATGGAAATGAATGGGCATCACCTGTGGCTCTTTGCTTCATTGCTTTGCAAAGGGATGTGTCTGAATCAGCCTCTTGGCCCTGTGTGAGGCTGTGGCTTAGATTGTCAGCACCTGATGGATTGAAGAAAGATCCCATGTGTTCATCCAAAGCCAAGATGGCAAAAACGCAGTCATTTTGCATGAAGTCTCTCGCCTTCCTCTGTAAGGTTCCTGACCTCCGTCAAGAGAGCATAGGGATCCTTTGGGTCAAATGAGTTCTTCAAAGCCCTGCAGAGGCTAGCCCATAGGCGCTTGGGTTTTCTCCTGACTCCAATTCACACAAAGAATCTATAGCCCGCAGTCAGTAGGCCTCAAATTGGAGAAGCAGAACAGTACTAAAGGCAGGCCTCTTTGATCACTCCTTGTGCACAGGAAGGCTGTCCAGGCCACCCTGATATTAGGCAAATGAGGGGCAAGGGAGCTTCTTGTGGACACTGTCTTGGGCTGAGCCCCTGATGGAAACCTCCAGCCAGAGGTTATGATGAGTGTGTATATGGAAGAAGATGAGGGCCATGTGGCAGTGTTTTGGTTTGAATTGTGGTCATTTGTGTGGCGGTTGGAAGAGATGACTGGGTCCACCTTGGCGTGAACTCTGGTGTGATTCCCCTTGGAGACTGAGTTCTGGAACTGACCTCAGAGAAGTATTGCCATGAATTGTGTTGAGATTGTAGGAGGCCACGCATGAGAGTCACCCTTGGAATCTGAGATCTAGGCCCAGGTTGGCTTTCCACAGAGCACTGGGAATCTCAGCCAGGATATCCCATGATTTTATTCTTCCAGACCTGGCAGCCATCGTTGAGAGTCAAAACACACATGGACCTCACATTGAAGACCTCAGTGGGCCTGGCTTCATGCGACCTTTTGGCCACTTTTTGGGAAGCCTTGTTTGTGAGAGTTCTCCAGAGCTTTCATTGAAATGAGCTTCCTCACCATTTAATGGTTCCTGAATGAATGGAAACCCACAGTGCCTCCAACTTCATCCTTGAAAAATGGCTAGATAAATACCATGAAATTTTTCAGTTCCCATGACCAGGTGGCACTGGAGAACCTTTGGATGTCCTGTTGCTGATCAGGAGTGTACCAGACGGTGCCTTGATTGACTGGGTTTTATGAAAATGGTGTAGAACAGAGATGCCAGTAAGTTGAGTAGTGGGCCTGCTGAGTAGTGGGCCTAGAGAAGTGGTGTGCAGGAGTGTGATAAAACCTCTGTGGTAGGGCCATGTGGATCTGACATTGGGTTCCAAATGGCTTATGACTGACATGGTGCAGCCAGCAGACACTTCTATGTAAAGGCATCTTGTTATATGGAGAGGTTTCAGGGCAATGTTCAGAATCAGGTTGCTAGGGTCAAGGGGGCAAGCTCTGTGGGATAGAAGACTGGTTGGTGCATTCTCCTAGGACCCTGACCCACCACACGTGACAGAACTCCCTCCAGCACTGTGTCCCAGTTGAACTCCTTGTATTTCATGAAGCAAATACCAAACTCCCAGTGCAGCAGCAAGAAACACCACGAAAAGTAGAGGAGGACCAAATGGCTTCACAGTCCACACGGGGAGACACTTAGCCTCCAGTGGCCACTGTGGACCTACAAAGAGAGAATTCAGCACTTCTGCCTCATGTTCATTGGAAAATCAGAAACCATGTCCTCCAGGTCACATAGATGCAGACCCAGCTTTGATGGTCTCACTACAAAGGAAGCTAAAGCTCCTGACAACAACATAGATTTCAAGTGCCCAACCTCAGAGGCAGTTTCTCACCAAGTCTTTAGGCCAGCAGAGCTCCATGTTTGTGGAGTGTTTACCCTGTCCCTTACTTATGGAAACTCCTATACCACCTCCAAGTTTGTGAACTCCTGAGCATTTTCCATTCCACATATGCATTCACAGATTTTCTAACTCTCCCCCTCGAGTTGCTTCTTCCTTGGGGCGAAGGTCATGTCAAGGCATTGTTCTGGAAGAGAGTGGGAAGATTTTTGTGTAGCACGAATTTGCATACACATTGGATTCATTTCCTATTTTCCATTTGAAATACTGATTCCCTGACACTAACCCATACCCTACTAGACTCTGACTATGAATCCTAATATGATGGAGAAAAATAACCCAAACAGAATAGTAATACAAGCAGTTCAGAGGAGGCATGGTGTATAGTTGCACTTGCCTTTTGCATTATAAAGGGTAGGTGTTATAAATCTAGTCCAATTGAATAGAAATAGTTCTCCATGTGTTTTCAAAGTTAACAAATATGTGAATTCCTGTCTCCCTTTCTCTGTAGCCTATTCAAAACATGTATTTTTACATGCAAATATAGAATCCTACCTGGTATCCCACGTATATTCTTGTGAGGTGGCTGACTTGGCAGATACAAATTGTGAGAAGAAATCACTCCTCCCAAACGCTGTTGGAACTGAAAATTCAACCTATGGGTGAGCTTCCTACTTGAACAACATGATACAAAAATCCATGTTCAGTAAAATGAATATTTTTGGATCTGTGGATGACATATATTTCATGATGAATTTCGATTGGCATATATATTTCGAATTTTTAATGCCTGTGTTTATGTTTTGTGTGTGTGTGTGTGTGTGTGTGTGTGTATACACACACACACACACAAACTCTCCAGATTTTTCAAAATATGAAATATATGTGTCTTATGATACATTCCCTAAATTCATTCATGTTCATATATGTGGATTTATAAACAACTTTTCACAAGATTATTCTCAGAAATATTTATCCACCTGAAATACATATTATTTTCCTAGTACTGAAAACTAACTTCAGTGGATGGTGCATAGAAATCCTAATCTTTCTACAGTAACTGACCCAGTTTAACATCAATGCAAGTAGATTCCTATGGGACATGATGTGTATTTTGACGTTCATTTTTATTCAACACTGGTACCTTACTATTTCTTCAGCTGATGCACATCATAGGATATACATTTCCTCCTCAAGTTTAAAAATTTCTAGGCATTTGGTTCACTTTCAATCACTTCCTGCTTCACAACACATGTATTCCTCCATGTTTCTTGACTGGTTTGTTCATGAGACTTCATTCCAAACACATGATTTTCCATTTCCATAATCACTTTTGAAGCAAAACTCACACACCCTTCATGGTAAACCATAACCCTAATATTGCCATTAGATGTATAACTGGTAGGAATGAATGATTGTGTATCAATATAAGATTTCCTATGTAGTTTCAGATATCAATTCAATCCATTATTTAAATTGGAAGCAGTTATATTATTTATTCACAGTATGGTCTATTCATGCATTAACTCTATATTCATAGACCCAGGGTACACCTATTTGTACCCCCAAATACTAATTGATACGTCTTCAACATACTGCTCCCAGCAATGGTGGAAGTAATACTCATGTCACCTGATCTGCATATACATTTTATCACTGTGATATTCTGGACACAAAATGCAAAGGTCACACTTATGATTGTAGCAAAGCCTAATTGGAAAGTGAGCATGGATTCCTAAAAACTTCCTTCTCCAGGTTGCCTAATGCTCTCCAATGTCAATCCTATTGGTGACTACACATTTGTTTCTTCCTAAGATTACATATTCATCCTCAACCCTGTTGAAACTTTCTAATCCTATCACTTTGCCTGATTTCCTAATGTCCCTATTGATATCTGCTTTCCTACATATTTTTCCCCAGTTCATCATTGTGACTGACTCTTCACATGTGCTGACATTTACATTCACTCTCTAACCGATACCCTATTGCTAAAGAACTTTTGGTCCAAATTTTATACTCACTCTTCTTCCTAAACCTACCGACTAGCTTCCTAATCTTATCTACTATCCCTTTTTGACTGGATGTTCTCTTCTACATTCAATCATCCAAGGTACAAGGTCCTATGCCATTGTAGATCAATTGATCTGAGACATCTGTGCAGAATGTAATTCAAAGCTAAGTATCCCAATCAAGGGCCCAATGCCCTTCTGGCCTTCAAATCTTACTTAGATTTCTGTTTTCATACATATATTTCACCTATATATGATTACAAATATCCCAGGTTCCCAATACCATTCTACAACTAGCAGAATGATTCCTAACCCAAATCCAACATGTTCTTAACCCTAACCAGACACTGTTCCCTCAATCGAACTTTACAGAAGAGCAGGGACAGAGTTGGTCTTACAATACAGGAATGGAGGGGATCTTCCACCTGCTGAGAACCTCAAAGGTCCATGCAGAAATGAACCCTGGAGAAGATGTAGGCAGCTATGAAGGACCTGAGAGAGCAAAAGTCATCTTCCTTGGCAAACAACCTGGTCAGGATGAAGGGGTGTGTCTGAATTAGCCTCTCTCTTCTTAATGTAGACAAGATGGACCAAAGCAGGCCTGTGTGGAGAGCTGTTCCTTGGTGCCTATGGTTGATATTCCATTCTAACTTGTGAAAGTGTCACAGGAAGCAGGGGCAGCCTCCATCTCCTGGGACCCTTACAAGCAACTGTTAGGACACAGTGGTTGCCGAGGCAGTGACCTCATTCAGTTCCTGAAGGAAGTGACCTCACCTCACGTCCTTGGTGATGGAACTCTCTGAACTTGGGATCCAGGAAGCCAGGCACCCAGAGGCAGTCCCAGTGGGCTCACTTGTTTGGATTTACCAAGGACAGAGTCAGTCTTCCTTGGTCCCTACTGATGTGAGGATGGCCAAATGCCAGGAAAGCACTGAAGAGGGCCTTGCCTGAGAAAGCAGGTAGTGGCTCACCGCTGGCTCCTGACAACTTCACAGAGTTGGCCAAGGAGGCCAGACCTGAGACAGGACATGCCATTTCGGGGGAACATAGTATGGCCCAGCAGTCAGACGACACTCCGGGTAGTCACAGACCTACTTGGGGGAAGGAGGTGCCTTTGTGGGTGTGGGGGTGAGTTTGTGGATTTGTCTCATGTTCTGAGAATAGGTAGGAAAGGCGGTTTGTTTGTTTGGAGTGGACTGTTTCCAGTAAGTCTTTGGACAAGGCGAGTGTTTCTAAGTTTGTGTATCTCACTGTGTCCCTGGTTGTAGACATTAGAAAAGAGAATGCATCAATGGATGTGTCCTGTCTAGTAGAAAGCTTCCCAGTCTTCATCCTGCCCAATTTATGAGTGGACTGCGGCTTGCCTTATGGATGGGCAACACCTACTATCTTCCTAAGTTCCTGTTTTCTTCCTGAATTCTGGCCACTCTCCAGAATAGGCTCATGGTTTTGTGTCCAAGATATGTACCACCTCCAAGCTCTGTGACATGGCCATGTACTGGATAGCTGAAAGGAATGGTGAGCATCTCAGAAAACTCAAGATATCAGTGGGACCAGTAAAGTCTCAGTGGAGAAAGCCTGCTTTGGGCCTTTTGCTTACCTATTGTTCTGTTGCCCTGAATGTCAGGAAGGCCTTTGCCTCAGGGCACCCCTTTGGGAAGCCTGAAGAAAACAGTTTTCAAATGGAAATGAATGGGCATCACCTGTGGCTCTTTGCTTCATTGCTTTGCAAAGGGATGTGTCTGAATCAGCCTCTTGGCCCTGTGTGAGGCTGTGGCTTAGATTGTCAGCACCTGATGGATTGAAGAAAGATCCCATGTGTGCATCCAAAGCCAAGATGGCAAAAACGCAGTCATTTTGCATGAAGTCTCTCGCCTTCCTCTGTAAGGTTCCTGACCTCCGTCAAGAGAGCATAGGGATCCTTTGGGTCAAATGAGTTCTTCAAAGCCCTGCAGAGGCTAGCCCATAGGCGCTTGGGTTTTCTCCTGACTCCAATTCACACAAAGAATCTATACCCCGCAGTCAGTAGGCCTCAAATTGGAGAAGCAGAGCAGTATTAAAGGCAGGCCTCTTTGATCACTCCTGGTGCACAGGAAGGCTGTCCAGGCCACCCTGATATTAGGCAAATGAGGGGCAAGGGAGCTTCTTGTGGACACTGTCTTGGGCTGAGCCCCTGATGGAAACCTCCAGCCAGAGGTTATGATGAGTGTGTATATGGAAGAAGATGAGGGCCATGTGGCAGTGTTTTGGTTTGAATTGTGGTCCTTTGTGTGGCGGTTGGAAGAGATGACTGGGTCCACCTTGGCGTGAACTCTGGTGTGATTCCCCTTGGAGACTGAGTTCTGGAACTGACCTCAGAGAAGTATTGCCATGAATTGTGTTGAGATTTTAGTTGGCCACGCATGAGAGTCACCCTTGGAATCTGAGATCTAGGCCCAGGTTGGCTTTCCACAGAGCACTGGGAATCTCAGCCAGGATATCACATGATTTTATTCTTCCAGACCTGGCAGCCATCGTTGAGAGTCAAAACACACATGGACCTCACATTGAAGACCTCAGTGGGCCTGGCTTCATGCGACCTTTTGGCCACTCTTTGGGAAGCCTTGTTTGTGAGAGTTCTCCAGAGCTTTCATTGAAATGAGCTTCCTCACCATTTAATGGTTCCTGAATGAATGGAAACCCACAGTGCCTCCAACTTCATCCTTGAAAAATGGCTAGATAAATACCATGAAATTTTTAAGTTCCCATGACCAGGTGGCACTGGAGAACATTTGGATGTCCTGTAGCTGATCAGGAGTGTACCAGACGGTGCCTTGATTGACTGGGTTTTATGAAAATGGTGTAGAACAGAGATGCCAGTAAGTTGGGGCCTGCTGAGTAGTGGGCCTAGAGAAGTGGTGTGCAGGAGTGTGATAAAACCTCTGTGGTAGGGCCATGTGGATCTGACATTGGGTTCCAAATGGCTTGTGACTGACATGGTGCAGCCAGCAGACACTTCTATGTAAAGGCATCTTGTTATATGGAGAGGTTTCAGGGCAATGTTCAGAATCAGGTTGCTAGGGTCAAGGGGGCAAGCTCTGTGGGATAGAAGACTGGTTGGTGCATTCTCCTAGGACCCTGACCCACCACACGTGACAGAACTCCCTCCAGCACTGTGTCCCAGTTGAACTCCTTGTATTTCATGAAGCAAATACCAAACTCCCAGTGCAGCAGCAAGAAACACCACGAAAAGTAGAGGAGGACCAAATGGCTTCACAGTCCACACGGGGAGACACTTAGCCTCCAGTGGCCACTGTGGACCTACAAAGAGAGAATTCAGCACTTCTACCTCATATTCATTGGAAAATCAGAAACCATGTCCTCCAGGTCACATAGATGCAGACCCAGCTTTGATGGTCTCACTACAAAGGAAGCTAAAGCTCCTGACAACAACATAGATTTCAAGTGCCCAACCTCAGAGGCAGTTTCTCACCAAGTCTTTAGGCCAGCAGAGCTCCATGTTTGTGGAGTGTTTACCCTGTCCCTTACTTATGGAAACACCTCTACCACCTCCAAGGTTGTGAACTCCTGACATTTTCCATTCCACATATGTATTCACACATTTTCTAACTCTCCCCCTCGAGTTGCTTCTTCCTTAGGGCGAAGGTCATGTCAAGGCATTGTTCTGGATGAGAGTGGGAAGATTTTTGTGTAGCACGTATTTGCATACACATTGGATTCATTTCCTATTTTCCATTTGAAATACTGATTCCCTGACACTAACCCATACCCTACTAGACTCTGACTATGAATCCTAATATGATGGACAAAAATAACCCAAACAGAATAATAATACAAGCAGTTCAGAGGAGGCATGGTGTATAGTTGCACTTACCTTTTGCATTATAAAGGGTAGGTGTTATAAATCTAGTCCAATTGAATAGAAATAGTTCTCCATGTGTTTTTAAAGTTAAGAAATATGTGAATTCCTGTCTCCCTTTCTCTGTAGCCTATTCAGCACATGTATTTTTACATGCACATATAGAATCCTACCTGGTATCCCACGTATATTCTTGTGAGGTGGCTGACTTGGCAGATACAAATTGTGAGAAGAGATCACTCCTCCCAAACGCTGTTGGAACCGAAAATTCAACCTATGGGTGAGCTTCCTACTTGAACAACATGATACAAAAATCCATGTTCAGTAAAATGAATATTTTTGGATCTGTGGTTGACATATATTTCATGATGAATTTCGATTGGCATATATATTTCGGATTTTTAATGTCTCTGTGGTTTTTTTTGTATATATATATATATATATATATATATATATACACACACACACACACACACACAAACTCTCCAGATTTTTCAAAATATGAAATATATGTGTCTTATGATACATTCCCTAAATTCATTCATGTTCATATATGTGGATTTATAAACAACTTTTCACAAGATTATTCTCAGAAATATTTATCCACCTGAAATACATATTTTTTTCCTAGTACTGAAAACTAACTTCAGTGGATGGTGCATAGAAATCCTAATCTTTCTACAGTAACTGACCCAGTTTAACATCAATGCAAGTAGATTCCTATGGGACATGATGTGTATTTTGACGTTCATTTTTATTCAACACTGGTACCTTACTATTTCTTCAGCTGATGCACATCATAGGATATACATTTCCTCCTCAAGTTTAAAAATTTCTAGGCATTTGGTTCACTTTCAATCACTTCCTGCTTCACAACACATGTATTCCTCCATGTTTCTTGACTGGTTTGTTCATGAGACTTCATTCCAAACACATGATTTTCCATTTCCATAATCACTTTTGAAGCAAAACTCACACACCCTTCATGGTAAACCATAACCCTAATATTGCCATTAGATGTATAACTGGTAGGAATGAATGATTGTGTATCAATATAAGATTTCCTATGTAGTTTCAGATATCAATTCAATCCATTATTTAAATTGGAAGCAGTTATATTATTTATTCACAGTATGGTCTATTCATGCATTAACTCTATATTCATAGACCCAGGGTACACCTATTTGTACCCCCAAATACTAATTGATACGTCTTCAACATACTGCTCCCAGCAATGGTGGAAGTAATACTCATGTCACCTGATCTGCATATACATTTTATCACTGTGATATTCTGGACACAAAATGCAAAGGTCACACTTATGATTGTAGCAAAGCCTAATTGGAAAGTGAGCATGGATTCCTAAAAACTTCCTTCTCCAGGTTGCCTAATGCTCTCCAATGTCAATCCTATTGGTGACTACACATTTGTTTCTTCCTAAGATTACATATTCATCCTCAACCCTGTTGAAAATGTCTAATCCTATCACTTTGCCTGATTTCCTAATGTCCCTATTGATATCTGCTTTCCTACATATTTTTCCCCAGTTCATCATTGTGACTGACTCTTCACATGTGCTGACATTTACATTCACTCTCTAACCGATACCCTATTGCTAAAGAACTTTTGGTCCAAATTTTATACTCACTCTTCTTCCTAAACCTACCGACTAGCTTCCTAATCTTACCTACTATCCCTTTTTGACTGGATGTTCTCTTCTACATTCAATCATCCAAGGTACAAGGTCCTATGCCATTGTAGATCAATTGATCTGAGACATCTGTGCAGAATGTAATTCAAAGCTAAGTATCCCAATCAAGGGCCCAATGCCCTTCTGGCCTTCAAATCTTACTTAGATTTCTGTTTTCATACATATATTTCACCTATATATGATTACAAATATTGCAGGTTCCCAATACCATTGTACAACTAGCAGAATGATTCCTAACCCAAATCCAACATGTTCTTAACCCTAACCAGACACTGTTCCCTCAATCGAACTTTACAGAAGAGCAGGGACAGAGTTGGTCTTACAATACAGGAATGGAGGGGATCTTCCACCTGCTGAGAACCTCAAAGGTCCATGCAGAAATGAACCCTGGAGAAGATGTAGGCAGCTATGAAGGACCTGAGAGAGCAAAAGTCATCTTCCATGGCAAACAACCTGGTCAGGATGAAGGGATGTGTCTGAATGGCCTCTCTCTTCTTAATGTAGACAAGATGGACCAAAGCAGGCCTGTGTGGAGAGCTGTTCCTTGGTGCCTATGGTTGATATTCCATTCTAACTTGTGAAAGTGTCACAGGAAGCAGGGACAGCCTCCATCTCATGGGACCCTTGCAAGCAACTGTTAGGACACAGTGGTTGCCGAGGCAGTGACCTCATTCTGTTCCTGAAGGAAGTGACCTCACCTCACTTCCTTGGTGATGGAACTCTCTGAACTTGGGATCCAGGAAGCCAGGCACCCAGAGGCAGTCCCAGTGGGCTCACTTGTTTGGATTTACCAAGGACAGAGTCAGTCTTCCTTGGTTCCTACTGATGTGAGGATGGCCAAATGCCAGGAAAGCACTGAAGAGGGCCTTGCCTGAGAAAGCAGGTAGTGGCTCACCGCTGGCTCCTGACAACTTCACAGAGTTGGCCAAGTAGGCCAGATCTGAGACAGGACAGGCCATTTCGGGGGAACATAGTATGGCCCAGCAGTCAGACGACACTCCGGGTAGTCACAGACCTACTTGGGGGAAGGAGGTGCCTTTGTGGGTGTGGGGGTGAGTTTGTGGATTTGTCTTATGTTCTGAGAATAGGTAGGAAAGGTGGTTTGTTTGTTTGGAGTGGACTGTTTCCAGTAAGTCTTTGGACAAGGCAAGTGTTTCTAAGTTTGTGTATCTCACTGTGTCCCTGGTTGTAGATATTAGAAAAGAGAATGCATCAATGGATGTGTCCTGTCTAGTAGAAAGCTTCCCAGTCTTCATCCTGCCCAATTTATGAGAGGACTGCGGCTTGCCTTATGGATGGGCAACACCTACTATCTTCCTAAGTTCCTGTTTTCTTCCTGAATTCTGGCCACTCTCCAGAATAGGCTCATGGTTTTGTGTCCAAGATATGTACCACCTCCAAGCTCTGTGACATGGCCATGTACTGGATAGCTGAAAGGAATGGTGAGCATCTCAGAAAACTCAGATATCAGTGGGACCAGTAAAGTCTCAGTGGAGAAAGCCTGCTTTGGGCCTTTTGCTTACCTATTGTTCTGTTGCCCTGAATGTCAGGAAGGCCTTTGCCTCAGGGCACCCCTTTGGGAAGCCTGAAGAAAACAGTTTTCAAATGGAAATGAATGGGCATCACCTGTGGCTCTTTGCTTCATTGCTTTGCAAAGGGATGTGTCTGAATCAGCCTCTTGGCCCTGTGTGAGGCTGTGGCTTAGATTGTCAGCACCTGATGGATTGAAGAAAGATGCCATGTGTACATCCAAAGCCAAAATGACAAAAAGGCAGTCATTTTGCATGAAGTCTCTCGCCTTCCTCTGTAAGGTTCCTGACCTCCATCAAGAGAGCATAGGGATCCTTTGGGTCAAATGAGTTCTTCAAAGCCCTGCAGAGGCTAGCCCATAGGCGCTTGGGTTTTCTCCTGACTCCAATTCACACAAAGAATCTATAGCCCGCAGTCAGTAGGCCTCAAATTGGAGAAGCAGAGCAGTATTAAAGGCAGGCCTCTTTGATCACTCCTGGTGCACAGGAAGGCTGTCCAGGCCACCCTGATATTAGGCAAATGAGGGGCAAGGGACACTTGTGGACACTGTCTTGGGCTGAGCCCCTGATGGAAACCTCCAGCCAGAGGTTATGATGAGTGTTTGTATGGAAGAAGATGAGGGCCATGTGGCAGTGTTTTGGTTTGAATTGTGGTCATTTGTGTGGCGGTTGGAAGAGATGACTGGGTCCACCTTGGCGTGAACTCTGGTGTGATTCCCCTTGGAGACTGAGTTCTGGAACTGTCCTCAGAGAAGTATTGCCATGAATTGTGTTGAGATTGTAGGAGGCCACGCATGAGAGTCACCCTTGGAATCTGAGATCTAGGCCCAGGTTGGCTTTCCACAGAGCACTGGGAATCTCATCCAGGATATCACATGATTTTATTCTTCCAGACCTGGCAGCCATCGTTGAGAGTCAAAACACACATGGACCTCACATTGAAGACCTCAGTGGGCCTGGCTTCATGCGACCTTTTGGCCACTCTTTGGGAAGCCTTGTTTGTGAGAGTTCTCCAGAGCTTTCATTGAAATGAGCTTCCTCACCATTTAATGGTTCCTGAATGAATGGAAACCCACAGTGCCTCCAACTTCATCCTTGAAAAATGGCTAGATAAATACCATGAAATTTTTAAGTTCCCATGACCAGGTGGCACTGGAGAACCTTTGGATGTCCTGTTGCTGATCAGGAGTGTACCAGACGGTGCCTTGATTGACTGGGTTTTATGAAAATGGTGTAGAACAGAGATGCCAGTAAGTTGGGGCCTGCTGAGTAGTGGGCCTAGAGAAGTGGTGTGCAGGAGTGTGATAAAACCTCTGTGGTACGGCCATGTGGATCTGACATTGGGTTCCAAATGGCTTGTGACTGACATGGTGCAGCCAGCAGACACTTATATGTAAAGGCCCTGTTACTCCTGGCTCTGCTCCTCTGGGCCCTGCTTCCCCATGGTCTCAGCTCCTTATGAACCCTGATCCCCCTTGGCCCTGCTGCCCTGGGCCCTTGTCTCCCTGGCCCCTGATCACCATGGTCTGGCTCCCCATGGGTACTGCTCCTCCTGGCCTTGCTCCCTTGGGCAGTGCTCCCCCATAGGCTCCACTCCTCTTGGCCCTGCTACCTCTGGGCTCTGCTCACCCTTGGCCCTGCCCCTTAGCCCTGATCCCCCTGATCCTGCTTCACTGGGCCCCATTCTTTCTGGCCATTCTTCCCCTGGCACTGTTCCCCCTGGCCTTGCTCCCCTGGGTCCTGCTCCCCTGGGCCTGGATCCCTCTGGTTCTGCTTTCTAGGGCCCTGCTCCCCCTAGCCCTTCTTAGCAGCCTTGCTCTTCCTGGCCCTAATCTCCTGGCCATACTCCCCCTGGCACTGCTCCCCTGTGCCCTGTTCTCTTGGGCCCTGCGTTACCTGGCCCTGCTGCCCTGGGCCCTGCTGCTCCTGGGTTGTGCTTTTCTGCACCTTGCTCCCCCTGAGCTCTGCTCTCCCTGGTCTTGCTCCCCATAAGCCCTGCTCCCCCGGGTGCTTTCCCCCGGATCCATGCTTGTCTGGATCCCTGCTCCCCCTGGCTCTGTTTCCCATTGCCCTGCTTCCCTTGGGCCTGCACTGCTGGGCCCTGAACCTCCTGGTACTGCTCTCCCTGGGCCCTTCTCCACATGGCCCTTTTCTACTTGGATCTGCTTCCACTGTCTCTGCTCCCCTGGGCCCTTCTTGCCCTGTAACTTGCTCTCCCTGGCCCTGATCCCCTAGGCCCGGCACCCCCTGTGTCCTGCTTCCCCCTGCCCTGCTGCCCCTCGGCCTGCTCCCCTGGGCCCTGCTTGCCCTAGTACTGCTCTCCCTGGGCCTTTCTCCACCGTGCCCTGCTCCACCTCACCCTTTTCTCCCTAGCTCAGCTCCCCCTGGCTCTGCTCCTCTAGGCCCTGCTACCCTGGGCCCTGCTCCCTCTGGTCCTGCTTTCCTGGACCTAGCTCCCCCTTGGCCTTGCTCTCCCGGTCCTGTTTCCTAGGCTCTACTCCCAATGGAACTGTCCCCCTGGCCCTCCTCTCCTAGGTCCTGCTTCCCTGTGCCCTGCTATTCCAAACTCTGCTTCCCTGGGCCATGCATCTCCAACCGCTGCTCCCCATGGGACCTGTTCCCCTGGGCCTGCACTCCAGGGCACTGCACCCCCTGGTACTTCTCTCCCTGGGTCCTTCTCCCCTTAGCCTTTTTCCCCCTGGCACCACTCCCCATGGCCCTGCTGCCCTGGGCCATGCTCTCCTGGGCCATGCTCTCCCTGACACTGTTCCCCATTGGCCCTGCTCCTTGGCCCTGCTCCCCCTGGCCCTACTCCCTATGGACTCTGCACTCCCTAGCCCTGCTCTCCTGGGCCCTGCTCCCACTAGTCCTCTTCTCCCCGGGCCCTGCTCCACCTCATCTTGCTCCCCCTGGACCCAGCTCTGCCTTTCCATGCTCCCCTGGGCCCTACTCACTCCAGTCCTGCTCCATTGTGTCCTGATCCCCCGGTTTCTGCTCCTCCTATGCCTTGGTTCTCCTGGACCCAACTCCTCCTGGGCCCTACTCCCCCTGGCCCTGCTCCCCCTGGCCCTTTTCTCCCTGGCTCTGCTTCCCCTCTCTCTGCTCCCCTGGGTCCTAACCCTCTGGGACCTGCTTTCCCTGGCCCTTCTCCCCCTTGCCCCTGCTCCCCCTGGTCCTGCTTCCCAGGGCCCCGCTCCCTGTCGCCCTACTCCCACTGACCCAGCTCCCCTGGGCCCTGCTTCCCTGGGCCCTGCACTTCTGTGCCCTGCTCCCAGCGTGCCCTTCTCCCCCTGGGCCCTGCTCCCCCTGGTCTGGCTCTCCATGGGCCCTGCTCCTCCTGGCCCTGCTCCCTTGGGCACTGCTCCCCCTGGGACCTGCCCCCCCCTTAGCCCTGCTCCCCCTGGTCCTCCTTCACTGAGCCCCATTCCCTCTGGCCATGCTCCCCCTGGCACTGTTCCCCTGGGTCATGCTCTCCTGGGCCTAGCTCCCTCTGGTCCTGCTTTCCAGAGCCCTGCTCCCCCTGGCCCTTCTCCCTATGGGCCTTACTCTTTCTGACCCTAATCCCCTGGCCATACTCCCCCTGGCACTGCTCCCCTGGGCCCTGCTTCACCTGGTCCTACTCCTCTGGGCCCTGCTGCTCCAGTGCCCTGCTTTTCTGTACCCTGCTCCCCCTGGTCCTGCCCCCCATTGGTCTTGCTCCCCATGAGCCCTGCTCCCCAGTGCCCTTTCCCCATGATCCCTCCTTCTCCAGAGCCCTGCTGCCCCTGGCCCTGTTCCCCCTTGCCCTGCTTCCCCTGGGCCTGCATCCCTGGGCCCTGATCCTACTGGTACTGCTCTCCCTGGGCCCTTCTCCATCTGGCCCTGCTCCCCCTGGCCCTTTTCTCCCTGGCTCTGCTCCCCCTGTCTCTGCTTCCCTGGGCCCTGCTCTTTTGGGACCTGCTCTCCCTGGGCCCTGCTTCCCCTGGTCTTGCTTCCCCGGGCCCTGCTCCCTCTGGTCCTGGTCCCTATTCGTGTTCCCCCAGCCCTGCCCCCTTGGGCCCTGCTTCCCTGGGTTGTACTCCTTCTGGTCCTGCATTCCTGGGCCCTGCTACCCCTGGCACTGCTCCCAATGGGCCCTGATCCTCCTGGCCCTAAACGTCTGGTCCTGCTCTCCTTGGGCCCTGCTCTACCTGGTCCTGATATCCATGACTCTGGTCCCCATGGACCCTCTTCCTGGCCCTGCTCTTTCTGGGCCCTGCTTCCCCGAGCCCTGCACCCCCTGGGCACTGCTCCACTTGGGCCCTGCTCCCCATGGTCTTACTCCACAGGGGCTGTGCTACCCTGGGCCATGCTCCCCCTTATCCCCACATCTCCTGGGACCTGCTCCTCCTGGCCTGCTTCCCCCTGGGCTCCACTCCACCTGAGTCCTGCTCCTCATTGGCCCCACTCCCTCTGGCCCTGATCCCCCTGGCTCTGTTCCCCCAGGCCTTGCTCCCTCTTGTCCTGTTCGCCCAGGCCCTGCTCCTCCTGGCCCTGCTCCCCTGGTCCTTGCTTCCCCTGGCCCTCTTCTTCTGGCACAGCTCCCCTGGCCCTGCTTCCCCAAGCCCTCTCCCCTGGGCCCTGCTTCTTCTCATTCTGCTCCCCTCTGGCCCTGCTGCCCCAGGCCCTCCTACCCTGGTTCTGCTCCCCCTGGACTCCACTCCTTCTGGGCCCAGTTCCTCCTGGGCCCTACTCCCCCTGGTCCTGCTTCCTTGTGCCTCGCTCCCCCTGGCCCTGATCTCCGTGACCCTTTTCCCTCTGCTCCTGTTTTCATGGGCCCTGCTCCCCCTGACACTGCTTTCCTGGGCCCTATTCCCCCTGGGCCCTTCTTTCCCTGGGACCTGCTCCCCCTGGCATTGCTCCCCATGGGCCCTGCTCCCCTGGCCCTAATCCCTTGGTCCTGCTGTCCTTCGTCCCTGCTCCACATGGTCCTGCTACCCAAGGCCCTGCTACCCATGGGCCCTGCTCCCCTGGGCCCTGTTACACTGGGCTCTGCTACCCCTTGGCCCTTGTTTCCCTGTGCCCTGCTACTCCTGGGCCCTGCTCCCCCTCAGCCCTGCTCCCCCTGGTCCTGCTCCCCATTGGCCCTGCTACCCTGGGCCCTACTTCCTCCAGTCCTGCTCCCTTGGGCCCTGATCCCCCTGGCCCTGCTCCCCTGGGCCCTACTTTCCTGGGACCTGCTTCACCTGGCCCTGCTTCCCTGGTCTCTTCTCCCCCTGGCCCTGCTCCCCCTGGCCCTTTTATCCTGGCTCTGCTCAGTGGGCCCTGCTCCACTGGTACCTTCTCTTCCTGGTCCTGTTCCCATGGGCCCTGCTCCCCCTGTATCCTGCTCCCCCAGGCCGTGCTGCCCTAGGCCCTGCTCTCCCTAGTCCTGCTTCCACAGGCCCCGCTCCCTCTGGCCTTGCTCCCCCGACCATGTTCTCCATGGTCCTGTTCCCTGGACCCTGATTCCCCTGGTTCTGCTCCCCCTGGGCCCTGCTCCTCTGGTCCTGCTCCCCCTGGCCCTACTCCCTGTGGGCTCTGCTCCCTCTAGCCCTGATCTCCTGGGCCCTGCTCCTCCTGGTCCTCCTCTCCCTGGGCCCTGCTCCCCAGGGTCCTGCACCCCAGTACCCTGCTCTCCCAGGCCCTGCTCCCTGGGGCCATACTCCCCCCAGTCCTACTCCCCTGGGCCCTGCTTCTCCTGATTCTGCTCCTCCTGGGCCCTGTTCCCCTGGGCCCTGCTCCCCCTGGGCCATCCCCCTGGGTCCTGCTCCCCGTGGTCCTGCTTCCCTGGGCCCTGCTTCCTCTGGACCTCTTCCCCTGACCCTCTTCCCCTGACACTGCTCCCCAGGCCCTGCTTCCCCAGGCCCTCTCCCCCAGTCCCTGCTCCCCTCTGGCCCTGATTCCCCAGGACCTGCTCCCCCTAGTCCTGCTTACCTTGGGTTCTGCTCCCTCTAGGCAGAGTTCCTCCTAGGAACTGATCCCCCTGTTCCTGCTTCCCTGCTCCTAACTCCCCCTGGACCTGCTCCCCCTGGACCTGCTTCCCTGCACCTCATTCCCTTGGCCCTGTTCCCCCTGATCCTGCTCCCCTGGACCCTGGTCCCTCTTTTCCTGTTTTCCTGGCCCTGCTCCCTATGGGCCCTGCTCCCCATGGGCCATGCTCTTATTGGCCCTAACCCTGGCCATGCTCCCCTTGGCCCTACTCACCTGGGCCCTGCTCTCCTGGGCCCTGCTTCCCCTGGCCCTACTCCCCTGCTGTGTTCCCCTTGGCCCTGCTCCCCTGGGATCTACTCCCCCTGGGCCCATCTCCTCCTGGACCCTGCTCGCCCTCCTTTGTTCCCCATGGGCCCTGGTCCCCCGGGCGCTTCTCCCCCTGTTCCCTGCTTCTCCTGAGCCCTACTCTCCATGGCCCTGCTTCCCCGGGCCCTGCTACCCCTGGAACTGCTCTCCCTGGGCCCTTCTGCCCCTGGCCCTGCTCCCCCTGGCACTTTTCTCCCTGGCTCTGCTCCTTTGGGACCTGTTCCTCTGGCACCTTCTCTCCCTGGCCCTGCTCCCACTGTATCCTGCTCCCCCTGGCCCTGCTCCCCTTCGGCCCTGCTCCTCCTGGACCTGCTCCCCTGGGCCCTGCTCCCACCTGGCCATGCTCCCTGGGCCCTGCTCCTCTGGCACCTTCTCTCCCTGGTCGAGCTCCCCTGGGCCCTGCTCCTCCTGGGCCCTGCTCCCCTGCGCCCTGCTACCCCTGGGCCCTTCTCCCCCTGGGCCCTGCTCCCCATGGTCTTGCTGCACATGGGCCATGCTACCCCGGGCCTAGCTCACCCTGTTACCTGCTTCTCCTGGGCCCCGCTCCACCTTTCCCTGCTTCCCTTGCGCTTGCTTCCTCAGGCCCTGCTCCCCCTGGTACTTCTCTCCCTGGGCCTTTCTCCCCCTGGCCCTGCTCCCCTTGGCCCTTTTCTCCCTGGATCTGCCCCCCTGGGCCCTGCTCCTCTGGCACCTGCTCTCTCTGGCCCTTCTCCCCTTGGCCTTGCTCCCAGTGTCCTGCTCATACTGGTCCTGCCCTCCCGGGCCCTGCTCCTCCTGGACCTGCTACCCTGGGCCCTGCTCCCACCTGGCCATGCTCCCTGGGCTTTGATCCTCCTGATTATGCTCCCCATGGGCCCTCATTTCCCTGTTCCCCACTTCCCCTGAGCCCTGCTTTCCCTGGGCCCTGCTGGCCCTGGTCCTGCTCACTATCAGCCCTGTTCCCCTGGCCCTACTCCCTGTGGGTGCTGTTCCCCCTAGTCTTGCTCTCCTGGGCCCTGCTCTCTGTAGGCCTACTCTCCCTGGGCCCTGCTGCACCTGGTCCTACTCCTCCTGGACCCTGCTCCCCAGTCCTGCTCCCCAGTCAGCTAGGTGGCCCAATCAGTCACAGAACCCTGGTAGAGGGAGACAAGAGATTTGGAGCCAGAGGAAGGAACATGACAAATGACAAGGGGATGAGAGGCCAGAGAGTGAGGCCTGGGGAGCCCACTCTGCTGCATCCCAAGATGGAAGAAAGGCTTGATGTGCCAGGACAGGCAGGCGTCTCCAGAAGCCAGAGAATTCAAGGGGACAGATTCTCCCCATGGAGACTCCAGAGGGAAAGGCACACCTTGACTTCAGCTTGGTGATATTGGCTTTGAGTTTCTGTCCCTGGAAGTATAAGGACATAATTTGCATTTTGAAGGGCTCAGTGTGTGGTGACCTGGCACAGCCTCACCAGATCACCCACAGGGGTGGGGACTTCTTGCTGGAAACCTGAGGTGGTCAGACCAGATGCAGCAAGCTCAGTGCCGCGGCCCAGACCGCTGCAGTCTGAGGTCACAGAGGATGCTGTCATATTCAGCGGCAGCAGGTGCTGGCCAGATCCAACTCTCCCTCCTATGGGAGCGGGGTGGCCACATTACTTCCATTGACAGCAGCAATATGGAACATCGTGCCACCCTAGAGCAGTGTGGGGGTGGCCATGCTGTGCTCTGGACAGGAGGAAACCGATCGGATAGGAAGGTCTCACAAAGGACGAGTGTAGCCAGGGAGAGAAGGCCAATCTGTAAATTCCACCACAGCCTTTCTGATCCCAGGGATGTCGTCAGGAGTGAGCAGCACCAAGGGCTCCAGGGTAAGAAGTGGAGTGACAGGGCAGAGTGGACGTGATGGTGTGTCCACGGAGGTGCGGGGGCAGTGACCCCTTCACTGAGGGCCAGGGAGCTGCATGGATCAGAAACAGGACATCTTGCACAATAAGAGTCACCTGTACAAACAAGGATCACCCAGAGTCCCTCTGTGGACAGGTCAAGGGGATCTATGAAAATTGCAGGAGCCCAACACAGTACACTGAGTGTCCCAGTGAAGTCTCCCTGCCTGTAATTCAGGGGCTCAGAGACACCCCAGCAGCCCACCAGTGCCAACGCCCCCTCTGCACTTCACACAATCCAAGATCCCCACATTTCAGATGTGAGACAGGCCTTCATTGGTCAGTCCTGACCCACACTCCGAGAGAGAAGTCACGCCACCTGTGTGTCGCTGACCTCCCACTGGGTTCAGCTCCTCTGGCTGCAGGCACATATCTGGGCAGGCCCTGGAGCAGGCTGTGGGGACCCAGAAGGATAAGGCTCTCCCACCCTGTACCTGGCCCTCACCCTCCTGGGAGAGAAGAGGTGCTTACACAAAGTTGTTCAGTAGTGTGACCACGTGCTGGGCAGAGGGGAAAAGAAAACATGTTCAAGGCCACACCAAAAGCATCCTGTGACTGGCCTCATGGGACTTTGGAGTATATTTGGTGATTCTCTCTGACTGGGGAAGACCCGCTCCCCAACTCTGTGAATGTTACTTAGCACTGAAGCCTTGAAAACATTTTCTTGTATAAAATAACTCGCCCATTTACTGAACCAAAGAGGCAGCAGGGTCTGAAAACAGCACCACTCTCTATCTGGAGCCTGCTGCCCCCCACTAGGAGAGGGGGCAAAGACTTTGAAGAGCCGGAACTTTGAGGCTGTACTTGCAAGTCAAGTTGAGAAGCCCTGGGCACCTGCCAGCCAACTACTGTCTTCCCTGCTCTTTAATTTTCTGCTTTTGCTGGATTTGATCCCTCTCTCTCTCTCTCTCTCTCTCACACACACACACACACACACACACACGCTCAGCCAGACATGTTCAGCCCAGCACCGCTCAATATATTGCCATTCCAAGACCCACCTCAGTAGAGAGACCCCAGGCAAGCCGTAGAGCGCTGTGAGCCTGCCCGGAACCCTACAGAACCCCTTCACCAAAAGGCCAGCAGAGCCCTCCCCAGGGCAGGGGAAGAAAGGAAAGGGCCAGCAATTAGGGCAGAGATCAAAGGAAAAGTTGCCTGATGATTTTTAGGGGTTAAAGTTCATTCAGAACAAAAGAAAGGGGAGTGAGAGTAAAGGGGAGAGAGAGGGAGGGAAACAGACAGACAGGCAGACAGACAGATGGCGGCATCACTCTGACTACTGAATCCAGCAAGGATCTACTGGAGATTTGCTCCATGCTGTGCACAGTGGGACCAGGTCTTTGTCCCCTGAGGGTTGACACAGTGACACCAAGGACTTACTTGTCACTGACGGAGTCCATTTCCTGGAGCTGCTGTACCAAGTACCACAAACTGGGAGCTTAGAGCCCCTGACACTCATTGTCGGAGGCTGTGGGTTCAATGTCAAGGAGGGGAGGCTGCAGGGGATCACCTGCTCTTCACCTCTCCCCTCACTGCCTTCTGCATGTCGGCCACCTTCCTCTGCTTTTCTTGCCAGGACACTCGAGTGGGTGCTAGGGTGCTCCAGGAGGACACAGGGTACTTCCCACCTCCAGACCGTTCACCTAATCACAGCTGCAAAGCCTCCTCCTCCAAAGCTCCCACCTACCCCTTCCAGGGATCTGGATCTGACCTCTCTGCTGGCCACGGCTGAGCCCACTGCAGTGAGTGCCCAGGAAGCTCAGAGCCCTGCCACGCAATAACGTGTCCTTGACCCCAGAGACTCTGGAGCATCCTGTTGATGGGGCAGCAGAGGTGGCTTACTGGGGTCACAGGGCTGGGTGTGGTAGGATCGGGGTTGGAGCCCGGGACCTGAGGGCTCAGAGTCCACAGTGGGGCTCTGCCAAGA
This sequence comes from Urocitellus parryii, assembly GCF_045843805.1. NCBI lineage: Eukaryota > Metazoa > Chordata > Mammalia > Rodentia > Sciuridae > Urocitellus > Urocitellus parryii. Next base: position 52,974 of record NW_027551773.1, read on the forward strand.
ACAGCAGGGCTGTGGAGGGTGGAGGGAGCAGGATGGGGCTGAACTGCAGACACACACCGGTGCTTAGCACCCAAAGAAGGTTCTGATCACTTCCCTGAGCGTCTAGGCAGTGAAGGCCACCTGGGCCTATGAGTCAGCTAATGACACAGGTGTCTTCTAGGCTCAACTCATAAACCGCATGAGGGGTGGCCTGTAAATCTCAAGATCTCCACTGCCTGGGAGCGTTGTTATCTTTTCAGAAGTGTGGCAAAGTGGCTCAGGAAGATGAATGGGTGACAGCGTCTCCCGCTTAAGCTCCGTCAGGGGCCTGCTGGATTTAGAGGGAGAGAAATCTCCCCGTCACAGAGGACACCTGCTTTATATTTCTATAAAAACATGGAGGAAGCCAGCTTTTCCCTCATTTCTTTACAATCTTTAGAGGAAGAAAAATGTGCACAGTTTCTGTTGTTGTTTTTCTCTCTTTGAACCACAAAAGTGTTTGAGCACAAAGAGGCTTCGGGGTTCACAGCAGCAGGACTCCAGCAGAACTTTTTTTCTGGAATGTCTGCTGGGTGGGGCCATATCTCTTCCTTGTCCTGAGAAGGAAACTTATGGAGAGGGATGGAGCCCTCCACCTGTCCTTGGATTCTGTTCTGCTTGGGTCTAGGACAGGGAGGGAGGTATCTAGCTTCTGTTTAGCCATACCAGGGACCTGAGCTCATGCCTGATAGGCAGCCTACTGCCTCTTTGGGCCCCTCTGACCTGGCTGAGATTTGGGGTAACAGCCAGAATCAAGCTTCTGGAAATCCTTAGTTCTGATGAGCCCACATCTTCTATGTGGATCTATCTTTTCTTGATGGCCGTGCAACAGTTGGTCAATTTCCTGCTCAAGTCAAGCTCTGGGAGCAAGAGGTACATAACATACAAGATGGCCTGACCCAATCTGCAGTGGCAGGTGGTCACTGTTTCCAAGGCTGCCACTTGAACAGAATGTTCTCTTTGAGCTGTGATCCTTTAGGTTCAGCTAAGACTCCAACTTTATTTCCATGTGAACTCCTATTAAATGCAGGGGGTTTCACCCTGATTTAGTCAGCCAGCTTTTAAGAATTCCAAGGGGGAAGATTGTATATTCTTCTCTGTTACATGAAGCCATCAGCTCATGGCTGCAGCTTATCCATGCTTCTTAGGAAGCCTGACTCAATCATCTGATAGACTAGTTATCCCTCATCTACTTTGGATGAGCCTTGATTTTACCTGGTCTTAGTATCCACCTTTCCTACCAGGTAAAGGAGCATCTGCAATCTAAAATCCATCCACTATTCATTGTTTTGCCTCATGCTTTTACTCCTTATCCATCTCTGCACATATGAGCTTTTAATTGTATACAAAGGGGATCACACTCAGCATTTTCCTGCAAATGCTGTTTTGCATGCCCAGCTGTGCAGGGGACATGGGAAGCCTGTACTGTCAGCTACTTTGCTGGGCTGTGGTCAGTGAGCACAGAGATTGCTTCCTGGATTTTCTACAACTAGCAATGCACCTAGGACTGTCCTTGGCCTCATAACCAGGTGCAGAAATGTGCATTCCTTGCAGGTAAGTCCTGCAAACAGGTTGCACATCTTCTACATGGTAGATAACGATGTACTGATCTTCAAAGTTGTTCTAGTTTATGCTCCTGACATGACAATGAAGCTGAATATCCTGAGAGCCTCTGTTTTCCCAGGTTGCAGCCACTGCTTGGCATTTTTAGACTCAATATCTACCAGTCAGTTAGACACAAATTATGCATGATTGTATGTGATTGCTGTTTGGATTTTGCTGATGGTCACTGAATTTGAGCAGCGTTTTATACATTTATGGGTAGTTATGCTTGTGAAATGACTTTGTATTTCTTAGTTTTTTAAATTGCATTTATTGGACTTTAGCATGTAGGGCTTCTTTATATGATCTGGATACTAATCCTTTATCAATTAAATGTTTGCAGATCTTTAACACAGCATCTTGATTTCTACATTAAAAATGGGCATCCTCTTGTTTTTTCTACTCCTGTGGTTTCAGGGAGGTACTGGAGGTTTGTCGGGCTAAGCTGCGCCCTTCACCTTGGCACTTGGCCCTTCTCCGTTTTGCCAGCTGAGTGGCACGACTGGAAATAGGGATGCTGATGGCTCATCTCCATCTTGCTTTGCTCTGCGCTGCTGAGGGATGTGCGAAACGCAGCCTGGGGTCTCTAGGTCTCACCCCAGGGAGAAGAGGAGCCACTAATACGGCCGTGCAAGGTAGGGAGAAGAAGGACCTAGAGACCCCAGGCAGGCCTGACCTTCATCATTTATGGGAGCCTCCACAAGTCCCCAGATTCCTTCCACTTCCTGTCAGAAAAGGAGCCACACACCTGCAATCTGAAGCCATTTTCATAAGGCTCAGGCACGGCAGAGCAAAACCGAGCTGCAAAGTTTAGTTAGGTTGCTTCCAGATAAATGCAAATAAAAAAGTTTTCAGTTTCACCTGTTTATGAGCCAAAGGCAAAATTAATTAAATTCAGTGGAGAAAAGTAAATAAACATTTTGAAATAAAGGGAATAAACGTTCTGGAGTGTGAGGTTAGGACTCATGAAACACGAGAGCCAATTATTCACAGTCATGTGTTTCTGCCTGATAATTTAATCATGTTTACTCCGTCCTCTCCCCCTTGGGAACCACGCCAAGAAGAAAGACTCTTGGCACAGCGAGGTGGTCAAGATGGGTTTCTTATCAGTGGTGTGGCTGTACCTGGTGCTTATCAGGCGAGCGCCGGTGGGCTGCTGAGTTGTTATTTCACTACAATGAATTGGCTTCTCTTTTCCCAAACCTGTAAAATGGGAACTTTGTACGTAGTTTTGCTGTATTTATAAAAACAAAGAAAGTTTCCGTGGTGCCATTGGCCATCTTGTTATCTAAGTTGAGCAAAGAAGAAAAACAAGTGTTTAAAGTTGGGACTGATGGCCGAGGTGTCAATCAAAAGGGAAACTCGACGCAGTGGCAACTCTGGACCTACAACTGGCTGTCAGGGTCATCTTCCTGCCCCTGGACAGTGTCCAGGCTCTGTTACTGATGGCTGTTCCTCATTGCTGTGGCGGTGCAGGAAGCTGAAGTCTCATAGCACTTGGGTTGGGTAAGAAAAAGAGGGGACAGATGTTGAGGCCCAGGGCCAGGGGACTGACTATCAGAAATAAGCAACCCCACAAGAGGGAATTTGTCCATTAGGACTGGGAGGTGCCATGGAAAGAGAGTACACAGGAACACAGCCCAGGTTTGCAAAATGTCAGGAAAAGGCCTGGGAATGGGAAATGGGTAAGTCAGCCTAGCTACCACGGCTGTTCAGGAACTGTGAGGATTCGCACTACTGTAGGGGAAAGATGAGCACTGTTTTTTTTTTTTTTCTTTTGGCGAAGGGATACATTTTATATATATATATATATATATATATATATATATATATATATATATATATATCCTGCACCTAGAACTCCATAGTATTGTAAAAGTAAATGAAAGCAAAGCAAAACTTGTTTGAAGATACGTGTGTACACACATTTTATGTATATATATCTATGTATATATTACTATGTATGCATGTATGTATATATGGTGTGTGTGTGTGTGTGTGTGTACACTATCCATAGAAGAACACACACAAATTGCTAACTGTGATGATGTTGAAGTGTTGGGGTAGGATTAGGAGAGGTAGGAGCATTAATTCAGTCATTTCTGGGCTTAAATTGCTACCACAAGCATGACTTAATTTGGTAATCTAAAAGATGGAAATACAAAGCCAAGAGTAAACAAGCAGAATAACAAAAGGAAAACAGCAAGCCAAGGATCTAGAGTGAGCAGAGAGGGAGACCTTAGGGCTGAGCTGGTCCAGGACCCGGGATCCAGCGGAGCAGAGGCAGCAGGGGGCCAGGCCTGCAAAGTCCCAGGTGCTCACCGACTGCCCTTGGGATCCTGGAAGCTCCTGCTTGGTGGGGCGGGGAGGAAAGAGCACCCCAGGGGCGGACATGGTGCATGAGTTTCCACTTCTGGTGAATTCAGAGCTGCCTCCTGCTCTGTCCCTGGGGCCCTCTAATGTTTCTGCCGGGACGGGGCCAGCACCCCCTCAGGTCCCGGGGTCTCAGGCCTGCCACCTGCTGCAGAAACTTCTCAGCTGCAGGCTCAGGGCAGCGCGGCTCCTGCCAAATCAGGCAGGATTTGCATTTGCAGCTGTCCCTCCAAGTCTTTTGGATATGGAGAGCTGGGGACCACCAGTGTGGGATCCCTTCTGCTGCCCCTCAACCCTTCACTCATGTCCAGGGTCCTCCCTTCCTCCCTCCCCGATTCTCTACTCCTGATGTCACTGCTGTTGAGAATCCAAGAGGCAGATGACAATGTCAATGGCATTGGCCACCCGGGGGGTTTCTGCAGATCTACAGGGTGAGGGTGGGTTGGGTGACGGACACAGGGACACATACTTGTTAACTGAGCAGTGAAGGGGCAAGGCAGCTCATGGAGATCATATGACATCCCAGGTCTGCAGGAGGAGTGAGGCAGAGTGGGGACTAGAACCTGGCCCACTGCCCACTGCCGCCTCCACCCTCCCTGGTGAGCAATGTCACATGTGGTGTGACACTATCTGTCCCCCCACCTGTGGGCCTTTCTTCTTTTTCTTCTTTCCCTCAGTCCCTCTTAGTCTCTCCCCCACTTTCTTTTTTCCTTCCTTCCTTCTATCCTTCCATCCTTCCTTTCCTGGCTTCAGGGATTAACCACTGAACTATATCCCCCTGCCCATTTTTTATATTTTTATTTTGGGATAGGGTCTTGCTAAGTTGCTGAGGGCCTCCCTAAGTTGCTGAGGCTGTCTTTGGACTTGCGATCCTCCTGCCTCAGCCTCCCAAGCCACTGAGGTTACAGGTGTGTACCCCTGCGCCCTGCCTCAGTGTGTATTTCTGATACATCCTTCCCTGCTCCCTGACACGCCTGCCCCAGACTTCTGCAGGTGCCATCCTGGGGGTCTGAAGTGTGCTTACTTCCACTGGCTCATTTGGTGAACTCTTGAAAATGGAGCAAGTTGGACCATTTCTTAAAGCAACTCCTGAACCCACCAAAGGGTAGAGCACCCCTTCCTGAGGCCACAGGCCTGTGCATCCTGCTGTCATGGCCCCGCTCGGCTCTGGTGGCCACAGATCTCCAACCAGCTTTATCACTGGGGCTTGGTTTCCCTGGCATCCTTTCCTTTCCGTATCCCCAGAACCTAGTACAGGGCCTCACTGTTCTTGTTGACCCCTTTCCTGTCCCCATGTGTTGGGCCCTAAAGTTTTAATTGAGTCAAACACCCAGGGACCCCTGACATGATGGTATTCTGACATCCCCACCTGCCCGGCTGTATCTAGTGCAGGGCAGACATCTGCTGGTTTGCTGCTATGTCACCAGCCACAGGCCTGGGGAACCTGGCACATGGCCGGTTCCCATCAGAGTTTGGTGGTAGAGGAATGGCCAAGGCCGGGTACTGCAGCAGACCAGAAAGGGGGGGGGGGACAGTGGGGCCAGACAGAGGTGGCTCGTCCTGCCCTGCTGTCCCCACAGGAGGCAACAGGCCTCTTATTCAACACGGCGACTGAGTTAATTGGAGGCACCAGTCTGTCATATTCCAGCGATGGAAGGTGAAATTCAATTCGTGATTTGTCTCCAGCCGGCACAAAGAACGGAAGGGAGGCTCGTCGACAGGAAACGTGGTATCACTGATGAGCAGGGACGCGGCCCTGGGTCACTCTTGGTGACAAGGAAAAGCTAATTGAAAGCAGGAGGGGTTGCACAGGACCTTTGGCTCCCGGGCCCCTGGCGTGGCATATGGGATTCTGAGGAGGAGCCTCCTCCCGAGCCTTGGGTACGCAGTGACCTAGGCGTCTGCTGGCACCAGAGGCCTTTGTGGAGAAGGAGGCTAGAAGCAGGGGCAGTACAGGAGGGGACACTTGCAGCAAGGGCCAGAACTCCAGGATGGGAACACACAAGAACGGTGTGTAGGTAAGAAGAGAAAAGGGAGGACAGCCGGAGAGCGCCTCCGGATCCCTGGAGCAGGAGGTGTGTGGGCCAACAGGGCAGAAATGAGTGGCACGGGCCGTTCCCTGGAGCCTCAGGGCCCCAAAACCACACCAGCATCCCTGCCTTGAGGCGCCTAGGAACTTTTTCCTGGGGTTGAATGCCCAGCTCCACCTATCAGGGCCCATGTCAGGCAGGAACTGCGTGGCTCATGCCACTCTCCCTATCCCAGCCCACGAGGTCCAAGCTGTACAGCATGCTGAGGATCTGAACTCTGAAGTCAGAGGTTCCTGGGCTCATGTCCCAAGTCCATAACCTGCTAAGTCCATGTCCTTGAGCAAACTAAGAACTCTTTTTTGGGGGAGGGGTACCGAATGGGAATAGAACTCAGGGGCAGTTGACCACAGAGCCACATCCCCAGCCCTGTTTCGAATTTTATTTAGAGACAAGGTCTCACTGAGTTGCTCAGCACCTCCCTAAGTTGCTGAGGCTGGCTTTGAACTCACCATCCTCCTGCCTCAGCACCCTGAGCAGCTGGGATTGCAGGCGAGCACCACCACGCCTGACCAAAGGATGAACTCTCAGCACCCGTTTTCATGTTAGAACGTCAGGTAGTGATGGTTCCTATTTCACAGGCTACTTTCGAAAAGGAAACAAGCCAGGGTGTTTGCAAGAATCAATAGGACATATTTGGGCTCTACATATTTATTCTTAAAACATGCTTTTTGCAGTAAAAAGTCTGAAAATCAATGACCTAGATGTGCAACCACAGGAAAATGGCCAGTAAATTAGGCTGAGCTACTTGATGGACCGATAGTGAGTCATTAAAGTTCATCCTGGTGAGGACTGTCGTGAGCTGAAGAGAGCTCCAGGTACAGTAGACAGAAAGACACCTATGGTGCCCCGGGCAGACGGCTACAAGAAGGAGGGACACAAAGACACAGTGTCAGGATGCAATGATCAGGACTGGGCTCCAGGGTCAACGTGGAAAGGTATTTTTTGAATTTGAAAACTCAAATAAGCACAACCATCCCTCTGAAGTCTTGTGGACTTCCGGGGAATGTGTAGCATGCATTATGAGTGGGGGCCTCAGACACACAGCTGATGCCCAGGCAAAATGTCATTAAAAGCTGCCTTCTGGGTGATCTTTTCTAAAGCAGAGGCTCCTTTTCTGAGGTGACCCACCACCCCTCACGTGCTGTCCTGTCTCCCTGCATTGGCGCTCCATTTGGAAAATCTCCCAGTATTCCCTGGAGCGTGTGGATTGAGTTAATTGTTCCACAGGTAGCCATGAGGGCACACCCAAGTCCCTCAGGGGCCACCATAGGTGAAGTTGCAAAGATGAAGATGAGGGCATCTCCCAAACTGGGCTCCTCAGAAGGTGCCCCCGCACACCCTGCCTCTGAATGCATGAGACTCAGCCTGGCGCCATTTTGAATCAGAACCATAGACTCGTCCCATAGCTTCGACCCCGAAGCCCAGAGCTGTGCTGTTACCAGGCACATGTGGGCCTCCAGAGAGCAGGCCACTTCCTGGAGGCTGAGCCAACAGGGTTGGTGGAGCCCCGGTTCTCCCAGATGCACATGGGAAAGGACTGAGAAAGCAGCCGAGAACATTCTCCAGCCTCTCCACACTCACCTGGGGGAGGCCCAGGGGTCCTACTGCTAAACACACATAGACCCAATCAGGTTTCACTCTCCAGACCCCACCTGGCCCACTTCGTATCATCTGATACTCACCAACCTCGTGATAACAAAAAGTAAAGCAATTTTACTGAGTGCTGATACCACAGTAGACACTATGCTGAGTGATTCAAAACCACCCCATTTTGTTCCTTTCAACACTCCCAGGTGGGATGGAAAGTTATTCTCATCTTTTGGGATGAGGAAAATGAGGCTCAAAAAATCAAGTCCTCCTTTCATTCCTTTGCTGGACTGTGTCTCAGCCACAGGGGACCCTGGCCTTCCTGACTTGATGCGGGTGGCGCTTCCCCTCCTGTCCAGCTTCGCAGCTCTCACCACCAGTAAGACCTCGGCCAGAGAGGCAGGCCGGCTTCTCCACGGGACCCGCTGTCCCACGTCACACTGCATCATGCAGGTGTTCCTGGACACTCGTCTTTCCTATTGAATGGAAAGCTTTTCTCTACGACTTGCTCCCCTTTATGGGAACCCCACGAATCTGGTTAATATCTTCCTTCTTTACCAGGATTACAGGGCAGGAAATGAACACCACCTCAAAACCAGAGAGCACCAAAAACATCAAACAAAACTACCCAAGGGGGAGGTGCTGCATGAGACAGGAGCCACAGAAGCTCTTTGAAATAGCTAAAAACTCACGACAGTTCTCCCTGCCTGAATGGAGGATGTCTGCATCTGTCTCTATTTTCATAGCCTAGTATGGAGCATGCCAATGAGCATGCAATCAATAATCACTTGCTGAAAAAAAAATGAGTGAATAAATGAAGGAATGAATCATCTTGTGGAGGAGTGAGGTTCTGCCACTGATTATGGACAGCTGAATCAGGGGCACAATAAAGCCCCGAACACCACCCCGTCTGATTTATCGACATGCTACCAACTGTCAAAAGGTTGGTTAGAAACAGAACTCTTGAAGAAAATATTTCAGATAAATTTTCTTTTTTCTAATCTTAGGACTGATCGTATTTTCAGAATGACTTAGAATGTGTCCCCTGTCATGTGATTGGGCAGTGAGGCAGGGATGTCACATGAGGACTGGCTGGGTGGGTGTGTCTTGATTCGGCTCAAATAGGGAATCAGAAATATCAGTCCTGACCTGCCTGTGACCCCCAGGGTGAGTCAAGATTAAATGGAGAAGAGCAACATCACTGAGCTAGGTCTACTTCACATACACCAGATGCAGGGGAAGGCTCTGTTTGAATTAACCCTGAACACAGAAATTTCAAGTTTGAAAATAAAAAAGGGGAGAAAAATATCAATAACAAATATTCTCCTCTGCTTCAGAAGCATAATATTCTTTGAAATCATTGGTTCTCAACATAGGGTCCGGGACCAGCAGCCTGGGTATCACCTGGGAGCTTTTGGAAGTGCAGATTCTCAGGCTCTTTGTGGACCCACAGAATGGGTCGCTTTATGGGCAGGTGGGACCCATCAGCCTTGATTTTCACCAGCCCCAGGTGATGCTGAGCCCAGGGAAGTCTGAGAACTGCTACTTTAAGTCATAAGTGCTCTCCATCAAATCTGATCCAGAACTTGATTTTCAAGTTTTTTCCTTTGATCATTGAAGATAGAGTTGCAATTGCATGCCTATAAAATATGCAAGGTCCTGGCAAAGACTTAGTTACCACCCTCTCCATAGATCTCCTCGGGGACCCATGAACTAGAAAATCCTCCCCTCCCCCCCGGCCCATGTCGAAGAGGAGCCGAGACTCAGAGGTCAAGTCACTTGCTGCTAGTCTAATCCTAGACTCCATGTGACTCTAACTCAGAGTCGGCTCCACCCCACGCCCCCTTGGCTAGCTCAGAAGAACAGAGTGGACAGCTGGGAGACAGCACTGGGATTATGGGAGCCTGGGGAAGCAGGTCCACGTGGCTTCTCTGCAGGAGCTACCTGGAAATGTGCCCTTGGTCTGTCCCTCCAGCAGAACAGCAGTGGAGGGGCTGTGGTGGTTTCTTGTGTCTTTTCCCCAAGGGGGCTGCCCTTGGGGACAAAGCTGGGACATGTGCAGTACCCCTAAGTCCCTGGTGATGACCAGGGAGGAGGAAGGGAGCCTGCTAGTGAAGACATGTGATTCCGCACTGAATGTCCTTCCCATCCATTAGAGGTCCTCTCGCAATGAAAAGGTGACCATAGCCATCCCTCAGGTGGCACTTTCCATGTGCTGGACTCCGTATTGTCACTTCATTCGCATTAGCTCATGCACTCTTCAAAACAGCCCTCTGAACGAGGTCCCAGCCTCCGTGTCCCCGTTTTATGGATGAAGAAACCAAGGCACAGCCAAGATAAATGACTTGCCCAGATCCCCTGTGGGCCAGCTGCAGAAGGGCTTGGAATCCACTCTGCGGGCTCGAGAGCCCTGTCCCTGCCAGGATCACTGGGTGCACCAGGATCACCTGGCGGATGGATGTGAGAATTGTATTCTGGGGACTTAGAACCATACAAGACTCTGCAAGAGCAGCTGGAAGAAGGAAATGCCAAGAGTCAGAGATCTGGGCTCCTGTGACTGGGGGGAGAATCAATTTCTGCTTTGATACATGGAGTGATATTTACAGAGCAGGCCCATTACCAAAAGTCAACACACTCCCACACTCCCGTCTGCATGGGAGCGAACCTGGCCCCCGGACATGTGGGGCGGGTGGCCAGGCGGGGCGGCCAGGGCTCCTCTGCCCAGCAGGCGGGGTCTTCAGGGACTCCACCGGTTGGTGCCTTCACTCCTGGTGCCATCAGCTCTTTACCATTGACCCATCATTTACTTTTATCGACCTTCCTCTCAGCTCATGTCTCAAGGAAACATCTAGGGCTCTGTCCTGGAGGACTTGACATTCTAACAGAGGAGGCACATCATAGATCATTGTAGGTCACTGCAGAATTGACAAGCCCCAGGGTGGGTTGATTGTGTCTCAAGGAATGTAAGACATTTGAAATGCAGGTTAATATGGAAGCTGCCCTCGTTGCCCTTGATCTGTTCTGGACTCTTCAGAAGGGACCCAATCCTCCCCCTTGCCGAGGGTTGCCAGGCCATGAGGCCCTGGACTCTCCACACCATCCTGACTCCCTAGGTCTCCCTGTGTGGTTCTGTATTTAAATGCTGCTCTTCCAAAAGCCACCAAGAACATCCAGGTCACCATGTCCTGTGACATTCCAGAGACTGCTGCCTTAGTAAGGTTGAACCAATCCAGCCCCCTTCTCCAATCTTCCTCTGTCATGGTCCTGTCCCCAGCCAGAATCAGGAATGGGTGTTCTCTTACTCTTACCCTCCAACTCTGCCTGGAAAAACTGCCTTTTCTATAAACAATGATGGCCATGAGGGGAGGGATGATGTCACCATGCACGTGCCTGAATGCTTGCAGGGGCAGGTGCTCTTGGCAACCCAGCTCTCCCTGAGCCTCCCAGCCAAGTGACCCCAGTGTGCCCACTTGTTGGTTGGGTAGAGGGTGAACCTCCTGTCAGGCTTCTCCCTGGTATGGACCCACTTTAATTCATTGCTTCATCCATCAAATTTACCGTGACATGAATTATGTTCATTTTTTTCAGGGGGCAGAGTGGAGGTGGTGGTGGTGACGGATGTATTTAGACACTTACTTCTAAACCCCTCCAATGCAGGTACTCTGCTACAAGGTGGCAGTAATGCACCACTGTAGAGAAACAAATCACTGATCCAGCCAAAGAGGTGAGATGACTCCAGACCTGGTCCCCGCCTTCCATTTTATCACAAAGATAGGACTTTTCAAATACCCCAAACAGCACAGTTTGCAGACTGATGGTGGGATGTCACCTCTGAAGACATCATGGAAGGCACCCACAGTGACCTTTGCCCTAGTTTAGGTCACTCCTCCATACTGCAGCAGGCCAGACAGCTGAGGTCCAGTGAACTCTGTTTAAGTTAATTGAGGGGAAGACTCCCATTCTGCAGCTTCTGCTCCTGCGACTACCACCAGAAAGAGAGAGATGGAGGCCCCGGCACAAATGGCCTCAGAGCTCAACGCTGCCCAGTCCCTCTGTGGTTTTTGTTCCAACTGTTCAAAGGATGTACCTACTGTGCAAATTTTCATTTTTTAATGCCTTTTTTTTAAAAAAAATAATTATTAGTTGCAAATGGATCTTTTATTTATTTATTTATTTATTTATTTATTTATTTATTTATATGCCGTGCTGAGGATTGAACCCAGGGCCTCACACATGCCAGGCAAGTGCTCTACCACCAGTTCACAACTCCAGCCCCTTTTTGTTCCTTCTCTCCCTCTCTGAAGCTGACAATGATCAAAACCAGTTCATAAATCTAGAGGCAGAGAACTCTAATGCCCAGTGGTAGAAATTGTTCTATGAGCAACTCCTGTTAAAGAAGGCAGAGCTGACCCTGGGCCGAAGGGCCTATTTCCAAGCTAAGTGCACTTGCCTGTGTATTTTTATTCCCATTGAAAAGGGGAAAAAACAACAACAACAAAAAACAAACAAAAACCCCACATTTTTTGGAGAAAAAAATGTTCTCAGTTGCATTTCTGTGTCACTGGACACAGACAGCATGGACATATCGGATGCAGTGTCTGTCAGCGGGAATCAGGACCCTCTATTCATGTGTCCCCCAAGTCCCTGCTGCAGAGAATACCAGGCACTCTGAGTCCTGTTTCTGGACAAAGCATTTCTTGCCATATGACAGTTTTTTATATGCTTATCAGAGCTCCTGACTCTGAAGCTCAGCGTCCTGGCCACCCTGTGTTAGCCCAGTGACTGAGGTGCCCGTTCACAAGGCTGCAGCCCAGGGCCCCGGCTGCCTCCTCTCTGCAGCCAGGTGATGAAGCTCCTCCAGTGACTCAGGGAAAACCTAGGGAGACTTGATGAAATAACTTCTCCCTTTTCCGTGCAAGAGAATCTCAGCTGGGTGTTCCTGTTATAGGTTCCTGGCCCCTCTCGGCCTCAGCTTCATCCACAGGGGTTGCTATACAAGTGACCCCCCAGTCCTGGACAGAAGGGGATTCAATGAGAGGAGGAGGCACTGGTGCCAGAGGAGACTGGACACATGGTGTAGCCAGAATCCACTGCCCTAGGAAAATATTAGCTCAAAAATTAAGAATAGGCCGGGCTTGGTGGTCCACGCCTGTAATCCCAGTGGCTCCGGAGGCTGGCGCATGAGGATCGCAAGTTCCAAGCTCAGGAAAAACAAGGCGCTAAGCAACTCAGTGAGACCCTGTCTCTAAATAAAATACAAATAGGTCTGGGATGTGGCTCATTGGTGAGTGACCCTGAGTTCAATCATTGGTACCCCCACCCCCCAAAATTAAGAATATAAAAAATAATTAATCCTTAGGGGGCCAAATCCTAATTTTGCAGGGCCTTATTTGGAAGAATCCTGCCCTTTGGGTTAGGAATACACTTGGCAGCGCTTTTATTTCCTCCCCGCACTGGGGACAGAGGTGTCTTGGTGCACCCTAGGAGGCTTCGCTGAGCTGCTTTTCCCCCTAGAGGAAAGTCATGGGGCACTGATGGGGGAAGATGGAAATGCCCCCCCTCCCCAATGAATCCTACCTCCAGCTTTAGGGAGTTGGGCTTCTAATGATTCTATACACTTAAAAAGCAGCTGATATCTGGTTGGAAATCTAGACTTTCAGGTAAAAATAACCACAGGCATTGTCTCAACTTAGAATAGTATGAATGAAACTGAAGTTAATTTGGGTGGACAGATTCTCCCTGGTTCCAGCACACTGCCCAACAGAAGATCCCTGCTCTCAGGGACACACTCTCCTTCAGTCTCTAGCTTCCCTTGGTTAAAAAGCTGTGGGGACCTTGGCACTTCCCTGGGCCTCCCAGAACCTGCACAGTCAGTGGGTGGGAGGGACCCTGATGCTCAATGGCCAGCTGTGGATCTGGCTCTGCCCCACCCCAGCTGGGTATGTTGCTTCGCCACGGGGGGGGGGGGGGTCATGAATAAAAAATAACCTTCCAGGTGATTCTACTGCACAGAGGGATTTACGAGGTCCTGACTAGGGCAAGTTCCTATCACCGAGTCTCACTTTAATCATCTTTAAAATGGGGAAATCACGGCTGGTGTCGAAAATTCCATGTGACAATGCAGGGGCAGTGCCTAAGTGTTCTGCGTGCCACTTGGTGTGCGGCAAGGGCTTGACAAACGTGAGCCTTGACTGCAAATGTCATAGCTGCTGTGGTCATCTTCCTCCTTGTCATTGCCATTGTCACCATTATCACCATTGTCACCCTTGTCAGCTCTCTGGTGGCAGTTACATCGTCACTATTAGTGTCTTTCCCATCCTCTTCCTTACAAGACCACCTTTGTCACCAGCATTGCCGTGGTTACCATGCTACCAGCATGGGTCTCTATGGTGGGTGCCATGGGTCCCTTCAGAAAGTCCCTTGAGCGCTCAATGTGACTGTCTTGAACTCTTAGTTCTGTTTTCACCATTGGGAAAAAGTGATTTGCTAGAAACCTGTCAAATTTCCCCAGGAGCCAGACATTTTGATTGTGTAAATTGAATCTTTCCAGAACATTCTATGTGCATTGAAAACATGCTACTAATGCTGGTCACCCTTGCAGTCACAGGGCTCCATACTTGCTCCTGTGCCATCTCCCCGGGACCTTGGTGCCTCTGTGGATGTGGCTCTCGACTGCCTTTGCAGTGGTGTGGCCTAGAGAAGAGGAAGTCATGTCCACAAGACTCGACTCCATCAGCCGTGCTGAGTATGGGAATAGGTCACCCACTACATCAAATTCTCAGCTTTGGATGAATTCCGTTTTGCATTTGGCATAGAAGGTGATAAGTATTTTCTGAGCTATTTTTCAGTTGAAGCTTCAGTCTGCTGAGATGAAATATGCAGATTGAGGCCTGAACAGCTGTAGAGCTGCAGAGGGCTGGTATTTTGGTGGGCTTTATTTTAAAGTCTTTGACAATTCAATCTCACTAAATAATTCAGCTGTTTAGGAAAAGCCATATGATCTTAAAATAAGTCCCTGAAAGTCAAGAATATAGGTTAAAATTTTATTTTTTGGTGAATAGCATTTGATAAAACAACAGAAATATCCCTTACAATATCTTTTCCTTTACATCTTTGAATGAAATTACCAGGTGCACATCACTGGTTGTTCATGCATAAACACCCTGCATCTTCATGTGTGCTCCTGGCAGACTATTAAGCTAACATTCTGATTTTACTGTTCCCCGTGAAGTAAGGGATTCCAAAGAACAATCTTAGAAGCAGTTCTAACTCAAGGTGCCACTGATCATTTGAAAACTCTTTTGTTCTGTTGAACTCAGGAAAACACAAATTTTTCATCAAACAGCTAAAGTATTGACTTTATAAATCTGTAAAGTAAAGGAGAAAAAAAATCCCCAAACCTTTCAACATAAAAGTTTCTCATGACAGAGCCAGATCTCTCCCATCTATCACTGGTCGAAGGTGACAGGCAATTCAGGAGAAAATCATGGACGTCTGGAATGATACTGGCCAAGGTTTTCTTTATGGCCCTTGAAGTCTTTTGTCTGAGTCCCCAGGTCGGTAGCTTGGGAGCAGCTCAAAGAGGTGGGAGACAGCTTGGCAGCTGACGGGGTGCTTGGGCTCATCCACCTCCGGTACTCCCCTGTCCCACTTTGCAGATAAGGAAGCTAAAATCCCAGGGGCGTGAATGATGTGTGCTCTTGAACAGATTCAGCAACAAAGTCTGGTTTAAGATGCAGGTGAGGGGCTGGGGTTGTGGCTCAGTGGTATAGTGCTCGCCTAGCATGCATGGGGCACTAGGTTTGATCCTCAGCACCACCTCAAAATAAAATAAAGATATTGTGTCCAACTAAAACTAAAAAAAAAATAAATAAATAAAAAATAAAAAAAACCTACAGGCGACACAACACTGGGCACAAGGATGACCTAGCTCAAGCTTAACAGTGGTTTCTGGAGTGCTTGCTAAGCCAGGTGAGGGAGAGGCGAGGAAACAGCACTGGGCAAATTACAACAGCTGGGGTCAAAGGATCTGCAGAGATGAGGTCTGTGGCTCTTTAAAAGCAAAGAAAAAGTTAACTAGAAAGTATGACTCTTTGCCAGCAGCCTCTGTGAGATCTCGTCACATGTGGTAGCCCCACAACCTCTGACATGCTCATTTACACGTTTCCCACATGCACACACGTCTGCAGCTCGCCTCTCAACAGCTGGGTCAGCTGTGACACAGACCCGAGGTCAAGCAAGGCAGCTGATTTTTCTTGCACGCACCAGTCTGACCTGGGGAGCCCCTGGCTGGTGTGGGCCTCACGCGGGAGATGCTCGGCTCTTGGTCTCCTCTTGCTGGGTTGTGGGGACCACAAGCAAACTCTCCACAGCTTATGTTCATCAGAGAACTAAAAATAAGTGACACGTTGGGCATATACTTATGGAGTGACTCATATGCACAGGGAGGGCCTGGGGTTCACCTTCCTGGGGACAGAACATTGGGAAAATGCAAGATCCCTTCACCACTGCAGGGGAGACGGGTGCCAACCAGAGACAGCAGTGGACATGGAAGCAGCCGTGGCCACTGTGAAGAGCGAAAGTAGCAGGAGGGTCTGGCCTCACCTGGGGTACAGCCAGGTGGATCAGAGGATGCGGCAGCTGTGCAAATCCCAGGGTGGAGTGGCCCGGCTTGGGTGCCTGGCACAGGGGAAAGCATGCTGGACAGAGGGGGCAGTCTGCAGAGGACAGTGTGGTGTGTGCAGGGGCCAGGCTGCCATGCAGCAGGCAGGGAGGAGGAGAGGGGCAGGGGGAGAGGAGGCCAGCGACCATGTCCAAGTGAGACACTGGTTAATACTCCAGAGGCAACGGGGAGCCACTGAAGGCTTGGGAGCAGGTGGAATGAGACCAGGGCTTGTCTCATGCTGGCACCGTCCAGGGCACATGGGAGGGGTGAGCACATGCAGTCCTCCAGGTACTGGGCTGCAGAAGAGACCAAGAGAGTAGCTGTGGCACCTCCTGGGCTGCAGGGACAGCAGAGGACACAGAGAGCAACTGTCTTAGTCAGCATGTTTGCTGCTGTGACTAAAAGATCTGACCAGAACAGTCAGAGGGGAGGAGAAGTTTATTTGGGGGCTCACTGGATGGTCTCCATCCATAGACAACAGGCTCCATTCCTGGGGGCTTCAGGGGAGGCAGGCCCAACACGGCGGAAGAGCATGGCGGGGGGAGGCAGCTCACATCATCAGGAAGCAGAGCGTGAGACTCCACTCACCAGACACAAAATGTATACCCCACAGCTGCGGCCCATGAACTGCTTCCTCCAGCCACACCCCACCTGCCCCCAGTTACCACTCAGTCAGTCCCATCAGGGATCAGTTCACTGATACGGTTAAGGCTGTAACCCAACCATTTCTCCTCCAAACCTTCTTGCATTGTCTCCTACATGAGTTTTGGGGGGACACCTCATCTAAACCATAACAGTAATGAACAGATGAAGGACACCGGGAGAAGTGGATAGGCCCCCGTGGGGCTCAGAAGAAAGGGCCTCACTCACGGTCACTAATGGGCTTCTCATACCGGCTGGTGCTGGGTTTTCAAATTGAGTGTGGGGTCGGGGCGTGGAGGGAGGACTCTTGGTTAGATTTTGAGTGCAAGGATTTGGATATTTTGATTCTTTAAATACCTGTGAGGATCACAGCATCTTACACATCGACTCATCCCAGAAGTGGAAAGGAGGTTGAGCCAAGGTCGCACAGCTCTCCAATGGGACTGTGTGGACTTGATCCCGGGCCTGAGGATTCCCATGCCCTGGTCTTTCCATGGTGCTGTGTGAACTGGCTCTAGCAGGTCCAACTTGAACCTGTGGTCCTCCGAGTTTAGTTACTGGAAAGTCCTGTTAACCTGGCTGCAAGGTGGGGCCTCAGCTTACGTACACAGAACACCGGGCAATTATTGATGCCCCTTTAAATTGCTTTGAACAATTTCTTCTGCACTAGACTAATGAGCCTTGTACTGCACTTCTGAGAAGCCTCTCACCTTGTGAAATAAAGTCCATCAGATCACGCTCTGAATATTAACCTTGCTAGAAAGAAAAGAAAAATAAGCAATAGCCAAGATTGATTTTCCCCATGCAAAGAAAACACTTTTCCATGAGCCATTAAGTGTAATTCATATTTTTAGATTAAGAGTATATTTCCCACTGAGGAAAAAAAATCATTACAAACTATTACCAATATCGTGATGCCAAGTAATGAAGGCGTTTAAACACCCCCTTCTGCGACAGGCTTCATGCATAAACAAGGGGAATGTGACATGACAGGAGCTAATGGGACATTCAGGAGTCTACATCAGCCCTGGTTGTCCACATTCGTCTTCCGGTCCACACCTCCGGGCTCCAGCCAGCTCCCTTCTCTCCAGGCAGCGGCGCTTCCAAGTCAAAGATTTATAAGAAAACACACCAGATCCCAGCGCTAAGGAACAGGGAGCCAAGAACATCCTGTCCTGGGCAGTGAGGCCAGACGCCTTTGGGAAGATCAGAAGCTGCAGGAAGGAACCCACTCAGGGCCATGGAGCCTCAAACAGAAGGCAGGAAGAGTCTCATTTCCCCTCATTTTGAAAATGGGGAACCCAAAGCTCCAAGATGCAGGGTCTCCACCTGCTCATCCAATCCCAATTAATAAAAGAGACAGGACTGGAACTCAGGGTGACTTCTTCCTGGTCCCAACCCTCTTCCTCCTAGGAGCCAGGAGGCAGGGACTTGGTCTGTTTTTGCTCCTTAGGACCATGTCTTGTGTGTGGCATACAGAAGTTGCTCAATAAATGTTTGCTGAAGGCTTTGTTGTGCCTGTCACTCCCCAAAAGCATAGTGCAGTAGGAGGGTCAAGGGACTGGAAAGCAGAGCCCCCCAGAGCCACCCCGGCTCAGCAGAGGACTTCCTGCAACTGCATGGATAAGTGAGCGGCAGCCCGAGCTCTTGGACTCTTTTCTGTAAATGCAGAGGATTCTTATCAGCCCTCGCCAGGAAGAGGAGATGTCAGGATCAAGCCAGACAGGGTGATGGACATGCCCTCCTAACAGGCCATGGTCACTGGGCCGTGGCTGCTTCCAAAGTGAGGGCAACTCTCCCAGAAACCTGTGCTTCCTCATCATCATGCCGAGGCTGTGTGCAGCCTGCAGCTGCCCAGATGTCTTCCAGACTGTACTGGAGACCTCAGGGCAGCTCCTGATGTCTGAATGAGCCTCTGTCCACTCCATCCCTCTTTGCCACAGCCAGGGTGACGTGTGGTGGCCCCTCACAGCCCAGTGTGCTCCACCACTACAGGCTAGGGGCTTCCTAAAGCTGGGTCCATCTGCAGCAGCTGTGGCTGGAAGGGGGTCCTTGTCCATGGTTTTCCATGCCCCAGTGCAGAAGCAGTCATGGGTCCCACTCAGAATTGCTGGCCACTCCATGCAGGGCATGCTTCTTAACTTTCTCAGCCTTAGTGTCCTTACTGTAGTGAGAGAACATCCACTGCCATTTGGGTAGCTCAGCGGACTGGCCACCTTCTCCTCAGCACTCTAAGGGCTTACTCTGGTCAGGACTGGCACCTGGCAGGGAATGAGCTCTCACAGCTAGTGTCTGGCTCCAGGGGAACAGCACCAGGAAAGGTACCTCCTAGTCTCCCTTCCCAGATGGCTTCAGGTGACAGCCACGTGACTGCCTTTCAGGGATGTCCTATGACTGGAAGTAACATGAGATGACATCAGGGGTCCCTTTTAATTCCTAAATCATCAAATGGCCAAAGGGACAAATTGTCCCCTCTTTCTCCCAGGCTACACTCCAGCTGCTGTGCTCATGACGGTAGGGCAGAATGACCTCTTGCAAATGTCACCCACAACTTGGAACTTGGTGGGAAAAGGGTGGCATCGCAGCTCTGGGTGGACCAGGTGGAGGCAGCTGAGGAGCACAGCCCTCCAGAGCCCTCGGGAGCAGGTGGCTCCTGGGTTGCATTTCCCATTACCATGGCAACCTGGAGGCTATTGTTACTACAAAGGTTAAATACAAGCAAGTGTTCATCAGGACCTTCCACTAGTGAATCCGGCCAGATCCTTGTTTGTGTGCAAGCCCACAGCTGTGTGATTCAGGGTGCTGAAGAGCTGGACCATCCCCAAGCCAGGGAGCGTGAACTGTGTAATCAACCTTGGGATTGAAATTGGTCTCCGACTGATGCAGTGGCTCCATCTGTAACACGCATGAAATAACAATAATTGAGAGGGGAAGCGTAATAACCTTCTGAGAATTTGTCTGGAGCAAGGCTTATTATTTTTGTCATTCTTGCAAAAACATTTTTAAAAACAACTAAAAATCTTACTTTTTATTTTTGAGGGGTCATAATAATCCTTTCAAAATTAAGAACCCAATATTTCCTCTATTGATTGACCCCAGTCTAGTGGACATCCTGCCCAGCGTTAGCCACCACCCCAGCAGCTTCAGCAGAAGGCATCCTTGATGCGGGCACGGGTGGGTGGGTGAGAAGGGGCTCCAAAAGCCCACCAGCGCAGGTGCAGTGCCTGTCTAGGGCCCCCAGAATCTTTCATCAGGGGTGGGGCTGTGCCACCACTGGGAGGTGAGTGGGCACAAGGGGCGTTGGTGGCCCCCGCTGGGCTTCCTTTCCCTCAGTGGCTTCCTGGTCAAGGCCTCATCCCCAAGGTGGACTCATGGGTGCCACTAAGGGTCGCCATGGAGCCTGGTCCAGTCTCGCCGTCACAGGATGCCCGGGTTGGGTGCGGGCAGTCAGGATCCTCCTTGCACCTGATCCTGGAGTTTCCTGGAGTCCTGGGATGGGCAGAGATGTCCCGTGTGTCCAAGAGAGGGCCAAAGGATCATTGAACCTCCCTACCAGAGAAAATGCCTTGATCCTGCATGTTTATTAGAGCTTCACACATAGCCATTTAAAATTTTTGTGGTTGTAGATGGACAGTGAGGCTTTATTTCATTTGTGTATTTATGTGTGGTGCTGAGGATGGAACCAGGGCCTCAGGCACACTAGGCAAGCGCTCTGCCCCTGAGTCCCAGCCCAGCCCCCACACCGTCATTTGTAATGAAGAGTCCCACTGCAACAGACAGCAGTCACCCACCACCACGGGTGGCTCTGTGAGCACCGCAGTTGCACTGCCCCAGTGGCTCTGTCACTGGGCTTACCTGATGACGGGGATTCCGAAACCCAGTGTTAAACTTTCACTTGGGACTTTAGAAAAGCCCAGCTGGCCCAGGGTTTCCATCTTCCTCTGCTTTTGGCTGCCAGGGGTGCCCTCTGAATGAGCTCCAAGTACGGGGGCCAGGACTCTGGACCCTGCTCCCCGGGGTGGAGGGCGGCTGTGCCGTGATGGCGCTCTCTCTCACAGGAGCCAGGGGCAGGCCGCTGCAGGCCCCCTGCCTTGGTGTGTTCATAAGAATCTAATGAAATGAGAAGTGTCAGTAAGGACTCGGTGAAAGGTCTCTCGGGCGCATGTGGACACGTAGATGAAGACGCTGGGGGCTGTGCGGGCTGCCGGCTGGGCCCAGGGCTGAGCCGTGCTCCTCAGCGAGAAAGAGGCAACAGGAAGGACTCTTGGGGGACCCAGGGTCAGTAAGGTAGAGCACCGAAGGCCAAGGTCAATACGGCAGATCCGGGAGGGAGGCGCGTGGTCCCGTGAGCTTGTGCTCAGGGAGGTCTACAGCGTGAATGGAGGGAGCAGACGAACCCAACCAACGAACAAGAGCAAAGCATCACCTAGGGCAGCTCTGCTGGCTCATCTGTCTGGAGCGGGACTGGCAGAGGGCTCAGGAAACTGTGGCCACGTCCCCTCCTCCCGCTCTGCAGCCTCACTGTCCCCCAACATCCTGGGTATTCACTGGAGCCCGGCACCTCGGTAAGCACATTATTTCAGTGATCAGATGCAATTGTCAAAGGGAAATGCCACCCTTATTCTCCCTTTGAAAATAGGAAAGCCAGGCCTGAGAGGAACTGGACACTTTCTTCCCTCCCTTTCCCTCCCTCTGACATCATTCACCCATCACCTGTAGTTCTCCGCCCTGGGGACCTGGAACGAACCCCACCCAGAGCTCCCGTCCTAGACACCCAGGTCATTCACCCAGCTGTTCACTGATCAAGGACTGGTACCAGGAGTCTGCATAAAATAGAAGAATAGGAAAATTATAGCCTTGTGTGATGACACAAGGGGCATCCTGGGTGGAACGGTGACTCTCCTGGGCAAGAGGAAACTGTTGACTGGCCTCTGGAAAACGCCCGCTCTGCCTTGCTTGGAGGTGGGAGGTCGGGTCCTGAGACTCCAAAGGCCTGAAGCCTCGTGGAAGTAAGTGCCTGGGTGCAGGGGCCTCAGGCCTTCCTCCTGCTGTCCGTGTCCTTGAGGACAGTGTGTCAAGATTCCAAGAAAGTTGTGTCTTGAACAAGTGTCACAACTGCCCTGGGGCCACAGAACCCAGAACACAGCAGTCTGCTGCCACGCAGAAGCATGTGGCTAGACAGGTCACCATGCAGTGCCTGCGGTGTTCAGGGAAGGTGTAGAGGCACTGTGTGGGCTTCTCTTAGGGACAGGCTGAGACGGTGTCTGCACGTGTGTCACAGCTGGTGGGAAGCTGCTGCACCTGTGATCCTCAGGGAGGGGCCGTATAGGAGAACACGCAGGGTTCCGTGTCTCCCAGCCTCTCCCAGAGCCCACCCATGATCACAGCATCCTGTCACCAGCTATGGAAAACGGTGAGAGAAGACACTGGAGATTAATTCTCCTTAAGAAGCTGAGTTTTGCAGAGCAGCTCGTCTGAGTCCTAAAATCTCCACTTGCTCCATACCCTCATCAAAAACCAGGAGGCCAGTCGACATCTTTTCTTCTTCTTCTTCTGTTGATCTCCTCAGTGTATCTGAAGGCCTGTCGCAGTTACGATCCAGGGTCCACGTGGAAGCAGTCTGGGCCACACGCACCTCCATCAGCCGCGCTCAGGAATCACTGGGTGGACTCCTTCTTCCTGTCATGGTTTTCGGTCCTTGAAGACCATCTTCTTTAGGACGAAGTGGATGACAGAGCCAGTGTTGTCACATCAACAGGCCTAAGGCAGCACAGAGCTACCTGTTCCCCAGTGAACAGTCTCAGAAATTGTCTCCCACTACACTGTCCCTTGGTACGCTCTATGGAGAGAGAAGGCGGGTGTTCCCTCAATGCTCTAGATGATGAGGCCGCCAACTGGACGGGTCTGGATCCCAGGTCCCCTCACCCTGGAATTTGCCTATGCCTGGTGTCTGCCCTTTCTCTGGTTTCTATGCCACCAGCTGCTGACTAAATGACAACCTGCCCCGTCCACGCCCTGTGCCCAACACTCCTAAAGGGAATCCACGTACGGTTTGTCAACTACTTACTTGGTAATAGTCAGAGCAGTTACCTAGTGCCCTGTACAGGGTCTGGCGAGGGACACAGCAATGGACATGACACACTTGACACTGCTCTCTTTATAATGTCACAGACAGAAGTGCTGGGCGGATTCATGCGAGGTAGCATGAAAGAGAATACCAGCCTCTTATTTCCATGAGCTTTTAGGTGGCTGGTGGTTCCATTTATACTGAGGTGACATCGCCTTGGTAGTCCCCCTGACCATGCCAGAGAGATGTGGCGTCGCAAATAGCTTCAGGATTCTAGAGGCCTGGGGAGAGGCCCATGGCCCCGGCTTCTCACCCCACCCAGCAGTACATGACTCAGCCTTCTTGTTCCATTTAAAAGAGATTAATGGATCTGAGCAACTCCAATTTTTGATCAGACACCAGAAAGTGCTTTAAAGATGTTTATCATAGGCATTAATTAATTCATGCAAGAAATTAAAGTCTTATTTTGCTTCAAATTATAAGCATTAGCACTCGGAGAAGCTAGCCGACTCAGCATGTCTGAGGCGCTGCCCAGCTTGGAGTCCTGAAGCTCCGGATCCTCACCATCAAAGCTCACGGAAGTCTCCCAAACGCTGTCCAGAGCAGCCCCGATTCTTGAGTTTCTCATGGCAGAGAATGACTTCATAACTTCTCAGTAGAGTGTCTGTATGATTGTAGCTCAGTGACGTGACATCTTCAAAACAGATCACATCACACACACTACATTGGAATGGTGGAAAAGAGGGTCGGGAAAAGTCCAGAGGTCCTGGAATGTCTGACTGAAAATGGGGAATGGTTCAAACTTTTCATACTTTCTTAGCTAAGCAATTTGGTTCTTTAGTAAATCCACAAAATCTACTAATTTCTCTGTGTGAGTCTTAAAAATTGAGACCTTCACCATAAATGAGTCATGATCTAGCCAACCTCCAAAAAGCCAGTTTTCGGTGGCTCCACTCCTCGCTATACACTAACAAGGGGTGGTCATGTGATCTGGAACTAAGAATACCACCCTTTCTTTTTGATTTGGGGGAAAGAAAAGACCCAGTGCTTGCCATGGGCGTTCAAATTTCCCAGATGCTTTTGTGTGTCTGAGGGCCACATGTTACAGCTGGCAGCAGGTACTGGTACTTACTAGTGTTGGCCACTGTGCTACAAGTTTTTCATAATTTTTCTCTTTGAATCCAACAATCACGTGAAGGAGGAGCTGGGGCCGCCCTTCGTCTTCTCAATGAGGAAAGCGTGGCACAGAATGTCAAGGTGACCTGCCTGACGAGGGCCACATCACTGATAAATCATAACACTGGTATATGAACATCCTGCATTTGAAGAACCTGTTTTCTGAACTTCCAGGTTCTGCCACACGATTAGAAAGCTGTCTCTGTTGAAGCCTTTTCTCAATTCTGCCAGACACTTCCCGCTTTTGGAAGGCACCATGTCTTCGTGACACAAAGGCGGGGAGGCTGCAGCAGACAGGTGATCTGTAGCTTTCTTTTCTGGTAGCATCTTCATCTGGCTTTGATAGCAGGGTAACGCTACCTTCATACGATGCATTTGGAAGTGTTCTCTGTCTTCCAGTTGTTTGGAAGAGTTTGAGAAGGATGGGTGTAATTCTTCTTTAACTGTTTTGTAGACCAATCATCTGGCCTTAGAAGTTCTTGGCTGGGAGATTTTTGATCAGTGGTTCAATTCGCATGTTCCTTATTGATTTGTTAGACTTTATACTTCTTCCTCATTCACTCTGGGGAGGGTATCGGTTTCTAGAAACTTATGCATTTCAAGTTGTTCAGTTTGTTAGCATATAATTATCTTACAATCCTTTTTCTCTCTATGGTTTGGTCACAGCATCTCCTTTTTCATTTATGAAAATTATGTTTTGATTTTATTTGACTATTATGAATGAAGCTGCTATAAACATGTCTCACTCTAGCAAGATGGCTTGACTTCTTTAGGATAAATACTGAGGAGTGCTATAGTGGTCATGTGGTGGTTCTATGCCTAGCCTTTTGAGAAACCTCCATACTGATTGCCATAGTACATACTAGTTTACAATCCCACCAACAGTGTAAAAGTGTTACTTTTTATCCACATCCTCTCTAACATTTATTACCATATGTGTTCTTGATGACTGCCATTCTGACTGGAGTGAGATAAAAACTCAGTGTAGTTTTTATTTGTGTTTCCTCAATTGCTCATGGTAGGGAACAGTTTTTCATGTATTTCTTGGCCATTTGTATTTCTTCTTTTGAGAAGTATCTGTTTAATTAATTTGCCCTTTTATTAATTAGGTTTTTTTTGGTACTAAATCTTCTCTTTTTCTTAGCCTAGCCAAAGGCTTATCATATATATATATATATATATATATATATATATATATATATATATATATTTGCTTTTCAAAAAAAATCCAACTTTTCTATCATATGATTCAATAGCCCACTCTACCTCTGGGTATTTGTCCAAAAGAACTGATACCAAGGTTTTAAAGAGGTCTTACGAAGATGTAGTGGGAAGATAATGTTCACTGTAGCATGGACATCAGACGAGATGTGGAAATGGCAGATGAATGGATACAAAAAAACATGTGGTGTGTGCATCAGTGGAATGCGACTCAGTCTTGAAAAAGAAGGAACTGTGATATGCAACAACATGGACAGACCAGAACATTCTAGTAAGTGAAATGAGCCAGAGACAGGAAACAGTCTTCTATGTCCACTTACGTGATGTATCTCAGACACTCAAATACACCGGGTGAATGTGTGGTGTGGGGTGGGGAGATGGGGAGCTGCTGGTGACCAGTATGAAGTTTCTGTTAAGCAGGATGAGGAGGCTCTGGATACCCCCAGGGCAACGCTGCCCCAACTCGGCAATGCTGGGGCACTGGTTACCAGGTCAGAGCAGCCGATGGATTTGGTCCTCAGAACATCTCTGGGACCTTTCCAGAGAATGCTCTCACAATGCCACGGCTGGACATCAAGGACACTTGTCAGGGAGGGACTGCACTGAGACGTGGGTATTTCTCAGAAATGTTTGGAGGGCCTAGGAAGAGGGCACAGTGGATGCAGCTTCAGGGAGGGAGGGAGGGAGGGAGGTCTTCTTGGCCACGCCAGGAGGGCACGGCCCCTGTTTGAGTCCACGGGCCTGATGTTCTTGCTCAGGACATCCCCCAAGACTGTCACACCCTCGTCTCTAGGCGGGGAGCACAGCCACATGGCATAAAACATCCCATCACATTTACAAAGAACAGAGGGGCGATGAGCTGCCTGGTGCAGAATGGACGAGCTGCGTCTGGACGGAAATGGAGGAGGAGTGAGCGGTAATCATTGGGGAAGTTCTGTTTGTTTTTTAGTCTGAGGTCACGATCACATTAGAGCTCAATACACTCATGTGCAGCTTTAGAGATGGCGAGGCTCAGAGCCATCGTGCGGGGGACCTGTAAATGGAAGGGAACGTGCCTCCCCCAATTTAATAGGATTTAGAATAATTTTAGGCAAAGCAGAGACCACTGAGTCTCTTCCCTGTATCATTATGTCTTTGCTTCAGAGTATTGCAGAAGCATCATGCAGAACACTTCCAATTAAGTACCGACGGTGAAATGGCATCAGGATTGTGCTGTGAGATGCTCTGATGTATTAAGTGAAGCAGTCGAATGTCAAGTTGTGTGTGCACAGTGGAATGAATGTCAGAACAGTAGACAAGAAACACTGCAGCTATGTTACGATGATGGCTTATAAGAGATTCCCCCTCCAAACATGTCTATCAGTTATGGAAGACAGTTACATTTCTTAAAAAGAGGGAAATAAAATCAACCTTGGATCCTTTTATTTAAAAATCTCCACTGCTCATAGTTCTGGGAATTTTCTGAACCCAGAGTTCTCGCCCTGGGTTCATGGATGCCTGAAATTGAAATCATGTGGCTTAAGTGCACAGGGGACTGTTCTGCTTTTATCAGGTCTCCTGGGGGCTCCTGACTTCACAGAGGGTAAGCGCCACAGATGAGGAGCGTCTGGAGGAGTGTTTGCACCCCCATTGTGATTCTGCCTGCAGCTAGCTGAGGAGCCCCTCCTCGTCCCAGGGCTCTTCCTTTGGGGGACCACAGCTACAGATGGGCAGCCTCCCTCCCACTCCAAAGAACTTCCATCAATGCCACTGTGAGATGACACATGTGTCACCCCCAGAGTCCTCTGTGGACACTTGTATGGTGTGATGGGCAGGGGTAGCTGCATAAGCACTGTGCATTCAGCTCATCCCTGTGGGCTCATTATGGGGGTGGAGTTCCAATGACAATGCCCTGGGCTTGTGGCTCTATTTATATCCTCTGCCTCCTTAAAAAACTCCCTCAGGACAGCATTCTTAGCGCACAGTGAGCAGCATGATAGTGCCCTGCTGAGAATGTGGGTTTGGGTCCCAGATTTGCCCCATGAATCTATGGGATCCAGATGCAGGTGTCTTCATCTATAACCCGGGGTAGCCACTGTTTGCCTCAGGGAGCTCTCAGGGGATGAGATGAGAAGGCAGATGCCAGTTCCCACGCGGGTGCTCCATGCATGTGAGTCTCCTTCCCTTTTAAACAATTTCCCTGTGTTAACCCAACTCTCACCGACCTGATGATGGAGCACTTACCACATGTGGGGCACAGTGGCAGGTACCTGGGAGAGACGGATCAAAGTGGTCTTTGCAGAATCACAGGCTGTTTGAGACTTCACATTTAAAAGCAGTGTATGCTGAGGGCCCCATGAATTGCCATGTGCCTGGATATTTTATTTGCAAATGGGCTCATTCATTCCAACACCTTAGTGATCATTCACAATGTGCCCATCCCTGTTTAAGAGCAAGACAGACAGACCTGGATGATAAGAGAACTTGCAGAGGTGTGCGGGTGGTGATGGTTTCAGGCTAGAGAAGCAAAGGCCCTGGAACGGGAGTGACATGGCACCTTCCGGCAGTAGGAAGAGCTCCGTCCATCCTGAGCATGCTGAAGGAATATGTGAGCCATCACTCTGTGGGTGGAGCAGCAAGGATCAAGTGGCCAACCAGATGTGGAGAGAAAAAGGCTCTGCGTGGCTTGGGAATTTCAGTGCGACTGAGTGTTGAGGCAAAGACTGGAACGTCCACTCAGGAAAAGACTGACAGGTCCTAAGTGGCGTCTCCTGCCGCAGGCTTCCCGGCCCCGGGTTGGCTGAGTTCTGCTCCTGCCGCCTCTATCGCCGAGCCCTGCCTGCCGCACCCCTGCTGAGCGATTCCCTGCTGAGCTGTCAGTGTGCAAGGGCTTGCAATCTTGCAACCCGGTTGGGCACAAAAACACAAGCCAGTCAAACTGAGACAAAGTTTTATTTAGAGAGAGGCCGTGTGCGTCCCCTAACAAGTGGGTCCGCCACGTGTGTGTTCTACCTGAGCCGGGGGGGTTTCCCCTTCCCCCGGAACACCCTCCTACCATCCTTTCCCAACCAATGGGAACTCTCCCATTACAAGAGTGACATGAGTAACCTGAGTCTTGAAAATGGGCCCAGCTAGACAGCATGAGTCCAATTACCATATGAATGTGAATTGCTGGCT
Source organism: Urocitellus parryii (assembly GCF_045843805.1). Classification (NCBI taxonomy): domain Eukaryota; kingdom Metazoa; phylum Chordata; class Mammalia; order Rodentia; family Sciuridae; genus Urocitellus; species Urocitellus parryii. The sequence goes on from NW_027551773.1 coordinate 81,571, forward strand.
GGCAGTCATAAAATCCAAAGGTGCCTGTATCAATATTTTTGCTGTGGCTCCTAACAGTCTCCAATCCTGGTGACTCACTGTGCACAGTGGCTCACCAGAGTGGTTTGGATGACTCACTCGGGCAGTCCTTGGTGGGCACTCAATACGTTCTGAATTCCACAAGAAAACTATCAAAATTTCAGCATCAAATTGCCAATGACCCAGTTACTTGAATGGGATTAAATTAAACCTTTTTTGTAACACTTTGGGGGAAAAAAAGTTCACTGGAGAAGATAAAAAAGTATTTCCATGAGTAGTATACATAAGTGGGGCATATTTTAAGTGACTCAAAAAGACATAAAGGAAGAAATAATATCCTGTGATTGCATTGTATGGCTGGAACTTACAAAGATTTTAACACAAAATATGGGGGCTTGTATTGCATTCAACATATTTTTTTCTCCTCTCTCCAAGGCCATTAGCCAATAACCTTTATCCTACTAAACACTGAAATTAGAGTCTGGCATTATCTTGGTCTATCGATTGTGGTCAGGCACTTCAGATTGCAACATGAGTTTTCATATTTGGTTCATTTTCTAACATTTTTAGAAGGTCGAAGGGAATTACTGTATAACAGATAGAAAGGGTGGGTGAGATGGCGAAAAGAGCCTTTCTTCCCCCAGAGTAGAACTAATAATAAATACCCACTCCACACCTGGATGTAGCTTTGATTCTATAGGTAATTTGGAAGGCATTGAACTTTGTCTATTTAGAAACCCATGAAGACACAGAGGCTGGATTCCATTAGGAACTCTGCATCTTGGTGCTTCACTTCAGCTGATGAAACCACATGTCAGACATGGGCTGTGCTCATAATCTTATTACCTGCTAATAGGATTTGTACTTGGAACTCCCAGGAACCCCTTCACCAATGTGCCCACATGTCCAATGTCAAATGCATTTTGATAACAGTTGGTTCAGATAGAAAGTAAGACCCACTAACCTGCTTAAGCAGGCTTTAAATATCTCCCAGAAACACTCTTGGGTTGTAATTCAGCAATTCCTTGTTAACATGTCATAAGCAGCCAGACACAAGTCGGGATTTCGAAAAAGCCTGTTAAATAACCTGGATGTAATGATATTCCAAGACTCAAATCCCTTCTGTCGTGTTGGGGAATCGCATGACATGGGTGGTTCCATTGAAGATCTTGCTTCCCGGGAAATGTCACATGACTCATTGGCCCTATTCTACATACCAAGGAGGGAGTGTCACTGTGTGACATGCATCTGCAAGAGGAGTGGGCCAGGGAGTGGGTCAGGGAGAGGGTGTTGCGTCTTGATGATATGGTCCTTAGGAAGGATGCATATGGGTAGGTTGGTCAAAGGATTGAGACAACAAGTGCCACTCAAGCCACAGCCTGGGTCCCATTACCTGGAGGAGGAGCACTGAGCCAGGTACCCTGAGCACTACAGGTGCCAAAGCAAACTCAATTCTGCTTGCAGCAGGCTCTGCCAACGCCCATCCTTAGCCCAGGTCTTACCATCCTGCCCACCTGAGACTTTGGACTTCAGAGCCTGACTCCTTGCAGGAGGACTCTCCCCAGGGGCACAGAAGCAGCTCTATTCAGCACGGTGGCCAGGGGCACTGTGGAATGAACACCTTGGCAGCAGCCTTCAGCCGTCCATTCATGCTCTCCAGAGCTCCTACAGTCTCTCTGGCAACTCCCCCTTTCTTTCTTATTTCGTGACACTGCCCCCTGGCATTTCCTATGGACGGACAGCTCTGTAGGCTCCTGTGGAAGCCGCTGGCTGGCTGGCTGACTCCTGAGCCACTTCCCCTCGCCATCCTGTTCCTTACTTTCCTGATGGTGCACGCTGCTCCAAAATGAACCCTCAATTATTCCACCTGAATCCTGGCCACAGTGCTGGCCTCTAGGGAAGCCAACAGTGGACACCCAGTGGCCCTTCCTGATTCACCACATCCCTGAAAAGCATGTGTCCCCCTCCTTATCCCCAGGAGAGATGCTGATTATTCCAGAAGGCCTTGAGCTGCTCCCCTGCTCAGCATCTGCTCCTCCTCTCCTTAGCAAGCCCTGTCTTGCTGTGTCCTTACACCGGTGGGGACATCTGGGTTCATTCCCATGCTGGGCAACCCAAGCAGCCATCTGCCTTCCTTCAAAGACTGTCTTAGGTCTTTTGAGTGACAACCACAACATTCTCTGTGTTTCTATTAAAGGTATTTGAGCACAGTCTGTGGATACGGCTCTCTGGGCACATGGTTCCATTTTGCTCACGGAACATAGAGAATCCTTGCTCTCCAGATGACGTGCTATCTGAATGACCATCAGAATGACATGGTCATAGTCACCTGGGTCCTGAAGCAATCATCCACGTGTTGGGAGAATAAGAGCAGCACATACTTAGTTGCAGAGATGGACAGTTGTCCTCCACTCTTCTGGAGCCATTCCAGCCTGGAGGAGAAGCCACCCTCCCAGGAAGACACCAGCAGGGCGCTACCTCTGAGCTATGACCCAAGGAATTGGCGGGAAAGTAGTTGGCATGGGCTTGGGAAAATGAGAACCTCCGAAGAAATCAAGACAGAAATGGAAACTTTGCCCTTTTTAAAATGCCATGCCGAGTCAATTATGCATCTGTGAGTCAATTATGCATTTGTAAGTCAATTACAAAAAAAAAAAAAAAAACAGATGAGTTTTAAGACTTCTAATACTCAGTGCTGGAAAGGGCTTCAATTTAGGAGAACAATAATTTTAAAAAATGGTTTTAGGTCAAATGAGAAGTTAAGGCTTCCAAAATGCCTCCTGGGAATTAAACTAAAAATGAGTAAACTAATTTTATTTGCAGCTTAAATAAAACTCCCCTGAACTGTTTAATGGGCACCTACCTTCTTTAGGTATATTCTAGAGAAAACTCAATTTCCAATTACAAGGCTAAGGAGATTAATGAATCACTGCATTTTATTTGTATTAGAACCAGTGATTAGAAAGATTTTTTTCCCCTGAGTTAGAGCTACAGCAAGCTAGCCAAAAATATAGGCTGAGCTTTCCCATTGCCCTAGTTTGGCATCCTGTACATTTCCTTAGGTTCAGGGACCAAAGATTTTTATCTTTCCATAAGGAGGGTGCTGAGCCCCCTGCTGGCATACAGTAGGAGCCTAAGAAGCATAGATGAAATAAATCAGCCTCGATAATGTTTTCCACTGCCTGCATTTTAAATAAATGGTCAGGGGGCGATGGTGCCTCTGGAGGCCTGCCCCGTCTGTGACAGGCATCTACCCTGGAAACCAGGTGGACCGTGGCTATGGTAGGAGACTTCTGGAAGCTGAATGGGTCTGGGGCTGCCCATGGGGTCCTCAGCCCAGCTGGGCACCCTGTTCACCTGAAAATCTAAAGCATTTGTGAGGAGAGCTTCGCCAGCCTGCGTTGACAGACATGTCCCAAGACGGCTCCTGAGGCTCTGGGGGATGGTGCTGGCATGGGACTGCTTGAAAATCACAGGTGGGTAACTGACTTAAAATTGAACTTCTGCTAGTTGTTAATAGTTTATGGGTCCTTTCTCTTATTTACTCCTGATTTTTGGTTGTATAGCGCAGGTTACTCGTAGCTGGTGTGTAGGCAAGATAACACAATCACATGCTATTGTTGTAAATTGCCACAAACTCAGTGGCTGGGGACAGCGAGTGTCTGTGAGTCAGAGGCCTGGGCTCAGGGCGGCTCATGGTGGGCTTCCTGCTCCAGGACTCAGAAGGGCAGCATCAGGGCGGTGGGGAACAGAGGTCCTTATGGAGCCTGTGGAGCACCCCCAGTGGCTCATTCAGGAGTGGCAGAGCGCTCCCTTTGCGCTCTCACTATGCAGGTGGCCCTCCGTCTCTGCCTCTGACAGGCTGACCCCTCTGCAGCCCCTTGGGCTGTGAGACCCTTGAGCCCCCTTCCCCTCGTCTCTCCTGCTTTCTTCCTTTGCTGATTTCTGTTTGGCTGTTTTCCTGGTTGGTGGATTCTAACTGTGTACATTTTTGGGATGCCACGTGACGCTTGGATGCATGTAAACAATGTGGCACGATTAAATGCAGCTAATGAACCCATCCATCATCTCAGGAATCCTGTCATTTGTGACAGTGTGGGCGGACTTGGAGGACGTGATGCTACGTGAAACAAACCAAGTGGGAAAAACACTCGGCTAGAGGTCACGTATGTGTGGAGTCCAACCATGTTGACCTCACAGAAACAGAGGTGGTGGCTCCCAGAGCTGGGGTGGTCGGGAGGGGGAGGATGGGGGGTGGTCCATCGAGGGGCAGAGTATTGGGCGGACATGAAGAGGAGGTCTTCACCTGCACGGCTGGGCTCGCACTCGTGTTCCCTCTGTGCTTCTGAGAGCGCCACGGGATTGTTGGCTCCGCATGAATCACCTCCCAATTTGAGGCTGATGAATGGCCTTAATTACATTGGCAGTCTCTCTTGCCATGTGAGGTGACCTACCACAGGGGTAATAGCAGGGAAAGGAGATCACGGGGCCAGGATCATGTCCACAACAGTGTGATCAGCTTCACACACCAACTTGACTGGGCTCCGAGGAGCCTAGATATTCAGCAATGCTATTTGGGGTGTGTCTCTGGGGGCATTCCTGGGATCTATGTGGAATAAAGCAAATTCCCCTCCTTAATGTGGGTGGTCCTCGTCCAATCAGCCAAAGGCCCGTGTAGAGCAGGAAGGTTGAGTGAGTCCGCCCACCCACCCGGAGCTGGACATACAAGGACCCCCGGGGTCTCCCAGGCTCAGACCGTGACCTGCCACAGCAGCAGCACTCCAGCGGGAGGGAAGCTTCATAGGCACGCTCAGTCTCCAGGCCCTGGTCACGTCTCCCTAGCTCTAGCATGTTCTCTTCCGTGACGTTTGCCCTTCTTAACATGCAGCTTGACCTTGCCCTCTGAGCTGCACTCAGGATCAGTGTGGTTGACCGTCCCGGCCAGGAGAAGCCTCCTGCACAGGCCTACCCTGGAGCCGGCTTGGCCTGCCGCTGTCCTGTGCACCTTCCCCAGCAATGAAACACCGAGGCCTACCCTGGGGGACGGCAGCCGAGACAGAGGGAGTGCAGGGTTGAGGATGGAAATTGGGCAGGAGGTCAGGGCCCCAGACTCTCTGGCGCCCCCTTCTGACTGTCTGTGTTTCCTTGTCCTGAAAACAAAAGCAGAGCTGGCAGGAGGGGATGGTGGCGGGTTGGGAAGTGCCCATCTCGGGGTCCCTCACCCTGAGGCCAGCCTGATGGCTGTTGAGGTTGCAGAGACATCTATGTGACATGGCTCCTCGGTGCAGAGACCTGGTGGGGAAGCCTCTGCCTTTCCCTCCTCGCTTCCCGCAGAAGGCAGGTGAGGGCTTGGCTGGGAGCCTCAGCCGCGTCCTGTCCTGAGGCCCGGGTGCTGACCCTCACTGCCGCAGCAGAAATGGCTGGTGCAGAGCGAGGCCCAGGCCTCGGCACCTTAGGGTAAGTGGCCTGGTGGGGATTGCGGAGGGCTGACCTGAGCCTCAGCGGCCTTCCCAGGGCTGCCCTTGAGTGGAAATGAGTTTTATCAAACATCATCTCAGAGACACTCAGCTCCGCCTCTCCAGCAAGCTCTGCCTCTCCAGCAAGCAGTGGCTCCCCTCCTGGCAGCAGGGCCTGGCGCAGGCGCCCTCTGTGCACAGGGTCTCACAGCCCGGTCATCCCAACTGGCACCGAGCACGGCTGCTCCTGACCACGCCGGCACATCGGCACCTCCTCCAGGGTGAGATTGGTGTAGAAATGAACCTTGACTCTGGAAAGAGGAGGATGAAGTTCAGGTGTGTTACATAGGAAGGAGGAACCCAGAACATTCCACCAAGCGAAGGAAGCCTGACACAGAAGGCCACCTCTCGTGTGATGCACGAAATGCCTGGACAGGCAAGCGTCCAGTGACAGGAAGTGGACTTGCGGTGTGGCAGGACCGGCGAGGACGGGGAAGCAAGGACCAATTGCTAAGGCTGCAGGGCTGTGTTCTGGCATGATAGGAAGATTCTGGAATCGACTGTGGTGCTGTTACACAATTCTGTGAATACACCCGAGAGCTATGAATCATACATTGAAACAAATTCAGTGGTAAGTGGCCCAGTGTGTGAAGCATAAATAAGAAGAGCGAGCAGCTGAAGTGTGCACACAGGTGTGCCCTGCCAGCCACTTTGGAATGTCATTCTTGACAAGTGCTTAAAACATATCGTCCCTAAATTTGTGCACAAACGAGGTTTCAGTAACATTGCTCTGTGGCATCTTTTCCACTCGGTATCATCTCAACTCACACGGAGGCTCCCCACCCACTCAATATGAGGAAATGGCGCAGGTGGACACAGCTGGTGGAAGGGAGGCCAGGACTGAGTCAGCTTCCCAGGTCCCAGGGCTTTTCTGACCCGGAAAGTGGCCAGGGGACAGCATGAGACCCTCCAGAGTCCATTACTATTGAAAACAGTCAGTGCAATTAGTGGCTGGTAGCTCCACCTCTCGTGGCTCACGTGGACTTTGTCAGGCGTGGTGCTAGCTTGACATGCTCTCCTTCCAGGCTCTGGCCATCTCCTGGGGCCTTTCCGTCACCCTGATTTTACAGAGGAGCCATCTAACGCTCAGGGGGCAGGAGAACACGTTCCTCAAGGCCTCACAACTGGTCATGGAGACACGACTGAAAGCCAGGCCTTTTGGAGACAGGCTGGGCCTCACCTGTTTTACTCCTGTGGGGATGTGGGGTCTCCCTGATGACCTACCTGGCAGGTACGTCCTCCTGATGCCTTTGTAGCTGCATCGCTGTTCAGAGAACAATAATGCTCTCTGCAGCCTTCTGCTGCCCTCTTAGCAGCCGCAGGACCCTCCCCCTCCCTCTCCAGCCTCTGCAAGGGGACAGGAGGCCAGCACAGTGACACAGAAGCAGCCACAAGGTGGCGAGCACCCCTGGGGCATCTCAGGTTGTCAGGGTGGAGGGAACCAAGACAGCTGTGCTGAGATGTTTCCACCATCTGATCTAATTACACATCTAAGACAAGGAGGTCTCGGAAAGTGTTCTGTAAAGAGCTCTAAGGTGAAGGAGGAGACGAAGACCGTTTCTGTTCCATTAAGACTTGATTTTCTGATCTCCTCCTCCAGTGGGTGGCAGGAGGAGGGCGGGTCCACTGTTTTACAGCAGAGTGGTTCAGAGGTCGGGCTCAGAGTCCGGGGGGCTGGGTGGTGATGCTTACGGGTTTAGAGGCACTGGATATGTCAGAGTGACTAGATTTGGCTACAAAGGCAGAGAGGCCTCCGTATGAGTGAGTTAAACAAGACCTAAGGGTCTCATTATCTTGTGTGAAGATAGAGCAGGCGGTTCAGGCTGGCCCAGCAACCCACAGGCAACTGACCCCTGTCTCTCCCACCTTTCATCCTACACTCTCCATGGTTTCTACTATTTTGGCTACCTCGCACAGCAAGGAGGCTGCTTGAGTTCTAGCCATCATTTCCCTATTCCAGGCAGCACTCCCCCGCAAAAAAAAAAAAAAAAAAAAAAAAAAAAAAAATCGTGGTAGGCGCAGAACACCAGGGCACTCCCCCAGCTTAGTCAGCCCACCCTAGAGGTCTAACACAGCCCTGCTGACAGCTCATTGGCTGGTACTTCATCACGTGGCCATCCGAGCTGTAAGGGACCCTGAGCAACGTGGCACATTGCTGCTGTAACACTTGGGGGCTGTTAATAAAGGACAGTGGAGCAGACATGGAGAGGGGTGGGGGCTGCCCTGGGCCCATGGTGAACTCACGTCTTCCACTTTCTTATCTAAGGCACAACCATGGCATCTGCCCCCTGGGAGAGCACAGGAAGACCCTAGCAAAGGTCCTGGGGACGGCCCCACTCAGAGTGCCCAAGCTTAATAGGAGCCCCGTGTAGTCACCCATGCCAAGGAAAGGGACCGTGGTCACCACCAAGCGCAGCAACAATGGGCTTCATCACTCGCCCCTCAGTCTCTCCACTGGGGCAGGGCTCCTCCCCCTCGGCACCGCTGACATTTTGAGCCAAAGAATTCCCGATGGGGTTGCTTTGGGCTTCCTGAGAGGTCAGCAGTGCTCCTGTCTCCACCGCCAGATGCCAGTTGCACCCTTACCGCCCCCATGGCAGCCTCAGAGAGTGTCTCCTGGGGTAAGACCACCCAAAGGTGGACCCTGGCTCTGGGTCTGGGAATCCTGGAGCCCGTCTCTGCCGGCAGGGCCAGGGCCAGGGGCAGGGGCAGCCTCTCGGGTCAGCACCTCCAGCAAGACCTGGCAGCATGCTTTCCCCACCTGCGGACATCCACGCAGACGGTCTTGAACCAAGTGTCCCTTGCGCACCAGAGTTTGGGTGACTTAACCGCGTATGTGTAAACACATGTCACTACTCAAGTCGGCCCTGCCTGCCCTGCCTGTGCCTTAGTGTGAGCCCAAGAGCATAGACCTGAGCTCCAGAGCTGCAGGGTGAGGAGGGATGCAGAGGAGGGACGCAGAGGAGCGACGCAGAGGAGGTGTCCAAGCAGTGGCCTGGGGACAGCAAGGCCACCCTCATCCAGGAAGGAGAGACCTTTCCTGGGACACAGAGCCTGTCTGCAGACCATGAGCCTGCCCACCTGCCCAGAGGGCCTGTCACCAACCAGGGACATGGCAGACAGACAGCCCGCATGAAAGGAGAGTGGAAAACAGGAACGAGGGGGAAAAGAGGGAAACTCCCAACCCTTGGGAAGTCTGGAGAGTCTCTGGAGAGTCTCCTGAATAATGGAGGAGCTTTGGTTCTGTGAGATCTGGATCAACCGCAGGCATCATTAGAGCAAGGACGTGCGCGTCTATTGACATCTTCCTTTGACACAGGGAGCTGGGTTCTGGGCCCATATTTTATAAAACACACACTTGGAAGATGTCACGTGGCCTCTGCCCACAGCCCCAGCCTTCAGAACCTCGGTTGTGAAGAGGGTGGGCTTCCTCACGGGTCACTCAGGGCTGCTCAAAGGAACACTCACCAGGTGAAGGGACTTGAGTGTCCTGGGGGCGGGAATGCCTGGTGGCTCTGGCTGACCTCGGAAGAGGGGGTCAGATCTGCCCCTGGGCTCCCCAAGAGCCCCCTTCCCCAGCTCTCCAGGGGAGACACCATCTTTTCTACCTGAGGTTCGCAGACCGTCCTGGCTGAAGGCCCTGTAGCCTCAGGGACCTCTGGGTTCTCCTGAGTGTCTCCCAAGGGACCTCTAGGGGACAGTTGGGTGGCATCTGAGAAGGCCACCACCACTAAGCATGGGCTCCTAGAGACCTGGCACGGCTGGCCCTTAAAATACAACCCCAGGAGGTGGATGTAGCTCTGTCTCCCTCCCCCCTCTCCCCCACATACACACACATACACACACACACACACACACACGTCATGTGTCATGGTTTAGATGTGAGGTGTCCCCTGAAAGCTCATGCGTGAGACCATGCCAGGATCTTCAGAGGTGAATGACTAGATGGTGGCCTGCCAGGAGACTGATCCACCACTGTGGACGGTGGGTGGGGCTGCAGGCAGGCAGGGTAGCTGAGGACCTGGGTCCCTGGCATATGTATTTTGTCCCCAGCAGGTAACTCTGCCTCCTGGTGGCCACCTGAGCTGCTTTCCTCCTTTCCTTCTCACTTGTGCCCAGAGCTGTGGAGCTGGCTGGCTGTGGACAGAGACTTCTGAAACCTTGATCCAAACTAAACTTTCCCTCCTCCATGTTGTCCTTGCCAGGGCCCTGTGGTCACAGCAGTGAAAAAGGTGACAAAGCAACACCTGTACACACACACACACACACACACACACACACACACACACAAACACACACATGTACATATACATACACACACGGTAGGTAAGCAGATGCCTTCTAGGCCTTGGGGCAGCACGGGTATGACCCTAACACCACCATGGGGTTGGAGGAAGGGCAGTGGAGGCTGCAGACGGGAGGAAATGGAAGCGCACAGGAGGAGGAGTCACCTGGGACTGAGTTTAAACCTGAGCATCACCCATCAGCTGTGTGACCTTGGGAAAGTAACCTAACCTCCCTGAGCATCTGTTCAACAGTTGCAGAATCTCCTGGAGACCATCAGTTCTACTCCCTGGCAGGTACCTCACCATTCCTATCGGGGCTCCTGAGAGCTGGCTGACTTCCTCCTGGGCCCCAGTGACCACCAAGTACAGAACACACTCATCAGCTGGCCTCCTGCTGGCCTGTGAGCTGTGTGTAGCCGGCTCCTCCCCAAGTTCAGCCTGTCTGGTGCCTAGCGGGCCCTCTGGAGATATTTGCTGAAGAAATGAACAAACTGCCAATAAAGACAAACATTTAAAAAAGGAATAAAAAGGGGAGTTTACAGAGATTCAGAATTCCTGACGCTCGCGACTATTTGTTCATGGAATCTATTTATCATGGGCCTGGGACTACAGAAGGCTGAAATTGAGGTGTGACAGCAAACCATGGGGTCCCTGCCTGAGAGCTGGTGGCTGAGGACACTGCTTTCCTCTCCCCTCAGCCCATTCGGAGTGAGAAGCCTATTAGGGCTGAATAAGGCCCGGACAGCGACCAACACAGAGAACCAGCCGACATCCAGCAGCCCCACTCAGGGTGGGCTCAGCACCAAAACCATGTGTGACCTCTTCTCGCCACTCCCGATGTCAGTCTGGTCCAGGTCATGGTCATCTTTGGCTTCGAAGGCTGAAATGGCCCTGTCACCCTCCTTTCCTTCTCCACTGAGTGGCACACATTTTCTTGTACCAGTGGGATCAGATGTGACCACTCTCCTGCTTAAACCTCCCCCAGGCCTCCCTAGGGGACATCATGACCTCAACCTACAGGCCTGGAAACCAGTCTGTGGACTTTTGTGCAAAGCATCAGAGAGTGCATAGTTTGGGCTCCGTGGAAGGTACAGTCTCGGTCCCAGCCACCCAGTCACGGCAGCAACACATGGAAACAGACACGGTCAGTATGTGGAGAGTGGGCAGGGCCGGTCCAATACCACCTGATTTTAGAAACAGGCAGGGGCCAGACCTGGCCCAGGGCCTCATCTGTTGGCTCTTGCACAGACACCCTGCCCTGCCTGCCTCCGGGAACTCTCCTGGGCTTGCTCCTACATTTCCCAGCCACATGGCCTCATGCCTGCCCCCTCCTCTGCCACTCCTGCCCCCCGACCTTGGCACATTCTGGTACTCTACCTGCAGCACTTCTCCAGGCTCTGCCTCCTGGGCTCCCAGGTCACTGGGCTCAGCGGGGCCCCTCCCTGACCTCGCCTTCATTCTGTCACCTCACCTGGCTCTATCTGACCCAAAGGATCTAAATTACCTGTGTTCATTTAGCAGATTCTCTCCTCCTTGCCACACACCATAGCTGCCTTGGGAACAGAGTCCTGGAGGGCCTTGGTTGCCCCCATCCCAGCACCTAGAACGTGACCCAGCTGGTAGCAGCTGCCCAGTGACCACCTGAAGGAATTCCTCGAACAAAATGGTGATAAGGAGCTTATGGAGATAAAGCTGTCCCTGAACTTGCAGTGCTCAATGCCACGTGGACCTGCTGTTCACCCTCAGCTGCAGCACGGAGCTCCCTGTGCTGCAGAGAGGGGACACTCAGGCATGGGGCCACTTCCTGGGACAGCCCGGGTGCTCTCCTGCCACAGCTCAGGGCGTCTACTCTGTATGCTCACTGTCACCTGATTTCCATTTGGACTAGACATTCCTGTCAGAGTTATTCTTTGAAAAGGTTGTGGAAAGATCAGTCACTTTCTGAAGCTACGGAAGCTGCTTTACCCTGTCTCCAATTTGAACTGTTGTTTTAATGGAGTTAATTAAATTTACATCTTATTTTCAAATGTTTGAGGCCACAAATCCTCTCCCAAGTGAAGAGTGGAGGAAGGAGGGCTTCTTGCCCACCTCTGAGCACCTCCTCAGACTAATGCACGGAGCTGCCCAATGTCTTCTTTGATAGGGAAGCAAATGATGGGATCCCATGGGCCGTGTCCCCCAGTGCCCCTGGAATGCAAAGGTCTACCAGAGTGACACTGGCAGTGGGGAGACAGGCACACAGCCTGGCCTGGGAATAAAACCTCATGGTGGAGTGGAGGGCCAGTCAGGAAGCAAAGAGGCATCCCCAACCCATCTCCAGTCCCAGGGATGTACAGTCAACTTAGGGTCAAAGGGGACTGTGGGAAAGAGAAGAGAATCACAAGCATCACTCAAATCCAAATGAAACTGCAAAGGCACATCCTCCGTCCTCAGTCCCACTTACATGAATTCATACTAAGTAAATTGTCACCAGACAGGGAAGGGATTCTGCTCCCTGCAGAACTGATTGAAAGCGAGAGCATCTTTGGTCCACAGGGGACTGGGATGACTGGCAGATGGTGGAGCTGGACACTAGCTGTTGGCAGCAGCGATGCAGCTCAATGTTCGTTGATTAACAAAAGCTTCCCTGGGACCCGTGGTGCAGAGTGCCTTGCAAAAAGGCAGGTGCAGTAAAGCTGCGGACCTGCCTCTCCCTGGGCAGAGATGCCTGGGCATCTGCAGGGTCTTCCAAGGGCCAGCATCTCTGGTGAAATGTGGTATGATTGCACTTTTTTTTTTTTTTCACTTTGAAAAGCTAAATAAAAGTTGCATTTAAAAAAAAAAAAAGTTTTAATTCTTAGAAATCAAACAACATGGTTGCACACCTCAAACGTTCCAGAAGCCCTGGGATCTGCTGGGACAGCCAGAAGGAAAGACGTTTTTGAAAATATCAGTGAAGACAGGCTTCACCGTAGGTGGCCTGAGAGCTGCGTCCCATGGGAAGAGGCAACCGTGAAAGGACCTTAGTGCCAGGCCAACCCAGCAAGCCGAGGATGCTGCTGCCCTGAGACAGGCGACAAACGTCAGCCGTCAGATGTCACAGCCATCCTTACTTAGCGCAAGCCACCCTGGGAAATAGCAGCTGCCAGGCAGATTGAGCCCCCAGGCAGCCTCTCTGAAGGGCCACTTGATGGGCCATTTCCCTCCCGCCTGCCTGGTGGGACTTGTTTAAGGATTAAGGTGATTTGTGTCCCAAGGAGGAGAGACCCAGGTCATCCTGGGAACAATAAAGGGCAAATGCCCGTCCTGCCCTCACATCACCTCTCCATAGAGGGCCTTCCCGTAAGCCCAGGTTCCGTCCCTCCTGGGATAAGCAGCCAGGCTGGCTGTGACCTAGCTGTGGCGCCCATCTCCCTGCATGGCATGAATACAGGAGGGGCTGAGTGCCCTCTGCCCAGGGAGCAGCACAGAGGGGTGCTCAGAGTGCCCCCGAGGGCGGGCAGGATAAACACCACCTTGGCCTTTCTCAGTCAGGGGGTTGGAGACCAAGAGAGTCCTTGCATTGCCTGTCTCCCCAACAGCCCGCAGAGCTGCTCCCCCTGCCTGGGGCAGGGATACAGTCTCCCAGTTCCCCCGGTGGCCTCCAAAGTGGCTGGGGCAGGGCAGGAGGCAGAGCCCAGGCCAAGCCCATGGCTCCATGCAGTATCTTGCTACAAGGGGTCCTGGGAGCCCCAGCTCCCAATTTGCCCTGTGCATGGCCGAGGTTGAGGTGCTGCTGGACACGGTTCCTACCCGCTATCTCCTCCTCAGGCTGGGGGACGGGCATCCCAGCGCTGACTCCTTGGCTGGGACAACTCTGCTGTGTGTGCTTGATGTCCCATCCCCAGAGCTCCCCCAAGGCTCAAGCTGAGAAGTCTACTCTGCTAGCCACCTTAATGTCGCACCTGCAACCGCTGGCCTATTGTCCCCTGGTGCCCCTGCACCTCCCTGGTGAGCCGCACGCCCTCACGGGATCTCTTCTGGAGGAAGCCCAGCTGCCTTTTGTTCCTCATGGGTAGCCTCTCAGAGGTGCCCAGAAGGCCACTGGCAGGAACACCTGTAAGTTGGTGCTGACAGGCTCCAGGGGCCTTGGCACTGTGCCTCCAGAGTTCCCAGGGCCCTGTCCTCCTCCTCCCATGCTCATCATGTCCTGCAATGCCTTGGACATTCAGAAAACACTAGTCTCCCACTGAGTTCTGGCTGTGGAGCCACCAGAGTCTGGCCCCATAAATCAATGCCTTGTGATACCGTGAAAGGAGCAGCTCGTGATCCGCTAAGTTCAAAGACCATTATTTCCTGTTGATCTGCCTTCATGCAGGGGTGATTCCCCCAAATAACACCCTGGAGTTTCGCACGGAGCTGCTGGGAATGGTCTCCTGTCTGCAGGTACAGATAAATATGGGTGACCTTCCTCCATGATGGATCGGCGCTGATGGCATTCAGGTACATGGGGACATGGAAATGATGCCTGTTTGTGGGAGATGAATTCTCCTTCACACTAACTGTGTGTCCCTTAGCTTTACTTGTGCTGAAGGGTACACTGTCAGAATGAAAAGAAGAATCACAGGATTAACAACACACCAGCATTTCCTGCACATTTATTACTCTCTAAGCTCTGGGCGAGGCACTGTCTCGCTTGATCCTCCCTCAGTCTTCAAGGCGGGCACTAGTGCATCCACCCCTTCATACAGACAGGGCAGCTGAAGCTTCCAGAGGTCCAGAAATTGGCCTGAGGTCTTACCTTGCTTAGAAGCTGAGCAGAGTGGCCGACCCAGTGCTGGGCCCAGTGCAGAACAAAGACGTGGAGCCCCATGTGCCACAAACGTTAAAGGTTTCAAGATGGTGACAACAGGGCATCAGGAAAGCAGGGTCCTTCTGAGCATGAGGCTTTATGAAGCTGTGTGGCCACACCCCGTGCAGCTAGTCATGGGTCTGTGGTCTCAGGAGAGTGCTGTGGGCCACGACTAGGGCCTCCGGTCTATCCTATGTGCTTTGGAGATGGGCAGCAGCTGGCCTTGTACTGTGTGGACTTGGTGAGCCTGGTGATTGGGCAGAAGTGCTGGCCATTTTCTGTCAGGATACGAACCAGCTGATCCAGCAGAGCTGTATGATACCCTCCCCTACAAGCCAGGCCTACAAAGAGCCCATGATGCCAGCCAGGGAGCTGAGAAGGACCCCAGAGGCCAAACAGGAACAGACGTGGTCCATTATACTCAGACCTGGAGCAGGCTCTGAGCAGGACAGCCGTGCACACGTGGCCAGAACTTCACCACAGAAGGGAGGCAGATTGGCAGCTGCCTGTCAGCCAAATGAGCACATCTACCCCATTCTTTCTCCCTCATCCTGCCCTTGGAGAGGCGACAGCCAGTGTCAACACAGAGCATGGTTTAAAGAGCTCGTGCATGCCCTGAGCCAGAGACATGGACACCGATTCCCTCCCCTCCATCAGCTGCCCAGTGTGGGCACATTTCCAAACCTCTGTGAGGTTCAGTGTTCTTATCTGTAAGATGGATAGGGGTGTCCATCTCTCAGTAAGGCCCAGCTGGTGGGGGAAGTGGCACAGTGGATCAAAAGGCCCTGGCAGGGGCTGGGGATGTGGCTCAAGTGGTAGCGCGCTCGCCTGGCATGTGTGTGGCCCCGGTTCGATCCTCAGCACCACATACCAACAAACAAAGATGTTGTGTCCATCGAAAACTAAAAAATAAATATTAAAAAATTCTCTCTCTCTCTCTCTCTCCCACTCTTTCTTTAAAAAAAAAAGCCCCTGGCACCCAGCAAGGTCAAATTCCGTGCATCGACAGTCCCAGGGCCATTTTCATCATGAAGTGTGTGGGACAGGTGCAAGAGCATGTGACTAGGGAAGACCAGACAGAATATCGAGGTCCTCCCCCAGCTCCTACTTATGGTCTGGAGAAGTCTCTGGGCTCTCCACGTTCAGCATCCTTTCTGTAAACGTGTATGCTCAACACTCTGGACACGCAGGATTCTAAAAGCCACAGATGAGCAGGGTGCTGTGGAACTACGAGAGGCGGCCTTTCTGATGGCCTGCCACAGTTGGCATAGGTTGGTCTGGGCTGGGGAGGGGCAGGAAAGGGCCTGCTCCCGGCTCTCCCAGGTTTGCTCTGTGTCATGGAGGCCACGGCCGTCTCTCCTGAAGCTCTCCTACAG
This sequence comes from Urocitellus parryii, assembly GCF_045843805.1. Classification (NCBI taxonomy): domain Eukaryota; kingdom Metazoa; phylum Chordata; class Mammalia; order Rodentia; family Sciuridae; genus Urocitellus; species Urocitellus parryii. Next base: position 97,577 of record NW_027551773.1, read on the forward strand.
GGTGCAAAGTAATCCGAGTGGTTTTCCTCCAAAAGCTTTCTATAAAATTTCCACATTCATGACCTGAATGTGACCCACTTCATTCCGATGCCTCCTCTAGAGATAAACCCAGGGATCCTGAAGAGAGAAAACCAGGCCAAGCTATGCATCGTCAGCGGCAGCTACTTTACACAGAGGCCCAAGCCCAGCGCGTGGCTTTATGGGATAATACCAATCACAAATCAAAGCTCCTGTGTTTCCATGTTCCTGAAGATGTCTCTACCCCTAACAGATAGCTCTGTGCTTTAAGAAATCCAGTGTGCTTTAAAGATTCTATTTTTCTTCAAAAATCTGACATGTATATGAAACAATCTGATGCTCTTTCCTAAACCTTAAGAAGGACAGGGGAGGGGGGAGTTGCCCATCATCTAATCACCCACGCAGAACGCACAAAGCCGTGAGTGCTCACAGCGCCCAGGATGTAACCTCTGCCACTCTCGGTGAGAACACCTTTCCTGCACATGCACATTCCAGAGCCCCAGCTACAAGGCCCAGGGGACCGCAGACAGAAACCCGGAATCCTCCAGCTCCACTCCCACCCTGGCCTCTTTAATAGCTGTCCGCATTGCTTCTCCCAGCTTGTTCTGCACACCAGCTTGTTAAGTAGATTTCTGTAAACATCCAACCCAAATTCCAGGGGCTCTGTCACTGAAGCCCTCTCTCCATCAAGAGCAGCAAGCAGCCTGTCTGCCCTGACAGCATCTGATCTGCCCTCCCCGCAGCTCTGCCTCTGGGTGGGCTATTGTCCCTCCTCTGCTCCACACCCCCAAACACCCTCTGCACACAGAGCACACTGGGAAGGGAGAGGGTCGCTCCTGCCCTTGGGGGCTCTGATGAGGTGCCAGAGACCCAGCTCCCAGAAGCCCAAGGGAGGTTTCAGGCACCTTGCATACAATTATTCACCTGGCAGTCTGGGCAGGTTGCCATGGCAACGCTTCCTGAGCCTCCACATCTACATGTCACTGATACATCCCATCAGTTCAGCAGCTAGGGGAAAAAACTGGCCAAGCAGTCCTCGGGCCTCCACTGCCCTGACTCTGTCACCTATGGTTTGGGCATAATCTTGGACCCGGAGACAGTGGTCCTTTTAATAAAAGTTCCTTTCACTCAAGTGTATCTTAAAGCTTAAAATCAAAGTCCAGCCTAATAAGGATTTTCCTCCTTTGTTCTTCCTTCTTCTAGCACCGGACGCGGGAGTGGCTTCTGCTGTTGGCCCCACGGTGCTTTAATTAGTATGTTCTGGGCCAGGAAAGGGAGCTCTAATTTCTAAAGCCTCCCCAGGAGGGTGGACCTGGGGACGCGATCGCAGGGAGCTTCCTGGTACCCGAGTGACTCAATAACACCAGGCACGCGCTTGCCTCTGGGCCTCTAACTGAGCAAAGCTTCCTCTGTGCATATCTCCAAGGAGAGGGAAAGGAGTCCTACCTGCTTCACCATATTGTTCTCATTAAAAGGCGACAATGAAAAGAAATAACCGTTCTCTAGGCCTCACCGTATCACAGCGCTCAGCCCTACCCGCCCTGACACAGGTGGCCAGATATCACACGTGCTCAACACCAGCTGAGCATCAGAGACTTGGAGGTAGTCATCCCAGAGGACCCCCGCAGGGACAAGGGAAGACACTTTATAGCTCAGAGCCTCATCATTTTGGGCTGCCTGCCACCCAGGGAAGTGCTGCGTCAATGCTGGTGCATGCCCCCGAGTTAGGACAGCAGGACAACAGTGTCTGGAGTCCCCGAATTCCACAGAGTGCCACTGTCCAAGCTATCACGCTGACGCAAGGCAGCCCCACGTACCTGTGGGCGACCCCTCCATACGTGGCCGATGTAGGGGCCTTCCCGGAAGGTTGGCCTGTTGTCATTCTGAAAGATCAGGATGATTTCCATAGGCACGGGCCCTTCCAGGGTTTTGCCGTTGACATCAGTCGTCTCCACGAACAGCTGTTGGGCAAAGAGAAAGGGGGAGAAATAAGGCCTTAACTCATTATGAAGACTGAAATCTGGTTTCCCAGAGAAAGTAAGTAGGCTATGTCTGCAAGATTATGAGCCCGTGGCCATATTCAAACTTTGGTCTCAATGGATAGGCACTGGGAGTGGAATAGAAACCAAACATCTCAGCACAGAAGGCAGAGATCAGCTCATGTTAGATTCCCCTGGGAAATTACAATTAATTCATCAAATATTCGAAGAGTGTTAAAAAAAAAAAAGTCACAATCAGCCCTAGCTGAGAAAATGTGCTTACATTGTTTTTCTTTATCCAACATCATTATTCTTAAAAGGAATGTTGTGCTAATAAAAGTATTTGACTAAGCATTTATGAACAGAGCACATTAAGGGATGAGCTTGAGTGTTTACATTCAGGAGAAATGCACGCCAGGCAGTGTTTTAGAAGATGTGGCTCATGCCGGAAAGCCAGGATCTGCAGGGCCCTGAGTGGGACCTCGAGATTCCTGCCCAGCGGGCTTTCACCAGGTCCTGGGATTCCCCAGGCCCATGAAGCACTTCCACAGAGAGCCGCCTTCAGATCCCCAGGAAGGCAGCACCCAGACCCAGCTGCCCTGGATTAGAAGCAAGGAATTACGCCATGGCACCCCCTGAGAACCACGGGGACTTCGTGTTCCCATCTTCTGTGCTCAGTTCTGCCTTCGCTGCATTTGGCAAGAACAGCCACCCTTCTTGGATGAGTGCTGTTCCCGGCAAAGGTGGCAGGCAGCAGTGTTTCAGTGACAAAAAAAAAGGCATTTGCAGTCAGAACTCTGGGGAAAGGGTCTGCATTTTGGATCCCAGCACAAGAGGGCACCCACTGTGACCTTGAGCAAGACCCTCAGCTGTCAGTTTCCTCATCCATCAAATGGGCCAACAGAAACACCATTAGAGTCATAACAAGCAGCTGTGGGCAGGTGGCCCTAGTCACTCACTCAGTCCTCTCAGGGACCCCACAGCCACTTCTGGGTAGGTTTCAGAGCCAGCAAATGTTAATCCGGGGATTCCAGTTTGACCTTGCGAGAACACCTCCAGGTCCAGGGTCAACCACCGTAACGATATGTCTAAGCACCTCATGTAAGGCCTGGGACAGAAGACTTCACAAGAGCACTAGCTGTGGCTATAGTTGCCACTGCTATGATCAATGCTAAAGTCAAATTATCCCAAACTCAGAAATGAAAGAGAAGAACGGTGGAGACAAATCAGTGCAGCCGTCCCCCACCTGGTGGTATCGTAGCCCTTCAGAAAATAGCGCCACAAAATTCAACAAAACCACGGAGGACTGGGGCGCTTTGTTCCATGTTGCTATGACTCCTGGTCCTCTCAGAGTGGCACTGTTTGGAGGGAAATATTTGCTGCAGTGTTATTTCTAATAAAAGCCCACTGGCCACCAGGTAAATGTCCAGTGGAAGGGGACAAGCTGAATTCACGTCAGTGTGGCAACGTGATAGACTGTAGCCATCAGGAAAAAATAATTAAGCTGTGTTGATTCCTTAGAGCACTGAGTAATGCACAGAACGGCGCGTACCTGGCGCAAACAGGGTGCACAAGGGGGACAGGTTTGGTGTGAGCAGGGAAATCAGGTGAGTGGGGAGGGAATTGTCTTCTTTGTTGTTTCTTTAGCATGATTTCATCTTTACTCTCATCAGAAAATTCACACACACTCACATACATGCACACCTGTGCACACACACCATCTTGATTTCTGGAGCAGATAAAATAATGTAAAGTTACCTTATTAATAAAATAAATAAATCGGCAGAGCCTTTTAACACCTGAACCCAAAGGAGATCTTACAGTGAAGGAATTTTACATTTTCATGTTTTTTTGAGAGCTATTATGAGAATAATGAAAACAAAAAAATCAATCACAACAAAGCTTTGGGGGTAATTTCATGCTATAACAAAGCTATGGCTTTTTGTTCTCTCAAAATAGCCAAGGATTCGACTTTAATTTGACCAAAAATCCTTTGTCTAAAGATAACAAATATCTTGTATCTGAGCCGTGAACTTCCACATTCTTTAAGATTTGGCCAGTGTCATAAACCACAGGAGGGACTGGGAATCAGGATCACATTGCCAAGTGAACGGGTATATTAAAACTGGGAGGGGCCGATCCCAGACCCTTGCCAACATAACAGAAAGACAAATAGACAACAAGGAGATAGGGCTGAGTAGGAAGAGCACAGAATGTCAGGCTGAGTTTCAGAAAACCCATTATGTAAGTAGACAACCTGCCAGTATTTTATGTCACAAAATGAGCCAGAGTTTGACTGTCCGGGTAGGTTGTTTTTTTTTTCCTTTTTTTACAAAAATAAACAGAAGCCAAGAATTTGGGATCATCTCAAAAAAAAAAAAAAAACAGCCAACTACCCCTAACTGGCATTTCCTCATTTAAAAAAATTATATATATATATATATATATTGTAGTTGGACACAATATCTTTTTTTATTTATTTTTATGTGGTGCTGAGGATAGAACCCCACACCTTACATGTGCTAGGCGAGCGCTCAACCGCTGAGCCACAACCCCAGCCCCACATTTCCTCATTTCAAAAATAACAAGAAATCTTTGAGGACTTGCAGTGCTGTGCTGAGGCTGAAGTACGACGTTAATAAAAAAGGTTCCTGGTGTGGAGAGGTGGGTGAGAAACAGACAGAACATGTGAGCAAGGTGATTTCATTAGCAACAAAGGTGATGAAGCAGGTCTGTCTCCTGCGGCTGGACCAGCCTCACTATAACTACTTGCCACGTGTGGCTATTTAACTTAAACCAACATTTTTAAAAACTCAGTTCTCCAAAAGAGGCATGCTTCAAGGCCTCAACAGCTGCATGCAGCTAGTGGCTACCACAGGAGACAACCCCGAGGGAGCACATCTGTGTGCTTGAGCAACTGTGTGTAGGAGGATGTGAGAGTGATAAAATGGTTGAGAAAAGCTTATTGCCAAAGAACATTTCAGCTGAGACTCTAGCGTCAAGAAAACAGTGGAGACATCCACACAAAAATGAATAGAAAGAGGCCCAGATGGCAGAAGTAGCAAGTGCAAAGGCCCCGGGGCAGAAACAGACTTGGTGTTCTGAGGACAGGGTGTGATATAAAATTAAGTCCAAAAAGGAGGGCTCCACTCAACTCTAAATGGGGTGAGTCGAGCCTCAGCCCCAGTCTGGATTCTTTGCATTGGAAGCTGCGAGCCCAGTGAGGAAGGCTAGCTTTCTTCCTGTGATCTGCCAAGGAAGGCCAAGGTGAGGGCAAAGTCCATCATGCTTGTTCCTAACAGAGGATTGTGTAGGGGAGGAGGGAACCTCTAGCAGGAAGTGCTGGTGGCTTATTGAGAGCCCTTCTCCTTTTGCAAAGGCACATTAGTGACGCTGATGCCCTGGGGGATGCAGGAAGGTGCCTTGGTGAGCCCAGCCGGACACGCCGTGCCCCTCCTGGGGGAGCTCTGGCTATGCCTGGGTTCTCCTGACTGTGCCCAGGTGAAGGCCACACCCTCCTTGGCCAAGGCCGCACTTTCTGCAGCGGGACTCCAAGTCCCAGAGGGCACTTCCAGTATCAGAAAATAAGTGTTGCTGACGCTCATTTCCTTTTCTCTTCCTAACCCAAACTCACAAGTCCACAGTTTGAAACTTCTAGAACAGCATTTGTCTCCTGGGATTCCCAAGATGGATTCTGGTGGCCACGTTTGAGGCTCAGAAACAAAGCAGGAAAAAACGCTCTCAAAGCCAGAATGCAGAGTCGGCTTCCTGAGGCCACTTCTCGGAGTCCCCTGTGAGAGGAGCCCAGGAGACATGGAAACCAGCCCTCCACCTCCGAACCTGAGGCCTCCTGCTCTTCCTCTCAGTGGCTGCCCTGCCCTGGAGTGTGAGGTATGACACAGAAAAACGTCCCCATGGAGCCAGACGGGGGTGCTCAAGAAACCACAGCTGGGGACAACTGTCCACGTGGCCACATCCAGCGCACAGGCCAGGTGGTGCGGCTGCCCCTGGTCTGCGAAGGATCCTGTTTTCCCCTTACAGACACACACAGAGACCTGCATGGAAACACCTGCATGCAGATACAGACACACACGCCACACACACGCAGAGGTGGGCACACACACGTCAGGTTTCCCACCTTGCAGTGTCCCCTCTGCATGATGAACACATGACACACGTTTGTTCCAAGAAGCTGCCGAGCAGAATGGTGAGCACCATGCTGCCGACCCAGGGCCAGATGGAGAGGCACAGATGGGCAGCTCACGGGGACAGTGCCCAGGCCTGGGCCCCGGTGGCCTTAGCCTGGGTGGGACTTCTGTACCCAACTGCAGTGGCATTTTCTCCATGGGGACCTGAGGGTCGTGAGAGAGCTGGCTCCTCAGGATGTCTTCTGAATCAGCACTTGGTGGTCCTGTGACAGGCCTTTCCTGCTGCACTCTGGAAAAGGTGGTGCACATGGAAGGTGGCAGCACCTGGTCCTGGTGCCAGGGAATGCTGGCACGTCCCATATGCTGAGCATGGAGCTCCAGGAGGCGTGAGAGGCACACTGGGCTGTGCTCAGGGGCCTGGTACCCCATCCTCCTGGTGTTGGGGATGGGCTTTGCACGGCACAGTCCCCAGGAGCCCTCCTGTCAGTCATCCGTGCAGCCTTCCCAGGGCCTCAGGAGTCTGGTGCTATTCAGGGAATGAGCCAGGGAAGCGCCTGATGCAAGCCTATGCTGGATTTCCAGCCAGCTCTTGCTCCCAGTGTTCAAGAGGCCAGGCTTGAATTTTCTGGAACTAGTAGAACTCTTTTTCCTTGTTAAATAATTTAGTCAAAATATTCTTCAAAGCCACTATTGGTGGTGAGGCATTCTGAGAAACTAGAGAGCAAGACCCAGGCACTGTGCATTGACCATTTGGCTCTAAATGTGGCCCAGAGGGTGGCTTCTCCAGGGACCACAGTGGACATGCAGAACTCGTCCTGTCTTCAGCCCAGGCCTGCTCTCAACCTGGCCTCGCCGTCAGCTGGCAGGCCCTTTCTGCCCTGGCCACCCAGAAGATGTGGTAGGACACCTGTGCTGCACCAGTCACCTCCCAAAGCACTCTGTTCTTTACAGGGCATACACGGTTGTTTTTTAAATTTGTATTTAGAAATGTGGTGCCAGGGGTGGTACCACATTGAAGGTGTCTTATTGCCCTTCTTAGGATAAATAGCGAATGCCTTTCATTTGATAAATCCTTCTATAATCTGGTTCCAGCCATGTGCCCAAGCCATTCCATATCACAAGAGGCCCCTACCGTGCCTTACTGTTGGGCTACACTGGCCCCTGCAGATCCCCAGCTCACGACGTCCCTCCCCAGCACAGCTACTGTCACACACAGCCCTCCTGCTGCACATGGGCTTCCCACTGGAGCCCTGCTCATCCTTCAGACCCAACACGACAGAGCTCGCCCTCCCCTGCAGCGGCTGGGGAGCCCCTGGTGTGTACTCCTGCAGCCCCAGAACCCTACAGCCCTTTCCATGATATGAGGCCAATACTCACTGGGGTGATGATTACGTCAATAGCATCTGGCCCCAGGAAGGCAGGGTTTGGTGGATGTCCCTGCACATCAGTGACCCCCTAGTCCCTGGCGTGGCACACCACACGCACTTCATGTGTTGCTGCTGGCACAAAGCTCTCTTCTGAAGAAGCAATACCTCTTTAAGAGAAGACAGTAAGAAGTTCTGGCCTCAGCTGTGGGCATCTGTCCCTGGTCTCCATCTTGGCACAGGGGGCTGAGTGGGCCCCACGCCAAGGGCCCTGGGCCAGTCGACTCAGTGGTCTTAATTGACCAACAAACCTCCTTTGCATCAAAGTGCATCAAACTGATGACTTTTTAAAAGAAGCGAATTAACATTTATTTGGCATTTAATCTATGTCTGAGCATTCAATACCATGGGCTCCATGTGACCTAGAGAAATTCTTGATGCAAAAAAAAAAAAAAGGTCAGCAAAAAGGGTCCCAGGGCCCATCAGGCAGGATCCAGGCTTATCCCTGACTCCAAAATCCACGTTTCCCTCGCTGTAGCCATATGGGCCCCCCTGATGATTTTAGTTGTGCTTTATTTACTAATTATGTTGTGAATAGCTGTGCTTCTTATTGATGGCCATTTTTTAAACTTGCCTCATCCAGTGCAAAATTATGCATGAATTTAGGAGTCTGGAGAGCTTGGGTGTTTTTATTCGTGCGCATGGAAACACACAAGAACACCCCATGAGCCTCGCGGGTTGGGCAGCAGTGTGCTGCAAACAGGCTGAGAAACATCACGGGAGCCTCCCCGCTCCGTGTGCCCTCCTGGGAGGTCAGACTTTGTGGAAAGAAAATCAAAGCTGTCCTTAAGAACATAACTCTCAGATGACCACCATGAATAAATGGAATAGGAGGGAGACATGGGGTGCATCTCTTCAGAGCAAAGCATTCATCCTAGAGTGGAAATGTTGATAGTGCACGAGGTTGTGCCCCACTTCTGGGGGGCGGGGCAGCATCCTGGCCTGTTGAGTCTTGTGTGTGGGGTTAGAGGAGGGGCAGCTCCACTCCTGAACTGGGAAGGGTCTGCTGAACAGCCACTCCAGTGCTGGGTGCCCTCATCCTCCTGTCCACGCTGGGGGGGACAAGTGGGGATGTCTCCACTGGAGACGTGAAGCATCAATTCACGACATGCAAGCGGATGACTCTTCAAGCCAATTAATGCATCATAAAAACAGATTGGCTGCGTGTACACCGCATGAACAAAGACGCCTTTCAAAAACAGGAACATAATGAACCAGATTAAAAGCTCGCACACGCGCCCTGTCCTTCCGCTCCACCATGGAGGATAAACATCTTGCCCTTCATCTGGCTCATCCTCTCATCTCCCACCACAAAAGGCAGGAGTTAATCCAACAGAATTGGATGCTGTGATCGTACCCAAAGGGGTGACACAATGAAAAACAAAATGTGCTACAAGGATTTCTTTTGAGTGAAGGCCAAAAGGGAGGATCTTGCTCTTCAAAATTAGTTTTCATGACATGGGATGACCCAAGTCACAGAGGAGAAGCCTGGATCAATGGAGTCGGAGCAAAGCACAGAAACAACAGATGGACTCGTGAACCATTTTGAAGAAAAACAATTTAGGAAGTACTTCAATGACCTTTCTCGACTCTGATAGTTTTTCTTTGGGCAAAATATTTAAATGGAGTAACAAATCACACACAGTCTAAACTGCTGTTTTGAGATGACATGGTTGAACATCTGGGTGTCAGAGGAGTGCATGTGGCCACATCACGCACACTTCTCTGCTGCAGTCCTCAGATCCTGGAGAACGAAGAGCACATGTCAGACACACTCTAACCTGGGGAGAACCGGCTTCTCCTTTGGAGATGAAGATATCTGCCACCCAAGTCAGTGTTTTCTGTCCATGTTGCCTCCTGAGGCACTAAAAGGCTTTCCAGCACAGATGCTGCCATTTATGCCATCTCTGGAACACCTCTTAGGAACTTCCACTTGAGCCAATCTACCAGTTATAAACAAAAGTGGCACTCATTCCTTTCCTTTCAAATATCTTATAAGAGAGCACATTTGTAATGCTAGAACTGTGATCCTCGGCAAGTTCACTGTGGGCAACTGGAGATACACATCGCCTAACCATGGGGTATACCTGATTAGGCGTGACTGTGAGTGCAAAGTAACCTTGTGTTTGATGACATTCTACCTTGGAAGTCATGCAAAGCTAAGACGCCAGCGTTTGCCCCCAGATGAGGAGGAGATGAGACCCGTTGACGGGGAGGTGCTGTGACATTAACCTGATAAAACCCTCCTGCAAAGTGGTTCGGAAGCAGGTCTCCAGAACCTCAGAGATGCCCACAGCTCAATTATGTGAAAACTCCCTGGAAGTGAGCTCACAGGATTTTTGTAAACCATGTATACCATTTGCATACAACACGTGATCCCTAAGGGTTGAGAGTGGTTGTAAGATTTCTAAAAATTATATTTTCCACCAAAGGTACAATAGTTGTTGTGATAAGAAAATGATAAAACTAGTCCTAACTCATTATCAAGGTGATGCTTAACCTGCCCACTCTTTTGTACCCGAGTCTTACGTATTTAACATCTTATCAATTTATTCATTTCAGTTTTGGTAGAAACATATATATTCTATATTAGTTGAGAGCATACTCATGGTCCCATCAGATCATAGGCAACTAGAGGGCAGGAGCAGCCTTTTGCAGTGTTTAATAATTAGTGCTTTGAATAATGCAATTCCTATTAAAATTAAAGTGATGTTCTTCATAGAAAAAGCTTTGAAAATTTTTACCACCAGCACCTCAGATAGAGTATTGATCACCAGGATATAAAAAGAACTCAAAAAACTTAACACCAAAAAACAATCAAACAAAAAACCAGTCAATAAATGGGCAAACGAACTGAACAGGCACTTCACAGAAGAAGAAATATGAATGGTCAAAAAGTATATGAAAAATATGGTCAACATCTCTAGAAATTAGAGAAATGCAAATAAAAACTACATTGAGATTCCATCTTACCCTTGACCTAGAAGGACAATTACCAAGAATACAAGTAACAATAAATGTGGGCAAGGATGTGGGGAAAAAGGTTTAACTATACATTGTTGATGGAACTGCAATATGGAGACTCCTTGGAAAACCTGGAATGGAACCACCATTTGACCAAGTTATCCCACTCTTTGGTTTACACCCAAAGGACTTAAAATCAGCATAGTACAGTGACATATCCACTTCAACGTTTATAGCAGATTGATTCACAATAACCAAGCTATAGAACCAACCTAGGTGCCCTACAACAGATGAGTGGATAAGGAAAATGTGATATATATACACAACAGAATATTACTCAGTCATAAAGAAGAATGAAATTATGGCATTTTCCAGTAAATAGAGAAAACTGGAGGATGTCCTGCTGAGTGAAATAAGCCAGTCCTCAAAAACTAAAGGCAGAATGTTCTCTCTGATATGTGGATGCTAACCCACAATAAGTAAGGTGAAGAACAGAAGTTCATTGGACTAGACAAATGGAATGATGTGAAGGGAGAGGAATAGGCAGGACAGTAGAGTGAACCAGACATATCTTTCCAATCCTTATGTATGAATCCTTATGTATTCATATATCCTTATTTATGAATACAACCAGTGTAACTCCACATCATATACAACCACAATAATGGAATCCTAATTGGAACAAATTATGCTTATTCTAAGTACATATAATATGTCAAAATACACTCTACTGTAATGTATATCCAAAAAGAACAAATGTAAACAATTTTTAAAAGTACTTATAGGTATTCTTATTGAGTTTCTGTGATCCTCACTCTTGCCCACCTTCTAGAATTTCACAAATATGCAACAAGACTCCCTCAAAAGCACAGCTTCATGATCACTGAAATTGCCCTGGACTTGGAGTCAGAACCCTGACTTCAGCTCAGTTCCCTTGCCTCCCAGGAGATGTGGTGGGCACAATGATGCCCTCTCCTGCTCCAAGATCTTTATCCGTAATCACTGGAACCTGCAGATATGTTCATTTACCTGATAAAGAGGAATAGAGTTGCAGATCAATTGACCCTAAAAGAGAAAGAAGAGCTTGGATTTTCTGGGTGGCCCTCAAGGTCCTTGAGAAGAAAGAGGACAAGGAGGTCAGAGCAGTGGGCTGTGGAGACGGAGGAAGGCCACCAGCCGAGAGAGGTGGGCAGTCCCCATAGGCTGGGAAGGTGGGAAGGGGATTCTCCCCTGGAGTGGCCAGAAACTAATGTAGCTCTGCAGACACCTGGATTTTAGCCCTGTGTCAACCATGTCAGACACCACCCCTGCAGAACTGCAAGGTGACAAGGGTGTGTTGGTTGTGAGTCCCTGCATTTGGGGTACTTTGTTACAGAGGCCATGTGATTTATTGTTCTCATCAGAACGCTTTTTAGAATGAAAGTAGGTAGTATTAACAGTTAAGCCAAAACAACGAGTAAAAAGCAAAGTCATCCCCTGTCACCCAGGAGGATGGGTGACCTCATGGTGGTAAGCCACAGGCCTTCAGGGTGCCCTCTGCATGAGCAACAAGTGGTATGTCCCATACCTGTCTCAGGTTTATTGTTAAGGACTGGAAAGGTGAATGAGTGGGCAGCACAATTCCAGGCCTGGGGCGCATTCTGAATGCCTGCTTGTCATGCAGAGGAGAGTTTGGAGACCTTGGCATGAATCTCCTGGGCATTTCCACCACCCGGGGTGCTCCCCACATCAAGATCCCCATGGCAGCCCAATGAGCCCCAAGCAGCAGCACTTGGTCATTCCCTGGCTGGTGTGTGTGTGGATGTGGGGTTGCCCCACCCTCCCCGCAGGGCCCTCCAAGGAGAACCCCCCATCTCCCAGTCAGTAGTCAGATACTGTCAGTAGTTAGATACTGGCTCACGTGTTTGCAGCACACTGGGCCAACACCCGGGAGTCAGCCTACAGTCACTTTCCTATTGCAATAATCCAGGTTTCTCTTTGGGGAGAGAAATTGCATTTCAAATTATTTTTCTAAGCTTTATTTCCTTATTCAAGTTGAACTTCATTATGGACCAACTCCTAGAGGAGGGTTACCTGGGACAGACATCCTCAGCCTTTAGAACACTCCTCCACCTTCATCTGCACAGTTACGTGTGGCCCCTCCTCCCTAGATGGACTTACTCCATGTTTACAGCTGCCTCTAACATCAATCAAAGGGTTAAAAATCTTTCCTACTTGTTAGGATACTAATTAAAGATCCTGATGCTATTTGTAAATCTTGCTCTGTTTAGAGTTAGTACTTCCTTTCTCAATGTAAAATTTTGCTTTTTATTTTTTTTCTTTCTTTTTTACTAGATGTAATGGAAACATTTTTTCTATGTATGCATGCTCATAACCACAGAGTACTTTGAGGGTATTTTTCTATTTAACTTTTGAAATAACTTTAATTAGGTGGAAGAAATCTATGCATATATTCAAAATAATTTTACTTAAGCAGGTTGGGTGAGGTCCTAGTGAATACCCTCTGCCTCAGGGGGGGACATAGGATGAAAATTTTAATTGGTTGGAGTAGAAATTGGATAAATCATGCATGATGGAATTATGCCGGATCCATTAAGGAGAGGCACAAGGGTTAAGGAGATTTCTTTGCAAAGATGAAAAATATAATACTTTTGAAAACAGAGCGGACACTCCGCCGAGGCAGTCAGCGGCCACCATCCGGGAAAGCTGAAGGATACACCGCCACTCTCCTTCAGAGTGCGACATCAAAACAAGTCGGTGTCATTCAGCTCACCCCCCAGACATCGGGAATTCGCATAAAATCTCTCCTAGGCTTGCCGGGAGAGGGAGTATCAAGCTGAGCCTCCATACAGGCTAGGGGGAAACCAGAGACACCTGACCTCCAACCCCTCCTCCCAGTAGCAGCCAAAAGGAAACCTGGCTAGCCAGCGCTGGGGGAGGGGCAAGCAGAAAAAATCAAAGTGATAGAGTGCCAGGGATCCCAGCAGCCTGCAGCAGGGCCCGGAGAGCCAGGCCAACTGATTCGCGTGGCCTGCCCTGCGGCTACAGAAGGCGTGGCGCCTCAGTGAAGCCATTAATTGGCAAGCAGGGAGGTTAGGGAAGGCCAATAGGTGGAATCCCACCAGCCAAGCCCACACGGACCCTTGGGCCGAGCACGGGTTCTCAGAAGGGGAAGGAAGCGGTACAGTCCCATCCCCCACAGCGGACACCCCGCCGAGGCAGTCAGCGGCCACCATCCGGGAAAGCTGAAGGATACACCGCCACTCTCCTTCAGAGTGCGACATCAAAACAGGTCGGTGTCATTCAGCTCACCCCCCAGACATCGGGAATTCGCATAAAATCTCTCCTAGGCTTGCCGGGAGAGGGAGTATCAAGCTGAGCCTCCATACAGGCTAGGGGGAAACCAGAGACACCTGACCTCCAACCCCTCCTCCCAGTAGCAGCCAAAAGGAAACCTGGCTAGCCAGCGCTGGGGGAGTGGCAAGCAGAAAAAATCAAAGTGATAGAGTGCCAGGGATCCCAGCAGCCTGCAGCAGGGCCCGGAGATCCAGGCCAACTGATTCGCATGGCCTGCCCTGTGGCTACAGAAGGCGTGGCGCCTCAGTGAAGCCATTAATTGGCAAGCAGGGAGGTTAGGGAAGGCCAATAGGTGGAATCCCACCAGCGAAGCCCACACGGACCCTTGGGCCGAGCACGGGTTCTCAGAAGGGGAAGGAAGCGGTACAGTCCCATCCCCCACAGCGGACACTCCGCCGAGGCAGTCAGCGGCCACCATCCAGGAAAGCTGAAGGATACACCGCCACTCTCCTTCAGAGTGCGACATCAAAACAGGTCGGTGTCACTCAGCTCACCCCCCAGACAGCGGGAATTCGCATAAAATCTCTCCTAGGCTTGCCGGGAGAGGGAGTATCAAGCTGAGCCTCCATACAGGCTAGGGGGAAACCAGAGACACCTGACCTCCAACCCCTCCTCCCAGTAGCAGCCAAAAGGAAACCTGGCTAGCCAGCGCTGGGGGAGGGGCAAGCAGAAAAAATCAAAGTGATAGAGTGCCAGGGATCCCAGCAGCCTGCAGCAGGGCCCGGAGAGCCAGGCCAACTGATTCGCGTGGCCTGCCCTGCGGCTACAGAAGGCGTGGCGCCTCAGTGAAGCCATTAATTGGCAAGCAGGGAGGTTAGGGAAGGCCATTAGGTGGAATCCCACCAGCCAAGCCCACACGGACCCTTGGGCCGAGCACGGGTTCTCAGAAGGGGAAGGAAGCGGTACAGTCCCATCCCCCACAGCGGACACTCCACCGAGGCAGTCAGCGGCCACCATCCGGGAAAGCTGAAGAATACACCACCACTCTCCAACAGCTTGCAACATCAAAACAGCCAGCAGCAGGACCCCGGAGATCCAGGCCAACTGATTCGCGCGGCCTGCCCCGCAGCTACAGAAGGCGTGGCGCCTCAGAGAAGCCATTAATTAGCAAGCAGGGAGGTTAGGGACTGCCATTAGGTGGAATCCCGCCAGCCAAGCCCACCGCCCACGCCCGGAACAGGCCCAGCGATCTGCCAGCATTGTAGTCACGACACCCCAATTGGAATAGGGACAGAGCAGAGCCGCCTTCCACTCCCGGAACAGGCCCAGAGAGCCACCAGCGTGGTAGACACGTCACCCCAATTGGAGTAGGGGCACAGCCGCCGCCCGCACCTGCAAGGGAGACTTTTCAAGTATACAAGAGCAACATAAATAAATAGGGGGTAAATTTCAAAACACAACAGTTGCACCAAGCAGAAAGAAACGCGAGCAGTATGAAAAGACAAGGAAAGAAAGGACCACAAGCAATGCAGGTCAACTCAACTTTAGAAGAGGTAATAGCTGCAACAGATGGAATATCAGATAAAGAGTTCAGGATATATATGCTTCAGATGATCTGGAGTCTCAAGGAAGACATGAGACAGCAAAATCAGACAATGAAAGATCACATTGACAAACAAATCCAGGAAGTAAAAGATCAATTTCACAGGGAGATAGAGGTAATAAAAAACAAACAAATTGAAATTCTAGAAATGCAGGAAACAATAAACCAACTTAAAAACTCAATTGAGAATACTACCAGCAGAGTAGATCACTTAGAAGAGAGAACATCAGACAATGAAGACAAAGTATTTCAACTGGAAAAGAACATAGACAGCTCAGCAAGTCTGCTAAGAAACCATGAGCAGAACATCCAAGAATTATGGGACAATATCAAAAGACCAAATTTAAGAGTCATTGGGTTACAGGAAGGCACAGAGCTCCATTCCAAAGGAATAAACAGTCTATTCAGTGAAATAATACGAGAAAACTTCCCAGAATTGAAGATTGAGACAGAATCCCAAATCCTAGAAGCCTACAGGACGCCGAATGTGCAAAATCATAAGAGATCCACACCTAGACACATTATAATGAAGATGTCCAACATACAGAATAAGGAGAGAATTTTAAAAGCTGCAAGAGAAAGAAAGCAGATTACATTTAGGGGTAAACCAATCAGGATAACAGCTGATCTCTCAACACAGACTCTGAAAGCTAGAAGATCCTGGAATAACATATTTCAAACACTGAAAGACAATGGGCTCCAACCAAGAATCGTGTATCTGGCGAAATTAAGCTTCAGGTTAGAAGATGAAATTAAAACCTTCCACAATAAACAAAAGTTAAAAGAATTCGCAGCTAGAAAACCATCTCTTCAAAAAATCCTTGGCAAAACATTACAGGAAGAGGAAATGGAAAACAACATTGAAAACCAACAATGGGAGGTAGGACAGTAAAGGGGGGAAAGTAGTCAAAGAGGATAACAAATCAGGTTTAGTAACATCAATAAACAAATATGGATAGAAGAACAAACCATATCTCAATAATAACCCTAAATGTTAATGGCTTAAACTCACCAATTAAGAGACACAGGCTAGTAGAATGGATCAAAAAACAAGACCCAACAATATGCTGTCTACAGGAGACACATTTGATAGGAAAAGATATACATAGACTGAAGGTGAAAGGTTGGGAAAAATCATATCACTCATATGGACCGCGGAAACAAGCAGGAGTGTCCATACTCATATCTAATAAAATAGATTTCAAGCCAAAGCTAATCAAAAGGGATATAGAAGGACACTTCATACTGCTCAAGGGAACCATACACCAACAAGACATAACAATCATAAATATATATGCCCCAAATAATGGTGCAGCTGTATTCATCAAGCAAACTCTTCTCAAGTTCAAGAGTCTAATAGACCAACATACAATAATCATGGGAGACTTCAACACACCTCTCTCACCACTGGACAGATCTTCCAAACAAAAGTTAAATAAGGAAACTATAGAACTCAATAACACAATTAACAACCTAGACTTAATTGACAAATATAGACTATACCACCCAACATCAAGTAGCTACACTTTTTTCTCAGCAGCACATGGAACCTTCTCAAAAATAGACCATATACTATGTCACAGGGCAACTCTTAGACAATACAAAGGGGTAGAGATAATACCATGCATCTTATCTGATCATAATGGAATGAAACTGAAAATCAATGATAAAAGAAGAAAGGAAAAAGCAAGCATCACCTGGAGAATGAACAATAGGTTGCTGAGTGATCAATGGGTTTTAGAAGACATCAAGGAGGAAATTAAAAAATTCCTAGAGTTGAATGAAAACACAGACACAACATATCGGAATCTATGGGACACATTGAAAGCAGTTCTAAGAGGAAAATTCATTGCTTGGAGTTCATTCCTCAAAAAAAGAAAAAAACAACAAATAAATGATCTCATACTTCATCTCAAAATCCTAGAAAAAGAAGAGCAAAACAACAGCAAAAGAAGTAGAAGGCAAGAAATAATTAAAATCAGAGCTGAAATTAATGAAATTGAAACAAAAGAAACAATTGAAAAAATTGACAAAACTAAAAGCTGGTTCTTTGAAAAAATAAATAAAATTGACAGACCCTTAGCTATGCTAACGAAGAGAAGAAGAGAGAGAACCCAAATTACTAGCATACGGGATGAAAAAGACAATATCACAACAGACACTTCAGAAATACAGAAGACAATCAGAAATTACTTTGAATCCTTATACTCCAATAAAATAGAAGATAGTGAAGGCATAGATAAATTCCTTGAGTCCTATGATCTGCCCAGATTGAGCCAGGAGGATATAGACAACCTAAACAGACCAATAACAATAGAGGAAATAGAAGAAACCATCAAAAGACTACCAACTAAGAAAAGCCCAGGACCGGATGGGTATACAGCAGAGTTTTACAAAACCTTTAAAGAGGAACTAACACCAATACTTTTCAAGCTATTTCAGGAAATAGAAAAAGAGGGAGAACTTCCAAATTCATTCTACGAGGCCAACATCACCCTGATTCCGAAACCAGACAAAGACACATCAAAGAAGGAAAACTACAGACCAATATCTCTAATGAACCTTGACGCAAAAATCCTCAATAAAATTCTGGCGAATTGGATTCAAATACATATCAAAAAAATTATACATCATGATCAAGTAGGATTCATCCCTGGGATGCAAGGCTGGTTTAATATACGGAAATCAATAAATGTTATTCACCACATCAATAGACTTAAAAATAAGAACCATATGATCATCTCAATAGATGCAGAAAAAGCATTCGACAAAGTACAGCATCCCTTTATGTTCAAAACGCTAGAAAAATTAGGGATAACAGGATCATACCTCAACATTGTAAAAGCAATCTATGATAAGCCACAGGCCAGCATCATTCTGAATGGAGAAAAATTGAAGGCATTCCCTCTAAGATCTGGTACAAGACAGGGATGCCCTCTCTCACCACTTCTGTTCAACATAGTCCTCGAAACACTGGCCAGAGCAATTAGACAGTCAAAAGAAATTAAAGGCATAAAAATAGGAAAAGAAGAACTTAAATTATCACTATTTGCAGATGATATGATTCTATACCTAGCAGACCCAAAAGGGTCTACAAAGAAGCTATTAGAGCTAATAAATGAATTCAGCAAAGTGGCAGGATATAAGATCAACACGCATAAATCAAAGGCATTCCTGTATATGAGCGACAAATCCTCTGAAACGGAAATGAGGACAACTACTCCATTCACAATATCCCCCCAAAAAATAAAATACTTGGGAATCAACCTAACAAAAGAGGTGAAAGATTTATACAATGAAAATTACAGAACCCTAAAGAAAGACATAGAAGAAGACCTTAGAAGATGGAAAAACATACCCTGCTCATGGATAGGCAGAACTAACATCATCAAAATGGCGATATTACCAAAAGTTCTCTATAAGTTCAATGCAATGCCAATCAAAATCCCAACAGCATATCTTGTAGAAATAGATAAAAGAATCATGAAATTCATATGGAATAATAAAAGACCCAGAATAGCAAAAACAATACTAAGCAGGAAGTGTGAATCAGGCGGTATAGCGATACCAGACTTCAAACTATACTACAGAGCAATAGTAACAAAAACAGCATGGTACTGGTACCAAAACAGGCGGGTGGACCAATGGTACAGAATAGAGGACACAGTAACCAATCCACAAAACTACAACTATCTTATTTTTGATAAAGGGGCTAAAAGCATGCAATGGAGGAAGGATAGCATCTTCAACAAATGGTGCTGGGAAAACTGGAAATCCATTTGCACCAAAATGAATCTGAATCCCTATCTCTCGCCGTGCACAAAAGTTAACTCAAAATGGATCAAGGAGCTTGATATTAAATCAGAGACACGGCATCTGATAGAAGAAAAAGTTGGTTACGATCTACACGCTGTGGGATCGGGCTCCAAATTCCTCAATAGGACACCCATAGCGCTAGAGTTAACAACTAGAATCAACAAATGGGACTTACTCAAACTAAAAAGTTTTTTCTCAGCAAAAGAAACAATAAGAGAGATAAATAGGGAGCCTACATCCTGGGAACAAATCTTTACTCCACACACTTCAGATAGAGCCCTAATAATCAGAATATACAAAGAACTCAAAAAATTAGACAATAAGATAACAAATAACCCAATCAATAAATGGGCCAAGGACCTGAACAGACACTTCTCAGAGGAGGACATACAATCAATCAACAAGTACATGAAAAAATGCTCACCATCGCTAGCAGTCAGAGAAATGCAAATCAAAACTACCCTAAGATACCATCTCACTCCAGTAAGACTGGCAGCCATTAGGAAGTCAAACAACAATAAGTGCTGGAGAGGATGCGGGGAAAAGGGCACTCTTGTTCATTGCTGGTGGGACTGCAAATTGGTGCAGCCAATTTGGAAAGCAGTATGGAGATTTCTCGGAAAGCTGGGAATGGAACCACCATTTGACCCAGCTATTCCCCTTCTCGGTCTATTCCCTAAAGCCCTAACAAGAGCATGCTACAGGGACACTGCTACATCGATGTTCATAGCAGCTCAATTCATGATAGCAAGACTGTGGAACCAGCCTAGATGCCCTTCAATAGATGAATGGATAAAAAAAATGTGGCATTTATACACTATGGAGTATTACTCTGCATTAAAAAATGACAAAATTATAGAATTTGGAGGGAAATGGATGGCATTAGAGCAGATTATGCTAAGTGAAGCTAGTCAATCTTTAAAAAACAAATACCAAATGACTCCTTTGATATAAGGGGTGTAAACAAGGACAGGGTAGGGACGAAGAGCTTGAGAAGAATATTTACAGTAAACAGGGATGAGAGGTGGGAGGGAAAGGGAGAAGGGAAATTGCATGGAAATGGAAGGCGATCCTCAGGGTTATACAAAATGTCATATAAGAGGTAAGGAGGGGTAAGTCAAGAGAATACAAATGGAAGACATGATTTACAGTAGAAGGGGTAGAGAGAGAAAAGGGGAGGGGAGGGGAGGGGAGGGGGGATAGTAGACAATAGGACAGACAGCAGAATACATCAGACACTAGAAAGGCAATATGTCAATCAATGGAAGGGTAACTGATGTGATACAGCAATTTGTATACGGGGTAAAAGCGGGAGTTCATAATCCACTTGAATTAAACCGTGTAATATGATGTATTAAGAACTATGTAATGTTATGAACGACCAATAAAAAAAAAAAAGAAAAGAAAACAAAGCCACAGCAGAACAATTACTAGGGATTTTGTTTTCACTTGCCCTCTCCTCTCTTCCAGAGTGAAACTCAGAGTGATAGGATTCAATACATGTCTTTTTTTTTAAGTTTAAATTCATTTGGTTAAATAGTATTAAAATATATCTTATTAAATATTATGTTCTCTAAAAATTACAGTTAATATGTAAAAAAATTAAAGTATAGCCTAATGAATTTCAGATAGGTTAAGGTATTAGGAGAGAAAAGTCATTTAATATTTATGTAACAGAGTAGAGAAGACCTCTTTCTGAGCCAGAATTAAAGGCATTCTTACCATGTAAATTATTCATAGATTAAGCTACTTAAATGCAAGCTTTTTATATGACTAAAATATCATAATGAGATAAACAGAAAACTGAAAAATAGGTATGTCACATAAGATATCAGCTTATCTTGAATATACAAGAAGTTGGTTAAAAATTAACAGGAAAAGAATGGAAATTAGCAAAACTAAAAATTAAAAAAATTTTGGATCTAAAATTTTTTAAAAGACTGTAAAAAATATTATAGAATGAGATATTTTTTAACTTATAAAATAATTAGCAAAGGCTAAGTCTGCATTTGGCAAACTTGTGAGAAAACAAGTTCTCATACATTTCTGATGTTGAAACCTCATTCTTAAATAGAATTGTCAATGCTCCACACAAGACTGGAAAGATTCACTTGTAGAAATCTAGCCATGGTGTGTGTGTATGTGCATGTGGGCATGTGTGTGTGTGCGCACGTGTTAACATGCATGCTTATTTCAATATTTCTTTTTTTTGGGAGGGGGTACCAGGGATTGAACTCAGTGGTATTCAACCACTAAGCCACACTCCCAGCCCTATTTTATATTTTATTTAGAGACAGGGTCTCACTGAGTTGCTTAGCACCTTGCTTTTGCTGAGGCTGGCTTTGAACTTGCGATCCTTCTGCCTCAGCCTCCTGAACTGCTGGAATTATAGGTGTGTGCCACCATACCCAGCCTCAATATTTCTTAAATATAGGAAAAACCAGAAACACCACAATGTTCTAAGAGGAGAGTAACGAAGTATGCACACAGTGAAACCACATCACAAAACACTTTATAAAATGTAAAGATATATTAATAATAAAGTCTTTGTGAATGCAATATACATATGAAATAAAAATATGACTGAAAAAACTATATATGAGAGATATACTGCATTGTATTAATTTCAGAGTTAAAAAGAATAAATAAGATTTATTTAAAAATTGCAACCTATTCAGACAGTGACTGTCCTCAAATGGGGCACAGTGTACCGTTATTAAACTCAGGGACACCTGGCCCTTGAGCACTGCTGAGGAGTGCGGAGCCTGCAGCACATGCACATGAGATTGACAGGATTAGAGCAGAACATGGTATCACTATGTTTTTTCTAGTCCTCACAGGTCTCTAAATTTTTAGATAAAAGAAGAATTTCAATGCACTTGACCCAACATGGAACTTGGTCTCATCAGCTCTATCATGTGAACCATCGCTGTTGTCGAGGTCTGCTTTCTCTGTCATGCTACACTTTTAATCTCGCTGATAAATTCTATGAACCAGGAAAGAGCTGAGATTCCAAGCATGGGCTTTCGATTCGGGGAGCCAGGACTTCAAGTTCCAATTCTCTCTCCTGCCGGCTCTGTGATTTTTAAGCTATTCAGTCACCTTCTTCAAATCTCGATCGCCTCATCTTCACAATGGAAGAGTAGAACCTATCTCACAGAAAATAAGTGAGATTTGTAAAGCACTTAGCGAAATCCCTGGGCACACAACAAGGGCTAAATAAACAGCAGTCACTAGAACCTTTGAAGTTTCACATGAGGCAAGAAAAACCCCACCTACCATCATGTTCCTCATTAGGGTTTATCATCTGAAGCCCCTGGAAAGTCATCCACATGGTGCTGAAGTTCATTTAGAGAATTAAGAGGAAACACAGCACCAGGCCCCTTTTCCAATCTCCTTGTGAGGAGAAGATGGGGCCAAGGTCAAGGTCCTGCACAGCCCACCCTTCCCAGAACCAGTGCCATCTGGAACACCGGCCTGCCCGGCGATAGAACACGTGCAGACCCGAGTACTGGTCCTGACCCTGTCTCCCTGGATCTCAGCTCCATTTCCCATCTGTTCCACTCTGGGCTACAGTATGGGCCTGGAGCTTTCCTGGCTCCCAGGACTCAGAATCCACTCAGCACCCTGGGTCTGTCTCAGCCCCTGCCCCAGTTCCTCCTTTGGAACAATGCTGAGAATTTCTCACCCTTCTAGACGGATGTCTACCACCCTCCCTTTCCATCTGGGTCCTCTCAAATCAAGGATGGTGAGAACAAAGCTTGCTTTTTCAAAATGAAACTTTTATTCTGAAGTTCACATGCAGTTGTGAGAAATAGCACAAAGAGAAACCATTAGTATCTTAACTAGCTCCCCCAGTAACATTGTATAAAACTCTAGGACAGTGCCAAGGACAGCATGTTGACAGTGACATCCTCCCAGGGTGTGGACAGCCTGGGCCTGTGGACTTTGTGTGTGTGTGTGTGTGTGTGTGTGTGTGTGTGTGTGTGTGTACTTTGTTCCATGCAGCTTTATCATACTGTGCTGACCCACAGTCAACAGGCAGAACAGCTCCACCTCCATCAGGGTCCCTCATGCCAGAGGGAAATGCTTCTAAATCTTCAATTTGCACCTACATCTGAGTGGACTTCAAAAGGAATTGAAATCAGGGTCTCAAGGAGAAGTGAGGACACCCATGTTTCTAATAGCACCACTCACAACAGCCAAGATGTGAAAGAAAACAAGAATCCACCAAGGGACAAATGGGAAACCACAATGCATGCTAGCCACACAGAGGAGTGTGGCTCAGTCTTGAAGAGGAAGGCAATTCTGACACGTGGTACAACACAGAGGGTCTCTGAGGACACTATGTTAGCAGAATAAGCCAATCACAGACAGACACTGTGGGAGTCCACTCTAGAGGTATCTAACCATGTTGCCACAGGGCTATTCTGTAGCCATTACTTTTTTGATTTGCAGCACTGAGGATCTGGAAAAAAAATCATCTTCAGAATGTTTTATCAGGAAAAAGTCAGTTCTTGTAGAAATAGTGTTTTTTTCCTTATTTGTTTTAATTGTGGTGAACGCCAAAAAAATCATAGGTGATAACAGCATTTTTAGAATATTGTCTATTTTTTTTCCTGTCTGTCTTTTGCATGGTGCTGGGGATTGAACCCAGCTCCTTGGGCATTATGCCTTTTGTTTTGACCCAGTCTTCTTACTTCTAACCTAACTAGTCTTAGTTCTAAGTCAGACACAGCTTCAGGCCATTCCCAGCCTTGCACTGCCCAGCAAAGGCCTGGGGGTCCACCCAGTCTATACTTCCCCTGGATGGGTCTTGGATAAGAAGTTCTGAACTGGTTCTTAAAAGAACACAGTAGGAGACAACTGTTTTGGTTGGCTGTTCGTCTCTGTGAGCTAAGAACAACGTAGGAGAGGAAAAGTTCGTCTTGACTCCTTACGTAACAGAGGTTCAGTCCAGGGAGGAAGGCATGGTGGGTGGAGGAGGGCTGCTCCACTCACTGGGTCCAGGAAGCAAGGAGCAGAGAGAGGGCCACGGGAGGATGTACCTGTCCAGGGCAGGCCCCAGTGACCACCTTCTCCAGCCATGCTCCACTTGTCACAGTTATCATGCAGTCAGTCCTTTCAAACTAGGAGGCACTTATTAAATTGTAGCCCCACAATCCAATAATTTGACCTCTGAACACTCCTACATTAGCACAGGAGCTTTGGGGGACACCTCACATTCAAACCATGACAACAACCAAAGTGCAGCCCGCAGTGAACAGCTACGCCATGTGCAGTGGAATCACCAGCTGACAAAGCCTAGTGCCCACGACGCCTCTGCTGCGGGAGGGTGGCACTCATCGTCCATTTTCTTAGGGCCTTGCAGGTTTGGAATAGGCAGGTGAAGAGCTGGAAGCAGTGGTCACTCCCTCAAGCTTAGCCCTGACCCGACTCAAAGCTGACAGAGAGCCCGTGTCCTTATACTCCCAGCTCTTCTCCATGACTCTTGGCTTCTCCCGTTCCTGTCACAGCTCTGCCTGTGTGACGGCATATTTTATGAGACCTGCTCCACTCCTTTATCACCAGTTTTGTTTAGTAATTTAAATCTTATTCTCCTTGTTCTAAATGAAAACTATTGATGATTTCAATATTTTATATTTATCTCCCCAAGTAAATTGTGAAGTTTGATTTATTAGTCTATAATACTCAATTAATTCTGTATTTTCCATTCCCAGGAACAACCACAACAAAAAGGTTTCTTGTGCCGGGACTAGAGGAATGAGCTCCCGGGGGCTCACCCTGGCTTGGAGGACTTCTGGTCCCCATGTCACAGTGGGGCTGAATGGTGCCTCTGCCAGGCAGTGCAACCCTGGGGACTGGGCCAAGGGAGGGCATGTCAAAGAGGACCCCAGACATCCACCCTGAAAACCCAGACCTGCCAAGAGTTTAAAGAGAACATCAGGTTCCACCCTAAACCTGAACAGCACCGTAAAACTGTCCTCTCAATTATCGTCAGTTGACACAAACAGGAAGCAACCATGTAAGAGGTCTGCCCAGAGAACCCGTCCATCCTTCCGTCCATGCCTCAGTATCACTTGGCCCTTTTTTTTGTTTGTTTTACGTGAAATGCCTGTGCATATACCCAATGTGTTTTCACATATATCTCAATGAATAATGACTGGATATTTTTTCACCTGTTTTTTTATTTCTAGTCCCTCTTTTGAGTCCGCATCAAGATCTTAACCCAGCTCTGATTTTTAGGAACCAGCAGAGGGTTGGACCAAGTGTGCCCAGCAGTGACTTCAAGGGGAAGATGGCACCGCCATCTGGACAGAGAGAAAACTGCCTGCAGTTAAAGAGGCAGGCCCTGGCCACTTGCCCTTGCAGACATTCCCGAGGTTGGAAGGATGATACTGGTGCTCACCAAGCAAAACACCTTTGATTTTCAACAGGCCACCAGCGAGGGTGTGTCAGGGAGAGGGATCCCTGACACAAGGAGCCGCTGTGTGCAGGCATCAAGGTGCTGCATGGAGACTCCCGTCAGGGTGTGCTAGAGGCCAAGTTCATGCCACGGAAGGAGGCAACAGCTGGTGTTGGGCAGACAGAATCACATGGTTCCTCGTGGGACCATTCACTCAAGTCAAGCCTCCCAAGATTACAACTGTCCAGGTACTGGGCAAGTCCCTCCTTACCGCTCTTAAAAAGCGGACATAGGAACACAGTTCTGACAGTAGTAATGACTACTCATGGACCTCTGGAGGCCAGGCAGCTTCCAAATGCGAGAGTGCACCAAAAAGATACAGGAAATGGAGTGATTTGATCTTTACCAAAGGAGGCAGGTCACTTTCCCAGGTAACACAGACCCAGGAAAACACAGAAAGAGCCCCACCCCATCCCCAAACAAGCCCTACATGTGCCTCTTTCCCAGCAGCAGCGGGAGGCTGTCACACACTCGGCAGGTGTCAGGTGCTATGCTGTCCTCAGTACTTAGCTTTCCCATTTTCCTTGTTACCCCAGGATGGTCTCCTTGTTACCCCAGGATGGTCTCGTTGTTACCCCAGGATGGTCTCATTGTTACCCCCACTTCTCAGAGAGAAAACTGAGGCTGGCTGCTCCCACCTCCGGGGATCTCTCTTTGGCTAAACTCCACCAACCAAATCCAAACAGAAGCAGCAGACCAAGCTTGGTTTCTAGTCCAGGCCTGTTTACTAGCCAAGTGACCCTGAGTGACCCACAGTCCAGGCCTCAGTTGCCTCATCTGTGAGTGGGAGCCGTGTGGTGGGTGAGCTTATTCCTCCAGTGGCAAAATAACCCTGATATTCTACCATTGTAGGACAAACTGGAACAGGGCAGAGTACCTTGCAGAGTGCCCGAGCACCCTGGAGGCACTAGCTAAAGAAGAACACGTTGTAAGAGCCAAGAGCCAAACCCACTGCAGGAAGGCCAGCCAAAGCTCCAAGAATGAGGCTGTGCCTCGTGTGGAGTTTGGAGTGTAAAGTCAGCTTGTGAGGAGAAGAAAGCAGCAAGATGTCCCCTTGACATGGGTAAAGTGGCCTAACGTCCAGTACTGTCCTTTCTCTGTAATCCAGCACCCTTTTCTGACCCTTGTGGCTTGGTGGCTGACCTCCTGCTGAGCCCCAGGGGGGTTCCAGGCCATCTTCACAGGAGGCAGGTGAGAAGAGCTCACCCTCTCTTCCAGGGCTGGTACCACACGTGGCTTGTGACAGCTCTCATCAGACTGCCTATCACCTTGCTGAGGGCAGCTGCTTGTTGAGCAGAGGGGGAACAGTCACTCACCGCTGGGCTATGTAAACAGTTCTCCCTCCATTTTTCCAAGTGAAAGTTGGCTTGTGTGGAAACTAAATGGGCATAAAATAAACCATACCCTAGTGATTTAGGCATGGATTTCCTGCCCGTCCCAAGGGGTAGGGGGCATCCATTGGACATGATTATCAGAACGGGGCTCCTGGAAGGTGAAGGCAGTTCAGTGTTATCTACCCATTTATAGGCAGCTGTGATTTGACCATATGGGAGTGGCCTTGATAAACTGGACAACTGAACACATGGACAGGCAATCTTAGGGATATTCTGCCTATTATGGGGCATATTGATCATATCTGACCAATCAGCCAGGCTCCCCAAACTAAGGGGTCTCTGTCCTGGAGGTCATCTGATCTAATTGTACATTATCTAAGCCATCTTTGTTTAGGAAATTACTTGTGTCATTATCGGTCTTGCTTTTAATTTCAAATCACTTTGGCATTTTTCCTGTACATTTATCTAATCAGCAGTTACTCATTACAATGCTTGAAAGAACAGGTACAAAAAAAAAAAAAAACCACATATTTTTATGTGTGTAAAATATTTCCCCAGTTGGGAAGATAATTGGTTAAAAAAGAAGAAGAACAATACAGAAAATATTATAGATTGTCAGTTTCCCACAGGGTGGTGGGGGTGAACAAAAGTTTATTAAAAATGAATAATACTAGACACAACATGCATAGCTCATTACATTTGGGCATATTTTTGATTAGGGCTACGCCAGACAACAGCTCTTCAGATGAGATTTGACAGCAGGTAAATTACATGGCATAGAGTTTAAGTTGATCTACAGAACAACAATGTCTTGATCATAAATAGGATTTGTGTGCTGTAAAATACATTCCATCATTAATGGAACAGACAAATGAACTGAGAAACATCACATTGCACCACAGTTTTAAGTAGCTTTCCTTAGCAATGGCATGTGGGTAGTAAGCCATGCGTAAAATCTTATAAAAGCCCATTAAGTCAGGATCAGTTTATTCAAAACAGCACATATTTCAAGGAACTGCTCTTCCTAAGCAAATTCCAGATGCTATTGTCTAACGATATCAACTAAAATAATGGAAAATAAATCAATTTTAACTCATTATAAGTTATTTCCTTCCAAGACTCTTGCATTTTAAATTGGAAAGTACTCCAAACATCTTCTATTGGTAAAGATCCTTGAGAGCCATCCATTGGCATGGCCCATCCAATACTCCATGTCAAAATTCCTCCTTTAAGTATTGCATAGCCAGGGCCCCTTTGACTTTGGACTAAGAACTTCTAAAAATGGTGGTTTCACTCTTTTTATTTATTTCTTTATTTTTAAGTGATTTGTTTTATTGGGTTGTTAACATGGAGTAAACTTACTGAAAAGGCAGTTGCTAGATATCTGTCCTGCTCAAAGTTTAGTGGCAATGTGCTTGTGATGCACAGTTATGATATGCCAAGAGGTCTACAGAGAAGGCTGAGTTGATATCTATATCTACATTTGCAAAATCCACAATTTTAAAGATAATCGCCCCCAAAGATCTCAAGTCACCAACATATCTGTCAAAATATCAATAGCTGTGAAATCTGCCAGATACTCAGAATTCAAAGAATCCCATTTAAAAGTGTGTGTAGGGGTGTCATTTATTTTATGTTGCCACATATAAAATGTGAATGGCCCAGGAGAGGTCTTCACAGTGTTTAAAACAGTTTGCAAACCTATGAATACGTACATGGGATTTCTGTGGAACCCCATCGCCCATCTCTTCTACAGCAGAACTGACTCCCCAGCACCTGTAGAAGCTGCCTGGCCTCTGATCTTCCCTGTGACTCCCTGAGATGAGCATAGGGTTAACCTGTGCTTTACAACAGGCTGTGCACAGTGCCCCAGGACCATGGGAACAGCTATGGTGCAGATTTTCCGAGGCTGAGCTCTCTTGGATTTTCCTACACCCACAAGCTGCTACCTTGACGCTGCCAAATTTTGCATGCAGATTTGCAGTTTAGGTTTGGAAGCAGACAGAAGGAACTGAGCTTTGGGGTTTATTTGGCTTTATTACCTGATGTAGGAGATATGAGTCTGTATTTTCTAGCACCCCTTTTTCCATTTTATGAGAAACAGCACCCTACTTATCTTTACACCATTACCCCTCTATTTCCTGTGGTCTTGGTGGGTCTGTCAGTCACACTGTGATTTCCTCCAATCCTGCGTGTGAGGTGGGACCCAACCACAGCCAGTCAGAAACTCTCCTGACAATGGCAACCGTGATGCAAAGGTCCCTGCAAAGAATTTCCATTCCTGGCTGGGGTCCCCAGAACGGAACTCTTCCTGCTATTTCTGAGACTCAGCTGTTGGATTTTAAATTTGTAGACTATGGCCAGCATTCATCCAGTGATTCTCCTCATGGTTTTAATGGTCAGTTCATGCCTGTCCTTCCATCACAGAACCCTGGGCAGCTCACCTGAGAACACTGCTCTGAGCTGCTCCCCATGTGTATGGGCATGAAATTAGCCTCCTCATCTGCATTGGCCTGCTGTGCTGGACAGACCAGGGAAAGACATGGACTGACCCTCCCAAAGAAGGATGTGAAAAGAACACAGGGTATGAGTGCATCAGTCTGTCACCAGGAGAGACAATAAGGCAAGGATCTTTCTTGCATCAGGAGAGGGTGCAGAGTCTATCCAACCTGAGGAAGCTGGCTCTGAAGAGAGCACCCTGGGTGCCTCAAACTTCTGCTTTTGGAGTGACACCCATTGAGTTCAGCCCCAGGGGCCAGACCTTACTGACTGCAAGACCACAAACAGCTTGCTTCCCTGAGACTCAGTTTCTGACTCACGAAATGGAATCATGTGAAAAAAAAAATATAACTCTCTTGTTATGTCCGTGGGGATACATGTGCACACACATTCACACATGTGCTTTTGGGAATGCTCAGGAATTACTAGGAGATTAATAGATTACTCTAAGTACCACAAGGAGGGAGAAGATGGGTCACAAAGGGCTTTCTCTGACGTGTATGTGCCCCTGGGCTCTGGAACACACACAAATCCAACCACTTGTATTTATTTCTGTTTTTTAATGAGTCTCCATGCTGCCAAGCACCTCATTTCACACCCGAGGAGCCTGCGTCCTGATAAGGAAGTAGACTTGCTCCAAGTCCCACAAGAGGCCTTGGAGGAATGGGGACAGGTGACCAAGACTTGGGATGAATTTTAAGCTCTACTGATTCATGTGACAACCAGGAACTTGAGAGCCAGTCAAGGATCTAATTGCATCACAGACATGACAGAGTTCTGAAGAACAGAACGGAGACATCAGAGTGGGTGAGGGAGGAGTGAGGCTGTGTGTGGGGACCTCCCACTAGGGACGGGAGAGGAGCTGTGGCTGCATCTGCCCAGGCAGAGGACAACTTCCTGTCTGGGCACTTGGTGTGAGTGGTACGGTTTCCCTGGAACCATCTGTAAGGTGGACGTGGCGACTAGTCATGAGATCTGACTGCTGTTCCTCCTCTCTGCCTTCCAAGTTTCTGGGTGACCTATCACAAGGGCTTCTTTCTCTGGTCCTTTGATAGTCTGAAGCAAATATCTTGCAGGGAAAGAGTCTCAGCTTCAGGGGCTTGGTGGATGCTGTTTTCTCCAGGGGAATGTCAGATCCAGGGCTGGGGGCAACCTGTTGGTCTGTACATGGCCAAAACCCTGCCCAGACCTCTGTCCATGCACAAGGGTCAATTTTCAAGGACCAGAGGAGAGAGGCAGAAATAGCTCAAAGGAGGACTTCGTGAGCAGAGGGAGTTGGGTGCTGGCCAGGTACCTGTGAGGCACCTGCAGGGCCCTGCCCCACCCGAGGCAGGAAAAGAGATTTGGCTGAGGTACACGGACAGGTTCCTTCTTCCCTGTGGAATCCACACGTGCTTTTTCCACTGCCTGCCTTCACACTTGTGCCTGGGTAGAAGCACCTACCCATCCTTACGCATGTTCACTAAAGTACACACAAACATATTCACACACAGAGTTCCAAAGTCTGTAGAATTTCCACTACTCATTTCCTGTTTCTCAACCAACAATCACAGAATCTAATTTACCTTATCCAAAATGCAATTACTCAGAATCTTAGACTGCTATTTATTTGACAGCCTTCTTATTTTCCCACTTTTACCTAACTTGACAGGGAATGTTATAGACATAACTAGTCTTTCAAAATGACTTTCACAAGGTTAGTTCACTTGTTAATTGACCCTCTGTGATGGCAATTTATGAAGCATATTAATTTCATCTGTCTCTTCCAACACAAAATAAATGTGGGAAATAGTCTATCTTTCATAAGGGACCTTATAAAAGAAATATGTTGGAATTCTTAATTAATACATGCATATTCTCTCAACCATTGATGCTGTGTGGAACTTTCATACCCACTCATCTGAAGCTGTCTCCCTTTTATAGATGTTTTGTTACTCCTTCATGATGAAGGAGAGACACCGTCACCAAGGAGCATTCTGCCAGGGAGATGAATCACTGCCTCCAAAGGAAGCAGCCATTCGTCTGGCAGGGTTTCTGGAGCCACAGAGGCAAAGTTAAAAAGTAAAATCCCATGCAGTGGTAGCAAAGGGCCTTTTACAGAGGGCTGTCTACCCCGAGTGTCCCCCACCCTAGCCGCGTGCTCTATGAGGCGATCAGATAGAGCAGTTGCTCACAAGATGGAAGAGGCCGTGGTGGACCCTTGAAGACTGCACCCTAGACCATGAGGCTTTTACTTTGATTTTCCCTTCTCCTGGACCTCCTGGAGCCCCCACTCCATCTCAACCTGAGTCCTTCCTACATCACTTTGGAGCCTGTGGCAGGCAAGTACTTGGTACCCAGCCTTAGGTGATCAGATACAAGCTCAGTGCTTGATGGGACTCCATGCAGGCAGAACAGGCAGGGAGGTCAGCAGAATACAAGATCATTAAAATAGGGAAGGAGCCTGCCCAGAGTGAGGGGCAGTACTGGAGACTGGGGCACAGAGCCTGCACATTCTTACAGGGAGACTCCCCAGTCCTCCCCCACCCTCACCCTGCCCAACCCTGGCTTGTGGACTTGCTTCCTTCCCAGCATCCCAGTTAGCTTCTGCTCCCAAGTCCATTCCAGCAACATACCCAGGCTCCTCACGGGCACCTGCGTTGTGCCCAGGTTCTTCCTCCTGGACTTATTCAGCTCTGACACGCGCTCCCCCTGATGAGCTGCTGCAAAGCAAGAGCTTCATCTCTGCACCCAGTCAGAGGAAACATCCACTTAGGAAGTTCTTGACATTGATCAGCACTGCCAATCACCCAGGTCCAGCATTAACATTTTCTCAAAGCCTCCATAGGTAATGGCATCTCTGACTTTGCCATCTCCAGTACCTTTTTCCTGCCATTTGCCTTGTACTGAAAACTGCCTTCTCCCTTTATGAACAGTCTTAATGCAATTTTCAAGTTTAGGGTCTCCATGCAGGAGATCTCCAGAAAAGATTAGTCTCCCCTATTGGAACTCAACATCTCACTGGAAAAACACAGGATATGCTAAAGCTGAGTTTAGCCACATCATTTATGTTTTCTGTAGTCAAAAAGGGAACTTTTCCTTTCCTTGAAAGATCTTGTTAATAAACTCCCTAAAAGGTCATTCTTGGCTTTGAACAAAGCACAAAATTGATGTTAGGAAAGAGAATGGCTAACCCTTAACTTGAGGGTAATGGTACTATACGGGCTGGAGATTTCCTTTGTTAAAACAGCACACACACACACACACACACACACACACACACACACACAGAGCCATCTGGGGCACAGTAAGGGAATATAAAACCATGTTAGGGCATCTTAATCTCTGACTTTCCACAACATATTTAGTAAGAGCCCATTTTAGAGCTTTTACAACGAGAACCATTTGACTTCTGATTGAGAAATCCATGCCAATGATTTATACACAGAGTCTTTTTTTAAAATGCAAATCATGAAGGTGCCATGCTGCAATGTCCTCAACAATCATAAAAAACACATACTTTGAATTAGTGTTGAAACTCAAAATCTATACCTCATGGATCTCAGCACGGAAGCACCATCATCTCCAGCTACAGCACCACGCATGTATTATCGGAAAATAATCACTAATCGCTCCCTGCTGCGATGCTATTGCTTGCTAATGTGCTGAAGGGCAACAGCATCCAGGGGAAGGAGAGCTCCTCTTCCTTTTTGCCAGGGCCCAAAATCTAGGTGTGTGTGTGTGTGTGTGTGTGTGTGTAGGTGTATCTGTAGGTGTGTGTTTGTGTAGGTATGTGTGTGTGCAGGTGTGTGGAGGTGGGTCTGCAGGTGTGTGTATGTATAGGTGTGTGTGCAGGGGTGTATGTAGGTGTGTGCATGTGTGTCGGGGTGTGTAGTTGTGTATAGGTGTGTGTATGTGTTGGTGTGGGGGGTGGGTGTATGTGTGTGGTGTGGGGAATGTATGTAAGTGTAGGGTGTATGTAAGTAGGTGTGTGCATTTGTGTAGGAGTTTGTAGCTGTGTATAGATGTGTATATGTGTGGTGTGGGGGGCGAGTGTGTAGGTGTGAGGTGTGTGTAGGTGTGTGTGGTGCAGTGTACACACACAGTGTCTTTCCTTTCTCTTCAAGATTATCAAAAACACCTTTTATAATGTTTTTCTACCTCTGTTCTCACAGTGGCTGAATCACGCCCCCATGCCTTTCCAGACTCTGTGTAGCAGAGTTGATTTTTTGTTTTTACCAAACATATAAAACCCCAGGGGAAGGAATTTGTGGTTAAGTAGAGTTTCCAGGGCCTTGAAGGAGTGGATGCTCCTATTAGTGAAACTACCTTAAAATGTTCTTCAGAACTACCCACAGATCTGCAGACAGGGCAATTAGACTTTAGCTGGGGGAGAGGAAGTCTGGAACATTCCTGTGGGTTAAGATTTGACCAGTGAACCCTGGGTCCCTGTTGCCCAGTGCTGTCACACAGCTGGGTCCAGCTCTGAGCTGACCCTTCTTCCCAGGGGAACACTCAGTGCTGAACTCTGACACCTGATTTTCATGGATTATCCAAGGAAGAGTGGGGAAGGGGTGGCCCCACATCACTCCTAGGACACCTTCAGCTATGGCAGCAGTGACAACAAGACCCCCGCTGTTGACATTACTCGTTTCCAAATGTTGCTTCTTATCTGGAGCTGAACTTGGAGAGATTATTCCAGCTGAAAAAGCTTTAATTTGCTCTCCTGTTCTCACGCATGACTATCTAGGGGCTTAGCAAACAAATGTGGGGGTGTGCTTTTTCTCAACTTTAGGTATGTCCCAACCTTGTTTGTGGAACACTTGCTGAGAGGGGGCACGTTCTTCCACAGTCTGGAGCAGTGGTCCTTCACCAGGGAGGATTTGACTACCCCGACCCCACCCCAGGGGATATTTGACCACGTCTAGGGACATTCTGGTTGCTGCATAGGTCAGTCCCCTTACAGCAAAGAATAACTGGGCCCCCAATTTCAAAGTGCTGGGGTGGGGGCTGGGAAGGCCCACTCTAAAGTGGGATGACCCTTGCAGTGCTAATGTGGAGAGTGCAGTGAGGATTTTGCCGTTCTACCGGGCAAATGAAGACAGAGAACCTAAGAGTCCAAGCACGGCGATAGCTGTGATTCACTGAGCTTCTACCATGTGCTTGGCTGGCTCTCTCCAGAGTAGCTTTTCTCATACTCTCCCCTGGTCAACACTGCAAGGCAAGCAGTACTCACTCAATTTGCGGATGAAAGAAAATGGGAAATGAGTTGTCTAAGATCATAGTTCCTAACTGGCCTAAGACAGGAGCTCTCTGGTGTCCAGTGATGCAGCCTATGTCCCACCGCATCAAGGTCATGGCTCCTGAGGGCAGTCCTGAAGGTGTCATCTCAACTTGTAGCCTGTTCTCACTGTGTCCCATGGAAGGAAGACAAAGCCTTCAAAAGCACGTGGCATTAAACAATCTGGAATCAGATTGAAAATGTCAGGGCCTGCTGGGCACACAGGTAGATTATGTTACGAATCCTTTAATCTGCCAGATACACAGGTAGATTAGGAAGTCAATCCTCAGAAGGGACACCATATGGGAGTGCCCATGTCCACAGTCCCCTCCTACACACAGCTGGATGCCTAGAAACAGAGGTAGGTAATGATATCAAGCAATACCCTCACTCCCTGCTCCTCTGTGGACCCGGCTTAAGTACTGATAAGTCATGGACAGCAGGACAGTCCTTGGAACATGCAGACCACAGGCAGGGGGGGGGGCCTCCAGAGGACGCGGCTCTGGTTTTACTCACTGCTCTCACATTAAGTGCTTTCTATTTTAGATGGCGAAGCTCCCGGGTCTGAGGAGAATGCACAGTTCATTCTGATGACTCATACTTTAAAGCTTAAAGAGAACACTCTTGTGCAAAATATGCAAAGTGGGAGAGTTCTGCCATCCACGGGTGAGTAGAGCGCTCAGCCATTCAATAAACTACAAACAAGAGAGGGAAGGAGGGAGGGAGAGAGGAGAGGAGGAGCGGAGGGAGGAGGAGGAGGAGGAGGAGATGACCACTGAAGCTTGACTCATCCTTATTAGCAGCTTCACCAAGGGGATTTAAGCACATGAATAAACCGTAGCCTATTAACCCACAGGAAGCTGCTGGATGCCTCACTCATAAACACCCCGTCTACTTCCCCTCTTACAACACGAACATCACTAGGATCCCTCATGTCAGTCAAGAACTTGTGCTAATGGACATTTACATATGATATTCATTTATTTATCTAGCCAACTCATATCCCACACATATTAAGAACAGGATCTATCCTCTGGTAGTTGTTCTGTTTTGATTGTATTGGTTCTGGATAGCCACCACTTAAATTCTGATTTTCCCAGATGTATCATCCCTTTAATGTAGATTTCTAGAATTGTGGAATCTTGGGAAAAAACAGAATCATAACTTTGAGCTCCTTTCCTTCTCCTCAACTCTCACACAAAGCCAGCAATGGATCTCTTCTTCTAGAATTACCAACACGACCTTGTTTTCTGAGACCCCAATCTGGTCTCACCCTCCATTCCATTTAGTTGAGATTAAACAAAGTCATCCAATCTCATGTATTCCCTGCTTCAAATATTCTAGTGAGCTACTACTGTTCCTTTAAGATAAAACCCATATTTCTTTCTGAGACAGGGTCTCACTAAGCTGCTTAGGACCTCACTAAATTACTGAGGCTGGCCTTGAGCTTGTGACCCTCCTGCCTCTGCCTCCCAAGTTGCTGGGATTATAGGTGTGCTCAGCTGCATCTGGCAAAACCCATATTTCTTATCATGGCTTATAAAGTCCTTCAAATCTAGCCCCTTTGTCCCCCTCCAGCTCAATCTTCTATCGCTAGTCAGGTCTCTAACACCACCCCTAGGGTTCAGTCAAATGAGAACACACGGAATTTCCCCAAATTATTATAATCTTTGATGTCCGATGCTGTTGCGCATGCTGGACAGGTGCTCTCTCTACCCCTAACACCTATTCATCCCACAGGCCAGGCCAGCACAGAAGTCCTCAGGGAAAACCCCTTCTGGTAATGCCAGAGTCTTACTCCTTAGTGTTCTGCACTTGAGATTCTGACTCAGCTGTCATGAGAATCCAGTGTCCCTTGCCAACCTCTAGTTTAAGGGTAGGTAGGTGACAATTCTGGCCTCTGTTGAAAAGTGTGCAGGGACCTTTCTGTCCCTTCCTCCTGCTCTCAAAACAGACAGAAAAAGCGCCTTCCTTCTTCTCTCTGATGGTGACTCGTTGTGCCGGCACTTGCGGGGCCAACTTGATACCAGTCAAGAGCAACCATCAGACTAGAAATGACAGTGGCCAGGATAAACCTGAGAGATGATAAGATCCTGAGACCTTGATGAGACTTTTGAGCCACTGTGTGACTGCCCCTGGGAGCTCGTCCTTCTCCTGACCTCCCAGTTTGATGGAATTTCTTTTCTCACTTAAGTGGAGATCAGTTCGAGTTAGAGATCTGTTACTTGAAGCTAAAGCACCTCACCGCATCGCCTTCTCTGATATTCCCTGGTATCTCACAAAGCGCCGGTGCACAGGAGGAACTCGGTAAATATTTCTGCAGAATGAATGATGAATAATTAAGTGAGGCCCGGTTTTTCTCTGCTGAAGTTGACTGATGAGCCAGGGCGACTGAGGGGGAAGAAGGAGGCTCCTACAGAGAGTGGGGAGAGAGCAGAGTGTATGCCATCCAGGGAACCTGCTTTCCAGGCTGAATCCCGAGCCAGGAAGTGCACGGTAGGGCAGGGCCTTCTGTAGCCTCTTTCCCTAGTGATCTTTTTGCGAATTCATCTTTTTTCATGACCCAAAGTGAAAACGTGCCAAACGGCCAAAATAAGGGGATAATAAAGAGAAACATGCAGAGTGGCAAATTAAGATTTCTCTTGCCACTGCTAAAATGTGATGAGACCCAGGACTTGGAAAGACGTGACCTCCATTCAGATTGGCTAAGCCAGGTTGCCAAACAGCGAACATGACAAGATTCCATTTTGGTAAAATCATGTGTGTATTTATGGACTAAATGAAAGTCCAGGAATGTTCAGACACTGCTTCAATCTTTTGGTGGCAAGACTATTGGTGATTTTTACTGCTTACGCCTTTTAGAGTGGTTAAATCTCTCCAACAAGCACGTGCAACTTTTACCCTCAGAAACAGTAAAGGCTACAAATTTATTGGGAAATTAAATAAAGCAGAGGAGATCCCCTAGAGATAACACGTCCCTGGTAATACTGTTATTGGAAAAGACATCACGCTGCGTACAGTGAAAACCCAGAAGCACTTCCCACCTGGGTCACAGAACCTGTCTCTTGCAATCCTCAGTGAAGCGGGTAAGCTGGGGGTGCCGGCCCGGGTCGCCTGGCCCCAGGGTCTTTCCAGGTCCAAAGGCAGTGCAGAGGGCCTGTGCCACGGCTGTTTGGAAGGTTTTCCCAGGGAAACCCACAGCCTTGCTTCTTGGGATTTTTCGGTGCTCAGGAAAACCACACTGAATGCTAAACCTAGGAGTCTTATAAATTTTTTTAATGAACCGGGAGCTTGTTGAACGTTCTCTTTTTCTTTTGTGAGGCATTAATTTTGCAGGGCAGAGCAGGACGCTGGAATCCATTACTGACAATGTTGGTGCCTGTTATTGGAGGCTGTGCACAGGGATGTGTGGCTTTCAATCGTCATCATTCTTGCTGGCTTGGTTATGCTCAAAAATAAATATTTTTTTTTCTTGTATTGATGTCTTCCATCTTTTCTCTTGTCACCAAACTACACAGATCAGAATAGAGGTGTATGCTTCTTCAAGAAGGTCCAGATCTATCTTTAAAACAGTCTCAGGCATTTAAAAGTCTAGCTTGAATGCCCTGCAATTATTTTATTTACTCCATTCTTCCATCACCTGTTTATTTTCTCATAGAACATATGTTAAGCATTTGTGTGTGAGACGTTGCCTGGACCAAAGCCCCATTTGACCTTGAAGTCTCCTTGACTGGTGGAAGCGTGTCAGGTTCTGTCTGGCCGGTGGTCTGAGTACCTTACGTATTGGGGACTCTCCAGCATGTCAGCAGAGGCATCAGACTTCAGGGACCACTGAGAAGAGCGCGTGGCACACAGACGGCCTTCCCAGAGTGCCCACTGGAAGAAGGGACACAGCGAGGATGGGGACAAAGCAAGGATGGCTAGGACAGTGCTGGTGGCCGTCCCCCACCTTCTCTCCCCGCTCTTCTTCATGCCTCTTCGTCTCCCACTGGCTCGGCTGCAATGAAAATGGCCTATAGCCCTCCGGGGCCTTTCTCCTCCCCGTCCTCCACAGAGGCCTTTCCAAAACACCTGCCGGACCTCACGGCTCCTTTATTCACAAAACCTGTGCTAGCTCCCATCTCCTCCAGCAGCTCCTCTCAGCCTATGAATGTACCAATCCACTACGAAGGTGACAGAGACAGTCACCCCTTCTTTCCAGGACACGCGTTAATGAGTTACTTGGTTCTAAATGCAATCTGATACTGTAAGCTGCGGAGTATTCACATTTTGGTAAGACTGGGCAGAGAAGATGTCACAAAGACATCATTACCTGCCACGGAAACCGTGCCCTGCTGGCTGACAGGTCCCCAGGGGGCATGGGAGTGTTGCTCTCATTGAGACCTGAAGATGTGTGGCAGTCATGGCCCACCTCAGCATTCTCACGTTTGTCCCATGTCCCTCCCTGCTTCAAGTGCATTGCCTTCAATCATGCTCACAGCTCCCTGGGTTTGTTCTTCCCACCTGGAACTCATGGGATCTGGGCCATATCTGGGCACTTGTCTTGCAAGCACTGACCACAGAATAAACCTTCTGCCACAGCCCATCTGACTGGGGTGGTTATGAACCTCAGTGGGACGGGATGTTCTCATGTGTGAAGTGGACTTAAGTCACAGGTAAGTTATGAAGACCACAACAGAACAGGCACAGAGGAGAGAGAACCACAAAGAACCAGAGGAAAAACCTATCTTGAAACTGTGTCATGGGCAGGACAGAAAACATCTTTACTGAGCAAAGAAGGTTAAGAAAGTCCAAGGACACAGGGTAGAGAAATTCACCCCGAGAAGTCCCCAGTGCATGGGAGGATGCAGAAGCCTCTGTGTCCAACGTCTAGAGTGTGTTTTTTGACAAGGCTAATAGATAGGCACAACTCTAATTCCCTCAATTAAAACCATTTATCCACAGCAGTCACATGAGCCCTGGCTTGGAGCCCTTGTTGCTCTGAGCTACACAGTTCAGACACACCATGGATTTTCTGTCTTTCCCAGCTTACAGGGTCTCAAAGTACATATGTGACAAGTGATTGCAAGGCCTAAGTGAAACAATGCTGGTTAAGGGGCTAACCTGGCTCCTGGTACACTGCAACGCCCCTAGAGACAGTGGAGGTTCTTCTTACCACTGTTTTCAGCTTTCTATGCTGTAAAATAAGGTAGCCAAGAAATGCCTTGTCACCAAGGCTTCTGTGTTCATCCTTCCCGGCCCAGCTCATGACTAAAATTCTGCTTCCCAGGCAGCTCTACCAGCACAGAAAGAGTGTGTTGACATACAAGTAAGGACATCTAGTTTAACCTACAATTATGGTTCTCATGACCAGTCACTCTATTGACATTGTGGCTTACGTACTCATCTCTAACAAATTTGCTTACTGAAAGCCCATCTCCAGGATCAAAACCACCTCTGAACGAAGACCCCAAGCCAAGCTCCAGGTCTGTGAAGATGATGGCATCGTGGACTTTGGGCACAGATAAAGTCTTGCTTCTAAGTAGCTTTGTAAATCAACCAGGTGAACGTTCCCAGTGACCACCGAGGACACCACTGGGAGTTCAAGTTCTTTGCCTTCCAATGGAAGTCTGCTCCATGTCCATTTGTCTGCACATGTTGTATCTCCCAAAGCGGAACAAAAGTCCCAGAAGGCCGGGGTACAGGTAAGCCCCGGGTCTGTGTATCTGTCGCTGTAAACCTGGGAGCATTCAATAAATGCTTCCTATTAAAAATCACCTAAGGAAGGCTGGGGTCTGGCTTCACATCAGAGGATTTGGTCCTGATCAGATTCATGTAGCACAAAAAAACCTGTCCTGAAAGTTCGGGGCGCCTTCTGTTGTTGATGGCCCATTTTAAAAAGACAGTCTTTAAAAAACACTTGGAAACAGAACTCAATGTTGCCTGGTAATTGTTGAGCTAACGTCTAATGCAATGTACACTGCTATTATATAATTGACCCAAGTGTCTGGTTAGTAACTTCAGTCCGAGAGACAGGTTTAATTACAAATTCAGTCATTTATCCAATACCAAAAAAACCATGATATCAAGCATTAGGATCTAATTACCCAGTAAGAGTTGTAAAACACTTTCTTCTAAAAGCAAATTCATTTGTTTCATAAAAAAACCTACTTAGTTCTTATTAATATATTATTCAGTGTAAGAATAAATAAAGAAAAAGAATCAGAGTACAATCAGGCTAAACTAATGGAACTGTTCAAGCTTTTATAATACTGATTTTCTGAATATACCCTGAGGACATTCACAGAAATTCAGTGCTAATTAATAGTTGTTTTTCTTTAATGAACATCCCAGTGATTTCAATTCAAATATTCATAATTATTTTTATAATCCAAAGGAAATGGCCGACATGGTGAGCATATCCAACAGCCTCATGGGGGCTAGGGGATCGTGGCTCTTGACTTGAGTCTCCTGGCCTTACTCCTAACAGACATAGAGGTTGCAAAACAAAGATGTTTCTGGATGTTTTGTCTGTGGCTGAAGCTGCTCACTTTGATAATGCTCTCCCCACAGCCAGAAGGGGACATGCTGAGCATTTCCAACAGCTGGTAGAACAGAAGAGGCACCAGAAATCCATCAGTTCCCAACAAGCCCCATGTGGAAAAGTGACCCTCAGACAGTGGACAGATTTGGTGTGTGAGAAGGAAATTGGGACCCAAAGCAGCAAAGTAGTATTAATAAGCCCTTGGAACAGTCTTGCAGTGAGGAGGGGAAGTGCCCGGAGACCCCTGCGTCACCACAGCTGTGTGTCAATCAAGCTTCCCTGATATCTGTGCTCAGGTTTCGGTTGACATCGACGAAAAAAGGCTTAAACAGAAATGACTGCATTGATCTTAAGTCTAGTTACAACCTGTCACTTTTAAAATTTGTATTTTCTGAACCAAATTTAAACAAAGCTGGTGACATAAGCTGGCGGTGAAAAACAACATCTAAAGGCCATTATAAGTGAACCCCAGCTCCTCAGATGAATTCAATCAGGCGTAGCCCTTGGGAGCAGGTGTGATTAAAAGTGATGTCATACGTCTGTATATTGAAAAACAATTTGATGAACATTGACCTGATCAAGGTGACATTAGCTACATGAAAAATAATCATAGGAAACACTTTTTGAATATACATGGAACCTGTATGAGATGAATTTAAGAGGCAACTGAGGGCATTTTTTTTAATAATTCAGGCATAAGTCCCACTGGACATAAATTCAGGTCAAAGTAAGTCGGGCTGAATTATCTGCCCTTCCTTGCGGTAAGCACCACGGGCTTTGGGTTATTAGTAGCCAGGATTAGTCTGATTTTTAGCTATGCTGGACACTTGTGAGGACCACCAGTAAATCTTTTGGAAATCAACTGACTGAAGTCCTACCTTGGATTGTCTTTCCATTGGGGTAATAAGGCAGTGGATGGTGGGGGTTTTGAACAGTTTTCTCCCTGTAACATGCCCGAGGTGAGTGAGTGTGCTCCACCTGCTGTCCTGATATCAAGAGGGAGGGGAAGGGACAATGCTGCAGGCAGTCGCCACACAGAGCTTCTGATGGCAGGTGGGAGCTGGATGGAGAAGGGGTGCAACGTGGCCAGGCACAATGGCCACGCCTACCATCCCAGGGGCTCGGAGGCTGAGGTGGGAGGATAGAGAGTTCAAAGGCCGCTTCAGCAACTTAGCAAGGCCCTTAACAACTCAGTGAGACCCTGTCTCTAAATAAGATATAAAAAAGGGGTTATGGCTAAACACTCCTGGATTAATCCTCAGTACAAAAAAAAAGAAGGGGTGCAAGATGTAGAGACGGATAAGAGAAAGCATTCTTCTGGGAAGACCAACTATCATGCCTGAAGATGTCCATCACGTGACCTCTAGTGAGAATTATTCTCCAGGGAAGAGAATTGATGCCTGAAAGTTTCCTGGTTAATTAGGTTGATTTACCCACTTCTCCATCCATACTTAGCTCTTCGCTGAGAAGAGCCAACCACTGTAAGCGATGTACAGGACACGGAAGGGAAGGAGACCCAGATGGGGGTGACACCTTGGAGCAACACATAATCTTACAGAGAAATAAACCTGCACCTTCCAACACCACCCACAAGAATCACGAAGGAGTTCTGCAGGGCCTGCTGGGAATGCTCAGTCAAAAAGGACACGTCATCAAAGGCAAAGAAGGGGGAGGCTTTTCATGGGGATACATTAAGATTCAGGTCTCGAGAGAGATATCAGTGTTCTCCACATGGAGATGGGAGAAAACGCTCTCGGTAGAGAAAAGAGTCACTGGGAAGGCCAAGGGAGCCTCCCTGGTGAAGAGGCAGGGCCAGAAAGAAAACTGGGCACGTGCATGGTGCTGGCCAGTGATCAGCAAGGGGCCTGGTGCCCAAGGAGAAGAGCCGTGGACATGGACCAAGGAGGAGGAGTTCTGTCCTGCTGGGACAGGGAGCTGGATGTCAGTCCCATGTATCTTGGAGAGGGTGGCTGGAGATTCAGCTGTTTGGAAAGATGCCTCAGTTTGAACATCTTTGTGACCATTCTCAGTGGAAGGAGAATGGAGCGTGAAGGGTCAGTGGTGTCGCAC
Source organism: Urocitellus parryii (assembly GCF_045843805.1). Classification (NCBI taxonomy): domain Eukaryota; kingdom Metazoa; phylum Chordata; class Mammalia; order Rodentia; family Sciuridae; genus Urocitellus; species Urocitellus parryii. The sequence goes on from NW_027551773.1 coordinate 140,978, forward strand.
TCACCCCTCGGCACAGTGGTGAGGAGAGGACCTGTGAGCTACAGCGACACGCAGCCCACGCGGATCTAACCAACGGTGACAGGAAGGAACCTGCACAAAAGGGACACGCTGTACAGCTACATGTAGAAAGACTCAAAACCGGCCACTCGGATCTGTGCCACTGGACATCAGGAGTGGCCGCCATGGAGGAGGGACCGTGACTGGAAGGGGCTGCAAAAGGGAAGTGCCCTCTCCTTCTATCTGGCTGGAGGACAGCCCTCAGGGGAAATTTCTGCAAAGGTCCAGAGAGCAGAGTCCACCACCCTCTGCATGTCGATTTTGTGAGAGACCATCATGAACCAGCCCCCATACCACCAGGAAAGGAGATTCCCCATTTCACAGGTGAGGAAACAGACCCCAAGAGCTAAGCCACCTGCCCAAGGTTGAGCAGCTAACAAGGATGCGGCTAGATAAACCCAATCCTGGTCTCCACCATGGGGCAACAGGCTCTGTGGTGTGCCTGGCATTTTGTAAATTCCAACTCACACACGTGGGGGGTCTTTTAAGATTGAATCCTACATATTCACCATATCAAAGCAGCCCTGATAAAGAAAAAAGAGTAAAAGGAACTTAGGTCCCCTTGAGGGGTGGTCTCAACCCTGGCTGTGCGGTAGCATCACCTTAAAATATTGAGAAATAGCAACATTGGGGCCCACACTGGACAGTGGCCAGGGCACATGCATTTTTTAAAGCACTGCAGGTGATTCTGAGGTACATCCACAAGCCCGGGGAGAAGGTGCTAGCAGACGTCAGAAGCAATGACAGTAATATACCAGAAACAGTGAGATCAGTACACCTGGGTCCCAATGTTGACATTTTAATTTCCAACAGCAGAAGTCCAAAGGGCTGAGGTTGGACCACATGCTCTTTGTGCCTGGAGGACACTGGGGTGGACGGACACTCAGTCCAGACAGTGAGCTCAGGTCCTGGCCTTCAGCAAAAATGTGTCTCGCTTGGTTTTGTGGCCTGGGACCAGGGACAGCCCACCATGTTCCTCACTTCTGTTCCACTAAAGACTCACTTGATAAATGAAGGAGACTCACATTTTCTCTTTCAAAAGGGCAAGTCATGGTGATGTTCAACCCCTTAGGGGAGCTGTAGCAGGCAGCCAGTTACTGAGCCCAGGTAGGTTGATTTTTCTCTTGCAAATACAATTGACATCTCCATTATGCAAATCTAGGTGAATGTTCAAAAGGATGCAAATACCATTGTCTTCTCCGTCCAATATCCTTTAATGCTTTAGACACTGCTTTCATCGACAGCATTAATTTCCATTCAGAGCCGCATTTCAAGTGATTGCCATGCAGTCGCTCCTACTGCAGAGAAAGGGAGATGCACCCACTTGAGCTTTATGAAAGGGAAGATAATTTGTCTTGGGGGTGTGGGATATTTGTTGAAGGCTCTCTGGAAAAAGGTTAAGTAATCAGCTTCCCAACACAGGTCTTGAGATGCACGCTTTCTTCTTGATAAAGCCCTGCCACATGAATGTCACCACCCAGAGGCCCTGCATGCACAGCTGGCTCCCTGTGAACCCCTGGGGGATGGGTAGGTGGCTTTCAAGGGGCTCAGGTTGCTGCCACCTCTTCCTGCCTTGCGCTCACCTCTGCATGTTTACCTGGTCTCTTGCTTTCTCCATCTTTCCTTCTGGTTATTAACAGGACCCACACCATGGGCTTTATACTAATTTGATTCCTTCCTCCCTTCCAACCCCTTAAGCTCCCTTAAGGGGTTGAACATCACTGTGACTTGCCCTTTTGAAAGAGAAAATATGAGTCTCCTTCATTTATCAAGGAAGTCATTAAGCTAGTCATTTCACCTCTCTGCCCTTCTGTCAGTAAGAGACCCTGGGCCATAGGTTTCTGGGACTTTAGCTAACCAGTGGAATGCACGATTCCTTTGGCAATGCCTTCCCCAGCCCTCCAGGGTGGGCACCAACTAGGGAACCAGTGAGCTGCACCTGTGGGAGTCGGGAGGGGCTTGCTTTCCGCACTCTCTGAAAGGAAGTGCCAAAAAACTCGGTCATAAAGAAGATAAATGAGGTCAAAATGCAATACATTTTTAAAAAATGGCAATTACTTAAAGAACATTTTAAACGGAGACAGGATGAATTACAGGGCAGAGATACACCACATTGGAATCAAAGGCAAAAGGAAAATCAGCAATGCTCATATCGAAAATTGGGTATTTTGTTCATTATAGATTTTCTGCATTAATTTTGATGATGACTTTATTTAAAAATTTGCACCTTATGGATTTTTATGCATTGACTCTGAGAGTTCACATGCTGCATTAAAATGCTCTTCCTCTTGAAGACTAAGGTTTTTGGCCTCCAAATAGAATCTCTCACTGGTCCCATTCAGCTCACCCTGTTCTGGGCTCCTTTGGTGACTGCCATGTCTTACAGGAGGTCTTCATCTGTTAATAAGGACATTTTCTTTCTTGCTGGGAGCCAACCCGTAGGATCACAAGGATACCTGAGTCTCCCAGACAAATGCACTTCTTCTAAAGGTCAAGGAGCCATTGCAAAATTTAAAGAAACACCAAAGGAAAAAGAAAGTTCATGTGAGAAGAGCTGGATGCAGAAAGGTCCCTGAGCCCGAGCTGACATTTGTGCCAGAAGAGTGTGTGGGAAGCGGCCGGAACTTTCACACTGAAAACAGTCACGGGACAGCTGCGACCAGTGCCCAGAGCCTGCCTGGTGCTCTGGCTTTATCTTATAACACCTCTGTCAAGCACGGGCCTTTGTGTCTTCAGCTTATTCTGAAAATGGTTTAGAAAAAGACAAGCACCTAATGTTATGCTATGCTGGAGTATGCCATCTCACATTAATCACACATTAATTCTATTATGTATTAATTATATGAGTCACATTTGTGTTCACTGTGCTCATTATACTTATATTAGACTTACATTTCTCAGATTCTGTGATAGTGTGCTTTGCTATATTATGCAGTTAAATAACCTGCTGTTTTCTTTGCACTGAATTAACTAGAGATGTTCCCAGCCTGTGACATGGTTGGCATTTGGAAAATGTTAGTCCTTCCTTCCCCTGAAAATTTCCTGTTTTTTCACAGCCATCTGAACTCTTTAGTCTTTGCCTCTATTTTTTTTCCCTGCAGGCCATCAAGATTTTGAGTCTCATTATGCTGCCTGCATGATGATAAACATACCCAAGTGAGTGGTCTTCTTGATTCCTGCCTGTGATGTAGGCAGCAGTTTTGAATCCCATTTTTTTAGATGTGGAGACACCTTGCCTGGGGTCAAATAGCTAGCGACTCCCAAAACTAAGTCCCAGCTCTGACTACTCCCATGTTCCTTGCAGGTAATCTCCGTTCAGGATTGAAAATCCAAAATGAGAAGCCAAAAGTAAAGGATGTACAAAGGTCCCCAAACTTCCCCAAACTAGAGTTGATCTGATGCATTCCTGTGACTGGTCACCATTCCAGAACTCCACTTGGCTAGGAATACGTCTGTGGAGGCAAGTGCTGAGGAACTCAAAGGCTGCAGCCCATGGCTTCATATCCTGGGAGCGCTGTGATTGGCTCTGCTGAGTGCAGGTCGCCCTTGCAGTCATCCTGTAGATTGGAGGACTTATTGTGGGGCATGCTCTAGAACAGACATTAGACAGACTATGGTGGATGAAATAAGCCCCTGCCGCCAGGAGGTTCCCATTACAGACAGGAAAGTAATTCACCAGTACGTCATCCCAGCTGCAGGCGGTTGGAAGGCCAAGCGCATGGCGAAGGTGTGACGCTGTGGGAGTCTGGCTGAGGGGGACTGTTGCTGATTGAGGCTAAGACCTCAGCAGGCAGAGTGGAAGACCAGGGGAAGGTGGGATGGAGAGGAACCTCGTGCGCAGTGCAAAGGATTCCAAAGCCACCTGGGGGCACCTTCTCTGTGGCGAGACAGATGCTCCTATGGAAGTGTCCTCAACATGCTGGGCCTGCAGCCTGAGCCTCACACCCAGCCAGTACCATCTGCCAGCTGCCCAGGTGATTCCAACATTCAGCCAGGGCAGAGGACCCCGAGTCGGGGACTTAAAAAGTGTCCATCAAGACTGAAGGGACTGGAGAGGGGCTTCTGGGAAGAGGACCCAAATGCACTGAGTGGCCAAGTCAGCAGGGGGAGGTTTTCTGCTCTGAACCCACAGACTCCCAGTCTCCTCTCTCAACAATCCCATGAAGGAGGAGTGAAGAATGGCGTGAACTCCCGCTACCCGGCCTGATGCTGGCCTCGGAGCACTGGGCAAAGGATCTCATTGAAATGACAATCATTTCCCTCCAAATTCTATGATTTTGTCATTTTTTAATGCAGAGTAATACTCCATTGTGTATAAATGCCACATTTTTTTAATCCATTCATCTATTGAAGGGCATCTAGGCTGATTCCACAATCTTGCTATCGTGAATTGTGCTGCTATGAACATCGATGTAGCAGTGTCCCTGTAGCATGCTCTTATTAGGTCTTTAGGGAATAGACCGAGAAGGGGAATAGCTTGGTCAAATGGTGGTTCCATTCCCAGCTTTCCAAGAAATCTCCATACTGCTTTCCAAATTGGCTGCACCAATTTGCAGTCCCACCAGCAATGAACAAGAGTGCCCTTTTCCCCACATCCTCTCCAGCACTTATTGTTGTTTGACTTCCTAATGGCTGCCAATCTTACTGGAGTGAGATGGTATCTTAGGGTAGTTTTGATTTGCATTTCTCTGACTGCTAGCGATGGTGAGCATTTTTTCATGTACTTATTGATTGATTGTATGTCCTCTTCTGAGAAGTGTCTGTTCAGGTCCTTTGCCCATTTATTGATTGGGTTACTTGTTGTCTTATTGTCTAATTTTTTGAGTTCTTTATATATTCTGGTTATTAGGGCTCTATCTGAAGTGTGTGGAGTAAAGATTTGTTCCCAGGATGTAGGCTCCCTGTTTATCTCTCTTATTGTTTCTTTTGCCGAGAAAAAACTTTTTAGTTTGAGTAAGTCCCATTTGTTGATTCTAGTTGTTAACTCTTGCGCTATGGGTGTCCTATTGAGGAATTTGGAGCCTGCTCCCACAGTATGTAGATCATAACCAACTTTTTCTTCTATCAGATGCCGTGTCTCTGATTTAATATCAAGCTCCTTGAATCATAGAATTTGGAGGGAAATGGATGGCATTAGAGCAGATTATGCTAAGTGAAGCTAGTCAATCTTTAAAAAACAAATACCAAATGACTCCTCTGATTTAAGGGGAGGAAACAAGGACAGGGTAGGGACAAAGAGCTTGAGACGAAGATTTTCATTAACAGGGTTGAGAGGTGGGAGGGAAAGGAAACGAGAAGGGGAATCGCATGGAAATGGAAGGCGATCCTCAGGGTTATACAAAATGACATATAAGAGGAAAGGAGGGGTAAGACAAGATAATTCAAATGGAAGAAGTGATTTACAGTAGAAGGGGTAGAGAGAGAAAAGGGGAGGGGAGGGGAGGGGAGGGGGGATAGTAGAGAATAATACAGACAGCAGAATACATCAGACACTAGAAAGGCAATATGTCAATCAATGGAAGGGTAACTGATGTGATACAGCAATCTGTATACGGGATAAAATTGGGAGTTCATAACTCATTTGAATCAAACTGTGAAATATGATGTATGAGGAACTATGTAATGCTTTGAACGACCAACAATAAAAAAAAAGAAAAATTAAAAAAAAAAAAAAAAGAAATGACAATCAGATTCATGTGGTCACATGACAGCCTGTCAGCCATGGAGACCATCTGACCAAGAAAATGACAGGGTGAAGCTGTGCTTTGAGGAAACCCACCCATTTGCTCACCTGAAGGAAGGGGAAATGGGGCATTTAGAAGCCCCTGCCATGGGTCTGCTGGGGGGAAGACTTACTCTCAGGAAACCGCAGGACACTGCTGACTTTTCTGTGTTCTCTGTCTTGTTGATTTCAAGGAGTTTTCTATATTGAGGACAGTAGCTGTCTGTTATATATGTCACAAAATTTTCTGTCCTGTTGTCATTTGTCTTGTTAATAAAAAAAGAAACCTGTAGGACCTCTCAAATATGCAGGAGTTTTAGTTATTGATCCACTTTTATTTATTGCTTTTGGGACTGGAAACTTCTTATAGAGTCTTTTTTTCCTAGTGGAATAAAAGAAAGTCCTGTTTTTAACTTCTCCTATATGATCTTTTTGTGTGTTTTATGGTTTTTCATGTTTAGGTCTCATCCATCTGAAAATGTGTATGGCTCTAAGTTGTGAGGAGGAGGCTAATGATGTCCTCCCCATAGGTATGCCCACTTGTTCCGACTCCGTGTTTTTAATAGCCAGGCCTTCCAGGGTGATTTGGGCCCATTAATAAAAATGTGCAAATTGCCCCTGACCTTTAAGATGAGATTTAATACCCATTTTTAGCCGCAGTTTCTAGAGCGGGTAGCGATGTGCAGTGTTTGAATGATGCTAACGGCCTCCCTCACCTGGGGCGCTGATAGTTCAACCATAGGGTTTGTGCTATGGTTTTGTCTAATAGAATTTTAAAACAATTATTTTGTGTGCACATCCAGGAGCCCCTTGGCATCGGGAATATTTTAAATTCAAACTCAAGAGTGGAAAGGGGGCCTACATCTCCACTAACAGATCCTCAGGGATGGAATATTTACTTCCTCCTCGACTTCAGATCTATAAAAGGAGTTGACTTACAATGACTTAATTGGAATAAATCTAGCACTGACACTTGGCTCGTTTGTATCTACTGTTTAGAATTTTTACCTTGAGCCTCCTGGAGATCTTAAAGCCATTTCCTCTTACTAAATATCAAGTTCAAATCTGATGTGAGGGAAAAAAATGTTAAAATGAGATGAATTTGCACAAAAGGAGACAAAAACCGAATTCAGAATTGGTTGATTCATTCTCCCACAAAAGAACACCATTCACAATAAAAAGTAAAAAGGAAACCCCTGGCAGTGAGTCCCCAGGGTGCTGCCTGCTTTCTGGGCCACCAGGCCCTGTGATCTGATGGCATGTAAGACGGTGTCCACGCCATTATCATAAAGAGGAAAGGTGCCCGACCGGTGGCGCCCTCCAGTCCCAAGGTCAGCGTGGTGCACACTGCAGTATTGTACTGTGCTGGTGGACACAGGCCTGAGTGCTGCCGTGGGATTCAGGTACAGTAGGTGCTAGGTCACTCTGGGCCATAGCAGTGAGGGATGTGCTTATTACACCCCTAATTGTCATCGTGGTGCACGTTCTTTCTACTTATCAAAGCACTTACTGGAAAACAGTTTATGCCAAACTGTTTATGCTCAACACTGTGCACTTCCTCTCTGAGAAGGGAGCTAATGCATGCATCTGCCCCATGTTTGCTGAGTGCCCTCTGCGCAACAGGTACTGTGACAGCTCTGGGAATGCAGAGGTGTCTGAGAGGAGCACTGACCTGGGTGTGTGTGAGTCACACAGGGAAACACAAAGACTCAGGTGCAAGGAGACAGAGGACAAGAGAAGAATCTCCAGGAACTGCCTGGTGAAGGTCCTGCAGAAGACCCCTGGCACCTCTCATGAACAGGGTTGGGACCGTGGGGGACAGATCTCAGCTCTGTAAGTGCAACAACTCAAGGCAGAGCTTCTCGGGGTGGATGCCTGGGATGGGACAGGCCACCCATCACAGATTTGAGAAAACCTATTGAGTGTAGGAGGAAGAACCATGTGCTCATGAGCACCCATGGAGTCCCGGGTTGATGATCCCCTGAACATGTCAGCCTGAGTATTCAGAGTCTAATTAGCTCCCTCCCTTTGCATTTCTTCTTCTATTATGATTATTTAAGTGGTCATCATGAACCTGCATTTTTCATTAAGAGTCATCTCATTTTTTCCATAATATAGGACATAAAGCATAAAATAGAAAAAGCTTCATTAGCTTGTAAGTTCTCAAGCACATAGCTATGCCTTCTTGTGACACCATCTTGTCCTTCCCATTGTCTGCCCTTTCCCATGCCTGACCTCCAGTTGATGCAGAGGGTTATCCATTCTGAACAGAACGTATAATTCACCTGAGCTGGGCCACAACACCATGGGGTCAGAGATAATACCTAACCAATATTTTTTGTTTGTTTGCTTTTGGTACTGGGGATTGAATCCAGAGGCATTTTACCACTGAGCCAATTCCTTGGCCCCTTGTTATTTTGAGAGATGGTCTTGCCAAGGTGTTCAGGGCCTTGAACTTGTGATCCTCCTGCCTCAGCCTCCCGAGTTGCTGGATTACAGGTGTGCAATCCTGGCTCCAAATCTTTAATGGTGTCAAGCAACAGTAGACCCAGTGTCTCTCTCCACCCAAGGATCAGACTCAGTCCTGAGTGTCCACTAAGGCAGTGAGGACCCAGCGCCCTTCCTGAGCCACTCCTGCACACCATGCATGTCCCTCCCACCACCCATCTTCCCTGCAGTTTCAGCAGAGGACAGAAGCACAGCTCTTCACCAGAGGGGCTCAGGGAGCCTGGAGGAGCATCAGCCTTCACACTGTCTTGTTTACTCAGGTCCTGGTGCGGGAGGTCTTTGTGCTCAACATCTGAATTTAATTAATCTGATTAGGAAATTAGCTGTCCACACTGCTTTCTGTTAGTGGACATGACCCAACGGCACCAGGGAGAACAGGATGGCTGCCCTCATTTCTCAAGTGTCTTCTAATCAAAGGGAAAAAGAAAAAAAGTCAATATTATCTCAAGCTACTATGGCTCGGCCACTTCTTTCCCAGCTGTGGAGGGCCCTAATCAATTTTTCCTGCTCTGTAGTTGAATTGTGCATTCATCTGTGCCTTTGTGGAGCGGTGACTATATGCCAGGCCCAGTTCTGAGGGGTGAGGTGGAGCCACACAGAGACCCCTGCCTCTGGAGCTTCTGTGGCAGGGGAGGGTGACAGGCAGACCCCCAGGTGTGTTTTCTCCTAGGAGCCTCGGGGAGGCGGGGCGAAGGGAGGGGAGGCCAAGGAGGACTGGCCAAGACCACACTGCAGAGCACACCTGAACGGAACCAAGGCTGGATTTTACCTGCTGACAAAGAAGTGCCCAAACTCTGATGGGAGCTTGCTTCCAAATCCATCACGGTTCATGCCCAGGGGTTTCTGTCGGATCTGGGCCAGGACCTGAGAGTTGTCATATTTTGCATATTTCGCAAGCACTCCTTGTCCCAGGCCTTAGCTCAGGAGGCGAGGGATCCTTCATACACATTTCTATTATCATTATTTTTTTTTTTAAAAAGAATGCATTCAGTAAGTTTCACAAATCAGACCCTTGCCAGGGAGGAGATTCTTCTTGGAGGAAAAGACAATCCCTTCCTTGCAGGAAGGCACTGCCCAGTGGAGGGCGAGGAATCAGATGGCCACAGAAGGGCAGTTCAGGGAGGGCTTGAGGCCTAGTGTGAGGAAGGAGCCTGTGCAGGGCCTTCCCAGCAGGGTGGGAAGCCTCCTCACTCAGGGCAGAGGCCAAATACTGTGAAGTCCTGCAAGGGCTCTGTACCCACTGTTTTCCACCCCCCTAGTGGAAATTTCCCTCCCTTTGTAAGCAGAGAAAACTAAGCCCGCCTTGGGACAGGTAGGGACGGAAGACAAAGAGACAGAGGGCTCTGCAGCGGCGTGGCAGGGCTCCTCCCAGGGAGCCACGAGATGAGCCACCAAACAAGGCTCATCCAAGGCATCTCAGCTTGCACAGCCTGATGTAGACACTTTTAGACGTGGCACCTGTAGGTTTCTTGGCATTTGATAGGGTTTTACAGCCATTACACTTGATAAACAATGTGATAAGCCTTTCACCATGGTGAAAGGCTGTCGATAAATATCATATTTGTCCCCGCCCCCTGAAATTAGGAGGTGAAAGTCTATTTGAGCCCCGCCCACAAGAGCCCAGGTGGCTGGGGAGTGGGGCTCTTGGCAGCACCTGACTAAGCACACTGCTAACCACAGATGTGGAAATGGAAAAGCCGATTCCAGCAGAGTCATTAGCTCTGACAGCAAAATCCACTTCCAAAATCCCCTCACAGGGACTGATCTGCACAGGGTGGCTGTGCTCCAGGCTCCCGGGACCTTCGAGAGCCCAGCCTCCAGTGCTGGCGCTTTCCCCCACCGCTTCCTTCTCACTCATTTTGAGGAAGCCACTTAAGTGGGCCCTGCCAATCCCCAGGAGTCGGAGGTGCTCTCTCCAGCTTAGGAGATTTGCAGGGGCCACGTGGGCCTATTAACCCAAATGATAATGAGTTGCTGGGGCCTGAGGCTCAGGTAGGAGTGGAGAAACACACCGAACTCTGAGCTGCAACTTTGGGAAAGCTATAAAATCCATGAGGACATCATAAAACGGAATATTCTGCAGCCTTTAAAATTAAAATTTTAGCAGCATGGGAATATATCTGCATTGCTTGGAGTTGTAGCTGCAGGGTGGTGGGCTCCGTGAGGCCTCACGCACACATTCCCTTTGCCTGAAATGCTGTCTTTGGGCTCATTCTCTCATGTTATCAGGGCTGCCCAGCCTCTAGGCAGAGGGACAAGCATTCCCTGTCATGCTCTGTCCCCTGGCTTCTGGATTCTTCACACTGAGCCGCACATTTGTATAACTTTTCATTGCACCTGCAGCCTCCCTCATGAGCATTTAGTCTCTGACTCAGGACTTTGCCTTATCTGCCATGGTGTGTCCGACAGTTAGCACAGGGAGAGGCAGTCTATAATGTTTTTGATTGAATAAACAAGAGGCACTCATATAATGGTTGAATGAAATAACTAAAAGTCAATATAAAAATTAAGAGACATAATGGATAGGAGAGCACTTTGTAAGTGCTAAGGCACAACACAAATATTTATTAGCATTATGATATATGGGAGGCTTTGGATCAAAAATAATTTCCAGTGACAAGACCTTCACATGGATCACTTAGGTTTGAAGAGATTAATCCAGCTGAAGAGACCTGAGCATAAATTATTTCCTCCCAACTGCACAGATGTCTGGGAAAGTAGCACTTTCATTGGAATTGATTTGTGGTTAATATTCACATAGAATTTATTACAGAATTTTTTCTCTAATTATCCTAAGTGAACAATTCTGGTCAAAGACTTTGCAGGAGAAGCTATAAGAAGGGGCTTCTGTAAACAGTGCCAGCCTGTGCGGGCTACATGGCTCTCATGAATTACTTCCCGATTTCTATCAAGAAAGCAGAACATTTTGATTTCCAGCTCTTTATGTGCACTTTCGTCTCCCTTCTGGACTGTCACTCTGAGGTGCTGCTTCTTTAAAGAAAGCCAGCTGTGCCTCCAACAGCAGCAGTGACTCTGGTCACCTCTGCCTCAGTGGTGGGCAGAGTTCTGCGCACACCTAACTCAGGAATTGTCACTGGAGGATTGACACCAGGAGACAAGCTGGGGACTGCCCTGAGCACTCATCCCTGAGACTAAAATATCTCCAGACTTCATGCAGAGAGAATGTGTGATTCAACTGAGCTATCTTAAAAGAAAAAAAAAAAAAAAAACTATTGACGACGGGACAAAGGAGCTCAGAGGACGATATCTCATGAGGACCACTGGAGGGACGCCAAAGATTTCACTAGAAGGAACAGGGCTCCCTGGGCACAGGGACTGGTGATGGTCGCACGTGTCTGTGGGCTGATCATCGCAGGCACCAGGAGGTTTGCAAATTCAAGGCTGGAGTCGAGCTGCTCAAGGCACTGGAGGAACTGAATATCGAGGACAACCAGGAAGCTCCCCTTCCTCTCACGTATGGGATCGTTCTCTCCTCCTTCCTAAATACCCAGCATTGCTAAAGAACCCAAGTGTAAAATAACGCCCACTTGCCAGCCTCTGCAAGATGCCCACAGCGCTCCTGAGTCCCAGTGGCCCAACCTGGGTTCCTGCAGCCACAGGCTCCCCCATCATCAACTCCTATGCGTAGAGCCTCGTGGTTGCACCTACCCCCAAATAAGTACGAAATGGACCCTGTGATAACACAGGAGTCTTCGGAGCAGGGCTCATCCCCATAGGGAGGCTGTGACTGTGGCCGTTGCCGGGTCTCTGTGCCTTGGTTTTACTGTTAGCGAGGCACAGCCACTGCCTCTCCACCTCTGTTCCCACCCCAGGAGGCTGGCTGCATTGGCCTTATTTTCAGACTGGAGAAAGAGCAGAAACAGGATGGGTCCATGACTTTATACTGATCCTTGGCAGAATTCTAAATCCAGTCTTTAAACTCCTGGCCCAAAAGGAAACCAGACTCGAGGATGTTTATGGATTATAATAAAATGCATTTTCGCAGTGGTATGCAAAATTATTTTAGATAAGGATAAATATTCCAGTTTCAATGCTTTTGTTGATGTGTGGTAAACAATAAGTATTATGCAAAATCTATGTCTACATAGATCCCATAAAATTAGAATGGAGTAAGGTTAGGACCCACATAGAATGAAAATCAGGAAGATGGAAAGAGTGACAGATAGTGGGAAAGACATCATCCTCACAGCGAAGCCCCCACATGCCCTGGGAACCGACGAGGGACACAGAGCCAGCAACTCAGCTGAGGACCCCTGCAGGATGGATCCCCATGCAGCTGTGTCCCCACAGGGTCCCTTCCAGAACTAGAGGCTGCTTCCTCTTGTCACCACACTGTTTTCTGGCAGTTCTGTCTATTTAAGAATTTGGTGCAGCTGTGTCTGGAGCCCTGGGGTGCAGAGGACGTGTTTGCAGGGAATCTATGGACGGAGCTGACTCACGGGGGGAAAAAGGGAATGAAATGGATAAGATGTGATCTTAAGTTACTGTGCTTGGAAACTGAGGGAGGGAGGGAGGAAGAGGAGGGGGAGAGGGAGGGAGGAGAAGAGAAAAGCAGTATCTGCAGAATGTGCTGGGCTCGAGGATATACTCCAATCTATAAATGTAAATGATGTGGAAATAATTCTTATCATGAGAAAACACGCCTGGGAGGGTAGAAGATGATAGATAGGAGCACGTCTTGAAAAATATGAAGCATCCTCTGAACTTGAGGGGGAATTATGAAGAGCTAAATCTGCATCTGCGAGTGCCTTCACGCTCAGGCAGAAGCTGCATGCATGCAGATCCTCACCTACACTGGGGTGCTGTGCACACACCCAGAGACCGGGGTACCCACCTTTACCTGTGCATGCTAACATCCATAATTCATGCTCACCACTTTGTGATTTAAATATTTTAAATTTCACAATGGGGGTGGCTTCATCAGGAAAACTTCCTTCCCATGATACAGGAAGGGTTGTAACTCTCGGATGCCAAAACCAAACCCTATTTCTCGTGGGCATATTACTGCAGTGAAACATGCCACATCCAAACTGTAAAACCTGGGTCTGCTGAATTCTCCATATAGAGTTGTTTCCTAAATATACATTGCATTCCACCCAAACACAGCACGACAGGGCCATTTTAGCTCTAAGAGAGTCATCAAACACTTGTGTTATACTGTTTTAATTACAAGCTGCCCCCTTTTCAGGCTTATTTCAATAAATTATGGCCCTGCTGTGTAAGAGTGTATAAAGAAACAGCAGTATCTCTTGCTGGTATATTGTGTAAATTAAAATTCTCAATACTACTTCAGTAATTAATTTCCAAAGAGAAGCCAGTTTAGTTTAATAAAGAGATTAATGAAAATGTGGCAGAAGATATATTTCTCAGGAGGTGTAGTACATTATTTTCTTGTATTCGAAATAATAGAACCATTTCAGAGGACTTAGTAAATCTAGCCTTAATCAATTCTGTTTAACTTAGCTTAGAAAGGCTTGGCAGGGGGTCTAAGGAAGCAGGGCAGACGAATCAGATCACATGCCCCCCGGTGCACAGAAAGGCTGAGTTGTTACCTTCCGTGGATGGTGAGCTGCATTTAGGACCACGTGTTGAGGAGCAAGGCTGGGACAAGGGAAGGTGGGCAGAGGTCAGAGACAAGGGCAGAACTGTGTTGGTGGGGACGGGAAGTACAGGGAACAATATTACCAACCGCCACCACCATCACCACCCAACTAAGGTTAACGTGGCCCTTTATCTCTTACAAAGGGCTTTGTACATGTGATTTTAAGTAAACAGCACCCCTAGGAGCCCTGTGTTACCAGTCCCAAACTCCCCTTGTACATCTAAATGAAGATAAAGAGAAAGCAGCTCATCGTTTCAACCCCATAGTGCATAAGTTCAAGAGCTGGGATGCAGAACTTCTCCCCGCCCCACGTCCTGAAAATACACCCGTTCACTTTGTCAGATCCCACTCGGGCTTTCCTGGGGCCAGTCCCTCACTGCGTAAGCTGTGGAACCCGACCCTGTGGAGGACGTGAGTGTGGAGGACTCAGCGGGCTTCCTGGGTGGTTCCTTCAAACACGAAGGCCCGTGGGAGGGGGCGAGGGTGCTGCTCAAATCTTTCCCTCTCCATGGGCTGAAGCAGAGGTGGGGGTGCAGAGCCAGGTGTGAAGGGAAGTGCTTCACTGAGCTGTGCACGTGGAGGTGGGCTACTACTGTGGCTGGTGTTGGCATAGGCTGTGTCATTTTATGATTAGGCCCAGGTGGTCACACTCAGTGGACGCTGTGGCCTGGGCGGCACTACCAAGCCAGATTCACTCAGCACCCACCTCCCTGGTACCCCGAAGCCTTCTGGGCTGAGGATCCCTCCCGAGTCCCATGGCACTCTGGACTTGCTGACATCGTTTTTGTCCTATCCTGATAACTGACACGACATCTCATTCTCCCTCCAGATTGAGACTTGATCTTCATACTCGCAGGTCCAAAGGGATGACCTGGCAGAGTTAGAGAGCCGATCTGTGCCACACGAAGGACATGGGTCTATTTTGCATCCAGCAATAATAGGCCATTTAACATTTTAATGTAAAGTTTCATAACACAAGTGCTGGTGACAGGATCTGCCCTGCACTTCAGATGTTCCTAGGGTCCTAGGAAAAGGGCTGGTGTGGTGGGACATGAAGCCCAGTCAGTTCCCACTGATGGAAGAAATTCTTCCAGACAATGATAGTTGCGTTTCCAAGAAGCTTCATGTTTTCAAAAACTAGGACAGAACGCAATTGCTTAGAAAAAGGCGATGCTCAAGAATTCTGGGCTCACGGGGCCATTGCATTTTTGTTTAAAACATCAACAATGAAGGCACAGCAGCACTGGATTCCTAAAGCAGACGCCAAGAAGCTGGCTTGTGAGAACAAACGGTCCTCGCGGTTTCCTTGATGATCTGGGGACCTTTCCACTTTGGCTTTGCCCATGTACCTGTCTTGTGGCCCAGCTTACCCCCAGCCATGGAGAACCACAGAGCACCAGGCAGAGCCAGGGAAGCGGGTGGTGAGCAGAGCAGCTCTTTCCCTGTGGTGCTGACCCTGTGTGAGCCGTGGCCAGCTTCCGGAGTGGTTCATGGGATGTACGCTGTATCCCTGAGTCTATCACAGTGTGTTCAATTCAAATCCAGACAACTGGATTTGTAGGAGGAGGACAAATTTGGGGGTAATTTATTGAGACCAGTATGCTCCACTGAAGAGTGTTGCCATTCCACGTCAGCAGTGCTCTCTGCAATGCGTAAATGTATACTTTGTGCACGATGTCTATAAAACACATGCAATTGAAGGTCATCTGGAATGTTTTTATAATTTGAATCATGTTAACAGATTCACAAATCAGAAACTATATACTAGATTGCACATCCTGTTAGTTTGGAAAAAATAGTAAGTCGGCACAGCTGTGGCCCTTCCCTGGCACCAGGAGCCACTCGGCAGCAGTGTCTCTGCGAACAGAACTGAGGGTGTGCCAGACACATCTGGCCATGCACAGCCATGAGGAGTGTGGCTATCCGTGCTCTCTTGTTTGTGCTTTCACGGAACTTTCTAGGTTTCTTGCATATTACGAAGACTGTATGTTACCTGAGTGTGGATACCACATGCATTCTCCCACGTCTGGGCACACACACGAGTGTTACTCAGTGTGCCGAGACTGCCTGTTATTTTTTAATGTTCATAATTCTGATTTTTCCAATTACTCTTATTGGTGGTTTCCTCTGGTCCTAACCTGAGTTAATATCCACCTGCGCATGGCCGACCCACCTACCTCTACCTGGCCATGAACATTCAGCCTTTACGATAGCTCTCAAGAGAGAGGCTGTTATTTTAACAGATGCAGCAGTCAAGGCCCCGACAGATGCAGTAGCTTACTGAAGTTCACACTGCTGTGGCCAACCCAAGGTGGATCGGGAACACACACCGGCCCTTTCCAAGGCCCAGAGAATTTGCTGCCCCTCTATTGTGCCTCCTTGTCATGGAAAGGAACTGTGTCTATCATCGTGGCACATGCCAGGGAAGGGCCCAGGATTAAAGCCAGGCTGGCCGCTGGTGGGGATGTGGGCTGGCTTGTGCTGGTGCAAGGAAGGGGCCCAGGCAGAAGGAAGGTGGCCATGCAGAAGAACGGGGCCCAGGAGGAAGAACGGGGCCCAGGAGGAAGGACGGGGCCCAGGAGGAAGGACAGGGCCCAGGTAGGGTCACACAGTAGGCACTTTGCAGTACTTGTCTAAAATCCTCCCTTTCTTGGCAGAACAGTCAATTATATTTGAGTGTCCACTACATCCAACACAGCATGTGGCCAGGCAAAGTGTCCCCCTCCAAGCTGAGAGATACTTGATTATCTGCCATCCTGTGTCCCTGGCCAGTGACCAGGAGTCACTTCACTTGTCTGGCCATTGAGGCATGAGGGCCCTGCTAGACCTGGGGATGTCTGTGAAAAGTGAGAAAGGGACAGAGAGGGACAGAAGCTGCCCATCTCCCACTGGGAGCTGAGGTGTCTGCCTGTGGCGTCTGTAGCTGGAGTCAGAGAGAAGCCCAGGGACAAGCAGCTCAGAGTGACAAACAGGGAAATGGAGAGAATGGCCCGAGGCTGGGGCATCTGGAACCTGTCTTGTGGCCCAGCTTACCCCCAGCCATGGAGAACCACAGAGCACCAGGCAGATCCCAGGAAGCGGGTGGTGAGCAGAGCAGCTCTCTCCCTGTGGTGCTGACCTTGTGTGAG
Organism: Urocitellus parryii; assembly: GCF_045843805.1. Lineage (NCBI taxonomy): Eukaryota > Metazoa > Chordata > Mammalia > Rodentia > Sciuridae > Urocitellus > Urocitellus parryii. Next base: position 158,016 of record NW_027551773.1, read on the forward strand.
CTGTGGCCAGCTTCTGTGGTCACGCGCCAAGGTGGTTAATGGGATGTATGCTGTATCCCTGAGTCTATCACAGTGTGTTCAATTCAAATCCAGACAACTGGATTTGTAGGAGGAGGACAAATTTGGGGGTAATTTATTGAGACCAGTATGCTCCACTGAAGAGTGTTGCCATTCCACGTCAGCAGTGCTCTCTGCAATGCGTAAATGTATACTTTGTGCACGATGTCTATAAAACACATGCAATTGAAGGTCATCTGGAATGTTTTTATAATTTGAATCATGTTAACAGATTCACAAATCAGAAACTATATACTAGATTGCACATCCTGTTAGTTTGGAAAAAATAGTAAGTCGGCACAGCTGTGGCCCTTCCCTGGCACCAGGAGCCACTCGGCAGCAGTGTCTCTGCGAACAGAACTGAGGGTGTGCCAGACACATCTGGCCATGCACAGCCATGAGGAGTGTGGCTGTCCGTGCTCTCTTGTTTGTGCTTTCACGGAACTTTCTAGGTTTCTTGCATATTACGAAGACTGTATGTTACCTGAGTGTGGATACCACATGCATTCTCCCACGTCTGGGCACACACAGGAATGTTACTCAGTGTGCCGAGACTGCCTGTTATTTTTTAATGTTCATAATTCTGATTTTTCCAATTACTCTTATTGGTGGTTTCCTCTGGTCTTATCCTGAGTTAATATCCACCTGCGCATGGCCGACCCACCTACCTCTACCTGGCCATGAACATTCAGCCTTTATGATAGCTCTCAAGAGAGAGGCTGTTATTTTAACAGATGCAGCAGTCAAGGCCCCGACAGATGCAGTAGCTTACTGAAGTTCACACTGCTGTGGCCAACCCAAGGTGGATCGGGAACACACACCGGCCCTTTCCAAGGCCCAGAGAATTTGCTGCCCCTCTATTGTGCCTCCTTGTCATGGAAAGGAACTGTGTCTATCATCGTGGCACATGCCAGGGAAGGGCCCAGGATTAAAGCCAGGCTGGCCGCTGGTGGGGATGTGGGCTGGCTTGTGCTGGTGCAAGGAAGGGGCCCAGGCAGAAGGAAGGTGGCCATGCAGAAGAACGGGGCCCAGGAGGAAGAACGGGGCCCAGGAGGAAGGACGGGGCCCAGGAGGAAGGACAGGGCCCAGGTAGGGTCACACAGTAGGCACTTTGCAGTACTTGTCTAAAATCCTCCCTTTCTTGGCAGAACAGTCAATTATATTTGAGTGTCCACTACTTCCAACACAGCATGTGGCCATGCAAAGTGTCCCCCTCCAAGCTGAGAGATACTTGATTATCTGCCATCCTGTGTCCCTGGCCAGTGACCAGGAGTCACTTCACTTGTCTGGCCATTGAGGCATGAGGGCCCTGCTAGACCTGGGGATGTCTGTAAAAAGAGAGAAAGGGACAGAGAGGGACAGAAGCTGCCTATCTCCCACTGGGAGCTGAGGTGTCTGCCTGTGGCGTCTGTAGCTGGAGTCAGAGAGAAGCCTAGGGACAACGAGCAGCTCAGAGAAACAAACAGGGAAATGGAGAGAATGACCCGAGGCTGGGGCACCTGGAACTGACCGTGCTCGAGCTCCCTCCGCCCCAGCTCTGTGCTCTGCCAGGTGGGGTTTCCGAGCACGGCAGAGGCTGGGGTCCTGTTGTGGCCTCTGGCCTCTGATGCGCTCAGCACAGAGCGAGGCAGGGTAGCCTCTGCCGCCCTCCTGGCTTCACCAGCTCCTCACCTCCCCAGGAGGAAGCTGAGCCTGGACATGGTGGCAGGTGAAGGCGTCCCAGTGGACACAGACCTGGGACCACAGCAGCCACGGCTGCCACATCCAGAGCAGCAGCGTAACAGTGTGGGCCAGGCAGTGAGCCCGGGAGTGAAGGACGGTGGCCCCAGGCTCAGCTGGGAGGTAGAGCTACCTGCGGGTCCAGGAGGGTCAGGAGGAGGTGACTGCTAGGGAGTCCAGCCTGAGGGAGGACTGCTCACTGAGGACCTCCTGGAGGGGTGGGGGGCACCTAAGGAGGAGGTGCCATCAGTGGCCATCACTAGTGAGGGGAGAGGCAGCTACGGGCCCGGGTGTCTGAGGTGCCAGAGCCCCTCCATCCTTGGGGTTCAGCGCTTGCCACGCACTTCCCCTTGCTCAGCCTCCTTCACCTTGAGCAAGGCACTTGACCAAGGGCAGAGCCCAGGTTCCGTTCTTCTCAGTGTGCCCAGGAGTGTGGAGAGCAGAGCTTGGGCCAGCAGAAGGCCATCCCAAGCAGGTTGCTTTCTGGGGACTGCAGGGACAACCAGCCTGGATGTCAGGATATGTAACTGTCATCTGGTGATGAACTCAATTTCAACACCCCTAACCCTAACCCTTCACTGAGTGGAACTTATCATAGCTAAAATGAGCACTAAAGAGTGTCCCCATGGGAGGAACTATGGCCCTGGCCTCAGAGCAGCGCTTACCTACTCAAGGAAACCTCTGCTCTTGGGCATCAGTGACACTGACTGCCTGCAGAAGAGAAAAGAATGGTGCAGGTGTGTCGTGACGCCCAGCAGCACTGCACTCGAGTCAGGGACAAACACTGTTTCCATGTATGTGACCTTAGAGGTTGTTGACTCCCCTGAGCCTCTGCCCTCTCCTCTGTAACATGGGTTTGCTATCCGCATCCCTGTGCTGTTCTGAGCATGTGGTGACGAGCACGGCTGGTGACATGGGCTACAGCCTCACTGTCACTTGCCACATCCACGTTAATTAGCTAGTTTTCTTAGCAGCCTATGAGACTCCTACTTGGATTCTAATTAGAGTTTCATATTTTATATATTCTCTTGGTGAGAATGACCAGTGAAAGTCCAGGGTAAGTAGAGAGGGAGAAAAAAGTTAAAACAAAATCATTATTCTCTAAGATTTTAAGGCATGAGACAGTCACCCAAGAAGTTCTTAAAAAGTGCTTTCTCTAGCTGGTTCCTTGTCATCCCTCTGTGACCCAGACAGTACCACCATGTCACAGACATCCATACATCCTTGTGAAAAAACATCATTGTATAGAAAGCAATTAAAATATATGAAGCAATCCATCAAACATCTTAAAACCCTTCTATGTGACCAAGTTAAATGTGGCCAATTGATTCACATTTGTCTCTGTTTCCAAATATCCCACCAAACGTGTATTTCACGAAAAAATAGAAATAAATCCAAAGGAAAAAATGAAGAGGAGATGGGTCAGCAGCAGCAGAGAGATGTCAACACAATTTAGATCAGACAGAACAGTAGAGTAAGGCAGCAACTGACTTAGCTGAACGACAAAAATCCTTGAGCTAAGATGCAGAAAGGGACAGAATCTAATAACTCAGAAGGGGATTCCCCTGCAGAGCCCTGGTGATGCTAAGGAGTGAAGAGTGGCGTCACTCTGAAGGCTGACGTGATGGGTGATGCAGGACTGAAGCCAAAGGGTTCCTTCCACTTGGCTTCACATAGCTATCAGACTCTCGGGCCCTTTCACCCAACCCATGTGTTCATATGTCTGTCCCTCCACCAACTCTCCAGGGACAGATTTATTCTCAGCAAGGAGTGGGCCAAAGCAGCTCTGACTTGATTGCTGTTGAACAGAGGAGCTGAACAGGAAGGGATTAAGTCCATGAGAGGTGAGATGCGTGGCCCTTGCTCACTGTCAGGGTGCCAGCAGATACACTCAATCCCCCGAGTGTTCCAAGGGGAATAATTATAGATGCTCACATTGGAGACATCCTTTTCGAGCCTCATCTGTTGACAGACACGTCCATGCCCAGCTTCTAAACAGCCTTTTTAGGGCTTCAAAGATAATAGACAACAAAGGATCACCGTGCAAGTATGTGAACAGAGTTTTCCACATGACAGAGGCCAAAACAAACAGAAAAGAGAATTTAAAAGCCACAGAGAACAGAAGAATCTTTAAAGCAAACAACCCTGTAAATAGCATCCTTGAAGTGAGAGGAGGGATATTGTGCTCAGGAAACAAGGACGATTCCTATAAAAATGACTGTGAAAAGAGCCAGGAAGTGCTATTAGAAATTAAATTATGACACCAAAGAACAAACAAGGATAAAAGGTAGGGAGGGAAAAGACATGAAAATTGGATAGGACCCCCAAGAAATCCATCAGCTCTTGAACAGTGTGATCAATCCAGAATTCTATACCCAGCCCAACTTTCAAGTGCTCTTCACAGGTGTGCCAAATCTACCTGTGATTCAGAAGTTCAGAAGGAAGGGGAGAGGCCACAGAGAAGAAGAGATTCAACACCCAAGAGACGCAAAGAGAACTGCAGTGTGAATCCCAGAGCGACAACTAAGAGGAGGCAAGAGCAAGAAACAGAACTCCAGGAAAGACAAGAGCAAAAAAAAAAAAAAAAAAAAAAGATATAAACAAAAACAAGGAAAAAATACACAATTGGATACATTTAGAGACACTGAGTGGAGTCACAGTTCCAAGGGAACATTTGACAGAACATTGAATAATGAATACATAGGAAATTTAACAAAGAGACAACATTGGACTCCAGGAAAACCAAGAATGTACACAAAATGGGAAATCCATCCCAGTGACCTCTCCAACCGTGACTGAAGGCAGAGTCTCAGCACTACACAGAATGCAGATGGAAGGGGCAGGAAACCATGTGCACAGCTTGAAAGCAAAAACTTTACTTTTAACGGGAAAAAGTAAATGTTTATAATTCAAACCGCAGCCTAACTGGGTGACGGCAGAGTCATCATGGACTGAACAATACGTAGGTGATACCAGGAGGAAGGGAGGGCTGCAGGGGCTTCCAGGGAGCCCCAGAGAATACAGATGAGGGGTGGGCACAGGTGGACCCCAGCTGCAAGCACCGTTAGACATCCATCGCATCCAGAGAGATCTTCAAACATGACCTTAGCCTTCGTTAGTTTTAAAGGATAAACTATGTGTGTATATATATATATGTGTGTGTACAATATGTTCACATATATAACATTCATACACATTTTAGAGTGTGTGTATATATATTTACACACATAAACATATGTAAGTGTGTATCTGTGTGTCTGTACATAACACTGATGCAGTTAAACATAAAGTTCCAATTCAAAGAAGCAATTGTCCAAGCAAAGACGGGAGAGGCATGGACCGTTAAGAATATTACAAAGATCTGAGTGTCTAGGGGACCTTAAACCCAACGTGATCCACCAGAAAGTCTGGCCACTGACAACCTTAGTTTCCATTGAAGAGGGGACTCCACTGGATGGAAAGAATCAGAATGGTCAGCAGAAGTGCGTGCTCTGCTCCTGCTCTCTAACCTGTGTCCACTTCCCTTTGCCCCGAGATGGTATCTCCAACTCATAGTCAGGGCTGTATGTTGAGAAAACCCTGTGCTGATGAAGAACAGGAAATGGAGCCAGGATACATGGATTAGTTTTATCTTGGAAGCTTGGAAATGATGGGCTTGGGATCTGGACGGGAGAATCATTAGTGAGGGTTAAATTTAGCTTGTGTATGAAAGACTTTCTGGGCATTCCTGACAAGGGGCAGTTCTGCTGGACAGTGAGTGGTGGGACGTACCAGGTCCCCTTGCTCCAGCCTGGAGTAATCGTGGACAGAAAACCTGGGGCTGACTAGCATGGCTGGCACCACTAAAGCCACCTCCCCACCTTCCAGGCTGGGCCATGAGCCTCGGGGTGGGGCACATGGAGAACAGAACACTGAGAGCCAGAGGCCTCCTTAGTAACAGGGGTGGAAAGGGGACAGGCCCTCCCTTGCTCTGTCGGCCAGGTCACATCCTAAGATCCTGAGGCCGTTTTCCCACATGTAGAATGGCCCAGAAAGGCCTCGGTTATCCAACATCCACCGTGGTAGGGCTGGTATGTCTGCTCATCTCAAGAGAAAGAACCAGCAGGAAAGGGCTGTTTTCCAAAGACAGATCTGAGCTCAGTACGATCCTACCAAAGGTTACAGTTCTATGCTCATTGATCCTGGAACTGTTCCAAACATTGAGGAGAAATTGGATCACTACCTCAATCAAGGGGAGGTTCTGTCCAAGAATCTGAAGCAGTTCCTTTCTGTAATCACATCCCACCTGAGAGCTCCCAAGAACCACCGTATCACCAAATCCACAGACATGAAGCTAAGCTTCCCGTTTTGCTGGTGTAACCACACTCGGCCTATCCACACTCTCTCTCTCCTTATTCATCTCTATTTCTTATACTGTACTCACTTATTTAACAAAACGTTATTGAATACCAGACAGTATGCCAGGCTCCAAGAACATCAAGTTTAAAAGAATGTGCTTCTGTCTCTTCTTAGTTACTTAGTCATTCTCGGGACAAAGAGTGTATCAATTTAGCTGGTTGGTTTGAAATACAATTACACTAAAGCCTAATGAATTTACACTGACAAAATCTTACTCAATTTATGATCAAAATAGACAACATGAAAGCCATGGGAGAAAGCTTTTAAACCTATCAAAATCATCACAGATATTTTAGAAACATCTGCAAAAGGAAAACTGTTGATATTTTTGTTACAAGTTGTTCCAGTGCATTTATAAACATTTCATCTCATGAATTTTTAAGGAAACTCTTTAACTTGAAATTTATGATTTTTTTTTCATATTTCTTTATACATTTTCCCCTGCTTTAGATTTCTTTCTTTCAGTTTTGAAACTCATAGAGTTCTTCCCCAGGCAAAGCAGGGGACACCAGTGAGAAAAGCCTGAAGGGTCTCAAGAAGATCCAGGTCTTTTCAGATGCAAAATAGCCTCTGGCCTCCCCAGCTCAGGCTCTAATTAGAAAAAACCCTGAGCTCTGCACCTGGACCACAGGGTATTTGAGAGGAAGTGAAATTTCCTCATTTAAACAAAATGCCTCCCCAAAGTTACACTTACTGGCAAGCCCTTCAGGAGAGACAGCATGGGTATGGGGTCACCGAGATGTCCAGGCCCTTCCTGCACACTGGGTTACACCACAGCCCTGCAGACTCAGTGTCCTCTTCCCTGTGGGTGAATCCAAGAGATGGAGGCCCATTACCTACCATGTGGTCTGAGGAAATGAGGGCTGCCATGGTTCCAGCTCATACACCCAGCTCTCATGAATGCCTGCTGTTACCCTGCTATATTCAATCTATGCCACCGAATATTAAAAGGGAGTACGCTGGCTGTGCATCTTCCACCTGCATGTTTGGGGAAATCCATTGCTGTCAGTCACTTGGTAACCTGCTCACGGTGCCAGCATGAATACACTTGCACCAGGTAACTTCAGACACAGAGCCCACCCACCTGGCACTGTTCAGTGAAAACCTGCTAGTTTGGAGCAGCTCCAGCACGCAACACAGTGCATCCGATGAGCAGAGGGGGCCACACCTCCAAGTGGGATGCACAATCTCTCCACAAGAGATTTGTAAGATTCCCCTGTGAGTGTGTCCCCACCCTCCTCTTCCCAGCAGGCACATGCGGGGCTGTATTTCAGAAGTCAAGCAAGGAGTAGGGTGTCCTGGAGCCACCCAGTTCTGGACCTGCCGCCCTGGCTATCAGCTAACTTCCTATTGTCCATGAAATGAGGACAACAGAGAAGACCATCTCCATGCTGCATGTCTACCATGGGCTTTCTCAACTTTGGATTTAGTGACCATTTGGACAAGATAAGTCTTTTGTGGTGGCAATTGTCCCTGTGCACTATGTGAGGTTAGCAGCAACCCTGGTCTCTACCTGCTAAGTGGCAGTAGCACCCCCAACCCAGGGGTGACAACAAAATAAATATGGCCAGACATTGTCCACTGTTCCCTAGAGGGCAACAGCATCCCCAATGAAGCACCCCGGGACTTACTGAGAGGTTAAGTTTCCAGATCTGTATGGTGCTTGTTGGAGCTGGCACTTAGGACAGAGCACTCCTCCTCTCTCAGTGCTGTTTAGGTTTCCAAGAGCCCAGGGTGGTGTTGCCGCAGGGTCTGCCTGCGCAGAGTGACCTAGTCCTGTCCTGGTGTGTCTGTCAATCAAGATGCCTTGTCTTCCCTGGTTAAGGGGAGACCTGTCACCCAAGAAACTACGGGGGACTCATCTCCCTGGAAGTTGTCCACTGCCATGGCTCAAGGAGTTTTCACTGCAGTGACCTCACCTGGGGTGACCTCTACCTGTTCCTACCACCCAACCCCCCAGCCCTCCCACCTCACAGCCTCTCAAAAGCCTGGTTCTTCTGCTTCCTTCAGTTCCAAGAGTTTCCCATGATTTTCAAACATTCTTTGTTAATGTTTAGCTTCATTTGAGTGGTTTTTCAAATTCTCATGCATATTAAATGACCAGTCTCTAAAAATGAATGACCAGGAGATGCCCTTGTATGAGAGAAGAGCCTCACTGAATGTGACCATGGGTGGAAGCTTGGAAACACCAGGTCTCCCCTCTGTGGTTTCTCATCCCTTGCTACTCAGAGTGTGGTCCAGGGGCACCAGCACCTGTGACATTGACCTGGAGCCATAGAGATGCAGAATCTCAGTCCCCCAACTAGGATCTCAGGTGATTCTAGTGCATACCAAAGGCATTGGGACCATGCCCAAGAGACAGGGCAGCCAAGTGGTCTGCTCCTAGGGCTCCCCCGGGGCCAGGAATGAGATGGAGAAAGATAATAGATACTAATACAAAATTGAATTCTTTCCAGAATGCCAGACCCCTAGCCCCACTCATTCCTGACCCTCCACTGAAGTGCTTTTGTAGAAATATGTTCCCACCTAACGTCTTGGATCAAGACGTTAGGTGGGAACATATTGTCACAATTCACCTCCAGATCACGAAATCAATTTGCATGTCATGACTGGCATTTTAAACAACAGGAGACAGTGGGAGAGAAGCTAGAAAGCAGCACCATGGTTAGGTCAGCAAGGACGACATTGAACACTTGTTCAGAGGGTGTGTTGGGGACACCAAGCTGCGATGTACAATAAGGGCTTTTGCTTTATTGTTGGATCCATCTATAAAAGTTTGAAAGTCATTTTCTTTGATCTTTGCCAAGAGCTGTCGAAAGAAAGACCCAGGCAAGAGTTGCTTTTTTTTTTCTTGAGTGTTACAATTACTTGGGAATTTTGTTTGCTAGGTTCCATGATGACCCATGATGGATTCTTGGTTTTCCGGGCCCTAGAGGCCACCTATCTCCTGCTGTGGCTGGCAGCACTGGACACACGAGGGACATAGAGCTGCTTTCCTGTCTGTCCTCTACCTCTAGGCACAACCATAGTAGGTTTGCTCAGCCAGGAATTTCCTGCTGACTTCGCCTGGCCAGACATGACAGATTTCTAAGTGCTTCTACAGGTACTGCTGTGCTTCACGCTGTTTGCCGAGGTATTTGCAATGTAAATGAGTCAACCAAAAACTTATGAAAATGAACATTCAGAATCCTTTGGGTGGCCCAAACAAGAACAAGCAGGGACAAGCCTAGGGTAGCGACCTCCTAGCTCAAATAAGAGCTATCCAGCCTGTACCGATGACTCCCTGTGGGCCCAACCCTGTGCCAAGTTCCTTAGACAAATTCTCCCTGTGTCTTTGACATGTCCAGCAACATGGACAGCACAGACTCTTACCAGCTCCGCATTGCACAGAAGACTGAAGCTCAGAGGCTCAGCAGCGTCCACCTGCAGAAGACGCAACCAACCTGACGTTCGTCTCACTCTCTTACATACCACACTATCCTGTCCCCTGCCTCCATCTTAACCAAACCACTGGGGAGCAACAGCCTTGTGTCTGTCTCCCTGTCCTTGTGCAGCCATAGCTAGGGATGTGCGTGTCCCTTCAGTGCGAGGCTGGCGATGGCAGGTGATCTTTAGGCATAGCACACATCCTCCTTTCATCTTCTCCAGCTCCCTTTGTTTATATATCAAATGGAGCAGCGTGTACTCTCTTCAAAGAGAGGAGAGGCAGTGATGTGGAATGGATCTTTCAGAAGTAGAATTTGACGGTGAGTGAAAGATACTCAAACAAGAAAACATGAGGATTGGTCACGTGCCTGTCACTTACAGCATCGTGATGTGCTCTGTGCCATTAACTTTTAATTAACTCAATTACAGCGGAATGCCTGACACCACGATGAGCACATATAAACACCCCTGTTGGTGTCATGTTAAATTAGTGCCTCTGAATGGCAGATTCTCTACGGACGTTAATGGGTTTGCCACCACAGCTCTGTTAATTGTCCCTGGCACCTACATGTTGGTCACATCTGAGACATGTCAGCAGTCCCGGGTGCATGTTCAACTCCAAAAAGCCACACAGAAGAAGAACACCATGTGCCAGACCCTTAAAAGTCTGCCCTCTCATCTTGCTCAGGGGTGGCAGCAAGGCTGTGCTCAGAGCTGGGGTTTTACTGGCACCTGCTAATCTTCTGCTAGTCCTGACACTGAAGCTGGCTAAACATCACTACACATCCTCGAGTCTAATTTAAATTGGGTCCATTAAGAAGGTTCATCTTGATAATCCGGGACCAGCACTGCTGGATGACTGCGTTTCCGATAGGATCTGCCATCTCCAACAAGTCACGCCTCTCTGGCTCATTCTCTGAAAATATTAGTGGTAAATTTTCTTTTTTTTTTTTTAACAGTCAGTGGCTACGCCTCTGTAGAGCTATGTTTTCCAGATAAATCAATGTCCTTACTCATTTTAATGAACGTTATTAGTATAAGTCATTGTCTAAAAAAATCCCCAAACCACCACAATTTGTGCACAGTTATAAAGCCCCAGTTTAATTTATCACTCCACACATTTAATCAAGAATACACAGGAAGACGTCTTTAAAGTGACCAGACCAGCTGAGGTGCAGCTCCCCAGAAGTCCCTCTTGGAGACTTTCTACACGGTGGTCCCAACATCAGAGAACTGGGACAGACAGAGACCAAGAACCACACCTAGGAGCCTAAGTGGGTAGGGAAGAGACAAGGCCCTTGACCCTGGGCTTCAGGTTGGGTCCCACTGTGAATTTCTTATCCTCATTTTGTTCCTGAAGCTCCCATCCTTCTCTTCCTCTCACCTAGAGGATGAGGGTCAAGGTGTCCACTGATGGTGCAAACCTTTTCACTTTGTGGATACAGAAACAGACTCTCTAACTTGCTCTGTGAGGGAGAAGTGGAGCTGGGATTGAATGCAGTCCTGTCCATGCCACGGTCCGCTTTCGTGAGTATTTAAGACATCACAAATCACCCCAGATTTCCACATAATCCTGCCCTGGGGCCAGGAAACAAGTGCATCTAGAAGTCAAGAAGTGCATTCAAGGGTTAAATCATCATTGACGTGTGGGTCAGTGTAGCCCTGGCAGAAGAGTCCAGCTGGGGCAGAGAGCTGATCCAGATGGGTAAAGCGTTGACAAGAAGCAGGAAGAAAAAAAAAAGAGAAAAAAAAAAAAAGGAAAAAAAAAAGAAAAAAAAAGAGAAAAAAAAAGAAAAAAAAAAAGAAAAAAAAAAAAAAGAAAAAAAAAAAAAAAAGAAGCAGGAAGAACACTGTGATCAGCAGCAAAAACCAGGCAAGCACTGGCCTCATGCTTTTGAACAGATAAATTTCAGCATCTCACTCAGCATTTCCCCTACTAGGGACATTTTTACAAGGAGTTTAATTGATCCTGTTGGACTTGGCATAGGAATCAGTTATCTTTATAGTTACAGTCAGCCAATAGGAGAAGCTGTGCGAGTCTCAAATTGGAAGCAGCACAATGAAGCTAAGCAGAATCTTGGAGAATTATTGAATGGATTCAAGGTTTAGGTTTTTTACAATTTATTTATATATCTGCATCCATCCACACTGGACTCAGGTGGCTTGCACAGCGAAGCACAATCATGTGCAGTTACAAGCAAGGAAAGACAGAGCAGGAGAATGTGGGATCGCTGCCAGCTTCAGGGTCCCCATCTGTCACTATGGCAAGAAGCGGTTCACTGCTTGGCACCCACACAGGTCACTATGGCAGGACCACCTGTTTCTCCTGTGGGTCCCATCAGCCAAAGTGAAGGGGGAAATGTGGTCAGCAGTTCAAATTGCTGCTAGTGAGGGCGGCGAGGGAGACCCACTGGCCCTCTCTCAAAGAGATTCCTGATTCTAAGGTCTGAAGACTCCCGGCCTCTGATTCTTCCCAGAGGATGTGACATCCCTTCCCTGTGACCTGTGTGGGTGCCACGCAGTGAAACGCTTCCTCGTACATCTTCAGCAGCCTAGTGACATAGCCATGGTCTCCATTCTCCCAGGCGGGGACATTAAGGTCTGAACAGGGTCTTGGGCCTGGTCAGCGGCTAATGCCTGCTGTTACCAGGAGTCCACATTGGTTGCCCACACACCAGTTTTTCTCTCCTGCTTCCATCTTTGAGTCAAGGAAACACTGGGGTGTCCCCACACCCTCTCAGAAACTCCAACCAGACCCATGAGCCTCTTGCTGTCATGGTCTCTGGGTTTAATCTATCTCCAAGACTGACTTTGGTGGATTCTTCTCACTGCAGTGTGTCGAGCAAGTGAAGTTCAACTGCATCTGTATGTACTGTATGTACTGTGTGTTCATGTGTACATTCACAAGTGTACATGTGAAGTTCCCAAAGCGCTCGTTCCTTAAATACCAAACTGTAACTCACAGGCACCTGTGCATGTTGCAGGCAGCTGTTGTCACAGGATGGCAAACCCGTGAGACAACAGAGGCAGCTGACGGCTTCCGGGGGGGGGGGGGGCAGGGCTTCCCTCCAATCCTGTGTATCAGGTTGTGTGATCTCAGGGCTGTACCCAGGACCCCCGGCGGGGGGCAACGTGGGCTGTGAACCCTGAAGAGCTCCTACCTGAGGTGCCAGCTCAGCCTGCCTGCTCCGTCCCAGCCCTGCTTCACCAAAGAGGCTCAGGCATCTTGAAGCAAGTGCACCCGCTTCTCCTGCTGTGACCGTAGAGCCTGCCTGACACAGGCTGCTTCTCCCTTTGATCAGGATGATTGGTGGAAGAAACCAGGGGGAAGGCGGCGTCCAGGCCACACTAACCACTAACGTCCTGCTCTTGGGCATTGTTGTGTCAAGTTGATGGCTGGTGTCACCATTGCTGGCACCTTACCCCAGCAGCACTGAGAGCCAGTCCCCCACCCCTAAACCAACCCCACCCTCAAAGGAAGCCTCTTCCAGAATCATGAAACAGAAGAAAACAGAAGAGAACCACAGCTTGGTGTAAGTAGCAGACCACATCAAGATGAGGACACGGATGTTCAGAGAGGTGAAGGTCAGCTACCTCAGCACAGAGTCAGGCTGGAAAACAAGTCTCCCTGACAGATGCACTTCTTACCCTCAACTCTGCTGGCATCTGGGGTAAGATAGTTCTTAACTGGTGGGTTGGGGACTCCTGAGTAGTGTAGGAGGTGGGCAGCATTCCTATACACTAGCTGCCAGTGTACCCCTCCCCAGTCATGGTGACAGACACCAGCTTCAAGCACTGCTGGGTGTCCCCTGGGGGAAAGCACCCACCCCAGGTCTGGCCTCATACTCTGACTCCCACCATAGCGGAGACACCTCTGTTTTGTCACTTGACCACATCATACAACTGCTGGTAACCTCTGCCTGGGCTCAGCCTAATTTCCCACTGTCCTCAGCACCCGTGAGGGTGTGGGACTCACCCTAAGAACAGGTGCATCCTGAAATGTCTTCCATAAGCACGGCTGTAATGGTTTTAAGATGATCATCCTTGCTTAATAAAATCTTATTTTCCCCATTTGCATTCATTAGGAAGTTATGGCCACGATTATATTAACCATAATATACTAATAAATTCTTGCCTAAAGATGCAGCAAACACATCAAGAGAGATTCGAGCTTTCTCTTCAAATTTTAAAAATGCCACTCAAACCCTACAGTAAAAATGCATCTGGGGTGGGAGTGTCCCCTACCTAGCACAGGAGCTGAGAGAGGGAGACGTGAAGCTTGGGCGGTGTCAAAGCTCAAGACTCCCAGGCCTCTTGGGGACCAGTCTTTGCAGTAACTGGAAAGAGGAACCCCTTGGGAACCCCACATTAAAATGTTAAAAAGCTTACCTTGGCAAAAGATGGATGTCCCTCGCCTCCATCTTGCCCAGGCCTGATGACTTTGTGGGACATCTTGATTCTACCAGATTATACCTCTTATCTGATGTCACAAAGCCCCCAACTGCCATTAGGCTGTGGGCTTGAGGGGGAAGACAAGGTCCAACTTCCCAGTCCAGCCATCCAAGGGTCCTGGCCTCTCCACTAGGCCTGGGCCAACCATAACACACAGCGTACTCCTGGCCTCTCCACTAGGCCTGGGCCAACCATAACACACAGCGTACTCCAGTGGAGACAGTGACTCATCTCCTCCCAGCCTGGCCCCTTCCACTTAGGCTCAGAATTCAGACAGCTCCTGGTTGGACTCAGAGTGAGGACAGCAGACAGGCGACCCACTGGGGTAACTGAAAATCTCAGCTTTGGAGATGGACCTTCTAGGAGCAGCTCTGGCTCCACCAAGCCCTAGATGGGTGGCTGGACAAACTTCTAAGAACCTCAGTTTCTTCCTCTGCAAGACCCGAGTAATGCTGGAACTCATGAGTTTCTTGCAAGGATTACATGAGATGATGCCTAGGAAATGCTCAACCTGAGAGCTAGTACCTAGTAAACCCCAAAGGAACAGAGCTGTTATCCATAGGTTCCTGTTTTGAGATCATTGTAGTGATATGCAGTTGTAAGAAATGATCGAGTCTGTATACTTTCTCCAGTTTCCTTGAAAACTGCCATAATGAAGATCATAGCCCAGCAGGGTTCCTGGGGACTACAGAGCAGGCAGGCGCTAGCCCGATCCTGCTGTGCAGTTGTTATGGCTGAACATATCAGGGTGGTTGGCCTGGAGGTGAGGGGCAGGGAGAGATCCCAGAGATGAGAACCCACACTTCAGAAGCCTCTTCCTCCAAGTTCTAGGGAGATAACTCCCAGCCCTAGGAATTAACACACCTGGTAGAAGAAGCCAGGTGTGATGCATAACAATGTTGCTGATTTCTCCACAAAGAACTGAAGTCAGTTCCCTGCCACTTAAAGACAGAAAGAGTACAGTCTTGACCTTCATCCTATAAATAGACCCGGAGCATGGATAGAGGATGAAGTCTGTAGTTTGCTTGGCTCCTCCAGTGGTCCTGTGGGGTCCCCCAAGAATAAGCCTCAGTGCCTAGCCCCGCGACCTACACCATCTAGGCACTGCTGTCCTCCAGGCTCTATTTGCTCGCCCGTCCACCTCCCTTGTTATCTTCCATCCCCATGGCCACCTCACTCCAAGGTCAAGACCCTCCCTCCACTGGGCACGTCTCACTGCAGACCTCCAAGTGCAGGTTCCGGGGACACTGCAGCCTGTTGAAGCAGGCTCTGACCCTGCCTCTTGGGCCGCTTCCTCTCCTGCCCTCTCCACGCTCCCCACACCCCGGGGGTCTTCCTTCCTTCCTGGGACACAGCCGCCAAGGCCAAGCCCTAGCCGTCTTCACGCCTTCATTCTCCACACTTGGGAGAGCAGCTGGCACACATCAGGTGTTCTTTGACTAGTTATAAACCAATAAATGAAAAAGTAACAAGAAGGGAAAATGGTGTTTTGAATGCTCACTGGGTCAATGAAAAGAGTTTTTGGTAATGACAATCTTAATATTTCTTCAGGTTTAAGGAAAATATAACCTTAGACCCAAATCATTTCTTCTTAAATGGAGTGAGAATTCAACTCCTGTCACCCCTACACTCCATGGGTGTGGTCATGTGGCTCACAGGTTTGCAGCTAAAGGCCTTGCTGAGTTACCTCAGGATGACTGTCCATTGTGACGTTCCTGTTGCAAACAAACTACTACTTGGCTGGTTAGTGCCAGTGCGATCTTGGGGACATGGTTAACCAAACATTTGTAGAGAGAATGTGAAGTTCAAATGTGATGGAATTCACAGATGTGCACCTTGCATGCAAAATGGCTCATCCATCTACCAAACTGGAAGGTAGACCTGCCTCTTGACCCTTTCTCTGGATTATGTCTAGCACCCACTTCAAAGTTTCCAAACGCTCCTTATTCCAAAAATGAAAACTGTGTGACCTTTAATCCATCCCACCTTCAACACCACAGCCTTGGAAAAGACGTCACTTAGAGACGCAGAGACACTTGCTTGAAAGAGACGCAGAGACGCTTGCTTGAAAGAGACGCTTGCTTGAAAAGATACCAGCGGCTAGGATTCCACTACAAATCTCCCTAGACGACGGGACTTGTTCTCAGACGCAGGTCTGGAGCCTCTCCTTGGCCTTAGGT
This sequence comes from Urocitellus parryii, assembly GCF_045843805.1. NCBI lineage: Eukaryota > Metazoa > Chordata > Mammalia > Rodentia > Sciuridae > Urocitellus > Urocitellus parryii. Next base: position 174,248 of record NW_027551773.1, read on the forward strand.
TTAGGCGATTTCCCTGAGCAGAGCGTCCATTTGCTTAACCTGTAAGTCAGATACAACGAGGGCACTTCTCTCATGAGTTTGCTGTGGGGAAAGATGAGACAAACCCATGAGGTTTCCACAGTGCCTCACGTGGAGCCAGGCAATGTCTTTACATTTGGTGGTGCCCGTGGCCTGCTCTCTGAAGAGGTGGAGGCCCTGGCTCACAGTGCCTGCTCCTGTCTGTGGTGTGAACATCGTGCCATGGCTGATGGGGCACTTCAAATACAGTTGGAAAGGGACAAAGGAGCAGGACGAGGGGCCTCACACAGCAGCCTAGGGTCAGAGGACAGCGTCCTCTTACAGGGTCAGTGAGTGACAAAAACAGGTTCTGTGGACATGTGACTTACTGGAGAATGAAGTATCGGGGAAGCTAGACCAAGGTCAGCCTGAGCGTGGGTGTTTTGGGAGGAGAGCTCGGGGCATGTTCCCGAGGCACCCTGGGCTTGGGGTGACTTGTCCTCCAACACTGTTCCCAAGAGTCTGCCCAGATGCCAGGACTTACAGCCCTGTCCTTGAGCAGGAGGAATGGAACAGGGGGTGTAGGTTCAAATAATAGAAAACACTGGGGTTCCCTTGCTAAACCAGGGGCAGAGCAAGAGTGCCGAGTTCAATATTTGGGTACAGAAGTTTTTAATATGCTGAAAAATACATTTAAATCATATTTCAAAGCTTGAGATCCAACCCTGGTTAGTGTCTCCTGTATAGAGAAACAATTCAATTTACATTTCAAATGAAAAACCGAATAAGTTAACAGACAACTGCCTGATTACAGGTTTATAAAGGCCACATCTAATAATTCCAAGACTAAATGTATTTCTCAGGTTTCAAATTCCAGAGGAAGCCAGCTCGGCCTCAGCACATTTTTCTTAGTAACTCCAATCAAAATCTGAGACATGACTTAAATGAACAATTATCTGTCAGTGCTGCAGTGGGAAAGATAATTTATAAGTTTTAAAACTATGTTTTCTGACTGTGGGTCTCCTCCAATGTTTGACCTTAAGTTGAGCAAGACTGACACCACTTCCTGAAACAACTTCTCATAGTTGTTCCCTCTAAAGCCAAACCTTCTGAGACACCTTGTTAGGAGACAGCAGGTGCACTCCTGGCCAAACAAGTGTGGACAACTAGTGGTCAGAGGTAAAGAAACCAGTTTAACTGTGGCCAGTTCAGGTTTTTTGAAGTTGTTTAATTACAGAACATCTGGTTTTGTTTTGGCCTGGTACCAAACAGCTAATACAGCAAGCCTGAGACTGCTGTCCCTTGAGAGGGTTGCTTGCAAGCTTGGTCCTGGCTGGCATCCAGGGGGTCTGCACATTCTCTGTTAGAGGGGCTTGCTGTGCCTGAACGTGCACACAGTGTGGGTGATGCCAACCTCTGGGTGTGGGGAGTTTTAGTGCGTGATCCATGTGACCAGCCCCAATGAAAACCCTGGGCCCAAGTCTCTGAGTGTCCCTGGCAGGGCACACATCCATGTGTTGTCACAGCTCACTGATGGCTGTCCTCTGATTTTTTTCCAAGTGGCTATGCTGGTGAGGGCCTCAGAGGCTTGTGCCCGGGTACCCTAGACCCTGCCCACGTGTTTTTCTCGTGCTGACCATTCGGGTCAGGACCATTTCACTGTGATAAATCTTAGCCATGAAGACAACTGTACGCTGAGACTGAGTCCTTCCAGAAAGCCACCCACCTGAGGGTGGGTTTGTGGGCCTGACGCACACAGTGTGTGACAGTGGCTTCTCGGAACCAGTGCTCCCAGGGACACAGAGATGCTGCTGACTTGCACTCATTTACAGAGTGTGCATGTGAACCCTGAGCGCAGCCTCCGGCAGATGAGACCTACCAGTGCTGGTGGTCAGTGCTGCCACTTCAGCCCGCTTCCCCCGAGAATGTGATTCCGGGAAGACAGGAGCCCTCTCGACTGCACCCTGCGGAGCTTGCTGTGTGCTGCACACGCCACTTCACACACCAACCAGGTGCTGGAGGTGGGTTGAACGACATCTAGGTTCCTCATTTACAAACGCTGTGCCAACACAGTAAAGCCCTTATAACGCACGTGGCTAAGCCCTCCCGGAGCTCACAAATCCAAGACAAGCACCATGGGTCAAGACAGCCACAGACAAAAGCACACTCAGAAGCCAAGCAGCAGAAAACGAATGAGAGCAGAGACGTCGTTGCTGACCTGGTGCACAAGTCCCCAGTGTGTTCACGTGGGCAAGTTGCCCCCATTCCCCTGAGAAATGCGATGCGGCAGCACTCTCTCTCGGGCCTCCCGGGCCTCCCACAGGTTTCCACTCCAGCCGTCCTCAGCTCTTTTCATGTGCTCTGATTTTTAAAAATTGAGGCAAGAATCTACAAATCATTTATGACTGGTACAAAATCTACAGTCCTTTTAGAGTGGCATTGACCGCATTTATAGTGTTGAGCAATGACCGTCTCTGTCTAGTTTCAAAATAGTCCCCTAGTCAAAAAGAGAAACCCCATTTCTACTGAACAGTTTCTCCCTGTCCCTCCTCCCTCCCTCTCCTTCCACTCATTCACTGTATTTCTGGGGATTCCCCTGCCCCAGCTATTTCATAACTAGTCACTCAACATGGAGCCTTTTACATCTGGCTTCTTTCAGTTAAAGTGTCTTGAAGGTGTGTGCACGCAGTAGCACATATCTCTATTCCTTTTTTGTGACTCTATGATATTCCATTGTACGGGTGTACCACAATTATTTCTTCATTCGTCAGTTGTTCGACTCCCTCCTTCCTTGACAGTGAAATAGAAGACAGCAATGGAAACCTCATTTCACCCCATCAATTTCATTGATTTGTTTCTAATTAACTAATGCTAGAATCTTTCTCTGACTTCATTTTTCTGGAAAGACTAACCACACAGCACCTCAGGAAGGCAAAAGAGCCCTCACTGGGCATCTCCAAGCCAAACATTCTGGTTCCAACTTTTCCTCAAATATTAACTAAAGTGTGATTTCTTTAACATCAGTAGTTCTCATAGACTTTTTTTTTTTAATTGGGGGATAGATTGACTTGAACAAGTTTCTTCACTGCAGGTCTTTACTTTGTCAAATGCACATTGTGAAAGTTAAAGAACCAGTTACAGTTTCCAGTGTTTCCAAGGAAGCAAAAAAGTCGCATGTGCATACACATGAACCTGGGTGGGTCCCTGTGTGTTGGAGGGCATCTTTTAATTCTTAGGTTTTCAGAAATAGCTTGGAAAAGCTGTTCTAGATGGACACTGAGTCCCTTTTCAACTCACATGATCAGGGAAGCAGAGTGTGTCCACAAGCTCTAGAGAAGGGCACGCTCCAGCCAAGCAGGAAGAAGCACATTTGGAACCACTAGTTAAACATCATAAACACATGTAAGTGCATATTATTTCTGCATTAATCATAAAATCTACATGAAGTGTCATGAGTTTGAATTGCAGTTGAATGGTAACAACTCATAACAACACAACGGCCATTTAAAATACCTTCATCCTTCGGCACTTCACGGAGCCCAAGGTGGAGGGTCTCAAAGGCAGTGAGTCATTAAAAAAAATCTTTAAGAAATGCACATTACAGCAGATCTCCTCAGTACACACATTAGCACTTAGAATAGAATCCACTTAAGTGTGCCATAGAGTTGGAAATTGTGTTTCTGAATAATATCTACGTAATTTTCAATAAAAAACAAACTTGCAGTAAATTATCCAGATCTTAAGGTACCAAAGACAAATGGCCTTTGCTGGAATTAGCTTCCCCTCAGGAGGAAGAAAATGGAATTTGTCTTCTGCAATGAAAAAAAAATAAAATAAAACAGCACAACACAGAATGAAAAATGGGCAGTGGTGAGTTTTGAGAACCGCGTCACGGGACTCAGCGTCAGGGCGGGGACCCTGGCCAGGTGCACCTGCCTGCCAAGGTGCCAGCTGAAAGGGTGCCACCCGCAAGACGACTTTGCTTCATGGCTTCAGGGTTCCTGAGGGTTTCTCAGCCACACACCGGTGGCAGCCACACCATTGTCACGGGGGGCTAGACCACCCTTCGGGTCGGTCGTCCTGTGCGTGGGATGTGTGCAGATGTTCCTGGCCTCCACCCTCCTGAGGCAGAGCACCCCAAGGCCCTAAGGTACCGAGTGTCTCTGGACATGGCCGCCCGTCCGCAACCAGCATCTGGCCATGGAGAATCATGGTTCATGGTGAGCAGCCCCGGCCTGGTGCATGATGGGGCCAGTGTGGGAGCCTGGGCTCGGGAGGGAAGGAGGCACATTTGTCACTTGATTCTTTACCAACCATGTGACCTCCTTCCTGACACTTCCTGAAGCCTCGCTTTCCCCTTCAAAAATGGACAAAAACAGCCTCTACCTTTATGGTCCTTCGGAACATAAGCACCTGAGATGGCGGCAGGTTGCAAAGATGTTTGGTTCATTCTCAGATTCCTCCCACCTAGGCCAGTGTCCCCAGGACAGCGGGGACCTTAACCCTGAAGCTTTGTCAGGAAGGGCACATAGTGGGTGGGTGGGGAGGGCTTCACAGCCCAGAGCAGGAATCTGTTTGGAGCTGTCTGGTCTAGCAGCCCCTGCCCCTGCAGTGGACAAATGGCCCTGGACAGGTCACTTTGGGGGGCCACCTTGAGCTAAGAGGTGGCTGCAGTGCTTGGAGCTGGACATTCCCCCAGAAACACATCTGGGAACCATGGCCCTTCCGTTCCCTGACACCCACTTGTCTGAAGAAAATGACCCTCACAAAGCCCCTGGCTGACGTTCAGGAAAAGGCCCGGGTGCTCCTGGTCAGCAGGGAGCCCTGGAGAAACCAGCTGTGTCCCCAGGACAAGAGCCTGGTGTCAGTGAGGGCCTTCTCCTTCCACCCCTCCCCCGTGCCACGCCTGCATTCCCGCATGTCATGACCTGACCCCACCTCCCCAGTCCATTGAAGTAATTTTTCCTGGGGTGTGAGGGTGGGCTGGGTAGAGAAAGGGGCTACTCAGTGGGACCACAGGTACAGAGTCTCCAGAGGCTTCTGTGTTCCAGGAGACGGCCTTCCTCATTTTCCATGTTCTCCCTGACCCAACTCAGCGTAGAGGGCTGGGTGAGGCGGGAGCCCAGGGAAGACAAAGGCATGTGAGGGGATGTCCATTCTGGATGAACCCACACTGCAGACTCACACCACAGGTCCCCTCCCTCTCCCTCAGGGACAGGACCTCCTGTGCGGGACAAAGAGAACACACCCCCACTGTGTGCTCCCAAGAAACACCTCTTCCCCTAGTTCCATGCCCACTGGGATGGCTTCCCAGACATCTGGCAGATCTGGGACTAGGACATTAGGAGACAAAGCTAGAGGAGAAAATGGCCATGCTGTGGCACTGCCCCCACGCCACCCAGCTGCCCCAGTAACTGTGAGGTGCAGGGATGCTTCCTGCACCGCATCCCGGGTCAACACCACTGTAGAGGCAAGACTCCTTGCTGATGGCCAGAGCCTCCAATTACAGGGCCCAGACACTAAGCAGGAACTTCGTGACCTCAGCAGAGCTCAGGATCAGGCTTGTATTCAGGATTCATTGTGAAAGGCCCAGGGCCAGTTTTCTGAGCCTTTCAAACCCTCTGGCCAAGTGCTGTTCCCAAGAACTAGTTGTCAATCAAAGGAGAACAAGGTCAACTTCAAAAGAGCACAGGGTTCTCCTCCCAGCAGCCTCCAACCTGCCTCACCCGCACCCCCAGGCTCAGCCATCATCCTGGGAGGCTGCATTCCCCCAGTCCAGCTCTACAGCCTCTGTTCTGACACAATGAACAGGCCCAGCTCTGCCCGTTGGCAGGAACACACCCCTGAGCTGCAGAGCATCAGCCAGGGTTCTGGTGAGCAGGCCATCTTTCCAACATAGGCCCCGATGCTTACAGGAACCCCTGATGCCAACATCTGCATCTTCAGAAGAAAGAAGAATAACATGGAAATGATGTTTTGGTACCTAGGGCTTCACTATGAGCAATGATAAGCCCTCCTCATAATAAAGATCTAAAAACAGATACGAATCAGACGAACCAACAGCCAACAGCTCTGGCCAGCGGCTGCAAGAAGTAATTCTGAGATGGCCCACCAATAAACCCCTGCAGCAGAAAGCACTGGAAGTTTGGAGTTTAAAAGAGTATTTTCTTGGCCTGGAGACTGAGCCAGACTGAGAGCAGAGGACCTGCAACACATAAAACACTCCGCCGTCCACACACAGGTCTAGAAATGAAGAATGGCTTTCAGAGGCAGAGCTCAGGGGAAGGCAGGATTTTTCCTTTATTGGATTTTCCCCCAGTGCCTGGTAGGTAGTGGGTTCTCAACAAATGAGTGCGATTTTGAATTAATTCCTATTTCATGGTAATTTGGATGTTATTGTTGACTTGTTCAAATAAATCTTATCTTCCTGAAATGCAAATTGGCTGTCACTCCCTTACTGAAAACCTCTGAGGCCAAGGCTTCCCTACAATATAACATAAGCTCCTTACCCTGTGCTGCAAGGCTGTGTGACCACGCCACTCCAATTTCTGCACTGTCCACCTAGGGGACGTACTGTCTTGGGAGGGACTTGGATTAGCCCATTTACCTCCCAGGCTCCTCACTGAAAATGGTCTTTATCTGATACTTGTCAATGTGGGTCCAGAGACCCAGAAACAGGACTCAGCGCCTCCTGCTCCTCGGCGTGGTTAGTGGGACTGTCCGCGTCTAATCCGCATCTGGTGAGGCCAGTCTGCAGCCTGCAGTCCTCCATCAGCTGCCCCTTCCTCAGGGGCACCTGTGCAGCCTTGCTCCCTGTCTCCCCCCGCCCTCCTGTGCTCCCACTGCCCACACGGCCTGCCCATCCTGGAGGGCCGGACTCTCTTCTGTCCCATCTCAGAACCCTCTTCCTGCCCTGTCCCCTCCCTCTCACCTGGCTCTCTGTTCTTGAGCCCTTGCTTTGACCTCATGTCCTTCTGAGTCTGTTCCTGCTCCCTGCCCCTTGTCATGGGGTGGAATTGATTTGTTACAAGGCCGGACGATAGACTTGACAAGGACAGGGATCATGTCCCTTGTGCTGCCCACAGGTGGACACAGACTTCTCAAACCGTTGAGCCAACTGAGTATCTGAGCAAACACACCAAGAAATATTTCCAAACCTGCTAAGTGGCCAGCCCGATGCAGGTCCAAACAGGACTCCGTTGACATGTGGGACAGCCCGGCAGGTCAGGACGCTGAGGAGCACCCTGACCCACGAGCCGGCTCACAGCCTCCCCAGCTGTGACACCAGAAACATCTCCAGATAATACCTGATGACCCCGTGGACAGAATTGACCCTGGTTGGGAAACCCTGATGTCATGGGTCCCTCAGGGGACTTTCCATCAGGCTCCCCCTAATGTCATCTCCCATCAAGTCCTTCCTGGACCAAGCGGCCCCTCCCCTCAGCACTCCTGTCTTTCTGTTTATTCTCAGCTCATTTTGACCCCACCCTGCCCCCGGTGCTGAGTACTCACTAGTACCCAGTCACCGAGGGTCCATGAGGCCAGATGCAGGCTGCAGGCTGCAGGTGGGTGGCTGCTCTCTCCTGGCACCTAGGAAAGGCGTGGCCCACGTCGGGCCTGTGATGAGTCTGTTGAGCCGAGTTCTTGCCTGAAGGGGCCATGGGCACGTGCTGCCCTGGCACATGGGCACCCTCGGTGTTCCCAGCCCCACTGCTGGCCCCTGCTGCTCGTTTTCCTGTCCTTCTCCACACGGGGGCAGGAGGCCCAGCTGGACGAGGCCGCTCCTTCATGCCTTGAGCGTTTGCTCGCAGCTTCTCCCCACTTCAACCCCAGTGTGTGGAGCACCTGCTGCAGCCAGGTCCAAGGTCTGGGCAGCCAGATCAGGCGAGGAGGGTGAGCCAGAGGGCAGTGGGCCACACTTGGGTGGTCCCTGAGCCCAGGACTCCCAGCTTCTGACCTGCTGGGGGAACTCAGTCCCCTCCACCTCCCAACACTATCCCCAGGGTATTTCCTGGGGACCCAGGGTGGCTTCACAGGGGTCCCTGATCAATAGCTGCCTCCAAGCCGCCAACTACCAACTACAGCATTCTCCTCCCTCTCCTGAGCCACCTGGCAGGAGCCTCACCACGGGCGGTGGTCAGCTGCTGTGCTGAAGGTGCGCCTGGGGGGACTCTTCCCAGCTGCATCAACCTTTGTCCTGGCCTTACAGCCACGGTGCATGAGCCTCAATTCCTCCCCAGTCTTTCTAAATTACTTTAATGGGCTCCACCTTAGTCTCAGAGTTTATCACCAACAATTTCAATTACGTGCAGCCTCCAAGCCGTGGGCCTCTGACCCACAGAGTAAACCAGCCTCTGTCTATTTCACCTCTGAGCCCACAGCCCAACGAACCCCTCCTTCCCTCCTCTGCTCATCTTAGCAAATTAAAAATAAAATTTGTTAGGGTTGGAAGTATAGCTCAGTTGGCAGAGGGCTTGCCTTGCATGCACAAGGCCCTGGGTTCAATTCCTAGCACCACCACATAAATAAGTAAATAAATTTCTTTATGCATGTTGGTGAAAGCAGAGGTGGTGGTGATGGGGTCTGGCATGGATGTCCTGTCTGCATGTGTGGGGTCCCGGCTCAGAGGGGCTGCCACCAAGCTCATCATGGAGGGGTAATGAAAGAGCAGGAGGTTTTGCGAAGGCTGGCCTCAGAGCAGTCAGCCACTTGACTTGCTCTCGCAGCGCCCCAAGGCTCTCCAGTTCTGAGTAATGCTTCAGTACCTTGAGAGAAAATGCCACCAAGTCATTTGAAGAGGTAGCAGTGATGAATCTGAGTAGGCTTCCTCACCTAAGTCAACAAGGAGAATCTGGCCTTGGGCTGGTTCCATGAAGTCCTGCTGAGCCTGCCAGGTGCTGGGACGCAAGCCCAGGGAGGGGAGGGGAGAGCAAGTGGAAGGGCATGGGGTTCCCTCGCCTGCCAGGAGTCAAGTTGAGCCTCTTTGGAGGAGTCTGTGCTAATGAAGTTGAGAAAAATGTGTTTCCCCAGCCCTGAGTGAGGACGCGGCTTTGCTTAGTGGACCAAATAAATAATCAGGCAGGAGCAATTCTGCAGCCTAATCCAGGAGCCGGGCTGCCAAGGCAGCGCCATTCCACCTCTTCATGCCTCAGTTTCACCAGCTGCACCTGGAAGATAAGGCCAGGTTGCAAAATGAAGTGCTCGGAAATGTGGAAAGCTGAACCTGAAAGCTGACGGAGATGCTTGGAGGAGCTGGGGGGGGGAGGCTGCGGCTAAACCCTGAATTACTTATTTTCTAAAGCCACTAGAAGGCAACTATTCATTTGTTTCTCTGCATTCCTATTTCTTTTAAAAGAGACATTAGAAAATAGTTAGCTTCAGGTAGCAGTTGATTGAGGGGAAACAGGATGATTTTTCTACTATTATGTTAGAAACTCCTACATTAGCTCATCATTTGATGTTCTCAACACACCTACGTGGTGGGTGTCATTGCTACTTATCTAGTTATGATTACAGTGTGGTGTGGACGTGTAATATTGACTTGGTGTCTCTCTCTCTTGGCTTCACCATGGAGATGCCTGTTGAGACTGGATAGAATACTGGTGCCTTTCACACCCAAGATGTTCTGAATTGAGGTTGCAGATGCAGCCTAGGCTGGTAGCTTGGTTTTGTTTTGGTGGTTCTAGGGAGCGACCCTAGGTTCTCCTGCATGCTAGGCAAGTGCTGTCTCCAGGAGAGTCCAACATGGAGGAAAGAACCACAAAGGCCTCATTGAAGACCATGTGTGTTAAGGGCAGAAGGGCTGGCTCTGTGAGCCCAGGCCTGTGTCCCCCTTAGGAGTTGGTGGCACCAGCTTAGATCTTCTGGAGACACCTGCTTCTCTGGCCTCAGGCTGATTTCTAAGAAATCAGCAAAGACTCAGCATGGCTGCCTTTAACAGCCCTCCCAAGTCAGGTGGCCCCAGAGAGGAGCCTGGTCAAATTTGCCTGGCTCCCTGGAGTCATCAATGGAACAAGCAGAAGGCAGTTCTGAGGAGCCTGGGCTGGGCAGAGGGCTCTCCAGGACAAGGCATGGCACTGGAGACGTGTGCATGGCCACAGTGCCGGCAGGACAGTAAGGATTTTGGCTCAAAGGTCACCTTCATGGAGATGGATTAATAAATCCAATGGCTGTACCGATGTCAATGTGAGAATATTTAGACCAGTGGCTCTCAGGGAATCTTGGAAAGACCCGGAGGGTGTGTCAAATCCCAGAAGGCAGAACCCTCCCCCAGGGCTTCTGATACAGCCCACCGCTGGGCTTGGTATGCTGACAGTTGCGGCCATGCCTTGGAGGCTGCCCCATTGGCTGACCCTCTTCTACATGCTCACTCTGTCACTTGTCTGACTGCCACCTGGACACCTAGTGCTGCCACTCTGCTGTGCCCACAGGGAGCTTCAATTGTCAACTGACATGTGACAGCATGGCTCCCAGCTCCAGCACCAACTGACAGGCTGAGGCTCATGCTGAGTCCCTACCTGCTGGCTCTCACACCCTGGGGAGATGGTACCCTGATCCCATTTGCACCCTAAGGAAGGGACAACAGACCTAGACCTGCATAACCTGCCGAAGGTGAGTGGGTATGGGGAAGAAACATGAGTGCTGACCTTCTCCCTTCACTCACCTACCAAATGGCAATTTCCTGTGGCTCAGCCCATAGCAGAGTCAAAACTTTGAACCCAGTAGGGCCACCACCAAAGCTGGGGCTCTCAACCCAAGCTCCTTGTCTCTTGTGACTCAGAGCTCTTTCTAAGGCTACCAGAGTATGACTGACAGGACCATAATGACAGCAGAAGGTAAGATCACAGGTGTGAAAGCCCACCCTCCCAAGTGTGGCCTGGGTCTCCTTGGGAACAGGAGGACCAGGAATCTGTGTGAGGCCACCGCTGGCAGCTAGCTTCCAGCCCACCCCTGGCCAGCCCCTTTCCTGTACCTGAGAGCCTGCAGCTAGAAGCCTGGGTGGGGTCCAGGTGTTTCTGCAGGGACAAAGCAGGTGGTGTAGCCGCGGCAGAGAGAGGCATGTCCTGTGTCCTTTGTCCTGTGTCTCCAATCCCCCAGGGAGCTCCTGAGCACAGATTCCTACCAAATCCCCCTCTGATACTGAAGGAAGAGGGGCGGCAACGGCTGGAATATTTGTCTAACATCAGAATGAGAAATCATGTCTGTGGCAGATGTCAACCTTCTCAGGATTGGACTTAGGAAACTGATGTTAGAAATTTGAAGAACTTAACTGGAAAATTCAGAAATATTCAGGAAAATAATTACCAAGAGTAGCTTTGATTTATTGAGATTTCTTGAGTACCTGCTAAGTGTTGGGCATTGTGCCAAACGTTTGCAAAATAACTTCACTTCATCTTTTACTGGCCTTAGAGGTGTGAATTCTATCTTTCCTTCAAGGACAAGTCACAGGATCATAGAGAGTAAATGGGTTGCCTGAGATCACTCAGGTCAGGAAATGGCAGTGCTGACTTGGATGGCCTTTCCCTGGCCCAGGAGGTCACAACCACTGTGCCATGCACATTGAAGTACGCCGTGCCTTTCCTCAGTTCCTTGCACCTGAAACTTCAGGGGTATCCCCAAGGCAGGCATGGAAAGAGAAGGGTGCATTTATCCATAATCTGCTGCCAGTGATTTCTAGTTTCTGGCGAGGCCAGCCAGAGCTGGGAATGTCTAAGGGAATCAACGTTCTATTTCTACAGCAACCAGAGACCCCACTGGGCCTACGCTGAGGACTTGTGCCTCATCTTTGGTGCCCCGCAAAAGGTGGTGCCCCTGCAGATACTCAGAAAACCCTTCAGCCAGGCTTTGGAGAGGGAACCTGGGAGGTGCCTCCTCCTCCACTGAGGATCTGGGGTGCGCTGCTCAGCAGGGACCTGCTGCCTGGCAGGGCTTCCCTGTGCACCACCCCAGCCGCTTACATCTGTCCAGCACCTTATGTCTCCAGCACCTCAAACCACCTTCTGCTCACTCAGAACCCACAGCAAACCACCTGGGCAGGTAACGAAACCAAAGTGGAATCCAGCACACCCAGCCCAACCATGAGCACTCTTGTTTCTCTTTCACAGTGGATGTCGGAGTGAGTGCTCCGTTTCTGTGGGGTACCTTGGATCTCCCCACATAGCTGACACTCCTTCCAGAGGATTCTACATGGTAGCAGAACACTGCCTTGGCACAGAGCCACAATCTGACCCTTTTGCTGAGCACCAAGCAATTCTTCCACTTTAAGGACTATGTCCTGCTGTAGGATCATTGAACAAAAATCTTACAGCATTCTCTCAGGGTCCTTAGCATAGAATTCTAAGGATGCACCTGTCATGTCCGAGGGTTTACACCTCTTGATTAGCAAGCTGGTTTCTGGAAAGCAAAGTTATCTAAAGGCTCAGGCCTCCTCTGAGCTGCCCTTAAGTGTCTCTCTTGGTCTTCAGGACCCAGAATCCGATCCGCTCTGGGGGTTCCACTGACAAGATAGGGACCCTCCCTGTTACCCTCTCTGGATCCACATCCATCCAGCACTTACAGAGACACCCTGAAGCGACACAATCTTGGGTTTGGTGAGGCACAGCAATGATCACTCAGCAGAAAGAAACCCCTTCGGAAGCCATGTCCGTGCACACAGGGTGTGTGGCGAGAGTACTCACTTGGTAAGTAGCCATCACTTCTCTGTCCAAGGTCCGTGTTACAGAGACGCTGCCTGTGTTCTCATTGATTCTGAAAATTCCTTTAGGCTCTTGATCCACTCCCTTTCCAGTGAGCCGGAACCTGGACCCTTCAGGTCTGTCACTATCGACTGCCTGGTCAGAGAAACAGAGTGACATTTAAGACTGTCTGGAAGATTCAGAGACAGTACATTGCCAACAACACTTGGCGACCAGTCTTCTCTCTCAGGTGCCCACACAAAGGTGCCTGATGGACTGGGATTTGCCTACAGCAGCTTTGCCCAAAATAGCCTTGCAAAACTACCTTTCATGCTAACATGCAGATCTCTGCAGCTTGTCGGGGGTGGGGAGTGCACCAGGTGGAGGAGACAGTGATGGATTGAGGAGAGCAAGAACAGCAGGAAGTTCAAAGTTGAACATTCATACTATTTTTAACTTCAGGAGACGGATTTTTTCTCCTCTGCAAGCAAAACTAAACAGGTAATGGAAACCATTTGCTCACAATCCTACACTGGGGGGCCTAGATAAGGGCCGGGTCTTCACGGGCATCCAGTGCTCATGGGCAACACCACGTCCGGGCCACAGCACCACCGCCCCCTACATACACAGGTAAGAGGCTCAGAGTGAGGGAGCTCTTCAGATCTGTTTTTGTTTTTAAATCTTGAAACAATGCTGGGGAAGGTGTTCCCCCCCCACACTCTGGTTATTCCTACTTAGTGGGTAAAAACTGAGGCACAGAGACATTAAGCAAGTTGGCTGAGGTCACAGCTACCAAAAGATGAAGCTGGGATCCAGAGCCACATCTTCCATGTCTCTGCCATGTGACACTGTCATTTCTGAATTTACTTTAAGGAAATTCTCCCCAGATTGTTGACCTGGATTTGATATTTGAAGAGTAAATTCAGAAGGTAAAGGTAGAAGATTTGGGGGGGTAGCTCAGCAGCAGATCACCTGCCTACCACAGGCTGGGTCCTGAACAGTATCCCCAGCTCCACACACATGAAAAAAAAATGTAAAGAGAAAAGAAGGTCGTACCAGGCATAAGGGACCACAAGGACAAATGGTGAGGCCAAGGGAAGCCAGAGACCACGTTATGGGGATATCTTTGTGATATTGGGAGTTGGGCAGTTAAAGAAAGAACTATAATTTGTATAAATTGGCTCTAGAGTTTAGACCCAGGTTATCTCTATATATCTAATCTCACTTTATCACAAGAATTTACAAATGTTGATTTGATCATAAGGAAATAACCTGTACGTCACAAACACTACAGACAGTTGGTGACATGGAGCTGAAATAAAGCTGACTTGGAACCAGCTACAACCACTTTCCACATGTACCATCACCTACTGAAACAGTCAACCAGGCCAGGTGCAGGTCAATCTGCACCCTCCAGAATCAGTGGATGTCTCCAAGCCTGCACCTGCAATTCTGCTGCATGACACCAGGTGACAGTGGTGCCTAAGGCAGCATGAACTTGATGGTTTACCTGGCTGGAAGGCTGAGTTCCAAAGGACAAGACAATTTTTGTTTTGTTTTGTTTGGTGTTTTGTGTTTTTCCCTGGTTTAAAATGTTCTTTATTGAAATACGCTGAAGGTTTTAATTAAACGCCAATTACCTCTGCTTGCATTTTTAAGATTAATGGAAAATACGATCATTAAAAATAAGGCATGTGATACCTTGTGGCGAAAAGCATTTTTAATCACCACTTGCCTTGATTTAATCCACCTGACATCTTCTCCTGACCTACTTCCCCTGCTGGGGGACTCCAGGAGGTCCAGAGCCACAGCTTACGGGGCTCACTACTAGATGCCAACTCCTGGCCAAGAGCCCGGCACACGACGGGGCAGACACCAACCCATGCTGCTTACTGAGGAGTGCTACTGCTCAGACAGAGGCGTCCCAGTCCTAGCTATGCCAGTGACCACCGTGGACCTTCATGCCCCTGAGGCTCTCCTCATCTCTAAGATGGGAGTAATAGGCTAATGTCCCAGGGATCCCAGAGTCTAAAGAAACAGTGGAAAGTACACAGGAGGGGCCCAGTGAATGACAGGCAGCAATTGCAAGGCTAATTGTGATAATCACAACAAAATGCATGATGTTGTTCAGTTGGTCACTTGGACACCTCCAGGCATAAAAAGCATCTTGCTCTGATAAAAAAAAAGGAATCCCTCTCTATGGGAACAGATTTCCTTTCTAAAATCAAAACTCTCAAACCTCTCTGGTTCAAGAGGAGAGAAGAGAGCTGGGACAGCTGGGCACAGTCTGTTCTGCCATGCCCCAGCATGGACTTCCCCCAGCATGGACTCAAACCCCGCCTCCTTCTCCATGCATACCTGAGACAGACCCTGCCCACCTACAGTACAGTCTATGGAAAAGGACATGGTGTCCTGCAGTAGCTAGGGAGTGACCACATTCCCAGGAAGGGACTTCTGGGCCCACCTGCCTGCCACAGGCCTACAGGTGAGGACATGCAGGGAGAGGCCTTGGTGGTCTTTGCTCTTTCTTGGCCCTTCCCTGCTCAGGAGGGGTGGGGAGCACAACACCCTGACTTTCTGGAAGTCATGAAGCATCATGGGCCCTGGGGGCAGACATTACCACCTCCGGTTCTCTACCTGCTGCTCGGCACCCACAGCTCAATTTTAGACTTGGAAATTCTCCTGATCAATTTTTTCCTTTCCGGCCAAGGTCAGGTCTGGATCATTTCCTCCTCCTGCCTCAGAGAGCGGGAGCCACTTGACCTCATGGAAGCAGGTGTCAGAGAGAGGACCCTGTTCAATTAGCACTTACTTTTGGATCAAAACAACCTATGCCCAGGGAGGGTGCCAGGCACCGACTCCAGGCCTCTGCTCACAGCCTCCCTCTGAGCTCCTAAGAGCCTGCCTTTTAGAAAATATGTTGGCCCTGGCTGCATTTTAAAGGAGCAATCGCAGCCAGGGATGCTGTCCCCAGAGTGTGACCATCCACACAAGTAGGGCAGGATTCCTTCTAGCCAGCACAACTGGCTATGCCAGCCAGCACAGCATCACCTGGGAATAGGTTGGAATGAAAATTCCCAGGCCCCCTGCCTCAGAAACTCAGAGAGCAGAGATTGGCAATTGGCGCTTGCACAAGTCCCTCTTATGATCCTGACACCCCCCTTCCCAGCCGAGGACCACTGCTATAGCCGACTGTGTCCCTGCTGATGCATGTTCTTGGTGAAGCTAGGTTTCTCCACTGTTCTTTGGAGATTTCTGCTGAAAATACACTGGGTTTGTTGCCACCTTCTTTCTGGGCCAGTTTTAAACACAGCAGTAGCTGGGTGCAGTGATGTACACCTGTAATCTTAGTGACTTGGGAGGCTGAGGCAAAAGAATCACAAGTTCAAAGCCAGGCTTAACACTCAGAGAGGCCCTAAGCAACTTACAGAGACCCTGTTTCAAAATGATAAATAAGAAGGGTTGGGGAGGTGGCTCAGTGGTTAGGTAGGTGGTCCTGGGTTCAATCCCTCCCATTACTTCCAAACAGAGCAGGAGCAA
Organism: Urocitellus parryii; assembly: GCF_045843805.1. Lineage (NCBI taxonomy): Eukaryota > Metazoa > Chordata > Mammalia > Rodentia > Sciuridae > Urocitellus > Urocitellus parryii. The sequence continues at coordinate 190,459 of NW_027551773.1, forward strand.
GAACTTCAAAATCTGGTTCCTAAGACCTCAGCAAAACAGAGTTGCTGCTTTCCCCAAGGCACAGGCCAGCATCTCGACATGTATGAAAGGCCCTGGGCCTGGAGGACCCCAGGAGAGGAAGCAGAGGGGGAGGGTGGATCTTCCTGGGGAATCTGGGCTCCCAGCTCAGGATCGCCTCAGGAGGGTGCTCAGGCCCAGAATCACCACTGCCTCTCTGACCTCTTGGACCCTCAGGACTTCAGAGGGACCCAGGCACAGAGTCACTCCTGCCTCCCTGAGCTGGGGGAGAAGAGCTGGGCAATGGCTACCAGCCCCAGCCTGGCCACCCTGGTCCCAGGCCAATCAAGTGTGGCTGCAGACAACATTCAGGGTACCACACTTGGCTCCTGAAGCTGGCCTGGTGCTGTCCCCACTGTGCCCAGTCCTCTGCAGCAGCTGAGCCTGCCCATCAACAGCTGCTGCTATCTGCGGAGAGGGAGGGTGAGCAGTCGGTGCTCCTCTGGCCAGAGCAGCCCTGTCCACAGCAGCTGTGCACACCCTGCTGCACTCAGCCTCCCCGGGAGCCGGCTTTCCTGTTACCCTTCCTAAGGAGACATGGCTTCTCGGAGTGGGAGTCTTTCTTTCCTTGTCCTCTGAGTTGAAATGGAAAAGGGAGTTAATGGTGAGAAAGAACCAAAGAACGTGAACCCAGGAGCCAGGGGACATCTGCTGCACCCCTGACACTCGAGCTCCCTGGCCTTCGATGCGGAGGCTGGGAAGGTGTGAGGCCTAGGGTGGGTCCTGGCTGCCGGGCTGGGTCTGAGGGTCCTTCCTGCTGCACACACCTTCAGGGGGGTAACGCTCTGGGCAGAGCCAATGCCCCCTTTGGTTCCCCTGCTAACTCCTGGTCCCACCTCCATTCTTTCCTGCAAAGAACTAATGATATTAATTCATATGGCATTTTTCCTTTTGTTATTTTGTTATGGGGAGTGATCTAGGGGAACTTTACCACTGAGCTGTATTCCTAGTCCTTTTGGCTTTAAAATAAAAAATTGAGACAGGATCTCCCTAAGATAGTGAGTCTAGCCTCAAAGTTGCCATCCGCCTCAGCCTCCCAAGTCGCTGGGATTACAGGTGTGCGCTGTCGCGCCCTGCTCATTTGGACATGTTTTTAAGGCATTTTTCCATGAGTTTACATCTGCATGTCTACACTCAGAACATGTGGCAGTTTTGAGTGTTTAAATAAACAGGATCGTTATCTGAGAATGATCTGAAATTTTTCTACTGACGGTGCTTACAGAGGCGGGTGATCTTAGACTCACAGAAATGTAGAGAGGGTAGAGCTCCCACTTGCCTTTTCCCCGGTTTCCCCTGAGGTGAACACCTTACTTAACCACAGGACCTTGGCCACCACTGAGATGGCAGCGCTGATGCTCCCTACAGATTTGTGTACTCAGATGCCACCAGTTCTTCTACAACCACCCTGTTCTGATCCAAGACCCAGCACCTGCCATGGCCGTTAGTGAAGTGTGGTTTCAATGGCGCATCCTGGGGATGCTCAGGGGTCCCAGCTCTCCCTTAGTCGTGCTGGCACCAGTCCCCGATCTCAGTCTGGAAATTACACCACTATGTTAAACAGCGGTGTCATCTGGGGATCTTGTTGCTCTAGCCCTGCCCCAGTGCCCGGTCCCCAGTGCCCTCCATGGTCAGAGCCTTGGCTCAGGTTTCTAGAGGGCCTTGCCTGTTTGTTCTCAAGGCCCAGAACAGTGGTGGTACACAATTGATATCTAATAAGTAGCTCCACCGTGTGTGAGTGAGTGTTGGGGTCTCTGGATTGGCCTCAAGGTCTGAGTCCCTTTGCAATCTCCTTTCCTAATCACAACAAGAGCGGCCATTCTGAAATGCAAGCCCGAGTCTGACCAGGGCTGCCTGTGGCTCCCCACTGCCTTCACAGGTAAACTCCCAGAGGCAGTCCCCCCTCGATGGACCTCTGCCTGTCTGGCCACCGGGAGCTACAGACCTCTTGACCTTTGCCCACTTTCTCTGGACCATTTTGCGGAACTCTGGTTCCCCTCCATGTCGGCTGGGGTCCCCTCCTCATGGAGTCCCTTCCTGGACTCAGGGCTGGGGATTACCCACACCTAGCTTCTCCTGTCCCCTGCCCTGCTCCATGGACACCTACCCTGGCCCTCCTCTGGCCCTAGACTCCTCACTGCCTGGTCTGTGAAGCACAGAGAACAGATTGCTCTTGGCTGGTGGGGGTGGTCACTGCCCCTTGGCTATTGATTTCTTACTCTTTTTCACTTTCCCTGGGTTTGGAACACAGAAGACACTTGATTAACGCTTTAAATGAAGAAGTACAACTTTATTTGCATGTTTTTATATGACCGTAAAATGCTTTATAAACTCACAAACTAAAAATAAAAATAAGGCCTGTTGCACTGGTATCTCTTTTTGAAAATGAAATCAATATTTGTATGCAACAACAGCACTTTTTCTCTCATTGTGATGCTTCAGAGTGAGCTTCCCAGCATCTGGGGGTGCCTAAGAGTCAAAAAGGGACGCTTACTATCATTATAGTCTGGGAAAGGGACCCTTTAAGTAGAGACCCCCTTTTGAAGTAAACTAGAAAATAATTAAAGCCCTCCCCCCAAAAAAACTACCAAAGAGAATAAAACACACATGAATTATATTGTGCTTTGGGCATGAAGGTAGGAAGGGTAATTTTCCTTATGGTATATTCAGTTTTATAAAAAAGTACACACACACACACACACACACACACACGATCCATGTGCAGATACAGGGAAAGTTGATTATATATATATATATATATATATTTGTACTGGGGATCAAACCCAGGAATCCTTAACCATTGAGGCACATCCGTAGTCCTTTTTAATCTTTTATTTTGAGAGAGGGTCTTGCTGAGTTGCTTAGGGCCTTGCTAAGATGCTGAGGCTGGTTTTGAACTTGCGATCCTCCTGCCTCAGCCTCCTGAGCTGCTGGGATTACAGGCATGTGCCACCCCACCTGGCAATCCTGTATTATTAATACAGTGAAGGATAACTTTTAAAAACATAGGAGAGGACTCATTTGAGCTTGTGTACGTGCTGTTTAGAATATGCCTTCTACTCTTTGCTCATAGAGAAGACGGCCTTCACCCATACTTATTGAAGGGCGTTGGTGTGTATCCTTAGACTGGTCTTCCAAGGGCGTCTGTGAACCCTGACTGGTTCTGTTGTGGGTTGGACCTTGTGTGCCTTTGGCCTGGAGATGTGCAGGCATCTGGCAGTCTGAGCAGCTGTGACGTCCATCCCTGCTCCTGCCCACATGCTGGTCAGCCCCTTTCTACCTCTAGGCCACAGGCTAACATGGAAAACTAAGGACAGCCCAGTGTCTGGTCCCGGTGCCCTAGTGGAGGCACACTGGGCCCTGCCCAGGCGGTCCCCAGAGCCGTGGCTGGACAGCACTGTGTGGATCAGGGCTGGTCTTCACCGACTTGTTCCCATCATCCCTTGGAAATGCAGAGGACAGGGCAGGATGGAGCCTGCGGCAGGAGCCCCAGCACCACAGGATGAGGAGCTCTGTGTCCCCCTGTGGCCTCCTCACGAGAAGTCACAGTGCGTCTTTGTTTCCCTCCTTTTGTGTGTGTGTCTTCACACATGTACTAAGGGTGATGATGGCCATCTCAGGTCACCGTCATTCCTACCCCCAGGCCCCTTCTTGATTTATCCAAGACATTCACCTGACCCCAGGCCTCGTTCTAAAGCACTCAACATTCATTGCGTTTTATTGTTGCTTTTTTATTCTTTTCTTATAGTTTATATTGTTTTGGTCATTTTCTCAGGGTTGCAGGGTTTTATTTTATTTACGTATTTATTTATTTATTTTTAGTACAGCATTTCTAAATTTCTATGTCTTTATAGGGATTTTAATTATTTACAATTTACTATATGATAACGTGGCTTATTAAATTTCTACTTTTGAAAGTTTTTTAAAAGACTTACTGTTGGCCTGCCACAATATCATTACTAAACTATCCATGTGCAGATACAGAAAAAGAATGAGTATTCTGTGCATGTCTAAATGGTGACCACGGTGGGGCAGCAATGCAGGCCACCACCAAGAGATGAAGGGATCAGTGGAACGTGGTGGATGCACACAATGGAATAGTATTCAGCCTTGAGAAGGAAGCAGATTCTGATGCCTGCTAGGGCATGGATGAGACTGAGGGCATCAGGACCCCTCAGAAGGAGAAAACCTCCACGATCCACTTAATGAGGTTCACAGAGCATAAAAGCCACAGAGATAGAAGGTAGAAGAGGCCCCACCAAGGAACGGGATTGCAGGATGATTGCTTCATGAGTGTGGAGCTTCAGTTGAGAAAAATGAAAGCATTCTGGAAATGATGGGAGGGTGACGCGGTGATGTGAGTGCACGTAGCACCATCACTGCGCATGTTCGACTCACAGGTAAACCACAGTGGGTTTCTCTGCACAGGGCATAGGGCTCCAGGTCTGTCACCTCTAATAATGGCAATCGAGCAGTTCCGATCCTCCCTGCCTGGCTCACATGTTGACTTCCAGATCCACAATGTCTGGAAAGAAAGAGGCCTTTGAACTTGAACATAATTGATTCATATCCTGCCCTGTTTCACCTCCAGGGTTTGGGTGGACAAGGCAGGTTAGGACCTCTTGGAGAATCATAGAAAACAACTCTGGTCAACAGCCTCAGTCTCCAGATTGGGACAAATCATTGCTCCCCACAGTTAAATCCCCAAGGATATGCTTCCGGAACTTTCTGCCTCTTGTTCACAACACGTAACTGGGAATTTTGTGACGTGACACCATCTTTCTGACTAGACGGCAAGCTCTTGGGGGCAGAAGCCATGTCTAATTGTGCTTGCTGCTGTCCTCGAGGGCCAGACCTAGCTCCTGGAACAAGGTGATGGCTCAGGCATTTGTTGAGTGGAAATTCGAGCCCAGCTCTCCCTGGAAACACTCTGGCTGTCTCTGGGGATGCACAGCAGGCCAGGCTTGATCCTGGACACGCCAGGTGGGAACCAGAGCCCGGCGAGTGGCTGGAGTCATGTGAGGTGGTCAGCAGTCCCAGGTGGTGCCCAGAGTGTCAGAGGAAATGTCAGATTGCACAGGGTGGCCGGGAAGGGTTCCCAGGCATTTGTCACTGTGTTTGCTGCTGAGGAGAAGGTTATAAGGTTAAGAGACCAGGAGGAGGGGAGGGCTGCCCACCACAGAGGCCCTCCCCTGGGAGGACATGGGGGTCTCTGAGCATGAACTCGCCATCCTTTCATGGCTCTCCCCAAACACCCCCACCCCACAGCCTCACACAGGGATGGGGGACCTGCCTCGCTCTGGTGGGAGCCCACCTGTCTTTAATGACCCAGCTGGGCTCCTGCCTGGTGGTCAATTGCTGTCCCCTTGTATTTACCAAGGCGTTTTCCCTCTTGAACACAATTCCTCTAGCACATTATCTTCCCTCCACACCTTCTTTTCTTACATTCAGAATATTAAGATCATTTTTCACTCCAGAGTACTCCCAGCCCCCGAGGGCGCACAGTTCAGCACACACTGCAGACCCTGTGCTAAGCGATGACGGAGATGCTACAGCAGAGAAAGAGGAAGAAGTCACGGTTGTGACTCAGTCCTTGTGCTGTACCTCTCTGGCACCAAAGTCCATTTGTCACAATTTTGCAGCCCTTTTTGTCCATAGAGTAAATGGAGATGCTGATGAGTCATTTCCTGAGTCTGGTTCCCAGTGCACTATGAGATTTCCAGGCCTCTGCTCCCTGTGCCCTTCAGAATATCTTCCTTGCTCTCGCCTCCTGCTGTTCTACCATGGATCAAGATGGCCCCCAATCTCTGGTGAAGTTGCTAGGTCTTCTCTACCTGCCATCTCTTCCACTCAAGGATCAGACTGATGGAGGTAGAAAGGAGTCCCTGAGGCTGTCCTCATGGGCTCCAGCTCCTCCCCTTCTGGGACCCTCGACCTATCCTTCCCTGGCCACCGACAGTCACTTGTGGCCATCTGACTTGCCTTGGTCAATGAAGTGTGAGAGTGACATGTGTCACTTTGGTTTACTCCTCGCAAAAACCTCAAGAGCTCTTGTGTTCTTATCCAAGGTCCCTTTGCCTCCCCGTGCTGACAAGTAATCTCTATGTAGTGATGATTTCACTGACCTGGGTCCCAAATAAGGAATGAAGACAATGGTGAGCACAACCCTCAGTGACTGTGGTGCTCAATCTGATCTGTGTTACCTTGGTCAACAGAAATCTGGGGCTTCTTATCCCCACAGCAGAGCCTGACCTATCCTGACTAAAACACAGAGAACGTGAGACAGGTGTCGTGTCGGCCCCAGGTCAGAGCTCCCGACATGGGCAGTTGTGTGGCCTTTCTGAGCCTCATGCTCTTCTTCTGCAAAACAAGAGCAATGCCTGTCCTAAAACAAGTATGGCAAGGGTTTAGGATGCCTAGGAACACAAGCATGCTGAATAATTTAAGGAAAGTATTCTTGTTATGCCTGTTGATGACAACACAGGTCACCATTTATTGAACCCAGTTATCTGCTGCACATTATTCTAAGCACTTTGCACATATTAGTGCATCTAGTTTTACAACTTGTTGAGATAGGTACTGATGTTAATCTCCACTTTATGGAGGGATAAATGGAGTCTCCAAAATTTAGTCATCGTCAGCTTAGATGACGACTTTGGATTGGAACCAAACTATTCAGAGGCCACAGCCTTGAGCCATATGCATGTGGTCAACTGATGGGCATATGCTGGGCTGGACATGGGTGCCCATGGGAATAACAGAGCCTAGTACCAATGGGGAAGCTCCCAATGTGGACTCTCTGAGCGGCACCCCTCCAAGAGGACTGAGGGATGTTCATCTCAAGTCTGTGTCGGTGGTGGAGCCAGGATTAGGGACTTCAATGTCTGGCTTCCAGATTTATATGTATCTGAAGGGTCACCCATTTCCTCTGTACATCAAATTCCTGGCAGCAACATCTCTAAATGCTCTCACCTCCCTGCTCCCCCAAGCTTTGTCAAGGTAATGGCACAATTTGAAGCTCTCGGCATGTGTTCCGCCATCTAAAAGGATAATAAATTAATCTTGCCCTTGGACGCTGTTGGAATAGACAGACTTAATCTCTTATGAACTGGTCAACTTTTCTTTCCAGCTTCCACTCACTCCTTTCTCCTCCATCAGTTCAACTTTTTACGGTTCCCAAAGAGGGTTAAACCAAATATTTATGGACTCATTTGAACCACAGTTCAGAAAAAGCAACGTAACACAATCAGCATTATGAACCTGGAGCTGTTCCCACTGGGAAGCAATCAGCAGGAGCAGTGAGCTGCTCCTCCCTGGGAGTCCCAGGAGCCTGCACTTCCCTAAAGTTCCAACAGGTCTCCTCTTACTTCTTCTAATTCAGGACAAATTTCAATGGCAAGACTGATGCTTGGAAACATAAGTAGCATCAAAAAATATAGACAATTTTATTTATTTTTTTATTTTATTTTATTTTTTCTCCATACTGAATTAGGAAGTTTATTAAGCTCCTAATCTCCATGTCTAGGATGTAAACATGGATTTACATGCATTGTCTCATTTTGTGGATCTTACATGCATGTAGTCTTCATCAGCTGGACCTCGGAGTCTACTTGTCAGTAATTTACAGTTAGCTCAATGTGAGTAAATGGCAAATACAGGATGATGCATAAGCCGGAACAAAACTCCCACCCAATATCATTTACTTTTTTTTTCCCAAAAACCATATCACAACTCTCTCTTGTAAAAAATAAATTTCAGAACGAGGCATTTCATTGACCTCACTGAGAAAAATAAAGATAATTCTATCATTTCAGAATTCAGCAATGAATGTCCAACTATGGCTAAAAGGTATGCCCTGAGAATTAAATGAATTTAACAAACCCATTAAGGTTTATAAAGCTGTGTTAACCTAATGTCAGGAAGGGGCACAAGATACAGGCACAAATGTCCCTGCTCATTTTGCTGTGCAATTCTCCAAGGATGCGGTGTTATAAACATCCTCATTGTCTTCGATGCTCCAAGCATCTGTGGAATCGGGATCGCTCACCATGATGCCCACGGAAGAGAGACTGGTACTGAAGGCATGCACCCGCTGTGCATAAATGTCCCTAATGTTAAAGTAAGGTAGCTCATGACTCTTCTCCGGTGGGTCCTCACTGCACTGGTCCACATCAATGTCCTTTTGCTTCTGGTAGTACTTGGAAAACTTGTTGAAGATGATGGTGAAAGGAAGGGCCACCACCAATATGCCGCAGATGATGCACGTGCTGGCGATAATCTTCCTGGCCAAGGTGACAGGATGGGTGTCTCCATAGCCCACAGTGGACATGCTGATGGTGGCCCACCACCAGCAGACGGGGATGATGGTGAGGCTGGATGTGTGGTCATCTTTCTCCACAGAGTAGATAAGCACGGAGAAGATGGAGATGCCGACAGACAGGAAGAGAAGCAGCAGCCCAACTTCATGGTAGCTGTGTCTCAGCGTGGCCCCCAGAGACCGAAGTCCTACGGAGTGCTGGGCCAGCTTCAGAATTTGGAAAATTCTCATAAGGCGAAGGATCTGGCCCACCTTGCCCATGTTCTCAATGTCCTCCCTCTCTTCTTCCTTGGTGTCTACCGCCAATGTGGCATAGAAAGGAATAATGGAGACAAAGTCAATTATGTTCAGAGGATTCTTCCAGAATTTCTTTTGACAGGGAACAGCAACCAGCCGGATGGCAAGCTCCCCAGTGAACCAAGCAATACAGGCGATCTCCACACCCTCCAGCACAGGGTCGTCCACCTCCCCATCCTCATTCTGGAACTCCGACATGCTGTGGACACACATGGCCACTATGGAGGCCAGCACCACGCTCAAGGAGGAGATGGCAATCAGCTTGGCAGACAGGCAGTACCCAGGGTTTTCCATTCGAATCCAGATTTTCTTCCGGAGCTGACCGAACTGGAGCTGGTCAAACTTCTCCAGCTCTTTCTCAAACAGAGAGGACTCTTCAAACGAGGAGTTGGTGCTCACGTCGTTGCTTTTCTGGTCCCAGTCCTTCTCGTGGTTTTCCTCTTTGCGTTCCTGGTAGCGACCACTGCAACAGGAGTCAATGAAGAGCTCGTTGATGCCCCAGTACTCGATCTCCTGGCAGAAGGAGAACACACACAGCTCCTCCATGACGTGCAGCTTCCCCGTGTAGTAAAAATTCAAGACGTATCTGAACAAGGAGGGGTTCCGATCAAAATAGTACTCTTTATCGGCCACACTGTAATCATCACACAGTTCCAGGATGGCCTCCTCAGAGTGGCAGGTGAGCAGCTTCCCCAGTCTGGTGTGAGGGAACCTCAGGAGCGTGCTCTGGTCAACAGACTGCTTAAAGCCCCCCACGTTCAAGTTGACAAGTTCCTCGTCTTGTCCAGGGCAATGGAAAAACTCACCAAACACCATTATGGATCCAGGAAGTTGAGAGCTGGCTGGGAAGGGGGAAGAGGACGATCACGAGGCACCCCTGTGGTGGTGATGTCACACACTCTGCCCTCATCCTGCACAGTAGAACGTCCATTGTCATCCAAGAAGCTTCGCCCTTCTTCCCTCTTTGGAACGTGGAGTGCACATAGGCATTGAGTGGCCAGAAAGAAGAGAAGAATCCTGTTCTCTGGTTGTACAAGCCAAGCACCCTCTGGGAAACCACTCTCTCGGATTGGCGAGATGCAGAATCCTCAGCCAAGGTGCTCCTGGGTCATGTGTAGAAATCATGAGCTTCTTTCTTTTTCATTCACCCAGAGATGCTTTACAGCAGGCACTATCCGTTTCAGCTGTCCACAGCTGGCGCAACAGGTAGAGACTTAGGACTCCAGTGACGGCACGCTCCAGGGACTGGAAGATGGGGGACGCCTGCAGACAGGCTCCCAGTAGGATGCAAAGTCCCTTGCAGGAGTAGACCTGCACCGGCAACCCGAATCGCGGGAGCCTGCAGGAGTCCTGGTGCGTCTGGCTTGCTCTGCTCTGCAACGCTGCGCGCCAGTGCTGCAGGGATCAGGCCTCTCCGCACCGCCCTGCACCTGCCGCCTTGGCGGCCAGGAGAGCGGGGTGGCCCGCGTCGGTCGGTCAGTCCCTTGGTCCCACCAGGCTTGAGAAAGGCTGACAATTTTAATCCTTTTCATCGGAAAGCCTGATATTCTCTGCTATGTACTTGCTTAGGAGGATGTGGGCACAGCTTTGGGCTTCTTCATTCTCTAAAGGAACTACTGTTGCTCACAAGTGGATCCTGCCCTGATTAAAAGCTGCCAAGGGTCCTTCATCCCCTTAAAGTCAGGGAAAATTCAGCGTATCGCCTGCTTTCTGCCTGTCTTCATCCTGTGTCCACAAGCACCCTCTCATTCTATTTTGCTGCTATTTCCCCTCAGGGTGCCATGTTCAGGCCTGTCTCTACTCTACTTCAGCCCCTGGTTGCTGCCTTCTGACCCAGAGGCTCCTATTCAAAGGCAGAGTCTGCCTATCTGATCAGATCCTCTCTTTGGGAAGCTCAGGATTGGGGCAGAGACTGAGGATCCTAAGGGAAATATTGGCTTGGAAGTTGGGTCTGCCATGTTGGGTGAGACCCTACTGGACCATAAGTCCATGGCAAGAAACACAGTCTTCAGGGGAAACGGAAGAGAGTGGATGATCTCTCCACTATGATTTCATCTTGTTCCTCACCCTTGGTTTCCAACTTCGCTCTGACACCAAATTAGCACACACTCCTTTCCTACATGAGGCCTGGTCAATGCCTTTCATCCACCAGGATCTTTCCAGATGGATGTCTGTACGTGCTATTACACAGATGCTCCTCAAATGTCACTTTACGGTAGTTCTTCAGAGAGGACGTCCTTGGCCACCCATCACAAGCAGCGGGGTCTTTCCTTCCCTATTGTCCTCCAGCTCAATCCCCTGCTGTGGACTCTCCTTCACAGAACTGACATGTTTCCTGCACATCCATGTCTGTTGTCTTGTTCACTATTTAGGTATAAGCACCGAGTTAAGAGGGATTCTGCTTCATTTGCTGCTATGAGCAGCGAGCATGGCCCATGGTAGACGCTCAAATAGTTTTTTAATCAATAAGGAAGTTATGTAAAGAGAGCTGAAACAAGAGACCACAGGGTCAGAAAGAAAGAGAAAGAGTGCATGAGCCAATGAGCAGAGCCAAGATGCTCAAGAATGCCTTGTCAATCTCTGGGGAGGATCCACTCTGCTTCTTGGACTTGCATCCATGAGTTAGGCTCACATCCTCCAACAAAGTTGATTTGAGTCATTCTCCTAATTCAATGATCTCAATGACACACACACTTTCAAGAATAGGGCAGGTTTCTTCCTGAATATCAACAGGCCCATGGATGTAGTGAAATCAACTTGCTTGAATACCTTTGTCTTCAGAAGATTATAAATTCTTAAAAATATGTTTCTACCTACCTATGGAGGATTGAGCCCAGGGCCTTGTGCATGCAAGACAAGTACTTTACCCCCGAGCTACATCCCCAGCTCTTTTTATTTTGAGACAGAGTCTCACTAATTTGCCCAGGCTGGCCTCAAACTTGGGATCCTCCTGCCTCCTTCTCTGTAGGAGCTGGGATTACAGACATGCACTACTGTGCCTGGTTCTAAGGCATGCTGTAATAAGGGGCTTTCAAGAAGATAAGATCACACCAGCTGTGAACCAACAGAGGCTCTGGGAAGAATTTCGGGAGGAGCTCTATCTACAAGTCTCTGTAGGGAGCTGAATAGGCATCAGATTTCTCTCAAGCGAGATGACTAATCCCCCAAGATGACCTTGGGCAAAGGCACCTGCCCAGCAACTGCAGTGTTGGTGGTGACCCCTGAACAGATGGTGATACAGTGGACTCTCTCCCATGGGGCTGTGGGGCTAGGTAGAGACCCTGTGTAGAGGGCACCTTTGAGAGAAGGTCTGTCCTGGGTGAGCAGACAGGCCCGTGAGTGGTTGGAGACAGAAAGGTGGGCCAATGGTAATGTCTGGTGCACCATCTGAGGACAGCAGAAGAGACTGTCTTAGTCTTGTTTTAGAAAAGCCACCTGATGCCAGTGAACAGGCTCGGCTCATGCACCCAGGGGCGTTTGCTGGTGGCACAGTGGCCTGTTGATGGACAAGGCTGCCCCGTGGCACCCAGGTCGACACTGTCTGCCCATAGTAATGCGCTGGAGGCATCAGTGCCAGAGGCACTCTACGGTCCCTCCCCAGTCCCAGCTGCTATGATCCCGAGTCTGAAGGTGGGCAGGGCTGAGGACAGGTGCATCATCGAGTGGGCAAGGGTCTCTAGGGATCTCTGCTGAGCCCAGTTGGCCACCTCCCCCCTACTGTGCTCCATGAAGTATGTGGTTTCCCTGCCACAGACGGCGGTGGGGTGGTGGGGAAGACTCAGCCAAGTGATGTCACTAAGGGATTGCACAGTTAGTTTAGAAATGGAACCCTCTGAGGTCATCTGGGCCAGTCTAGAACTCCAGATGATGGTCAATTCCACTCTCCCGCCCTCCCCCTGATCCTTCACTGTCTGAAATGACGCCTCAGAAGGCACAAGGCAGCCAGGCGGGCTATCTCCAGGGTCTGGCTGAATGTGAAGTGGTGGCTGGCATTTCTTTGCAAGGTTCCTGTGAACAGACCCTGAGCCCAGATGGCACTGCGGGTTCTTACTGTTGTGGGCACCACGGCCCTGGTGCATGCCTGTACAGCCCCCCGACAATGGAAGACGGATGCTTGGCCAGCCCCAGCACTTTCTTACTTGAAGCCAAACACATTTTCCAGACTCATTTGTAAACTGCCTAACTCCCTCCCCCAGCCAAGCTCATTCTGCCTCCCAAGTTCTCTAGTTGTTATAAGCTTATCACAGAAGTAAATCAAAATGTTCTCAAGAGGAGAAGAAAAGATAAAAGCAAAAAATGCAACATCCCCAAGAGAGGAATATTTTTTATAGTTCAACAACTCTCGCAATTCTGTCTTTAAAAAAATCCATTATTTAATTTTAGTACCATGGAGGTGCTGGTGATGAATAACGGCTTCTCGTCTACCTTCTAGTAATTCTAAAATATTAATACTGGTTAGATACCTCTCCTAAGGGGAGGCAGGAGTTGAATCTTTTATAGGCTCTGGAGACTGTTCCCCCACAACAGACGCTGCACTCATCTCTACCCCTCCTGTGCTCGGGGCTCCTCAAATTATGTCTGCATCAAAGGGTAGTGCAGAGGGGAGGCAGGAGGGACACATTGCCCAGCAGTTCCTGCTGCGTTATTGTCTCTTTCCAACACTTCACTCTTGAAACTACTCACCAAGATGCACCTTCTTGGGGTACACCAGAATCACACACAGAAACCACAAGGATTGGACTCCATGACCTCCCCAGGCCCAATCTCTGCCCAGCCTAGCAAGTCTCCTGACACCTGCAGCTGCAAATCATCAACTCTGAGCTTCAGACACTGAGTCTAACACAATGGTTCTTGAGCATCTTAAGCAGGTGGTGATTTTGTGCGTGTGCGCGCGTGTATGTGTGTGTGTGTATGTGTGTGTGTGTGCATGCTTTATTTTTATATTTGAAGTACAGGAGAGGAATGAAGGGACTTTCCGAATAAACTAAAAACAGGACTGTAAATAGTTGTTCTTGGCAATGAACTTAAAAAAAAAAGGCAGTTTGCTTTTCTTTCCATTTTGTGAAACTAACACATGCACACTAGAAAAATCTGACAAACCAACCAAAGTGAAAAGTCAAAAACTAAGATGCTCAATGTCTACTTTATAGTCATGACAATTTGGTGACTCTTTTCTGGTCTTTTAAATACACAAAACTCTGTGTGTGCGTGTGTGTGTGTGTGTGTGTATAATTTTTTTAACTTTACTTTTTTATTTTGAAATAATTGTAGATTCACATGCAGTTTCAAGAAATTCCCTTCACCCAGTTTCCCAAAGAGCACCATCTTGCAAAACTAACAGAGTCACAATTCACCTACTAACATCTGATCTTACTCAGGTTCCTCCAGTTGTATTTGCAGTGTGTGTGTGTGTGTGTGTGTGTGTGTGTGTGCACAAGCACATGCATTTAGTTCTATGCAATTTTACCATATGTATGGGTTTGTGTATCCATCACCCCCAGATTCCAGATGTCACCTTTCCATAAGCACCTCCTCCTCTCCCCCATAGGCCACCTGTCCCCTCATATCCTGTCTTCTAGCAAACGTTAATCTGACCTCCATTTCCAAAATTTTGTCATTTGGAAAACAGATAAATTGAATCATAGACCATTATGGAATGGATGATCTTTTCCATAATTCCCCGTAGATTCTCCCAAGCTGTGTGCATCAATAATTCATTAATTTTTTTTTCTGTTTTGCTCCGTGGTATTTCGTGGTATGGATGTGGCAGATTTTGTTTAACTGTTCACCTGTTGAAGGACAACTGGGTTGTGTTCAGTTTCTCCCTATTGTGAATAAAACTGCTATAAACATGTTTTTTGTGTAAATACCAAGTTTTTTTTTTTCTTTTTTCAAATAAATGCCTAGAAGTGCCAATGTTGGGTCCCCTGGCCATTGCATATCTTTAGTTTCATAAGAAACTGTCACACTGGTTTTCCAAGTGGTTGTCTCATTTTACACTCTCATCTCAGTATGTGAGTGGTCAGTTTCCTTGTGTCCTCACCAGAATTTGTTATTATTATCATTTTAAAATTTTAACATACTTATAAGTATGTAATAGTACCTCATTGTGGTTTTAATTTGCATTGCTTCCACATTTGATGAGTTTGGATGTCTTTTCATGTGCTTATTTGCCATCTGCATAACCCCTTTGGTGCAATGTTTATTTATTTCTTTTACCCATATTCTAATTTAGTTCATTGGTTTTTTTGTTGTTATTTTGAATTCAATGCATTCTTTATATATTTTATACACTAATCCCTGGTCAGATACATGGCTTGTAAATCTTTTTTTCCTACTTTTTATCTTGTCATTCTCCTAGGAAGTTTTCATAGAGCAAAAGCTTTTCAATTTGATAGGGTCCTCTTAGGGTCAAGTCTAAGAACTCTTTGGCCCAGATCCCTAGGATTTTCTTCCATTTTTTCCCCTAAACATTTCACAGTTCCACACTTTACTTTTATGCCATGGTCCACTCTGAATTGGCCTTCATATGAAGCTCAGGCTCAGGCTCTTGTTGCCTTGGGCACCCGTTGTCCGGCTCACTTGAGGGTGCTTGCCTTCCTCCCTGAGTTGCTTTGCCGCCTTGATTGAGGGTCAGATGGGCACGCTCACGTGGGTCCATTTCTCTTCTCTGTTTGGTTCCACTGGCCTACACATCCATCCCTCCGCTGCACCCACCGCCTTGACTGCCGGTGCTTCACAGTGTCACATCAGCTAGACCCAGCCCGCCCACTTTGCTTTTCTTCATGAAGATTGTCTAGCTGTCCTAGGCCTGCGACTTTCCACATACATGTCAGAATAAGCTTGTCTGTACCTCTAGAAATCCCTGATGGGCTCTGCCAGGAACGGCATTAAAGTATAAAATATCCTCACATTATTTTTGTATTGTGTCATGAGCATTCTTCTACTATTATCACCAACTTTTTAAGGGCTGCCTAATATTCAATGGGAGGGTAACCCACGCTGGCTCGGGGGCCAGACATGGTTCCATCTCTGTTTCTATCCTTACTGGTTCCCACCAGTTTC
This sequence comes from Urocitellus parryii, assembly GCF_045843805.1. NCBI lineage: Eukaryota > Metazoa > Chordata > Mammalia > Rodentia > Sciuridae > Urocitellus > Urocitellus parryii. The sequence continues at coordinate 206,192 of NW_027551773.1, forward strand.
TCTAGGGGAAGAACCATCATTTAACCACCATTTTAAGAATAATGGGTGCTTGGCTGTTGAAATTGTGAACAATGCATATAAAGCCATCAAGAACACTTCTTGAAAAAAAAAAAAAAAACATTTTCTGCAGTTTGAATTGTTCCTTGGGGCAGATTCTCCAAGGTGGGATAACAAACAGAAAGAATCTTCTTATAATTATCTCTATTTGAACATTTATGCAATTATTTTTTACCTATATGGGAAGATAGTGCCATTAGCTTTAAAACTCCACTGCAATAGGTCAATGCTGGAGGGATGTGCATGGAGACAGGGGACGGCAGGGACAGTGGATGAGGGGCTCCTGACCTCTTGACCAGTGGTGACTGACACAGCCCCAAACCCCCCCTTTGGTGCTGCCACCTACCTGTTCCCATGGGATTCTCCCAACTCTCCACTTTGGGAAGGCAGGGGAGCAAGATGGATTCCTATTTCGCCTACTTTAAGACAGCTATTTGCTACTAAAATGTTTTAAAATCTCTTTTCATTTTAAAGAAAAAAAGATTCAGTTAAGTCATTTTCTTTTTATCCCAGAAAGGGACAAGGACAAATTGGCCAGCCACATCTGGCCCTCTTTGTTTGGGCAGTGGAAGTGGCTGTTACAGGAGAGAGCCCTGAATGGGAGGGTGACCCACGCCAGCTCGGGGGCCAGACATGGTTCCATCTACGTTTCTGCTCTTCCTGGTCCCCACCAGTTCCTCTAGGGGAAGGAGCATTCTGTGGGGAGACAGGAATACACAGGTTTTGTTTTTAAAACTATGCCTGGGCTTCCACAGTTTAGCTATCGTGAATTGGGCTGCTATAAACATCCATGTGGCTATGTCCCTGTAGTATGGTGTTTTTAAGTCCTTTGGGTATAGACCAAGGAGAGGGATAGCTGGGTCAAATGGTGGCTCCATTCCGAGTTTTCCAAGGAATCTCCATACTGCTTTCCATATTGGCTGCACCAATTCGCAGTCCCACTAGCAATGTGTGAGTGTTCCTTTTCCCCACATCCTCACCAACATTTATTGTTGTTTGTATTCTTATTAGCTGCCATTCTGACTGGAGTGAGATGAAATCTTAGAGTGGTTTTGATTTTCATTTCTCTAATTGCTAGAGATGTTGAACATTTTTTCATATATTTGTTGATTGTATGTCTTCTATTGAGAAGTGTCTTTTCAGGTCTTTGGCCCATTTGTTGATTGGGTTATTTGTTTTTTTGGTATTTAGCTTTTTGATTTCTTTATATACCCTAGAGATTAGTACTATATCTGATATACGTGGGGTAAAAGTTTGCTCCCCAAATGCAGGCTCTCTATTCACCTTACTGATTGTTTCTTTTGCTGAGAAGAAGCTTTTCAGTTTGAATTCATCCCATTTATTAGATGAATGGAGATACACACACATACACACAATGGAATATTATTCAGCATTAAAAGAGAATAAAATCATGGAATTTACATAACTGTAAATGGACAGAGTTTGAGACTATAATGCTAAGTGAAGTTAGCCAATCCCCAAAAACAGAATGCCCAATGTTTTCTCTGGTATAAAGAGGCTGATTCATAATGGGGTTGGGGAGGCATGGGAGGATTAGACAAACACTAGATAGGGCAAAGGGGTGGGAGGGGAAGGAAGGGGGTATGGGGGTAGGAAAGATGGTGGAATGAGATGGACTTCATTACCCTAAGTACATATATGAAGACAATGAATGGCATGACTCTACTTTGTGTACAGCCAGAGATATGAAAAATTGTGCTCTATATGTGTAATATGAATTTTAATGCATTGTGCTCTCACATATAACAAACTAGAATAAATTAATTAAAAAAAAAAAACTATGCTAGGGCTGCCCTGCTAACACCATCCTCACCCTGACAGCCCTAAAAGCCAAGGTGCTCACTTGGAGAACCCCAGATGGTGGGAGTCCTGGTGACCATGTCAGGGTGCACCTGAATCCCTAAATGTGGGCCCAGGGCAGAGCACTTGTCTAGCATGTGCAAGACCCTGGGCTTAATCCACACACTACAGCAAGAAGGAGAGAGGAAAAGGGGAAGGAAGGAAGGAGAAATGGAGGAAGGAAGGAAGGAAGGAAATCCCTCTGTACACACAGCAAGGGCAGCAGTCGGAAGGCAGGAGGCCCGAGGCCATCTGAGGGCCACACCCACAAGGTACAATTTGGCGAAACTAGTCTCCATGTTTTTAATCATTGGGATCAATAGTCTTTGAGGGATTGCAAAGTGTAGAATCACTCAAACTATAAATACTCAGATGCAGATGATAGCATCTCTGTAGCTCTCTATTTTGTGGGAGGAAGAGGCAAAGAAGAGGGAGAAATTGATATTAGTTAAGTGCCTGTTTTGGGACAAGTGCATTACTAGGAGCTTTGCTTATATTTTCATAATAATTTTTATAATCTAAATAGACACTGTTAGCCTCACTTCCCGTAGAAGGAAGCAAGACGCTAAATGGTTGAGGTGGGCTTTGCAACCAGAGCTGTCAATCAAATCTAAGCATGCAGAACACCAGGCTGGAGTCCCTGCTCTGCCGCTGCTTGGTGCAGAGGCAGGGGAGGCAGAAGAGGAGCCAGTGACTGTAGTCAGAGGAGCAGCTGGAACCAGGAGGTGACGCAGTAGCCCATGAACACTCTGCACGTGAATTTCACTCATGTGCAAATGGTTGGGATTCAGAGAAAATGGGAGAAGGTCCCTCCACCTGTACACAACCTGGGCTCTGCTCGGAAAGAGTGGACCCCTCCCTATGGAGAGAAGGGAAAAGCCAATGATCCTTGCACTATCATCACAAGAAGGGAGTCAGAGCATAAAGGTGGTGTGCAGGGCTTGGGGTCAAGTTCTTGCTCAGTCATTTATTAACTGTATGTCAGAGAAAACTCACTAAATCTCTCTAAGTCTCAGTTCAGTTCCTCTGTTGTAAAAATAGGGATATCACCTCCCCAGGCTTTCTTGGAAGATTAGCGTGAGATTGTGCAGGTAAAGAGCTAGCTTCTTTTTTTTTTTTTTAATTTTTTTTTTTAATATTTATTTTTTAGTTTTCGGCGGACACAACATCTTTGTTGGTATGTGGTGCTGAGGATCGAACCCGGGCCGCACGCATGCCAGGCGAGCGCGCTACCGCTTGAGCCACATCCCCAGCCCCAAAGAGCTAGCTTCTTGAATGGCTCGTGTTCTAGCCGGTGCAGTGGGGGAGGGGGGCGTCGGCAAGGACACCCTGCTGCCTTTTATTCAAGCATAGCTTCTGCATTTTCCTGGGTGCCAAGGGCTCTTGCATTCACAGCACCTCCTGTCTGGGCGGAGGCCCTCCACTCACGAGGCCATGTGCCCTTTGGAGGCAGACCCCACGTGCATGCCCCAGATGGCTCTGTCTTGGCTAAATCTCTAAATACAAGTCCAAGCACATCAATAAGTCCTTCTTTTTTAACCATGGTTCCCGTGGTTCTGGATTGAAGACCCTGTTACCTTTTAAACTCTGCAAAGACTATCCGCCCTTCCTCTTCTAGATGTAGTTTTTCTTCTGAGTCTGAACCAGTGCTTGTCCTGATGCACCTTGTCCTGGACCTCTGTCTGAATGACAGTGCACCTGCACACACACCTCAGGTCACCATGAAAGTGTGGGCACAGCCTGTCACCCTCTCGGGATCCACAGCCTGGGGCAGGTTAGTAGAGGCCGCTGTGTGGCACTGTCAAATCTGCTTCTGGTCACTCTACAAGGAGATTCAGGCTGCTGGTTTATGGCACCTGGACAGACATCTCTTCTTTGGATTCAGCTCTGGGGAAATGACTTTCCTCAGAGCGTGAGGTCTTTTGTGTTTTCCAACGAGTGGGAACCTCACCAAGCAGTGGGTGTGACCTTTGATCTTGCGAAAACATCTAAAAATGGCAAAGCGCACCAGGACCCTGTTGGACAGATCCTCCAAAGGCTACGGCTCTGGACAGCTTGGGGCAGGACCGTCGCTCCTCCTGTGCCCCACAGTCTCCCACAGTGCAGTCCCTGACAAACCAGGGACACAGCTGAGCGCTGTGAGAAGGAAGGGGACAGGCTGTGCACCAAGATCCGCCGTCCTTTAATATGAGTCCCAAGGGGTCAGCCTCCTGGGAGAGTCCCCAGGAGGCACGAAGGTGAGGACGGTGCTCATGTTGGGATGCCATGTCAGATGTCCAGCATCCTGTGTTTGTGTTGGCTCCGTCCTGGGGTGGCTTCGCTCCGAGGGGCCTTGCTCTCTCCTCTCACCCTCACACCAGCCCCATCACATTGGCAACCTCCTTCAGAGCGGGAGGCTGAATTGTGCCCATCTGCCACCCTGAGGACTGGCATTCAGGACCGTGTTCAAGCTCTCACAGGCACACGTCAGCAGCAGCCTTGAGAAAGTGGGGGCCTAGACTGCTGACCAAGCTGAGCACATTCCAGCAGTGCAGAACCCTGAGGAGGGCCATTTCACATGGCCTCCGCCACGCCTCACCAGATGGGGTCCTACCCGCAACCCATGTTACAGCTACAGGCCCAAGGCTTGGGCCGGTTGTCCTGTGTCCTCTGAGCCCTTGCTCCGAATCACTACATTGTGCAATTGAACCGATTCAAGTATGAACAGCTTAAACAAATAAGAACATCTCCACCTCAAACCAGCCCTGTAGGTGACCAAAACGAGCAAACTGAGAAACGCCAAGGCAGTTGTTGGGGCCAGGTCAGTAAATTACACAGTAACAAAAGGGGATTCAATCAATTGCTTAGCAATTAGCCCTTATGGAAAGATGGGGGGGAAATCCAATTGACTGTTCGGTAGAGCAGGAAGCATTTTAAATGTCACCACAGAGAAAGACATATTTGAAGATTTGTCTTCATGATGGTTAACTAATTGCAATCTTCAAATTTTATTGCCTAGGAAAAATAACTCAATTCAAGAGACAGAGTATTAGCACTTGGGGCTATTTCTCCTTTTTCTTGGTTAGCACTGAGGAGAGTCATGTAAATTGATTAATTTCTGCAATTTCAAGAGGCCCCTCTCCCAATAGACCACATCCTTGAGGGCAGAGTCTATGTGTATTCACCGTCCATGGGTACCTAGCACCACGGTAGGTACTTAAGACATGGTGGCTAGGTGAATTACAATGGAAAAGAAGTCCTGCCCTTGGCCTCCTGACCCTACATTCTCTTTAGGATAAAGTCTTGAGCTGCATATGCAACCTGACTTTGGCAGAACCATGATGAAGGATGCTAGCTAAACATTTGTTTACCAAGCAGGCTTTCTAATCCCCTTTCCTTTTCTGTGGTAGCAGGAATTAAACCCAGGGCTTCGTGCATGCTGGGCCAGCACTCTACCACTGACCTACACCCCTATTCATTTTTATTTTAGTTATTTATTTGTTGAGACAGGGTCTTGTTCTCTATTTCTGAGGCTGGCCTCAAATTTGTGAGCCTCCTGCTTCAACCTCCTGAGTAGCTGGAATTATAGGGGTCCCTGTAATCAGTCACCATGCCTGGCCTCTAACCCCTTCTGTGTCAGCTGCCCCACTTGTCCCAGGACAGTCAGCCAGTGCTAACAGAATAACAAGGGTTATACTTCTGGCAAACGGAACCCATTTCTCTGGCCTCAGAGATGTCTTCAGCAATGGGCACTTGCTGAAATTGGGGCCAAACAGTGTTTCTAGCTTTTTCTGCCAGAGCTGGTAGGGATGCTTCCTCTTGCCTCCATCATGTGCTAGACGGGCGCTTTTGTGACCATCTTCCTTGACCAGATGGGCAAAGCCTACAGTAGGGGAGCGCACTCAGGACAACATGCAAGGGAAGAACCAAAGGAAGTTCTCTGGTCCAGCTGTCCTGAAGCTGATGGTGGCCTGGCTTTCCTGAGCACGTGCCCATAGCTATTTGGTGAGTTTCTTTCCTTAACTATTTGGGTGAGTTTCTGCCACATTCGTCCTCTGTCCTGGCTAGGTGGAGTCCTTCTCAGCCACTGTGGTGATCTATCATTTCAGTGAGCTCATACTGAGGACAATCCAAGAAAGAGAATTCAACGCTGGGACGGGGCCAGGAGGCAGTCTGTGCAGGACTTAGACTTTGAAGTAAATCATAAGGAGCTGGGAGGAAGGTGAGGGGCAAAGGAGCTGATCAAGGGGAGATGTGTGCACAGGAGAATGAGACGGGCTGTCACTCCTGTGGGAAGGGGAAATGTCAGTGAGGTCCCACTGTCACTGCCCAGGTTAAAACACAGGTTCACGATGACTCATCCCCACCTCACTCCTTCCAGCCCCAGGTCTTGGTCAGCGATGCCGAATCCTGCTCTGAGGAGAAGACGAAGAGGAGAAGGTGGAGCCCAAGCCACAGTGGAGCGCCAAGCCACCGAGGAGCCACGCGGGCACTAATGACTGCCTGTAAAATTTTATGGTGTGTCATTAATCCTGACCATCTTGATTTCAAAACGGAAAGATTCATAGTCTTTTTAAATAGACAAAATCTGAGTGTGTGGGAAATTTAATAATATTTATGCTGATGCAATAAGAAATTCCCAAAGTCTTAAATTTTCTGTCTCCTTTGGGTGGAAACAGTCTGTAGAGTGGAAGGACAGGTTTGGGAGCCAGACCAAGGGCTAAAGCTGCAGGGGCTTTGAGCAGGGCCCTGGATTTCTGAGCTGTGGTGTTCTCATGGAGAGGCAGTGACGGCCCTGAGGATGGGAGCAGGGTGCAGGGGTGCACACAGAGGCACGGAGCCCACTGGCTGCAGCAGCACTCGGCCAGCAGAACCAGACTGGACAGCACTCTGGAGATGTCCCCAGCTTTGGAGCTGTCACCTCCTCTCCATTCCTCCCCATGGCTTGGGCCAAGATCAGAGTGGTCACAGCTGCTCCCATCCCTGTCACCTCTATTCTCCACTGTCAGCCGGAGTGACTCATGAAGACATGGGCCAGATCTCGTCTGTCTTCACCATGTCTGCTTACAAGGCCTTCAGGATCTGCTCACACCACTTCTCCTGTCCCGCAGTCTCACCTTGGCCTCTCTGCTCCAGGCACAAGGCCTGCCTCCTGTTGTCTGCCTCCTTCCTTCTCTCTTCGTCCCCTTGCTCTTTATTCTTTTTCTTTTGGTACTAGGGATTGAACCCATGGCTGATTAACCACTGAGCCACATCCTCAACCCTTTTATTTTGAGACAGCATCTCATTAAGTTGCTTGGGGACTCACTAAATTACCGAGGCTGGCCTGGAACATCTTCCTGATTCAGCCACCCAGGCAGTTGGGGTTATAGGTGTGAGCCACCCATCTGGCCCTCCCTGATGTTTCTAGAACATTCCAGACACACTCCTGCCTCAGGGGTTTGTATGCAATAAGAAATTCCCAAAGTCTTAAATTTTCTGTCTCCTTTGGAGTGGAAACAGTCTGTAGTGTGGAAGGACAGGTTTGGGAGCCAGACCTCCTGACTTCTATCTCCGATGTTCATCCCCAAGACAGATGCATTCCTCCCTGTCATCAGTTCCCACTAGGGGCCTGGCTGACCTGCTGTTTAGACCCCGCCCTGTCTGCTCCATCTCTAGCCCCTGATCTTCCTCGGCCCTCCTCACAGTGGCCACAGCTCTGTGTGTTCATCCTGTGTGGATGCTGACTTGTCTTTTCTGTCCTGGGCCATGTCCACAGTGCCTGCAGCTGTCTTCATGCAGCTCAGACTCTAGACATTTCTGCTGGACAGAGGAATGGGTCACTTAAGCCCCCAGTTCCCACAGGCTCCACCTTGCAAACCCCTTCTCCTGGCCAAGCAGCTGTCGGCTCCAGGTGCCCTTGCCAAGCCCCCCTGCCAGTCTAATTCCTGGACCTGAGGCTTCCGGCTCATGTGTGTCCAGAGGTGAAAGCAGGCGAGTCAGGAAGCCTGGCTTCGAGTAGCCATTGTTGCCCAAGTCAGGGTTTTATCAGTGACAAAGGGAAGAGTGAAACCTACCTCCCGGCCTTTGAGGGCATTCCCCAAGAAACCCCACATGGTGTCCCATATACACTCATGACCATTATGTGCCATTCAAAAGTAAAATAAAACTTGAAAAAGCACCATAAAAGAAATATAAACACGCCAGGTTTGTGAAGGGGCCCTGAGTGTCCTTCCTCCTTCTAACCGTCCTGGTAAGGATTTAAGGAAAGAGTAGGCAACGGAGCTCGTTAGTTGTCCCCATGTCCTGTTTGTCCTTCCTGTCTCTACGGATGCCTCCCTCTGCCGCTCCTAGGGGGTGTTGCAGCTCTCAGCTCCTTGGCCCACCCGGCTCCCCCTGGGTGTCTGTGTCAAGCTGTTGAATTTCCTCCTTCACCGTGCACTCATCTGCTCATCTGATGCCACCTCAGCCCCACAAAACTTAACTTGTTGTGACTTATGTGAGTGGTGGCTAACATGATCAGGGCCACAGTCCTGCGCAGAGGGGGGGATGGGTCAAAACAGACAAAAAGGGGGAGGGAAAAAGCAAAATAAAAACAAAACAACAACAACCAACAAAATAAGACTCAGAGGGCAGAGGTGGATGGCAAGGCTGTCACGGTGACCAGAGACCTAAGGAGCCTCTCACCGTGAGACCCTGGGGGCTTAGAGCACTAAGTTCACCACCAAACACTATTTGATGAGGAAACACTTCCTTGAAGGTATGATTTCTTTTCTTCCACATGCAGGGCTGGAACCAAAGGGAGATGATATTTGGTTTGGAGGTTTCCCATGGTCACGACAGAGGTGCTCAGGGAGGTGTGGCCAGGGAAGACCGGCACAGGTGACCAGCCATAGCACAGGGCTCGGCCATCAGCTGGGGAAGAGCTGGGCCTGCTGTCCCTGCCCGGGGTGGGATTCCGGTGGTTAAACCAAGCAACTTACCTGCTTATGGAGGAGCCCTGCTCTCGATTACCTGCCCACACCCCAGAAGTAGGCGAGGTCAACACGTAAGTGGCAGAAAGAGAGTTAACAAGCCTCTTAAGGATGCAGACGCTGTGTTCGGGGAAAGTCCCTAGGCAACATGACACTGTCCCATGGTTGAAGACCCCAACTTAGGAGAAATTAAATTGCCCGTACAATATAAAACTCCCTGGGAAGTGCTATCAAATGTGACAAACTGATTCTGAAGCCTTTTTCTGAATTTGCATCAGAATTTCTCATAGGTCTGTTTAGGCACATCAGGGCTGATGATTTCTACAGCAACATGGCAACTCACTGAGAAATTACTATGTGCGGGAGGTCAGGTGCTTCAAGTTTGGGTTTTTTTTTTTGTTGTTGTTGTTCTCAAAACCAATTTTGATACCATAGTTTGATTCTTTTTAAAATGAAAAATTCCATAGCAGCAAATTTAGTCCCAGCAGCTGAGTGATTTGTTGTAAGATGCACAGGTGGCCCTAAAACAAACAAGAACAAGAGGAGGTGTGTCGGTGTGGGAAAGCGAGAGCTCATGGGAGCCATGCCAGTCAGGTACAGACCCAAGCTCTGCCACCAGCAGCTGCAGAATGAGCAGAGTCTGTACAGACATGGAGACATGGACACACACACACTTCACACACAATTGTGTATATTCAAAGCCCAAATCAACAACAGTAAAATGAAAATGCCCCAAGCTAGGGAGCGGGCACAGTGGCGCACATCTGTAATCCCAGTGGCTTGGGAGGCTGAGGCAGGAGGATCGTGAGTTCAAAGCCAGCCTCATCAATAGCAAGGCACTAAGCAACTCAGTGAGACTCTGTCTCTAAATAAAACACAAAATCGGGCTGGAGATGTGGCTAGGTAGTTGAGGGCCCCTGAGTTTAATGGCCAGTACTCCCCCTACAAATGCCCAAGCTTCCCCACATGGACCTGCACACACAGTCTCATAGATCACAACACTGCTAGTCCTCACGGTGTGGCAGGTAGGTGTGCAGGTACCAGGTCTGTCAGCATCCTGTGCCATGCTGGTCCCCAGGGCCACAGCAAGCCTTGCTATCTGCCAGCTCTCTCTCCAGCGGCCCTGGGCGCCTGCCTCGACTTCACCGGGTTCATTTCTGGCTGAGGATCAATACAGGTGGCACCACCCCATGGAAAGGAGGGCACCGAGGGAGTTTTATTCCTGTTCCTGGGCTCAGCAGATGAGCAGTCTGAGCGAGGCCCTGCAGCGAGGGCCTGGTGAGGTGGCCTCAGACAGGGGGCTTAGTGAGGACGTCTCCAAGCAGGATTGGACGTCACTGTCACCCACGGTACTCATGTCCTTCTGTTGTCACTGTCCTGACTGGAGCTCACTTCCCAGGGCCACAGACGGTGGACCACAGAGAGCTGTGTCTCTGGCTCAGCTCCATCTCCACCCTCAGTGACTTGGCTTAGTTGTTGCCGCTCAGGTCAAGAAGCGGGTGCCCTAGGGACGTCCTGATCCTGAGCCTTGGGGTCCTGACTCAGAGCCTCACCAGCAGGGGCTCTGCTTCCACACCTTCCCTCCCCTTCTTCCAGCCCATATCCGTTCACCTATATTTGCTTTACCTGTTGGATTTGGGGTAAGATTTTACTTGAAAACATATCTTGAGGTTCAGAAAACCTCTGACAAGCGCTGGCTGAGAGTCCTGGTGCTGAGTGACTGCTCCAAGGTCCGACTGCCCTGGAGAGCACTGGCGGGCACTGGGGGAGTGATGCGGGGTCAGAGTGTGACAGAAGGCAGCCTGGACACAGGCCCACCTTGGAGAGGAGCTCAGACACCTTTCCATATTAAGATGCTGATGCTGCTGCTAAAAGTGTTGGAAGGAAAGTTGGTTTAATTCCACCAGTTGCAGCCGTAGTAATATTACTGGGTTTTTCTAAAGGACTTGGTGTGTACCCAATTCCCACGGGTAGCATAGAACTCACAGATTTAATTATAGATCTTCCACACTCACTAGTTCCCTAGGAAACAAATCCATGGCTCATGTCTTGTGCATGGAAGGTCATAGCAAGCAGATAAATATTTTCTGCATTTGGAAACTTTATCTAGAGGTCACAGGTCTGCAACTTAGCAGATGAGAGCTCTTCAGACAATGGGCAAAAGCTGCTGTTTGACTAATACCAACGATATTTAAAACTTTTTGTGTTTATCTCTAATAAAGTACTTCCCACTTAAAGGACTGAAAAATTCCACTCTATCTCTTCTCCCTTTTTAAGGCTGAAATACAAATAGGAAGAAAATTTCCTCGAATGTTCCTTCTCACTCAGCTGAGGCCGAGGCTGTGTTGTCGTGACATACAAGGAACACGACTGGAGAAGCCGAGCTAATTCTTTCACTTGGACATTGCTGGCCAAAGATCTCCTCATCTCAAATCAGATAGAAAATTGCCACAAGTTTGGGGTAAAATTGGGAGTTCATAACCCACTTCAATCTAATGTATGAAATATGATATGTCAAGAGCTTTGTAATGTTGTGAACAACCAATAAAAATTAAAAAAAAGAAAAAAAAAAAAAAGAAAATTGCCACAAGTGTCCTGCTACATTGAAAAAAACAAAACGAAAGGGCAGACTCGGGGTGGAAAAGTCAGGAACAGGAGCCTGCGAGTGCCTTTAAATACAAGACAAATTGCAAAGTAAAGAGACAAATTTTTTCCTCAGGACTAGAGGATATCAGTCTCATTTTACTTTATAATTTTGTGTACTTAACACTCTGAAATTGGTTTTGGCTCATTCCCATTAGTGCCACTAACTTTTTAGTCCTAAGTGAGGATTAAAAAGGAAAATAGAAGTAAAACACTCTGTAAACTCCAAAGTGCTATACAAATGTTAGCTAATGCAATTAGCACTCAGAGTATGAATTCTTAAACACACTCCTTCTGATCACTGGCAGCGGGATTAACCCAGGGTCTCTGGGGCCCTCAGACTAATGTACAAAGTCGATACTGGTAGCATTTACCACTGCCATCTTTCACAGGGGTCTGTAGAGTAAACACACAGGACCATTTGACAGAACTCGTGGACATTTAAACCCTGGAACAAAACCCAGAGGAGTTCAAAGGATGGGTTACTTCCCAGCAGAGCACAGCACACCTGGGCACAGGGGAGGCAGCGTAGGTAACTCTGGCTTTAGAACATTTTCAGTTTCTCTTGCAACTGAGGCTTGTGGCTTCAGGGGGAGACCAGAGCCATCAGGACAATGCAAGCTTTGTCTGCCATTTTTTTTTGTGTGTGTGTGTGAGAGATCCAGAGAGGACATGACTGGCAGGAGGTGGGGAGGTGAGAGAGTCCCTGCTACCTTTCCGAATGCTTCATCCACAACTGCTTTTGCTCAATAAAGACATCCAAGGAATACTGGTTAGGGTGATAGAGCTAATATTTATTGGGCAATTTCTAAGTCCCAGGCAATAGCTCCTTTCATAGATTTCATGTGGCCCAATAGGAAGCCTGTGATGCTGGTCAAGCCTGCTCCAAGGGTAACCCAGCTCAGCTTTGCAGGTAGTTAGTAGCACAGGTGGGCTCCACCTCAGGGTCTCTGTGCGCCGAATCACCATGAAGTGAAAACAAAGCTCTAACCATTTTACAATCACCATCTCCCTGGGGAGTCTATACAAAGCATGGTCTTCTCTCCAAATACCACACACACATAAACACACACACACACACACACACACTTTGTCACTTCAGGTGTTCAGAGATCTAAAGTTCATTCATGGATCAGGGGCAAACAAACCAGGTTAAGCACCTCTGGTCCACAAAATGTCTGATTCTTGGTTGGCCTTTTCCTTTTCAACACTGAACTTTCCTCAGTGTTTCTCATTTTGAGCTCATAAAACCAGTCTGACATGATTCTGGCTTTAGTACATTTTAATAGTGACATTATTGAGGGGCATTTTGTTTTACTGAAGGAAAGTAAAAGTGTCAAATATTATAGTCCCAAATGTGGTGAGAGAAGCTTGAAGTTGACAGGGTGTCTGTCACTAGCCACACTGGTGGTTCCTTCACCGGGTTGCTGGGCCTCAGGCTAGCGCACCTGGAGCTTGTCACCCAGGAAGATGTCTGGACCCCACTACGGACCTACTGAGTGCAACAGCGAGGGTGGTGATGTGGACTCCACCAACATGGCGGACAAGCTCCCCAGCCCGAGTGGGGCACACTGCAGTTCAACACCCTCCTTTGAGAAGAAACAGTCCTCTAGCACTAAACGACTTCTTGATGTCACTTTTCTTGTTGGCTACAGAGCCAGCCACAGATGCAATGACTTCTGACTTCACCCACACTTTTGCAACCCAAATACCAGACTGCGTGATCAAAATTCAGTCAATAGAATGATTCATTTAAACACCTCATTGTGCTGGGAAAAACGGATTTGAAATACCCTGTGCTAGTGGCAAATAAAATGTTTGTGATTTACTTCTTTAAACCAATAATGTGCCCAAATAGGATGCTTGTTAAATTGTCAACATTGTAATGCAGGAATTTAAATCTGCTGTAATGGCTTCATTTGGGAGAAGTCTTCCTTTAACAGGATTTGTTTTCTCTTTAAAGAAAAGAAAACATTTTCTTGCAAATTGTAGATTAAAAAAAAAACAGCAGATGACTGTGGTCTCATGAATTAAGTGGCCTTTGTCTGTTTATTTAAAAAAAAAAAAAAAAAAAAAAAAAAAAAAAAAAAAACATTACCTAGAGGAACCATTACTCTGGAATTAAAGTTGGCATACAGGTCTAACAATTATGTGTTTGCACAATGGGGCATGGTCTCCAGGACTTGCAGGTTCTATAATAATGAAGGATGGTGGGCACTGGGGTTGGCATTATGCAGGCAGCAGTCACCAAACTGAGGTCCTTGGTTAAGTCTGAGCTGTAAACCATTGAAGCTGGCTCTATGCATTGGTGTTATTATTATTATTATTATTATTATTATTATTATTATTATTATTTAAGAAAACAGATTGTGAAATTGCCCCTGGGAAATTACTAGAACATTTTTCTTGCTTATTTCCAACCTTGCTTTCATGAGGGAAAGACATGGAAAAGAACACACCCATTTTTCCATTTGCACTTATTATTTTTTTTTCTGAAGAATATAGCAGTTAAAAAAACCCTTATCTCAAGACTTTGAATTCTCTTAACGAAAGCTGATTGATTCAGTTTGGTGTGATGCAAAGGATATTTTTACATTAAAAAAATATTATTTCTAAACTACAGTGAGTCTAATAAAATTTAAAAGCAAAATAATCTCCAGGCTTCAAAGTCATTGTGTTTTCTAATTAAAACAAAGCTAACTTTTAAAGGAGGGAAATCATGCTCTCAAAGCTATAAACAGTGAACTACAGAAAATCTACAGATTAAAATTGTGTACCCAAAGCAATCATGAAAGGCAGTTATTTTCCAATCATTTCCCATTTATAAGTGCTGGAAAATTTTGAAAACTTAACCTACTTTGATAGGAATACATATGTTAAGCCAACTTTTAGATTGATGTTAAGAAATACTTCTCTTGCCAGGCATGCTGGCCCACACCTATGACCCAGCAACTTGGGAGGCTGAGGCAGGAGGATTGTAAGTTTGAGGACTGCCTGTGCAGCTTATGGAGGCCTTATCTCAAAAGAAAGAAATAAAAAGGGTTGGGGATGCAGCTCAATGGGCCCTTGGGGTCAATCCTAGTACCAAAAGAAAAGAAAGGCTTTTTTTTTAATCTGGAAAAGATAAGTCATTTGTATTTTATCCTAAATCTAGAGGCCATGTAGGTACTGGAGAAGACTGAAGATTCCAGAATCCAAGGATCCATATTCCAACCTGGCTGTGTGGTTATTTAACACCCCCAGCAAGACTCCCTTTTCTGGCAGCAAAGGGTAGCAATGGTCTGACCCCAGGAGAACATGGGGCAGCAACATGCAGCTTTCAGACACTCCCACCACACAGGAAATGTTAATGTCACATTAATGAGATGACAAATCCCAAAAGATCATGTCTTGAGTCTCTGGGCTCCTTACAAAGGCAGTTTTTCCATGAAGGGGATTGAAAGTCCCTGTAGGCCACCACCACAGCACTGAGGTGAGGTTCCAACCCCACCATCACCAAGAAGAGTGCAGTTACCAAGCCTCAATGTGTACAGGGCCATGAACACGCAGTTCTGCAGCAGTCTACCTCCATTTCTGGCCAAGGTCTACTTTCCCTGAACAATGACATGTGTGAACTTGCTGTTCCAGAAAATAAATGTGTGTCTCTCTCGTGACTTCTAAAAGCAACTTTAGTAAGTTAGTGGGGAATAAACTGAGTGCCTGGAGAAGTCAAGGCCAGGCTATTTGTGAATCTTAATGAGCACTAATTAAAGGTCTTACTCAGGGAAAAGGAGTGGGAGATGAACAAAAACAAAGCCAACCTGCCAGTGACTACAGATCCCATAGACATGAGCTATGATTGTTGGGGTCATTAGCAGGCATTCTGACCAGCATTATTCATGAACACAGAGTGGGTGAAATTATACCCTCTATTTAAATAAAGTCGACCATAAAACAGATATAATTCACAAAGTGGTCATTTTTAAAAATAGAAAATTGAATTTTAAATCAGCATTTTAATGGACCAGTGATCCAAATATTAAGTTGATAATCAGGCCACAGTGCTTTGCATGAGTACCTAGAAATATTCTTATAATTCTATAATGATCTACAAAATGTCAGAAAGTTCTCACGCTCAGAAATTATTGGCCCAAGTAGAATCTTAAACTCACGGTGCTGGAGGGAAGTTCCAATTTGGCTTAAATCAGTGGTTCTCAACTGGGGGTAATTTGCCTTTGTGGGAACTCTGGCCATGCCTGGAGACCCTTCTGTCTGTTGTTGGTAGAGGCTGTGCTGCTCAATGCCCCATAAAGTACTGGACAGTCAGGCCCCTGCACAGAAGTACCTTCCCTAAAATAACAGGCTGAGGTTGGAAAATCCTAATCTAGATCAATCTTCCTCTCTTTATCCAACAGAGATGCCAATACTGGCTTTTAAATGGCCCACAAGTTAGTTATCCATCTAAACAGAGCTTTTCCTAGCTAGGCTTTTCCTTCATTCCCACCTGACCACCCACTTTCCTTCAATCTATCACTCAAGATGTATTAAATGCCTACTATGAGTTTAGCACTGGAGATACAGCAGTGAACAAGGTAAAGAACCTTTCTCCTTCATGAGCACAGCATGGAAGGAAAGCAAATGCTAGAGAGTAATCATGTGAAGAATTATCATGGTGATAAGAGCACTCAATAGGGTGATCCAGGGCAATTTGACACCCCAGGTTCTCAAGCCACTTCTCCTGATGTAACACTAATATGCATCTAAATAAACTAAAGCCACTGTTGGAGACTAGTCATGGGTTCTGACAACCCCTACATGCAGGGTACCTTGCACTAGGTTGGAGGTAATGGTAACACCCTACTGGCTGGAGACTGATGGTGCGCTCAGCACCTCACTGACACTGTTATTATACTCAGCCCTCCCAACAGCATCAAGGGTAGGTACTATTGCCATCAAGGTCTTCAAGAGACCTCCACTTCTGGGTGAACAGACTGGCCTGGGGATATGCTGTGGTCTGTTGTGATGAAGCTGAAGTCTGAGAAAGGTGATTGCCTTTAACTTGCTCATTCACTGAGGGCCTCCTGGGTGCTGTACCATGCCTGGGGGTGGGAGTCAGGTTATCATTGGTGATCCACTGATTAGTCCCTACCCTTGGGGAAATGACAAGGGACCAAAAGGTAGTTCAGGACAAGCAGAAGAGCATGGCACATACTCATGGGCAATGCTATCATAAGCCATGTTTAAAAGGAACAAGTGGCAAAGATCTGCATGTATATTTGATTTGTAGAATCATTTGTTCAAAAATGATAGACACTAATATATGTGGCTACTAAAATTAAAAAAAGCTAAAAATCTGGCTGTTGAGTCTCACCAGTCCCACTTAATGTGCTCAACAGCCAGCTACAGCCAGTGCTCACCACACAGGATACACAGATACAGGACATCTCTGCTGCCACAGGAAGGTCTAGCAGTCAGCAGTGTCTTATGCTTATCTTTCCCAGGGTGACTGTCATTGCCCATAGTTTGGAACTTGAGGACACCTTTGACTCAGGCTTGTTTTGGGAGGGAATAAGGGAACTGAGGGTCTCTCAGACTCTCAGACCCCCAAGGACTACAGAGCTATAATCCAGAAATCAGGTGATTTTGACCCAAGAACTGTTTTTAAGGACTAAAATCAATGGCTCCATTTCAGAAAGAAATGAAAGACCTATATCCCAAACCTTAGTAATACTTCCCCAGGCCCCTGAAACAGTACTTTTCCTTCCAGAAATATATTTCTTAGAAATAATCATGGACATGCACAAAGTTGAAGACATTCAGGGGAATGATATTTAAAGTTAGGGGAAAACTGGAAATCCACCAAATGCCAAACAAGAGCTAAAACACAGTCATGAGACTACAGCCAAGCTTCGAATGCAATGTTGTGCCATCGTCTTGACTTGTGTCAATGCACGTTAATTTAAAAAGCAGATTACAAAACTGTTTGCATATTATGATCTTACTTTTGTAATATATGCATGTACATAAAGAAAGTGTGGAGAGCTATAATGCAATTGATGTGTCGATGACCCACCTGGCTGACAGGGTCAGAATGGTATATTTTTGTTTGTTTGTTTTACTTAACTACATTTTCTTTTCTTTCTTTCTTTCTTTTCTTTTTTTCAGTGAGTAAATCTTTTCTTGTTCAAAGCTATCTTCAAAACAAAGGACCAGCAAGTAGGGATTTGCTCAGTCCCTTAGAGGCCACCCAGCTGGAACCAGGAGGTCTCTTTTGGCTAGTGGCGCCCCCACCATGCACAGTTGCTGCTCCACCCACCAAGCCTTGCAGCCCATCTCTTCCTGTTGCCCACTGTCCACACGGGTTCATTAGAAGGAGCAGCAGAGGCAAATCAATAGTGTGGCTGCAGTTCCGCCTCCACCAGTGGGTAACAGAGGGACCTGAGGACATGACGCCATCATTAGCCAAATCAGTCCATTAATAACTGACCATGAGTAGCCCAGATGAAATGACCCACAGGCCCTCCCTGTTTTAGCAATATTTCCCCTAAGTTCTGTTCCTACCCAAACATAGCTGGTACTTCTGCCCAAAATCACATGCATTATTCTTTGGCATGTGTGAGGCTAAGGTGAGATCCCAGCCCAAGGCTTACTGAGTGAACTTTCTGTGGTGATGGCAACAGATTAATCTGCACCATCCAGTAGAGTAGCCACACGTGGCTACTGAGTAGTCAAAACGTGGCCAGTGTGCTGCAGCAGATGAAGTATTTATTTAATTTCAATTAATTGAAATGCAAATTTTAATAGCCATATGTGATGGTGGATACTTTACTAGGGATTGCAAGGCTGCAACCTGAACTGAGCTTCCAAGTAGAAGCAGGAAGGACCTTTTCCTGGCAAGGAGGGTGACGTTCGATACAGCTTGGAAACATGCTGAATTACAAACCTTCATTTATCTCTGCTTTGTTTCAAAGCAAAAAAGCATAAAGCTCGGGATAACTGAAACATTGTTCAAGATAACAGGAATATATTGGAAAGACAACCAAATTTTTTTGTTAAAGGTAAAGTCGAGTAAGAAGATGCGACCTAGGACTGGGGTCAGGGCCACTGAGGCAGCATGAAGAGGAGGGAGGGTCCTGAACAGGACAGATCATCGGCCCCAGGATTGAAGACATGCTCCAGTGATTTGACAGACACCGGGCCAACCCGATCTTTTTTAGAAATCCATTTCCTACTAAACTTGATAGGCCTGCAACTCCCCTGGAATGCAAATGTAGCAGAAATGCCACAGATTTCCGGCTAACCCACCTCGAGGCATCAGAGTTGGGTGTTCTGTAGTGCCCGCCTTTCCTTGGATGGAAGCGGCAGATGGCTTTTGGCCCACCATGTCTCTGCCCACCAGGGTGATGCTCGATTTGGAGAGCTGAGGATACACCTGTTGTCCAGGTCTGGAGATGACATGAGTTATGAAGTCATGTCCAGAGCCAAGAGGCGATATGCCATAAGAGGGCACAGAATGACAAGATGATGTGGTGAAGGTCACAGGGGAGGCCATGGGGCCAATCTTCAGTTTGGGGCAGATTTTTGTTTATTTCCTAAAGAAAGATGTTGCTAGGTGGTTGGGGGAGTGGAAGATTTGGGGCTGTTTGCCCCTCACTTTCCAAAGCATTTTTTTATGTAGACTGCAGGTTGGAGTTTCAGATAAAAAATAACTAATTTTTAAGTATTAGCAAGCCGAGGTAATGCTTAGTACATACTTATACTAAAGTAACAGTAATGGCTTATCTGAAATTTCAACTTATATTTTATCTGGCAATTCTATTTATGAAACACCAGGCCTGAGAGATTTTGGATCAGAAAAAACCTCATGGTTCAAGAATGCCACCTACTTAATCACCCCCTTGCAGATTTCCAAAGATAAGAACATTTTCAAAGCTCTGAAGAGTCCTGCTGCAAACACTTCAACTCTTTTTAACACAATACTTTCCACACTTCTGAGTGGTCTCAACGCCAGCTCCAGGGTCAGAATGCATGCATTTAAGTGCAGGATTCACAACACAGTGGCTGTATAAGCTAAGTTATCACCAGAGCACTGGATTGGGCATCTTCGAATGAGGGTGGTCATAGCACTGACCTTACCATGTGACAGGGTGAGAATTAGGTGAGTACTCATCAGGCATCTAGCCCAAGCCAGGCTCAGGTAAAAGGTTCATGAACATTAGCTTTAATCGTCACACCAGAGACCTGAAGCTTTCTGTGCAATGCTACTGTCCCCTAGGGGAACCAAACATGAACTTTGGTTCTGCTGAAGATAGAGCAGGAAGAGTATTGGCTTAGTCCAGCACCAAAGCCCCTTTGCTGTCAGGCTGGGCTGCCTTGAACCCAGTTCAGCATGGTTGATGGAACGAAGACTCCAGGTGCAGCAGCAGGGTCAGTGGATATAATCATCCAAGGAAGCTGAGCCCTGCCTTGGGAAGCCACTGGCTGCTGTGCATCTTTGCTAGACTTACCATGACAAGGTATTAATCACCCAGCTACTAAACCAACAGAAATGCCACCTCACAGTCCTAGAGTTCAGAAGCCTGAGATTGAGGTATCAGCAGGGTTGGCTCTGAGGGCTTCCAGTGGTTTCTGGCAACCTGTGGCTTTCTTTGGCCCACCGATATATTATTCTGATCTCTGCTTTCCTCTTCACAGGATGTTTTCCCCACGGGTGCGTCTATCTCCCAATGGATCTTTTTCATACAAAATCAGTCAGATTGGACTAGGTCCCATCCTAATGACTTCAGTTTCACTTGATTATATATTATGACCTTGTTTCCAAATAAGGTCACATTCTGAGGTCTTGGGGACTAAAAATCAACGTGTGGGATTTTTGGAGGCCTCTAGTTAGCCCAAGGCTGCCACCTTCTACCATGGAGTTAATGCCAGCCTTGTTCACCACACAGAATTGCAATGAGGTTAATAAGGCATCGTGGAGGAAGAGATGCTGAGAAAGTTGATGGCACTATAAAAATGTAAGTTAAAGGTTTAATTTCATATGTTGATCTGCTCTTGAAGCAGTATTCAAACCTTTTCAAGCAAGACGCCAGGAAACTGTTAATCTTCTCATAATACTGCCTGAAAATTTACAGCTAGGGACTCCCCGCTTCAGAAAGACAAATGGGTCCTGAGGAAATGGGAGACGCTTGCCCAGAGAAGAGCACACTATTTTCAGTGTCACTAAATTTCTTGATGGCATACAGGAAAGTGAGACAGAAACAAGGAAATGAAGATGCAGGCACAGATATCTTGAAATTTGCTGTGTGCTTATCTCGGGCCAGCCATTGCATTAGCACAGGGCTCACCAAATCTTAATCTCAGAAATGGAGATTATTTATGATCAGCCTATTTTTCCAGAGTGGGTGACCTTATTAGAAAAGATTCCTTTCATATGAAAAGGCCAGTAAGGCTGGAATGGGGGAGGTTGGGTGGCAGGAAAGAGAATCCAAATGAGTAGAAATGAGGGAAGAGGGCTAAGGGGAGGATCTGCCAATTTTGTCATTTGGGATGATGC
Source organism: Urocitellus parryii (assembly GCF_045843805.1). NCBI lineage: Eukaryota > Metazoa > Chordata > Mammalia > Rodentia > Sciuridae > Urocitellus > Urocitellus parryii. The sequence goes on from NW_027551773.1 coordinate 227,216, forward strand.
TGGTTCAGTTCTCTTTATGGTTTTTGAAAAATTAGTTAACAGTGACAGCCATCTTAGAAAATCCCATCCAATCAGGAAATGAACTTATGCCTCTGTCTCCTAGGCCTCTCCTCCATGGGGGCACTGGGTAATGTGATGTCTTCTTGGATTCCCATTTCACTCCATCATCAAGAAGCCTTTACAATGTAGACCATTGCAGGAATGAATGCTTAGACATTATGCTTTTTTAAAAGGGAATTTGTCCAGCAATCTGAGAAGTAAAATTTCGTGCCTCCCACTAAAATGTGCTTGGAGGAATACGTTCAAAGCTCCCACAATTTTAAGTATGAAGAGAGTTACCAGGAAAACCTCAAAGGCTGATGAAGGGATTTGAGGAAGACTAGGGAGTGAGTTCCTCCTGCCTGCCAAGTGAAAGAAGAGCTCCCACTGGAGAATGGGTAGAGGCTCCCTAGCTGTCTTCCTGTCCAGGCACCTTGGTCTCCATTCCTATGCACCTGGATCTCTCACCATCCCTGACTTCTGTCCCTGTCTACAGTGTGACATCAGTTTTGAGAAAGCAAGTGTCAGTTATGGAGGGTGGAGCTGGAAAAAAAATGATGTTTTTCTCTCTAAAGGACAAATCAAGGCAAAAATAACTAAGGCAGTTTGAAGTAGCATGTTTTAGAAGGGCTTGCCCTATCTTGAATTAAGACCCATTATAAATCTGTGAGTGGTGGGATAATGTGGCACTGTCACAAAATTCAACACAGAAGATGGTTTCAAAGCAAAGTGGTGTACACATCAGAACTTCATATCACAAAAAGGCCCTATCACAAAACTGGGGACAGTGGATCCTTAAGAAAATATTCAGAAGAAAAATGAATTTGGAGGATAAAAATTCAAAACGGGACTTTAAATAATCCATCGAAATGAATTATAGATGGACTGAAGAATCCGATGTGAAAAAGAAGCCATAACCATTTAGAAAACAAAGTTTGTTTGAACATGCCTCTGATCTTGGATTATGTCAAGGACGTTAATTGCATAAATAAGGGAAAACATGAAGAAAAATGGTGGCATGTCTGACTAAGGATTTTAAAAACTCAGTGTCACAACAAATCAAACAAAAATAATTCAAATAACAACTTGTAAAAAATAGCAACAGACGTACAGCAGGTGAGAGATTAATATCCACAATAAGCAGCGAGTCTTTACAAATCCACAGGGAGACTGTTGACACTCTGTAGAGAAAGGGGAGGGGCCCAGCAGGCAGCTGCTGCTGAAGACCCAGGGCAAGGGCAGAAACAAAGAGCTGGCAATCTTTTATAAACAGCATAAAAAGTAATGGAACCTTGTCATTTTAATGTAACAAAGGGACAGACTTAAGAAACTCAGCACTTAATGCCGGAGTGCAAAGGGTACACAGGACCTGCCCTGTGCTCTAAGCAGGGAATCAAGCTGAGTGGCATTTCTTTGTAAAGAATTTTGATATTAAGAAATTGGATAACGGTGGACCGTTATCTATGTGTCAAAACTATATTCACAGAATTTTTAGAATAATGAATTATTGGTGGAACCCAAATATACAACAATAATGGAAAGTTTCAAGATAGTTCAAAAGATTTTTTTTTTAATGTGGACATTAAATACCGTGATTTGGAAGCACCCAATGAAGAAAGCATTCCCACAAAATAAAGTGAAGTGTTTCAAAGCAGCAATACGATCTGAATACATCACTTGATCCTATATAAGCATGTATTTGAACGTGTGTATAGATCATAATATTTAAATATATGTACACACATGCATATATAATAAATTTAATGGACACCTGTGGATAGAAACAAATAGATGCAAAAATAGCAAAATGTCAGGCTATGTCTGACTAGTAAATATAAGAAATAGAAAGTCAAGCCATCTGTTTTTGGAATACAGACTTAATTGGATCCAATTGTAACCATTTTAATTATAGTTCTTTCCTTTGCCCACCCCAATTTTAAAATTAGCCAATTATATAGATTGTACTCCTCCAATCAGGGCAAAGGGAGGCACTGTGTTAGGTATATAACCAGGTGGGCTGCCCACCAGGCCCCTTGCTCGTCAGGTTCCCTAGCTCACCCTTCTGGCAGAAGTAAAGTTTGCCTGCCCCCCCTACTTTGGACCACATATTGGATTTCTTGCAGCGGCTCATATTTCTAACTTTAACTTACAAGCTAATTTTATTTTCTTATTTATTTATTTGTTAACTAATAATAAGCATGTTTTACTTTTACAATCAGAATGAGTTAATTGGAAAAGAAAATACTAGAGTCAGCACCTTGGGTAGTGTTGATCTGTCACTGGATACACATTTATGAAATGGCCACTCTTCTTAGCATTGGGCCTAAGGGTAGAGGCAATTGAACAACTTTTGTTGGGAAGAATGCTATGTTCATTCACAATATTCATATTTTTAGATGACAACAACCATTGAATGGGCATAATGCTCAGCAAAGGTATTTGACAATGGGAACTAGAGGAAGGGAGAATGTTAAACAGGGTAGTTGGGGACAAATGAAGGCAAATGAGGCTTGGCCTGTGAGGAGGTTGGTGGGACAGCTCTAGCGGCAGGGGCACGGGAGGATTCAGAGAACTCACACAGGTACCCAGTCCAGGAATAAGACCCACTTTGGGGAGCAGATCCCCCCAACTCTTAACACTTGTTTTTCTTAAGAAGGGCATGTTTCATTACAAACAAAAGTCGAGTACCCCATCCATCGCAGCCTAAGTCAATAGCAGGGAAGAATCACTGTGAGGACATTTGCCAGTGACTGTGTGCTAGCCCTTGTGGGCCCAGGGAGATCATGGCGGCTCCAGGCAGAGTCTGCGGTGTTTCCTTACACCCCACGTTCATTTTCATGAGAATTCCCACTTGTTGAAATAACCATGCAATAAACAGGCATCTTCAAGGCCATGGATGCAACTGCTTCATTTGTACAGTTTTAGGGAGCTTGTTAGGTGTGCAGAAGGCAATTGCTCTATGTTTTCATGGGTTTGCAATACTGCAAATGTGTTTCTGTGAAGAGCAGTGAAGTGTGTGTTCCTGTTTCATCGCAAAGCTAAAAACATGCCTTTTGTACGGAAACAAGGTGGGCAGGAGCCCCGACCATAGTCTCTGACCTTGGAAGGAGGAGAGGGAGGAATCTGGTGGCTAGTGACTCATGGAGGCGCAGAGGCTCAGTTTCTTCCTGGTCATCTTGGCCCAGTTACTCCTCCAGTCAAGGCTGACCATCCTCAAAGCCCATTTCTGCTTAAGCCCCTTCTCCCTCCACCACATCTCTTAAACACCACTGAGAGATTTCCAGGAAGCAGGTCTGGTATCTCCCAGGTACTTGGGCAGCACCTGGCTACTTGCTCACAGCATCTGGAAATCACTCCCATACTGCTGTACTGCTAGGGATCAACTGCTGTAAAGGGGCTCGCCAGGGACATTTTCTTGCCCAAAATACACTTGAAGATTCAGGCCCCAAAGGTCTGTGGCTAATGGAAGATGGAAACTTTCTCTGGCAGATAATGCACACCCCAACTTCCATTTTTCTCCTTTAAACACTGTTGCTTTGAGCTCAGCGCCGTCTCCCTGGGCTGCTCTAGGACCACCCAGCTCCTGACTACTTATTTCAGCTGCTGCTGGGTCTCCTGCCTCCTACAGAGAGATCTTGCCACATCCACAGTCCTCATCATTGTTCTGTTTCCCTCTGGGAAAAGAAGGTAGGGACAAAAAGTCCTCATTTCTAGTTTCTCTTCTCTCCTAAATTTCAGGTCTCTAATTCATGGCGTGAGGTCGCATTGGCAAGTAAAGCTCATTTCTAAGCTGCCTTACAAACTACCCCTGCCCTGTCTCCTCCTCCTCCTCCTCCTTTTTTTTCCAGCTTATTTTTATCTCACTGATATTTGCTTCTGGCCCTACCTTCCCTGTGGGCTTGAATCGCCAATTCCAGGTCTCCCCATCTCGGCACCCCTGCTCCACAGCTTTCCAATACCTCACCCTCAAGCCTCCCTTGACATCTGCCCTGAGTGCCTTCCAGAAGACATCAATACTCTCTGCCTAGTAAAAAGTATGCTATGGCCAAGAGCAAATTAGAAACGGAGGGTTAAACCCAGCCTCTTCTGCACTCAGCGAATCTTAGAGTCCCCAGGGTTCTCCATGTGGGTTGCACCCTCCCAGAGGGGCAGGGGCCAGGCAGGGTCTCGCCACTGTGTGTGCAGAATCCTTTGTGAAGGGCTTTTGGAGGGATAGTTAGGGGGAGACTCTGGGTCTCTAGGGTGAGCCAAGGTGTGCCACCGGTGTATGGCATCTTGTGGGGCGTGGCCATTTTTCTTGGCTCCCAGCCCTTCTTCTCTAGGGATTCCCAAATCCCCCTAGGCCAAGTTCAGCCCACTCTTTATGGTCCCCTCCTTCCCACTGAGAACCCACACACACTCTGTGTGAGACCACAGCCTGCCTGGGCACAGTGTATGCTGTCAACCCCAAGCCTTCAGAATCTGGCCACCAGCTGTGTCTTTGCTTGGGCATCCTGGGTATCCTGGGCAAGCAGCTTGAGCTCTCTGAGCTGCAGTTTTCTCATCTGTAAGATGGGAATAATAACAATAGCCACTTCAAAAGGACATTAAATGTGGGCATTTCTGTGGTGCTCAGTGCACAGCAGTCATTCAGCAAATGGTACTGGCTGAGAGGAGTCTCTGTCACTGGTTGTAGCTGTTATTTTCCATTTCCACCAGAGTCAAGTTGTCATTCCAACTAGATTACGAGCCCAGATCCTGTTAGACCCACTAGAGGAGACTAGTGACCATAATTCATGCCCCCAGACCTCAAAGGAAAAGGAAACTGGTTGTTCCTAGCTCAGAGTAGCTGGAGTGAGACCTCTATGGCCCCCTTGGATTCTCCCAGCAGCCCCAGCCCACATCTCATGACTTCCTGGAATTGTAGGTGGGCCCACTGAGGTCCCCGTCTCTTCTCTTACCAACCAGTTTTCCTGGTCTTTCAGGAGTCACTTGAGACAGCAGGAGAACTGAGAGAGAAGGCCATCTTCGAGGGGTTCCGGCAGCTGGGGGCTGCAGGCCCACCCCAACACCACCCAAAGGAATTCAGAGAAAACCCAAAGCAGAGCTAATGTGTCCCACTCCCCCCGGCCTCCTTTATAGGAGAAAGCACCAGACAACTCAGTGAGATGGTGACAGGGAGCTGGGGGTGGAGGCACCTGGGGTCCATCCCTAACCAGACAGAGCTAATCCTCTAATCACACTCCTTTCACCTGTTTGGTGCTAGGCACTGAGTTGTGTGTGTTCCCAGCATCCTTTCATTCAATCTGTTTTTCAGAGAGAGGCTAAGTAACTAAGTCAAAGTCACACAGCGGTGCATGGTGAGCTGCTGTTTAAATCTGGAGAGTCTGAAATCGTGAGCCCTGCTCTATGTGTGCAGGGCTTCTAGATGTTTGTGACAAAGACTCAGAGGAATAAACATCACTGCCCAGACTCTGGTTTGGGGTTTAAGTAATATTTTATTCAAGAGCCAGAGGGACTTGGTGACCTATTATTAACACTATATGTGACTGTCACTAAACTCCCCAGCACTCAGTGTCCCCACTGGAAGTTCAAGATAACAATGGCTGCTTCTTAGGGGCCACAGAGGATTATATGTGATGAGAATCTACAGCACTCACTCTGGCTCTTCAGCCACCTGCCCTACAATGCTTGGCTAAATCCAGGACTTTGGGATCAGGTTGTTGGGTTGTCACTTCATCCCATCAGTTACAGGGTGGGAGTATAAAATACAGGTGATGACTGTCCTCCTTGTAGTTTGGGGTGATTACTAAAGTAGGTGATTGCAGAGGGCTTGGTATGGTGTGTAGCACGTGGTACACTTTTCCTTCATAATAAATATATGGGATTATTGTGAGGAGGAGGTGGAAGAGGAGAAGGGCTAAGTTAGACTGGGTGAGGCTATGCTACGAAATAAAAACCCAGATCCAAGCAGAGCTAAATCTCAGAGGCTTAAAAAACAAAGGTTTTCTTCTATCTTGCTCGCACTGTGAGTTCAGGGGGGCTGGAGATATATCTTATACAACAGCTGAAGAATCCTTGCTGCTACCTTGTGAAACATGACCATGGTCGCCTGCAGCAGGGAACAGAAGGGAGATGAGGTGCTTTGGCCAGAACTAGTGAAATGGTGCCACCTGACTGCGGAGGAGCTGGGAAACAGCAGTGCGTGTGCCAGGGAGGAGCAGAGGACTGAAAGGTATCCCCTGGCTCTACTTCAGTGATGGTGATGAGGACCATAGCACGAGGTGAGGGCCACACAGCCTGGAGCCTTGCGCCAACAGGGGGTGACAACCACAAGCCACTTTAGTCTTTATGTCAAGCCGAGTGCAAGTCTCAGGGACACAGTGGGTCAGAGGATAGGTGTGCCCAGGGAAGGGCTGGACCCCATATCAAATCTAGAAATAGAAAGTTAGGGATCCAAGAGGGTTCCCCACACAGGGAGTGTGCTGGACTTTGGAGAGGCCCCAGGTAGATCTGTAAGTTAGGAAATTGGGTCTTTATAAACCGTTCCTCCAAGTGTGGCTGCAGACCCCTTCCAAGGCAATCAGCTGGGGAGGTGGTCACGATGTAGAGCCCTGACTCAGCTCAGACCTGCTCAAGCAGAATCCATGTGTGTGCTGGGTGGGGAAGGTGGTGGTGGAGGTAGGGTCTGGGGTACCCAGTTTAGCAAGCTCGATGGTGACCTCCAGGTGATCTGAGTTTGATAAGCACCTAAGTAGATACCCCATGGGTGTCCCCCTGACTCTCGGGAAGCCCTTCCGTGCCTTGCTTGCCTGACCCCCTATGCTGGGTAGGGGAATTGGGCTTTCACATTTGAGACAGAGTCAATTTCCAGCTTCATCATTCATTTGCTGTGCATTCATTCCTAGGCAAAGCACTCAGAGCCTCCTAGATTCAGTTGGCTCCTCTGTAAATGGTACACAGTAAATGGCCTAGTACTCCACTGGGAGGATTCAATGGTATCATGTTAAAAAAAAAAAGCCTGAAGTTGATGGTGGCAATGATGCTAATGATGATGTCAGGGTGACAAAAGCTTCTCCTTGAAGCCCAGTCCTCACAAGTCATAGATGGAACACAGGATTATTTCTATTGTCTGTAAAAGAAGTCTGTACTTGATTATATGATGGGGAAGAATGAACACCATTAGGCCCCTGAATGTCACATCAGAGGTGCGGTTCTTGTTTAAAAACAAGACCTAATTCCTGGACAAAAGAATTAGGCTTTCCTCACTTCTAAACTAGAACCAGGAAGTGGAGAGAGAAAGCATCATTGACTTAAGAAAAATAAAATAAAGGGATTCCCATGTGCAGAAGGGAGTCCATTAATAAGGCTCTGACTGATCTTTTGCAGTGTCCCCAACTAACCACAGTGCCATATTTGATGTGGTATCTCAGGCTTTGGAAGCTTGTCTCTTGAGCAGATGTTTAGGTTGGCTTTCTTGTTAATGTAGTTAGGTGGGGACAGTGAAGTTGTAAGAGTGGCATAGATGGATGGGCAGGAAATCGAGAATGTGGACAGGGTGGGCCTCTTTTTGGGTCCATACATGTGCAAACTCATTCAGGGTCAGATGGGGGGTTCACAGAGGCCAGAGGTGGGGACAGGGGACAGCAGAGGGAAGAGCCACGCTGCTCAGGCTGGCCACTTAGACTTGTGGTGTCTAAAGTGCCTGTCCTTTAAGCTCCAAACTGCCAACAGGAATCCTGGTGATAATCTGCCTCCTCAGGAGGCCCCTTGTCCCACCCAGTGTGACTAGGGTCAGTGCTGCTCACTTGAAAACCACAGCCGACATTCGATTGCTCAGAATCCTGATCCTCCCTCTTCTCTTTACCCCATGCTCCTTCGCTGGGGAAGCTCAACGTGTACATTCTGAACACCGTGGGTCAGCTTCCGGTCTTCCACAGGAATCCCACATTTCATGGAAACCTGAGGACTTCAATAATGCCCTGGAGCTGATGATGGTCCCACATAGCCTCAGAAAATCCCAGGTGGAAATGGCATGGGAGATTCAAAAGCCTTCAGAGGAGTCACCCGTCTTCCTCTTGGGTACTGTAGGGGATGCCAGGCACCTGACACCCAGCCTGTGTCAGGAGCAAGTCTCAATTGCAGAGCAGGGACAGCCGTCTGTTTGGTGACCGCCTCGGTTGCCCAATTTCTCCTCCAATGGAAAAGCTCTCAGCATTGCGTCAAATTCTAGTAAAGGAGAGCAAATGTCCTGGTGGAATCAGACATGTAGTCCCGGGCAAACATTTGTATAGAGAGTGTTTTCTCACCTTGTGTTTAAAAACATCCTCGACATCCTTGAAAGCACAGGTTGCCATGGTGACCGTTGTTGTGCAGAGGAGGTTTCAAGCCTCTCCGAGCTCATCAGTTAACGCCAGCAGAACAGAGACTTTTGAAAATTGATACTTATAGAATATCACCCCCTTTCTCCCCTCCAGATCAGAAGTCACACCACTGAAGGCAACTGGAGGAGTTTATGGAATTATTAGTGGTGACTATCACTGTGGAACTGGCCTTTTGAAAGGCCACATAAGTGCCATTCTGGCCATATGCAAAATGCAGCCTCTGATCTAAGTCCACACCACAGGTCAAATCCATCTGCTAACATTCACAAGACTGAAGGCCTGCCACTCAAGTAATGCTCCTGCCTTCGTCTCCATTGTCACCTGTCTGTCCCTTTGACAACCACAAAACTCATTGCTACCTGCTTGGAAGCCACACTAACCAAACTTGTTTTTCTAAGACTTGGATTTTCTAGAGTAGTTTTAGGTTCACAGCAGAACAAGGAGGAAGACACAGAGATTTCCATATACCTCCAGGCCCACACAGCCCCCACCCGTCATCAAGGTCCCCACAGAGAGGTACTTGTTACAGGAGAAGAACCTTAACTGACTCATCGTTTTCACCCAAGGCTTTTGATACAGTTTTCTTGCAGAATTCATCATTGGCATCACGACACCCCATGGTCTTGCGATCCCCGAGGTGCTGTGGGTGGGTTGTGTAACAGATTTCAAAGCCGTGCACCCACCTGCTGCAGCCTCACCTGCTCCATAACTGTGCTGTTAACACACTGACCTAAATCAAGGTCATGCATGCTCAAATGAGAAATGAGACTTCTAGTCTTTTCAGTGACCACGGAGTCCTGGCATTCGAAATGTCTGTGTTTCTTGTGTCTGTTATAGACCTTTCATGTTAACATTAGCTCAGAAATCCACGGGAAGGACACAGCCTTCAATGTCCACTTTTTCACAGGTTTGAGTTTCCGAAAACCTAATTATCTTCCTCATAGAGACCCTAGTTCATCCTTAGACAACCACCCACCCCACAATGCTGACCCACTGAACCCACTAATTATTTAGGATGTATTTGTGACATATGAAAAGGTGCTTTGCCAAAATAAAGGTGGGGACTCAGCAGCTCTGTGGGAACACTCACTTTGTAATCATCTCTTTGGTCTTTCATTGGCTTTATTTTAAAATGATGGGAATGAATTTAACTCTACCAGAGTCACAGGAATTCATGATGCTAGAGATGGAATCAGCACACTGATGAATGGTCTATTTTTTCCAGGGTATTTTTAAAAGCCAGATTATTTTCAGTTCTCTACTTTGGGAAAATATGAGATTTTTACCAACATAGACTGAAAAAATAAAAAGTGGAGTACAAGATGTAGAAAGAAAAAGGAAAAATCAAAATATGAACGCATCAATTTCAGAATATCTGACTATCTAGGGATTGAGACGAAAACAGATTTGGAACTCAAGTGAGAGGAAAGGGATAAGATTCAGATTTGTGAATTATTAATATATACGTAGTAATGAAGACCCCAAGAATAAACGTATCATCCACGAAATGTGAACAAAACAGAGGAAGGGAGTTGGCTGCCCAGAGCCCAAAGGAAGCCCCGAAGTGGATTTTTCCAGGGCAAAAGCACCTCCAGTCATGCAGACTGAGGAGCCACTTCAGGAGGGGGAGCGATGGAAGCAGAAGCCAAGACAGAGAATGTTTTTCTTTAAAAATGAGATGAGAAGGATGCTTTCTTCCCCAGGAGGCGGTGAGCGCCTGTGGTAGAGCCAGGTTCTCTCCCAGATTGAAGGTCCACATTCACCCAGCTCTCTGCAGCAGAGAGGGCAAGCACAAAAGGGTCAAAGGTGTGGGGCACCTGCTGGACCCCTCCTCTAGGACCATCAGAAGGGGCGTCCAGGCCAGATCCCCCTTTACCGCTGGGCTATGTGATGTTACCCTGCTGGTCTTTTTGCATTTCCATAAAAAAAGCTCTAGTTTCCTTAAATGATGTGACACAGTTTTCACAATCAACTGCATTTAGACATTAAAATGCAATTAAAGTGTAACTATAATGTAAATTGGGTTAGCCTGAGAAGTTTCCAAAAATCTCTCTGATTCATCCAATCGGCCAAGATAGGAACTAGTCCCAAATGGGAGCTTCCCTGATCTCCTGCAGCTGCCACTCCATGCCCAGGCTGTGGGCACGGGTTCACTATGTGGCTGGGGCTTCTGCTCTGCAAGAGGACCACCCAGGAGAGAGAGACTGGTGGGTTATCTGCCACCATCTACTTGGTTGATCAGAATCACAATGCTGTCAATTATATGAACTGCATGACAATTAGGTATTAAAAAGTAATAAAAAAAGACTCAAATTAATCTCAAAAGTCAACTCCATGACAATCTGTGGAACCAAGATCCGATAATAAGAATCCTGATTTAGCACTATATTGAAAACACCACAGGGTTGTGAGTTCTGGCATCCACTGCCCTTGATGTGAAAAGGATGATAAATAAAAGAAAGAAAGTCTCCATCTGATTAATGATGATACCTTTGTTCAAATTTTAGAAAATTGTTCCTTTGAAGAGGGTGGTCAAAGGTGTGGGGCACCTGCTGGACCCCTCCTAGAGGAAGGAGGCAGCCTTATTTCCATGTGACACGCAGGAGTAGGGCCTCGGCTGCCATTCGAGAATGGACAATCTTGTTATTTATAATTGAATTAATTTTCTGGTGGATGTGGGGTCCACTCTTTCAATGGTGGTTTTCAATTTCCCTAATTTAAGATGAGGAGCTTAGTAAGATTTTCTTCCAGCCATTATTGTTAGAATGGAGATCAACCTTCTTCACGTATTAAAGGAAGCCAAAAAGGGCCTTTACAAATGAGGACATATTTTTGAATGTGCCAAATAGCACCTTTGAGGATAAATATTAGAAGCTTAAAGGTAAAAACCATCTCTGAGTCAAAATGACAGCCACACACCTGACCCACTAGAGTGCCTCAGTATGGAGAATTTACCCTTATTAGATACTCTTAATACCTCTAATAGCAACACTGCATTGCAGAGTTGATGATTGACAGTCACCAGGACTCAGAATGCTCTCAAAACCCACTCTGCTTAGTGCCCAAAGCCCATGACTTTACCTACCCTTCCTATTGCCCTCTTAGTTTGTTCAGCCAGTCACAAAGGGGTGAGCCCAGCCTGGGTCCTCTTGGACCCTGTGCCTGTCCTTGTCTCTCTGGCCCCTGGAGGAGTGAAGCCTGAGTCTCCTGCTGGCTCCAGGTGTCCATATTGATTCCAGTGAAGTCCCAGCCGTGGCTCAGATCAGGGTTAGAGCTCAGGCCAGAGCAGCAGTGAGAGTAACCAAGGTCATAGCTGCCCACCACCTCAGAGACCGATGGCAAGAGGACACCGAGGGGACATCTGAGCCCTCCAGAGTGACATGCACCTACCCAGGGTGGAGCGCCAGTGAGGAAAAGCCTGGAGAGAGGGCTCCTGCTGGTGCTAGAACTGACAGAAGGGGAGGACTCGAGGGAGGCTGTGTGTTCACGTTGACCATTTCTAGAACCCTCAGGGCATGAGCCGCTGGGAAAGATGGCAGGAGGAGGGAGAGGGGCAGCAGCATGGAGGCTGGGTCAGCGGTGATTCCAAGGGCCATGGGGACGCTTGGACGTGAGTCACTTCTAGGTCTAAGGGATGTTTAAGAGGTTTTACTTTATAAAAGTCACAGATGGTGGATGGAATGCAGCAGGCAGGTCCTGGAGGCAACAGGCCAAGTTAGAGGGTGCTGGGTGCCCTGAGCAGGGCGGGCCTCAGCTGGGTGGGGACATCCCAGGAGGGTGAAGGGGAGCAGGCCAACCTCTGGGGGTGGATCACACTTTCACATGTGTCGAAGGGCAGGGCCATTGGTTCTCCCATGTCTCTAATGTCACTTCTCAGCACTCTCCCTGTCATTGGAGTTCAGTCTCACTGGGTCTTTTTTTTTTTTTCTTTAACAACTGTGAACATATCTGCTTTTAAAATTCTCCAGGACTTCTTTTCCTCTTTGATACTGTAACTCCAGTAGTGTTGGGTTGCCAGGACTTTCATCTAAATCTTGCTTCCTTGGCTGCCTCTGTAGCTAGAGGTGCTCTCCAGGGGATCCTGTTTGGTTAATACAAGCAAGTATCTATGGGAGAGCTTCTGGAAAAATCTTTGCTTTTTCACATAAATAAAAGAACAGATAAAGTTGGCCTACCACCTTCCGTTTACTCTTGCCTGACCTTGGGAATGATGGCCTGAGCTGTGGCAGTCATCTTGTGGTCATAGGAAGACTGAAACCACAGAGATGTCTGATCTGACTTAGGTCAACCAGTTAAAGCTCCTTCCTCTGGGATTCTTGCTATGGGACATAAGAGGCCTCATTTCACTAACCATGTGGTTGAGTTGCTCAACCACAAAAACCCTCTGCCAATGCCGTCCCTCCCCTGGTACATTCTGCAGCGGAATGCACTGCATCAGCAAGGGCAGAGCACACATTGGTCTGGGAGCCCCTGTGCTCCCAGGGCCTAGAACAATAACTGCTCCATGAAGAGTGACTGAACCAGAGGGTGGATGAGGGAGAGGACAAAGTCCAGGGTGACCAGGGGTCTAGAATCATGCCTTCAATCTGTAGCTGTTCCTCCAGAAAACTGAACAGCTACAGGGGAGGAAGGCCAGGCAGGGCCCGGAGTGAGACGTGCCAGGAATGCTCCTAGCACAGAGACTTTCAAAGCTCCTGATTTTCACAATTTCATGCCCTCTCTGGTAATGATTTTCTCCTTTTCATTAAGCTTGGTGGAGTCATAACTGTTGGGTTTCAAGCAATAAAATCAAACCAAATGGTGCTGCTGCCCAAGTCCCCACGATGAGCAGCAGGCAGCCGACCCAGCAGCCTTGTGGCTCGTGGCACCCTGACAAATACCCATCACGGTGATGAAAACGGCACTGGCCGCCTTCCTGCTCTGGGCTTCATCCCCCTTCATGTGGATAAATACATCCAAGGAGCAGCATAAGGGTGCAGACCCCAAATTGAATCTAAGTCCCTGAGCTTGTACCAGCAAGGGCAGGAGCGAGGGCCTGCATTCGCAGCAAGGGCCATCTGCATGGCCAGCCCCACAATGCCAAAGTGGGGTGGATCACGTTCCCACACTTATTCTCCACTCTGTGTGGAGAGCTGGGCCCCACGGCCCCAGAGAGCACAGGGAACGGGGGACTGCAGCTGAGACCTGGGGAGGGAAGGCCACTCCTCTCAATGTGCTGCAAACAGGGTGCTGCTCTGGAAATAGATGACTGGTTGGACACTCCCAGCCCAGGCAGGGAACTCCTCCTGACAGCTGGGGACATGTATGAATTTTCAGGAAAATTGAGCCCTGAACCAATTAAAAAGTAGACAAATAGAAAATAGTTAGTCAAAATGTATCTTTTTTTGCCTAGAACTTAAGAGATGCACTATAAAGTTTTTAACAAAATAAATGTATCTTTCCTGAAGATGCCATGTTAGATACTGTCCCCCAAAGGGGGAAAATAGCACTTACTGGCTCTGGAGGTGACCACTGGCAACTTCATCCTGTCCCCCCAATCCTGGAAGGGCGGTGTTACTAGCCTGATCTCATGTAATAAGCAGGACTTGGAGGGCTTCAGGCCATGTCCAAGAGTCAAACTGCTGGTCACCAGACCGGAATCCAAATGCAGGTGTGGCTCAGTCCCTCAGGATGCATCTGGATGGGGGCATGTCCGCCTAGGGCATCCTGCCTGCAGCTCCCCAAAGCAGTGAGTTCTAAGGGTGAGTTCAACTTATTAGAGGCAGGTGGAGGGCCAGCAAAGTGAGAGGCAGCCAAGAAAGCCTGGAAATGGAGGAGGAGATGGGGAAACCTGAAGGAAACCCAGAGATCCACAGCAGAAGAAGAGGCCAAGGATACAGCGTCCGATCTCAGCTGCCCCTGCCCGAGAGTGCAGCAGAGTTCTGTGGTGATGGTTAACATGCTAAAAGCCTCCTCTGACTCCTAGATGGGTGTGTTGATTTCGGTTTACATTAAGACAGGGAACGACTGCATGAAACCACCGTATGAAAATATGGGCACATGCAAGGCTCACTCCGTAAGAGCATTTCTGCCTCAGTCACCTGTAATATTGACCTCAAGGACCATCCTCTGCATGGAGCTATCTGCAGGGAGTGCACCCACCTGCAAAACATCCTTCCTGTAAAGTGTTGTGTCCTATGAATTATGTGACGATGGCATAAATACATGATCAGATATTACACTTAAATTTCTGAGACTCCTTCAAATGTATCCTTTCTCCTATCCCATTCCTCATTTTATCTGTTAACAGTGATTGATGTAATGAAATATTTTTATCAATTCCCAAATTAATAGTTCTGTTCAGCATGTAGAAGGATAGATACCCGCACCAGCAAGCAGAGGTGAGGGTGTAAGTCCCCCTGCCCTTGATGTGCAGTATGGGCAGAGACCCTGCAGCTGGCCTTTTCTGGTGATTTGCTTGTTCATTCGTCCTTCTAGCTAATATTCATTGGGATCCGAGTCTGCCAGGTCTAGACGGGTGCCCGTGGCCCAGGCAGTGGGCACCTGCTGACTTGGGTTTCCAGCATGGTGGGGCAAAAGGCTACAGGTGGTCAACTGTAATGTCCAGTGTGGCCAGTGCTCTGAAGCCCCACCTAAGGAAGGACAGCTCAGAGGAGTACACAGTCCTCATGCCAGCAGGGGGTTGACCGCTGAGTGTGGCTATTGACTTGGGAACATGAGTGGAATCTTGACCAGGAAAAGGAAACAGGTCTTCACTTGGACAGAGTGCCTGGGTCTTGGGATCCTGAACTTTTCATTCCATGGCTTATAAAATAGCCAATTAAGTTAAATGAAAGCCTGCTGAGAACAAGGTGTTTTTTCTAACTTTAGCCAAGATTCCCACAAAACTGAGAGATCTCTACACCTTTGGGATGTTGGAGTGGAGAGGGGGCTGGAGCAGAACCTGTTTCCTTGGAATGGACCCCAGAAGCCTGGACATGGATGGACACCATGAAGGCCACAGCCAATCTCTCCAGTCCTCGTGGCACCAGGTTCTTAAGGGATCCAAGTTCAGGGAGCAGGTCCTACAGTGGCTTGCCTGGGCAGCCATGTCCCTGAGTGGGAAAAGAACTGGAAATCTATCCATCTATCTATCTATCTATCTAGTCTATCTATCTATAGATATAGATTTATATTTAATATAAATATATATTTTATTTATTTCCCTGAATGGAAAAGAAACTGTGTGTATGTGTGTGTGTGTGTGTGTGTGTGTGTCTGTGTGTGTGTGTTTGAGTGTGTGTGTATGTGCTTATGGGTGTGTATTTTTGGTATTGAGGATTGAACTCAGGGGCACTTAACCACTGAGACATGTCCCCAGACTTATTTTGTATTTTATTTAGAGACAGGGTCTCATTGATTTTCTTAAGCCCTCCCTAATTTGCTGAGGCTGGCTTTGAACTCACAATCCTCCTGCTTCAGCCTCACGAGCTGCTGAGATTACAGGTGTGCACCACTGCTCCTGCCTTGGTGTGTGTGTGTGTGTGTGTGTGTGTGTGTGTGTGTGTGTGTGTATATATATATATATATATATATATATATATATATATATTAGGAAGAAAATAAATTAATACTCCTGTCCCAGAATATATTAATGAGTCAGAAGAATGAATTTAAATTTCAACTTCTATATGACTACTTAGGTAACACTTGGGCAGAATCTATCAAAACCAAGGTAACTTCTCATGGTCAGCAACATACTCCCTGGAAATGTGCAGACACATTCACCCAAAACCTGCCCAGTAAGGTTCACTGAAGCACTGTTTCCAATCACTAAATCCTGGAAATCATCCACACTCTCTTCAGGAAAAAGAACAGAGTGTGATATATTCAGAAAACACATACCTATGATTCTACATGTGTACCTAACACTATGGGTTAATCTTATCAACATAAGGCTAAGTGAACAGCCACACAAATCTGCACGTTGTATGATTCCCCTTACATTTTGTAAAGAACAAGGGAAACTAACTCAGTATTAAAGTCAGGACTGGTCCCACCTGGGAGATGTGCCCTAGGGGCCTGGAAGGGGACATGAGGAGCATTTGGTGAGCTGGTCATGTTCTGCTTCATGATCTGGGGTACCTACATGTTCTACTTCAATAAAAAGTCTTTTGAGTCTCATCTTCACCTCTCTGAAGCACTGGACAAGTCAATCAATCACCCAGCTCTCCTTTGTAAAGGCCACGAGAAGACCTTTGACCTGTGCATGGCTGCTGGGAGAGCGGCTTCACAAAAGGGTCCCTTGCACTGACCCCAGTGCCCTTCTCCAGGAGAGAAAATCTTTAGAAGACATCACAAAGGAATCTGCCTTGATTGGTGAAGGAGTGTGGGAATGGCGGCAGGACCATGGGAAGAGCTACTGGCTCCAGGCATGCTCCTCTATGTCCCCGAGATGTGTGGAAAGTCCGCACCCCATTAGCCATTCTTCAATTGCCCATATCAGGGCTGTGGACAGGCCATCCCAAACAACCACTGACCAGGCCATTGAGAACAAAGGCATTCTAGACCAGGGACAACAGGACGGTGTGTGTGTGTGTGGGGGGGGCAAAGATGGTGGTGCCAGATGGACCAGGGGTGCGTGGACAGGGAAAGGGCTCCTTAGAGAGGGACAGGTGGATTTAAAGCTTTCAGGTCAGAGTGAGTCTACGTTGTGAGTTGGAACTGCAATGTCCCCTCAAAACTCATGGTGAAGGCTTGGTTCCCAAGGCAGCGGGGTTCCGAGTGGGGCTTGGGGAGGTGGCTGTGTCATAAAGGCTCTGACCTCAGAATGGGTTGATCCATTGGTGGATTCATGGCTTGGTGGGCTTGGGGGAGGCTAGGCTCTAAAGGTGAGCTCCCTGACTCTTTCCCTGCTCCCCGGTTGCCATGAGGCCAGAAGATTTGCCACATGTCCCCTGCCATGATGTTCTGCCTTGCCACAGGCCCAAATGATGGGGCCAAGGGACCAGAGACAGAAACCTCTGAAACTATGAGCCAAAATAAACTTTTCCTCCTTTAATTTGCTTTCCTCAGGTATTCATCACAGCGATGCAAAGCTGACTAACATGGCCAACTTCTCATTTTCCCAAGATTTGCTGTTAAGACAGTTCTTGGCCCTCGTGTATGGGCTGCGGTTTTCTTTTGAGGTAAAGACTGACATCAAAGATATATACATACGATAGACACACCTACGTGCATGCGTAGATATGCTGAGGTTTACAAGTGGTGACAGGTAAGGTAACTAGATTTCCAACTGGGAGATGTCACATGGGAACAACTAAATACCATTCATAAGGAATGGTTTAAGATGTTTTAAACAATTTTGGAGTCATGGAATCCTTTGATGTTCTGGTAAATTGAGAGGGATGCTTCTATTAACAATATTTTCAAAGTAAGAATATGATAGCTTAGGGAACAAAGACAGCAGATTCATAAATGTGTCCTTTTGGGGTCTGTACACTCCAATCAGGAAGCCCTGGGATTGAGGAAGGGCCAGACTAATGGTGGCCATAACATGGTGGCCATGCTACATGTTCTTTCAGAATGCACTGGAAAAGTGGCTGAAGGACAGGAAAGATGGTTCTGAGACCTTCTGAATAATAAAAAAAAAAAGCAACAACGAATACCATATGGTCATGTGTTCACACAGTTATGTTTAAGACAGTGCCCAAAGTGGGCCACAGAAGTACATGTGTCCACAGGCCCCAGATCAAACCATGAAATGCAAACACCTGGGCATGAGGTCAGGAAACCTGCCTTCATAGCTTCACGTGTACTTTAAAAAGCCGAGAAGCAAAGTCCTGTGAGGTCATAATTGGTTATCACAAATGGAAGGACCAGAGAAGATTTTTATGTTATTATTTTAAAATGCATGTGTTTTTTTAAAAAAATTAAGTTTCTACAATGAACATGTATTACTCTTATAAGGAGAAACAAAATGTTATTTAAAAAAACCAAGGCAGATTTTTTTTTTCCCTGTGGCATGTTAGGAATGAATCCAGATGTAAATAACAAAATAAAAGCAGCACTCATGAGGAATTTCAAGTTGTCAAATAAATGAACTGATATCTGAGCAACACAGAGCATCTGAATTGTGTACACTAATGCCTAGCCAAACATCAGCATTCAAAGAAGAAATTATGAAGAAGAAATGTATTTAGAATGAATCTGAGGCTAGAAGGCCAACATCGAATGTTGTGCATTTCTGAGCTGGAATTAAAGGGAAAAAAAAAAGATCCACAGTTAGGAAAGACTAAAGTAAAATCCTTAGACGCACATCAGCCCGGGCTTGTGTTCCAGCCCGGGAAGAGGAGGGGATGGGCTGGGCAGCCCAGGTCTCACGTGCCTGCTGACACCTGGCGTGAGTCCATTCCCTAGAGAACATCCTCCAGCCAGCTGAACTCCCTCCTGCACAGAACCCGAAGCCTGCAGGTGGGTCTGCTGCTCTGGGAGGGTCTCCGGCACTTCAGAGCAGGGCCGCACAGCAGCCTCCTCAAAGACAGCTTTGGGAGGTGGGGATCGACACCTAGGTGTCATGTCTGCCTCCCCACAGCCAAACTCTAGTCCAGAGGGACACTCCCCAGGTGACTCTCCCGAAACATACAGATCTTATGTCTCCGCTAAGAGGGACCCTTCTATTTGTCTCATCCCACCATCCACGCACCCACCCAAGCCTCCTGGCACCTTCTGCTCCGGCCCCACCTCTCCCTGCCCAGCCGCCCTTTGTTGCCTATGGTTGCAGCCTCCATCTTTATGTGCCCTGCTCCTGGGTCCCTCAGCCTCAGGTGTTACCAATGGCAACCAGACTAGCTTCCTGGCATGCAGATCAGATCACATCCCTCCCCAGTTTACCAGCTTCCATCGTTTGTAGAAAAAGGTCCCAACTGGGTCAAGTAGTTTTGAGAGTTCTTTGTCTTCCAGCCCCTGATTACTTCCCTAGACTCATTTCTGATTTTTTAGCACAGCCATATTCCTTCATTCTCCACTCCTCACACACGAGGTCCTCTCTCGATGTCGGACACTGGATCACACTCTCCCGTGGCCTGGAGAACTTCCTTCCACTGCACCTTCACTTGTCCACTGCTGCTCACAATGCGGGAATTCCCTTGGGGGTTCTTCCTTTGCCTATTTGACTTCTCCAGACCCCTGGAGCTCCCTGTCAAGGGCTCATTAGCCTGTGCACTGGTCTATCCTCCCCTGAATGGCTGTTCTTTGAGGGGGAATCCAAGAGCATCAGATAGCATGGTGCCTGGCTCATAGTAGTAGCTCAATAAATCTTTGACTGAATGGGGAGAGTGAAGCCCAATTTTTCAGGTACAGAGGAGCATTTTCCTACTCAAGAGGCCTAAGTGGAGGCTCTGTTTCCATCTCTTCATTTAAATCCCCCAGCGCAACAGGAAACACCAGTATCTGCAGTGCAACACCCACAGGTGGGAGCAGCTCACCTGGTAACAGGAGGCTTTTGTGTCTGCTCCATCCCCACTCACAGAGGGGATGGGGCCTGGGAAGTATTCAACCCAGTGGCCAGCCTCATGTCACAGCTGTACCCCAGGGCCCAGGCTACTTCCAAGCCTGGGAAGGGAATGCAGGGATTCTTCCAGGACCCATGCCCCATCCCTAAGCCTCTCCACCGCCCAGCTTCTGTCTCCTCCTCTTCATCTGGGACTAGAAATATGACCATGGAAGGACCCGTCTATTCCCACTGTGACCTGGGTCTTGCTACCCCACAGCCTTGTTGACTGAGTCAGCCTTGCCTTCACGACAAGAAAAATAAGCGAGTTGGACCTGCCTGCTTTGGCTTCATCTTCTCCTAGCTCCTTCTGAGCATGGTGGTCAGCAGAGACCCCAACAGAAGCATGCTGTCTGCAGCCAGAGGCGGCCTTCCTGGCCAGGCACAGGCGGCTGCTGTCCGTTTGTCCACATGACCTCTGGCCTTGACCCTTCATGCAGACACACACATCAAGGGAATGCTGGCGAGGTGCTCCTCAGGCTCCTCCCTGAGGGGGATTCCGTCTCTCCCGTCCTCGTTTTCCAGGTAGAGTTCGGGGCAATTTCCACAGCATTTGGCAGCCTTAGGAGACAGAGTGGGGGCTTCTGTGCAAGGGAGAAATATGATCCTGAAGGCTCAGGGGCCACATCTACTCTGCATGCTTTGTGGCTTTGGACAAGAAACTCAAGGCTCTGAAAGCAGCTGGGTTGTCCAAAAGTGACCCTTGGGCTCACCTGCAAAAGAGAACAACTGGGTCCTGAGGAGACCAGTGGGAGGGTCAGGTAGTTCTCCAAGCTGGAGGGTGCATGCCATTGAGCATGGCTCCCCTGGGGCCAGAGCACCCTCCCCCACTGAGGTCACATTCTATGGGCCCTGAGGTCAGTGTTCAGTGCGCTGGACCAACTCCTGCTCCTTCTGGAAAACCTGTTGTTAAATATTCAGGAATTCTGCAAGCTGGTAGCTTAAAATTGTTCACTCTGGGAGTGTTCATACCAAAGAGAGTAGAAAACACTCCAGGTCAGGGTCACCTGTCTCAGGAGACAGTCACAAGGATGTTGCTGCCTGAGGCACCTGGCTTTGAGCTGCAGAATATCAGACAACTCCTGGGAGTGTGACCATCTGTGTCCAGGCTGCCAGACACCCTGCAGCTCATCCTATCACCGACAAGGTGTAGGTAGGCTGGCCAAGGGCAAGGGGGCGCTGGGACGGGCCCTCGCCTGGCCGACTCTCCGGGTGCTGGGGAATGGTGAGCTGGGCTTCCATCCTCGCTCGTCTCCCCTTCCCCAACAGGACCTCTAACACTTGCCACGTGGTGTGACATCCATCCAGAGCTCTCCACTGTGCAGGAGGCGACATGGCAGGGTCTCACCTTGTACAGGAGCCCTGTTTGCCCCACAAGCTGACCCAGGCTATGCCACACCTCTAAGCCTCAATTTCCTCACTGAGACAAAATACTGACTGCTGGGGTGTGTGAGAGTTGGACACCAATCCTTGTGACTGTGCGATGCACACGGCAGGGACCCAAGGACACTGAGTCCCTTTCACTGTGGTGGGTCAACCACTGACTCAGCCCTGGAGAGTCTTGGGTGTGGGTCTCAGCCCCACTCCCTTTCCTGGGTCACCCTGGGCATGCTAGTTAACCTCTCTCAGTCTCAGCCTCTCATCTGAGAATGATGCAGCATCACCCACGCCACAGGGCTGGCGTGAGGACGAACAGATGAGGGCCGGCCATGCTCCGCTCAGATCTGACACCCATCAGGTATTGAACACTTGGCTGAATGTGACCATTTCCCAGCGTCCCCCAAGTCCAGGATGCTGATTCAAGCTGAAACACCAGCTCCTTTAATGTTCACAAATAATTAAATATAAATTTAGTCTGAGGCCAAATGTGCATAACATCAAAGCCTTAGGAAGCTTTCCAATTGAGAACTGAAAAGGTGATAAACTCGGGGTTAAAATGCTGCCTCCTACCTCCACTCAGAGGCCTTTCCTGGCTGGATGTGTATCATGGAGGACCTTTCTGCCTATACATGCATTTGGCAAAAAACCAAAACAACTCAATTTGTTTTATCATTAATTAAACTTTGCAGAAGGAGGGCAACACTCACTAATGGTGGATACAGCTTTTATTAGATAGCCAAAACAGGATTGACTCTGTTCAGTTGTGAAAGCTTTAAGTGTTTTCATGTTTAAAATATCATCATATGTACCAGTAAGTCCAGAAACCCAGGTACGCACCTCTCTCTCTCTCTCTCTCTCTCTCTCTCTCTCTCCCTCTCTCTCTCCCTCTCTATCCACATGCACATGCTCACACATGTGCAAAACCCATCAACAACAAATTCACCTCCATCTGTTGAGAATGCTTCTATGACTTGACATAATGCTTGACAGCCAAGCAATTTAACTGGTGGCCTCAATGCCATTGTAGAAAATTAAAATTTGTTGGAAATATCCAGACTGATCATATAATGGTCTGTTAATTCCATTCTAACAACAAACCAGGTTATGATCACTTTAATTAATCAATAGCCAGTGAATGCTGATGCAGCCAGCCATAGACATGGCTAGAATTCAAGGGGACGGAAGCAGTGACCCCTCTCTGTGTTAGGCACTCTATCAGGCCACCATGCCAAATGAACTGCAGTCAAGAGGAAGGGAAAGAAAGGGCAAAAGAAATTACAGAGCGGCTCAAAACACGTAAGTGCCATCAGAGATGAGAGGCAGTACATAGAAGGGATGGAACAAAAATTCCACGGAGGGATGACTTTGGGCTGTCGGCCAACACTGTCCAGTCGAAAGACAATGGGCCTTTTAAATCAATTTTTCCCCTAGAAGCTACATTTCAAAACAGATAAAAAGAGACAATGGCACTGAGTTTAATTATACCAATATATCCAAAATATTTAATTTAATAGGAAATCAATATGAACATTACAAATGAGATGTCTTCCAATCTTTGCGTGTGTACAGTTTTTGAATCTGTCGTGCATCTTACCTTCATGGGGCATCCCAATTCGTGCATTATATTTGATCTGCGTTTATATAGTTTTCCCAATAATTACATCAAGTCTTAGTTTTCAAGTTGGAACTAAGTTTTAAAAATCTTCTTCCTCAACTGCACCACCCACTCTTTGAGTGGTCACTAGCCACACGTGGGGAGTGGTCTTGGACGGCGTCGTGCAGAACTTCCTGCAGTGGTGTAAGTGCTCCTAGAGCACAGGCAAGGGCTGCTCTGAATGTGTCCAGGAAGAGGAAAGAGTTCAAGGACATGCAAGCAGAAAGGCATATGGAAAACTGGCACACTCATAGACTGAATGCAGAGATCAATGCTGAGGTTCATTCCAAGAAGAATTTTTGAGCATTGAGCCCCTGGGCATCTTGGATCCCCTGTATTCTAATTTCTCTCCTGTGTACTAGCTATATGGGGTGTATAATTATTGCTAGTTTCCTTAAAAGGGAAAAACTGAATAGAGGGAGACTTCTGACAAGTGTGCAGGGAGCTTTTGACAAAGGGTTTGAAGCAATGGATTTAAAAGGGGCAGAGGGTTAAAGCTGACTGCATAAAAAACACCAGGCCACTGAAAGAGCCAGCCATGCTGAGCCTGCACTTCTGCACAGAGTGAGGAGGGGGGCGCTGGGGACCCAGCCTAAGCTTCCATTCCAGCTTGTGAGGCTGCAGTTGGCACCATGGGTTCCAAAGATGCAAATGCCTATGAAATGGAGCAAAGCAAATTCGCCTCCATGGCCCCTTTTTGTAGCAGTAGGCATATCAGGACACAGGAATCCTTGGCTGTGGGGAGGCCTCTAATAAACTCGACTTCCAGACCTCTGCAGAATCTCCCAGAACTGCAGTAAATCATCCTCCTGTAGGGCTCACACTCATGACACAATCAAAGCAGAGCCCTGCTTGAGTGATTTCCACAATTTGGTCTAATGATCTATGTTGATTCCCTTTTCAGAGAGCACATGGTCCAATTACATATTCCTTCCATCCGGGGTTAGAGATGTCCTTCCAAATGCCCATTCTACCAATTTATAGGTGTATAAAAAAAGGATTTTCGTAAAATGTGCACTCATTGGTTTTGATGAAAAGGGTTTGTGATGAAAGTAGAATATCTAATAAGCATTTCATAAATGACTTGTCTTTCAAACTTAATATAAAACAGAATAAAATACATCTCCCAAAGACCTCTGTGCTGTCACACAAGACTTACAGTCCCCTGTTCCCCATCAGTCAGGCCCCCAAAATAAAAAAAAAAAATCTCTAAAGACACAATCAAATATTTATCAGCAGAAGTTGGAAAAACTGAGAAATTATTTATGGCCCAAATTTTGAAATTGTCACACTTTGAAGGGTGGGAGAGGTGCTTGCTGGAGGCAGCATGTGTCTCTCAGAGCACATGATCCCAGCTCCTCCCTTCTGTCTTGAATTTAAAAACCAGGGAAATCAGGAGGTTGAGGAAGTGCATTTGTGCCCTCCAGGGTGTCTCCCCTTTCTTCAGAAACACAGAGAGATTTTCCTAAGGCAGAAGTACTATGGGAAAGAGCCAGAAACAAAGAGGCAAACCATTCTCCCACAGCTGGGGGTGCTGGGCCATGTCCCCAAAGCTTGGTTCATCCCGTGCTCCTGACCAACGGGCAGGGCAAGCAGCATGACACAGCCAACTGAGGTTGGAAGAGGACTCCCTCTGGGATGGGGAGTACCCCCCGATTCCAGGAATCCACTGCTCCCTGCCTATTCAATGATTTGGCAGATAAATGAATCATGGGGAGTTTGTCAATCCCTGGAGCCACCGCACAGCCTTCCAGCTTCTCTGTGGGTCTTTAGTTCTCCATGGGCACCCTCCCTAGGCACCTTGCTCTTGGAGTCTGTAACCGTGGGTACTGGGAACTCTTTCTACAGGAATTCATGAATATGCAACAATGAACCCTACTGTTATGTATAGTTATGCTGCACCACCAATACAAACTTAAAAACATAAACAAAGAAATTCAGATTGTGAATGATCAATACAACAAAAACAAAATCAAGAACAGATACCTAGTCTCCATTAACCCTCTTGAAATGTAAGATAAGTGTCTTTATATCATCATGCTAACTCCTGTGTCATTTAGTACAGTCTGATATTTAGTTAAACTTAATTTTCTCTAATAATTATGAAATTCATATAGGAAAGCTGAAAGAATTTTGCAGCAAGAATCCCATGTTCGGCAACTAGACCATACCATGCCATTTTACCATACCATTTAGTGTACTTCTTTTGAGTACCACGCATCCTGCATCTTATCTTTTGGTGCATGCCAAAGAATTACACTTATTTTACTGTTGCTTTAAAGGGAGTGGTTGTCAGCGAGCAAGCACGTTACATCACATGGAAGAGGTCTCTCAGCCTGGCTTAAGCGGCACCTGCACCTATTGGTGAAGAGCAGAGACTTTGAAATCTCAAAGAGCCAACACAAAGCTCGTCTCTGCTGTTAACCAGCTGTGTGGCTTCAGATGGGCTGCCTGTGCCTCCAAGGCTCATTGCCTCCTTGGCATTGGGAGATGTCCCTTGTGGGGTGGCCACAGGAACTGAATGAAGGAAATGGGAAGTGCTGAGCACGCTGCTGGACAAACGGGCTGACACGGCCCCTGCTCTGCAGCCCAGGCGGTCAATACACCTCCAGTTCCCCACACAGGGCCTTATAGGGAGCAGAGGTTGAATGTGTGTGTGTGTGTGTGTGTGTGTGTGTGTGTGTGTGTTGGCCAGAACTGGGTTGATTTCAGAGAAGTGACATGGACAGAGGGGAATACACTGGGCTTCAAAGGCCCAAGGACACAAGAAAGTCAGTTCAAGAGACAACAGGAGAGCAGAGAATAAGACAAAGACACAGAAATCCCAGGCTGCAGCAGGAAGGTTTATATCAGGTTAAGTGATGGAGCTGGATTCACCAGGGCCAGAACCTGTTCCCTGGCCCC
The DNA here is from genome assembly GCF_045843805.1 of Urocitellus parryii. NCBI lineage: Eukaryota > Metazoa > Chordata > Mammalia > Rodentia > Sciuridae > Urocitellus > Urocitellus parryii. Next base: position 253,086 of record NW_027551773.1, read on the forward strand.
ACCCAACTCCTCACAGACTTCCCTGGCCCCTCTGCCCAGAGCCTGCCTCCAAGCCTCAGAAGCTGATGTGCTTGTGCACAGAGCACAGGGCAGGCTGGGTGTGCTGGAGTATTCACACCCAGGCCCAAGGCTGTTGGGGGGGGTGAATACTTGAGCAGTGTACAAATCCTTGCACTTGCCTTGTGGGCAGGGTAAGTCCAGAGTGGCTTCACAGCACTTGCTGGAGCTTCCCCTTGAGACTGGAGTCTCCACATGGTCGAGGGCTGGAACCTGAGCTTCTTGCCTGGCTCCTGCCCCTCCTGTCTCACTTCCTTACAAGGTCTACCCTCCCCCTTCTAAATTAACTCTCTGTGTTTGAGTTCCTGCTAAAGGTCTGCTTCTGGGGGAAGCCAAGGAACCGAAGTGGGTTTACATTTTTGTTAGCCACAGAATCTCTTCTCCAAGAAGCATTCATTCTAAACCTGCGTCTAATGTCCTATTTGTGAAGGTGGAGGTGTTTGTGGGCCAGAGCACTTCCTCGCTTGTGCCCTGTCCCCACTCCCTAGCACTCACTGGGGACACCACCTATGTGTTCCTGCATGGCTCTAATGAGCTCAGCTTATCAGGTACAGGCTGAGCTGTTGAGAAGAGGGAAGACTTAAAGAATAAGGCGAATGAATGAAAATCATTTGCACAGAGAGGAAAACGTGTTGCTTCAGGGGTGTAGACAAAAAAGAAAACCAGATTTTTGCAAGGCAGAGCAATTGTTCTGTAAGAAATCCCTGGAGGTTTGAGGGTCGTACACATTGTGACATTAGTCACCTATCACACTTGTAAAGGCAGTGGCTTTGTGGAGTCTAGGTAGTGGGTGCACATAAGGGTCAAGAGGTGAACCTCAGTGTGAAGGCATCATGGCCCTTGGAGGCTGCAACATCAGAAAGGGTGCAGGGGCCCATGGTGGCTGCAACATCAGAAAGGGTGCAGGGGCCCATGGTGGCTGCACCTTACTTACAGGGCCATTCAGCAGCTCTGGGAAGGACTCTTGGGAAAGCCACCCAGCAAGAAACTGCGGGCTGACTGTGAGACTGAAGGAAACTATACTAGGGACACAGAATTAAATGCCACCTTCGGCTCAGGAGCAGTTGAAGTTCATAGTGATTGCCAGGATGTTGGATCATAAATTTCTGATTTCTAATAGAAACAGATTTCCAAGTCACCCTCATCTCCCACACAGCCTACCACAATCCCTCCCCTCCCTTCTACTGGTCCCACTCACTCCCTGGGGAGCCTCCGCTGCTCCCTTGTGGAAGCCCCTACGTTCCAGGGCCTCCCGGGGAAGCTGGCCTCTCACCCCCTCCACCATCTGCCTTGCTTAGGGCGCTGGGTCCCCAGGCGCTGCCCCCTCAGGCTCTCCTCCCTGCCCACCGCAGGCCTCCCCTGCAGTTCCCTTTGCCAAGACGTGTGTACCCAGGCCTTCCACGCTGTCCCTGTCTCACCCTCCCAGCTCTCTCCGATGTCACCATCCCTAGCAGCCCCACAGGCTGTGCAGACACCCCCACCTTCAGCCCAGATCCTGCCACCGGCTCCTGCTCTCATGTCACCATGCTCTGTCTTCACAGCCCTCTGAATTCTCTAATTCTCTTGCTTATTTGCTTATTCATGAGAATGAGTGCCGGTCACCCCAGTAGAACCTGAGTGCTGCTGTCCACTTGCTCACAGCCACAGTCGCCCAGGCCCAGCATGGGGTCTGGTGTGTAACAGGCCGTCCATTTTATTTAATAAATGAATTAGTAGACTAATTACGCCAGCCATTAAGATCATTCATTCAAGTAATTGCCAGTGTTCAAATTTCAGGTTCACCCGAAAGTAACTCACAGGTTAAAATGTGCTTCTCCAGGCTGACTGCCCAATGGGGGGAACACGTATTGGCAAATGATCAATTAAATTTACAGGAAGACAATATTTTGGACTAAGCTCCTGCACCTGGTCCAACAGACCAGACCAAAGACAGTGAGTCATTTTCATGCCACGCGATCGCCATCAACCTTAAGATGCCACTGTTTTCAAACACATAAATGGCAACCAGGCTTAAGGGGCTCAGTCGCTAAGCCAGCAGGTCACAGCAGCCCTGCAAGGCATGTGACTTTGACATGCCCACTCATTTAGCGTCATTAAATGCCCACTCATTTAGCCTTTTCTGTATTCACTGCCAACCCTTTCTGCCAGCTCTGCAGGACGCCTGGCTACATCCTAGGTGGGATGCCACCTGATTTACCAATCTTCAATAACAACCAACCCCATCACTAAACTCAACCTGTTGAAATTCTGTTTCTGAAACAAGTCAACAGGGGGACTGTGACCAGGTTCACAGGGACTACATCTTTCTAGCACAGTTGTTCTGATTTGTGCAAAGGTGTTTCTGGATCTGGGGAGGGTGACTGGATTCTCTTGATCTGGCTTAGTTTTTAGAGAGCTGACCCAGTGGAATTGCTAGACCTAGACATTTGGAAAACAAGGATCTCAGTGAAGACACATGTCAACACTGCTGTCCTGAGGGCCCTGTCTGGCTGGTCACCTGGCCATTGTGTCTCAGGAACAGAGTCCATTTGGTAACCGAGGGCACCCAACCATGTCACACAGCATGTCTCCCACCACGCAGATCTCCAGGTTGCCAGACTTGGAGCTGTTGTGCTGTCTGCACACATGCCCACCCTGCCTTTTGGATGATCTTTTGAACTTTTTTTCTCACCTAAATCCTTCTGGCCTCTTGTGTACAGAAGTCTAGACCAGTTTCAGCTGGTCACTGGCCAGCCTGGCCTGTGCGCGGGTCCCTTAATTGAAAGTGTGCTTTCCCACCTGTCACTCCTCTGACTTACCTTGCCAACATCCCTTGGGAAGGGCTGTCTCTGGTTCTCTGGAATTAGAATGGGCGACACCACAATGGACCTCTTCTGTCTTGGGACAGGAGAAGTTCTTGCAAATTTAAATATATCCTGAAAAAGAAAAGGAAACCAACAGGATTAAAATCTCCCACAGAAAAGGCACAGCCCTTGGCCTTGAGAGCAGGCTCCTCTGTTGTACCAGTACATGGCTGAACCCTGCCGATTCAACTCCTTGGCATTCCAAGGGCACAGTTAGAACCAGGCTCATGATTCACGGTAGCTGTCACTGAGCTATGATACCTGCCCGGGATCCCTCCCTTCATAGCACACTCCTGATCCTCAGTGGTTGTGTCTCCATTCTCAATCCACTGAAGAAGGGGACCGTTCACCTGGGTGGAACTGCACTGATTGACTCTTCCCATGACCACCTGAAAGGTCCTTAGACTCCCAAGTGGACAGGGACCAAGGGGCAGTCATAGAGTTCCAAGCCACGGCAGGTGTCAGGCAGCTGCGCAGCCCAGGCTTCTTCAAAGGGCAGCGCTATTGGAGGGCAGAGGCTGGAATGTGCTCCCCAAGTGGCATCTCCCAGCCTAGCACTGTCGGTAACCCACCTTTTTAATTAAATACATGTGTTTAACAAAGGGAATCTTATATATTTATTTTAGATCAAGCACCACTATCACTTTATATAAAAAGAAGAAAACATAAAAATAAGTACACTGGAGACTGACAGATATGAAAAAAGTTGAGCCAGAAACCTCTGCATATGGAAAGAGAGCTTTCTTGTTAGAAGGAGCAAAGAAGGGTCTGGGTGGTACTACAGGGGCATCAGCACCAAGCACAGGCTTTCTCCCTGACCCCAGCAGAAGACTGAAAGAGAGCTGAATAGAGTATCATGTTCAAAATGTAAACACAGCATACTAATTACAGTTTTCTTCCATATCACTACAAGTAAGCACCTCAAACTTTAGGCAAGTTTCTATCAAAGTCACATGGTAAAAAATAATTCCATGCCATCATTATCCCCTGGCCCCATAGGAATCTCTGTGTGTGAGTGTGTGTATGTGTGTGTGTGCACACTATAGTTTTAAAAGAAAATTTACTTTTAAAAAATCCAAGATCAGCTAGGTCTCTGGATGCTTCTATAAATACTCCCTCTTTTGATTCTGCTGGAGCATAAACTAGACACTTTCTTGTGGAAGCAATTGAGCAACATTATTTTTTGAGAGCCTTGCAAACGCGCACATCCTTTACTTTGTAATTTCACTTGAGAATACATCCAAATGATCAACTCCAAAGAACAGAACTGTGTGCAGAAAGATGCTGAGTGACACATAATTTATAAGGGGCAAAAGTGAAAAATGATCTAAGTGTTCAATTCAGAGACGAGGTCTCTCACAACAGACCCCCGAGCCAATCATAACCCTCCTTAATCAGTGAAGAGACTTCAGAGAGATCATATGTCCATCCAAGGCACCCAACTGGAGAGAGAAGGTAGAGGATAAAATATGTAAGAACATAGGGAACTCTGTAGTGGACACACTGTCCTACGTTAATGGTACCTGGTATAGAAAAAGAAAACCTCAGTGACCCCCAAGGTCAAAACTGGTCTCTAAGAAAGCAATAGATGCGATGGGCAAGCAGAGGCAGACAGATGGGCATCTGTACACAGATGGCAGGAAAAGAAAGAGCAGGAAGAGTAAAACAAGCACAGGGCTGGGCTGGGGCTCAGCGGTAGAGTGCTCACCTAGAGGTGCAAGGCCCTGGGTTCCATCCTCAGCACCACATAAAAATAAATAAAAAGAGGGGCTGGAGATGTGGCTCAGCGGTAGCGCGCTCGCCTGGCATGCGTGCGGCCCGGGTTCGATCCTCAGCACCACATACCAACAAAGATGTTGTGTCCGCCGAGAACTAAAAAAATAAATAAATATTAAAAATATATATATAAAAAAAATAAAAATAAATAAATAAAAAGATAAAGGGATTGACAACTACAACTAAAAAAATAAACATTTTTTTTAAAAAAACAAGCATAAAAAAAAACACAGAAGGTAGAAACAGAGAAACAGAGAAGAAGATGGGAATCAGAGTGGGCTGTATGCACCCTAAACTGCTGTGCAGCCAGTGTCAGATCCTACTGGGATATCCAGGGTGGAGAGAGAGTGGGAAACACGTGCAACACGCACGGCTCCTTTACAGCTGAAAAATCACGAGCCTTGGATGAGGGAGTGTCTGGGAGTGTCTGGGAGGGCACTTGGAGAGATCTGAGTCCTGTGTGAATGCAGGGAGCCACCAGGGCCCACTCGCTGCCCATGGGAACAGGGAGATGACCTGCTGCCTCTTCAGGACACACTCCGGGCTTGTTCTCAAAGGGCTTGCTTACATTCCCCCTGCGGATGAGGGATCTTTTGTCCTCATGGGCCAGAGACCCATATCAACCTCTGCTGTCCTTGCCACCCACCAGGCCCCCTCCCAGTCCACTGGCCCACCCCTCACAGTACCCTAGGAGTGAGTGACAAGCACAGGCAGTCAGCCTGAATCTGCAGTGCCAAGAAGAGGAGGGGGTTCCAAGCCATGGGAAGGTCCTCTGGCCCTGACAGGCTGTGGGGCGGTGACTGATCCAGAGAGGCTCCCTGTGCATGCAACTGAGTCACCAGGGTGTGCACCTGGGACTGTGGCTGGCGCAGGACCCTTTCCCTCAACCCACTCTTACCTTCTTCCCACGTAGTGGGCACAACCTCGGTATTGTCCATCACTGAATTTCAGGTCCGTGGTTCTGCCTGCCTGATTTGTGTGTGTGTCTGTCACTGCATGTTTGCTGACACGCATGCTCCTGAGGTGTCTGCTGGGATCAGCTCTGTGCTGATGCATCTGTCTGTGTGCTTGGAAGCCATGCACCTCTGTGTTATGGGAGTCAACTAGGAGCATCAAATCTGATTTGACTGACAGCCACGGGCCATAGGCAGATCCAGGTGCCACCATGCTCACCAATGTCACTTTAGAGAGCACATCCACATGTTTCTCGTTTCATTCCAGATCCCAGAGCACAGCAAATCCCCCTTTCCCTCACATGCTGGAATGGAAGGGAAAGTGCCCATGGGCATGGCCGGTGCTCTCTAAAGAACTGCACAAAAGCAATGGATGGGACTTAACATAGGAGATGGGAGGGAGGAAGTGGGGGTGACCACTGTGTCCCTCTTAGGAGTGAGTCACTCTCTGTGGGCGGCCTAAAGCCAGATCTAAGCACACCTGCCTACACGCAGCCACTTCCGGATTTCCAGATTCGCTAGATGCATGGGGACATGAAATATTCTCTCACATTCAACACAAACTTTCACATGTCTATGGGCTTACACACACCCAGGTACATATACCAGAATCCTCTTATAGGGTCTCACCCACACGACCACCTGCATAGGCAACACACCCACATCCCATGCCCACAACACCCATCACTCCTTCCCACACACTTCCTACAACACACAACCCAATTAACATGGCCACTTGGCCACAGAAGAGTCACATGCACACAGAGGTGAGCAGAAGAGAGTGATTGCTAGGGACACCTTTGCCACCAGCCGAGTCATCCTCCCTGAGCCTCTGCTCTCTCTGGATAGTGATCCCTCTGAGTGCTGGAGCCTGGGCCACCTAGAAGCCAGCAGCAGCCGCTGACTGTCTTGCTCCAGGCACAGGACAGGGCTTTCCAGAGGCTACTGCAGAAGTGTACCCCACCCGAACAGCCCCTGTTTCCCTGACCTTTGTCCTCCGATCTCATGAATTTGGGTTTATAGCCTCACCTGTTTTCTCCATTCCCCAAGCTCAGGAGGAACTGGACGCTACCTAGAGGTGTCCCATTGTACAGTTTCCAAGAAGATATGAGAAATACAGAGAGACCTGAAATTGTGAGGGACAGAAAAGGGGCTGGGGTGATGGGGGAGGGTCAGAGTCATGGGGAGGAGGGAGGCAGGAATAGAGAAAGAGCATGAAAAGGGACCAGATTTATATTTATTGATTAATTCATTCATCAGTGTCTTCAAAAAATACCTACTGTGCCCTTCTTGAGGCACCCGGGAGGGGCAGAACAAGCCGTCCTCTGTGCTCAGGGAGCCTGCGCTTCAGAGTTGGGGGTGGGGTGGCATTCAGAGAAGACAGGGACACACAGCTCAGGAGACCCTGTGGAGAGGGCCTGGCAGTGTGCAGGGGAGACGTGCTGACCTCAGGATGGGGCCCAGAATGGCCGAGAAGGAGGCCTGGAGGACGGAGGAGGAGGAGCCCATGGGCCTCAGGAGGAGGGTCAGCAGAGGCAGGTCCCAGCTACAGTGGGGCAGCACCTGGCCTGAGCAGAGTGCTGGGAGGGCAGGAGGCAGCAGGCCCGGGGAGGGGGCTGGACACCCTGGATAGCTGCGTCCACCGTGCAGCCAGCTCTGCTCTCACTGTGCGTGAGGTGCATGTGAGTCATGGGAAGGCTGAGAATAGAGGATGATGGAGCCCTGACCACAAGAAAAATCATGACCGATGAGTGATCAGACTGAAAGCCAGAGCGAAGCGAGCACTTCTTACTCTCCCCAACCCCGACTTCCAGGAACACCCAGGGCCTCCCCAGCCGTGAAGCTGAGCATGGGATCAGCAGAAAGGGAAGGGCGGGCTCCCCTGCTGGAGCCTTCTCCCCCTCACATTTTAAAAGTATTATTGAAGCATCATTTAAATACCATAGAATCCACCTGTTTGAAATGTGCAAATAATCCTAATGGTTATTAGGAAATTCCCAGAGTTGCCCAATCATCACAGCTAATTTTAGAATATTTCTACCACCCTGAAAGAAACCTCCTGCCCGTTCGCCATCCCTACCCTGCTCACCCACCCTGGACACCTGAGTCCCCTGCTGGCCGTGTGCCTGCATCTGCCCTGGGCATTCAGAAGACATTATGATCTCATGGTGTTTTCATGGACTGGGCCTCTTTTCACTGCTGACGTGGGGACTGTGAAACAGGAAGGGAAGCAGCAAAACCCACAACTGGTAGGTTATGGGGCTCGCGAAGGCCTCCAGGTGGGACCGCACTCCAGGGAGCACTGGCCTCCTGAAAGCACGAGGCTGCTCCTCACCCGGCCTCTGCCTGCCCCTTCCTGCCCTCCTCCCCGCTGCCCAGCATACTTCCTGCTTCAGGAACTGTAAGTCACAAGTCTGTCTCCAGAGAGTCCCCCTGTGACCCCTGTCAAGGTGCAGAGTGAACTAACTGGACAAGGTGTCCCCGGACTCAAGGAGAATGGCGAGACGCCTGCTCTGGACTGACACTGATGGCTGGGACCTAGTCCAGGTCTTGGTCTTGGTCGTCACTGCTCGCACCCACGGTACGCAGCTGAGGACAACAATCCCCCCGCCCCCCAAGCCCCCCCCCTCACGGAGAATCTCCACACCTGAACATAGAGCAGGAGCAGCTGGGACCTTCACAGCCCAATACTCAGGCAGGCAGGCGAGATGTGGCCTGGGACGCTCAGGCCCTCTGGCTTTCTGGTCCCTGTCTTTGTGTTGCACAATATGCCAGAGAAAAACCACACAAGTCCTAGAAGAAGCCCCAGCTTCTCTCCTTCATTCCCAAGTTTCAGGCAAAGCTGTCGGCTGAGAGGAGTGATTTTAATATGGCCAAGCCCTGCAGAAGCTGGAACACTGGGGCAGAAGGGAGATTCCAGAGGTCATCAGGCCTCCATGGAGAGCCTCGTGTGTCTAGGTAAAAAGGCCACACTTGTTCCCAAGGCAGCGGGAGCCACGGGTGTTTCCATACACAGTCGTGATGCTTTTTGGGTTTGACTTGAAGGAACCAAGTCTCCTTAGGAGACTCTGAGGCTTATTGTCCAGCCTCAAGACTCAAGATGACATCAGTGGCTTCCTTGACCTTCCTAACCCTGCACTTACCTGGCATCCTCGCCAAGTCTGCCTGAGGAAACGCTGTCGGGCACTTGTCCCATACCAGGCACCCTGCATTCTCCCTGCATCCAGTCAGCACCTTGCAGGGAGAACCACGATGCTGTGTTCCTGAGGTCCATGAATTAGATACAGAGAATGACAAACCCCCAAATAGTAAGCCCTGGGAAAAGGGAGTGAAAAAGAAATCCTCTCCCAAGACAACCTTTCCCAGTGAGAAGACAGGCCCTGGGGAAAAACAGCCTTCCAAGCCTAGACTGGCAGGCTCCAGGAAGAAGCCAAAGTATTGGCTCTTCCCCAAATAAATCCTTTCTCAGGAAAAGTACAATGATACAGCAGAGGGACACTCACAAATACTGACTACTGACGCCACACCCTCCATCTGGCCCACTGACTGCTGACTGCACATCCTCCATTAGACACACTCTGGCATTAACTGAGTCACCTCTCAGTATAACCTATATAAGTCCAGTCTCCTCCTCTGTTCATTGGTCATTTTCCAACAGTAGAGTGGGTCCATCAGAACCACGACTCCATCTGTGAAGTTCATGTCATCTCACCCTGCCTCCCGGGTTCACTGAATGTGCCCGGTAGCTCTGTCTCTGACAATCTGTTATGAGGAATAATTGCCATCGGCATGGCACTTAAACATGTGGGTCACTGTTCTGAGGCTCTGCGTGTATTAAGTCTTTCTGTCCTCCAGGCACCTCTACCAGCTGGTACCACACAAGCCCATATTGTACGTAGCTCAGGAAGCCGGAGCTGAGGCAAGAGCAGCATGGGATTCACCCAAGGGTTCTGGCTCCAGACCCTCCTGTTAGTCTCCTGCATAGTTGCAGGGTCCCCAAGCTCAGGGCTCGGACTGAGATGGGCACAAGCATAGGTAAGCAGACTGCTCAGGTCATAGTGTGATGGGGGAGAGCCAGGCAGGCTAGTGGGGCGTGGAGGAAGAGGTGCTCCCCAAGGAGGGAAAACTTGGCCAGTCCTGGGGCATCAGAGGGGTGCTGGCTGCTGGTGGAGTGGACACTGTCCAGACAGAGGCATGGCCAGCGTGAAGGGATGGGAAAGCTGGGCCAATCCAAGAAAGCAATGTGGTTTGGTACTGCAGAGGCAGAGTAAGTTAGGGAGGAGTGTTCATCCCGCCCTGCTCTTCCATTTGTTCAGAAGACGTTTATAGAGCACCAACTGTATACCAAGCATTGTGCTGGGTGCTGAGGGTTGAGCAGCAAACTCATGGATGGGTGGATAGAGGAGGGAAGGAAGACCTTATAACAGTTCCTGCTGCATGTCACATCAATCCAGACCCCCATGGTCTGCCCACCTGTTTCCAGGATTTTAACTCAGCATTTTCCTTCCAGCCTCCTTGACCCAGAGACAGGCCCCGGGGCACCAGATGCTGGCTTGTGTGAGTACCAGGCAGGATGAGCCTTGGGGGATGGAGGGTGGCAGATTGCCTCTGCAACTGCAGAGCTCCTAGCTGAGGGTACGGAAGGAGTGTTCCCAGGGTGCACAGTGGCCCCGCCCATCATAGTGGCCTGAGCAGAAATGGGATGCAAGGGGCCAAGAGGAGCCATGCCCAGTGGGACCAGAGTTCACATGGAGGGTCTGCCACCTTCCACCATGGGGAGAGGACCCTGAATGGGTTCTGATCATCTGCCAGTCTGGATCTCAGGCCCTGCTTGCTACTGGTGTCATTGTGTCTGTGGTAGATGACCTTTGGGCATATGTGTTCTGTCCCAGAGGTCAAGAGGAGGCTCCTGAGCCATGCTGCTAGGGTTAGCCCTGGCTCTGCCACCTACTGCTTTGACCAGTGTCAGACAGTCCCATGCCTCTGGGTCTCCTCACCCATGAATGCAGGTGATAATGGCACCAAAAACACACCTCTCTGTGGGCTGAAAGAGTAACCCAGCAGGCTGAGCTGTCACAGGTGTCCATAAGCATCAGGGCTGGACTTCACTGTGGTGTGGCCATCAGCTAACCATTACTGCTCCCTGCTCACAGCACTGCCCACTTCCCCTGTCCCACCCTGCCCAAGGCAAAGAGCAGCGTGCACCTGCCTCCCTGCCTTACATACCCCTAGGCTCACTCCTTGTCCCTCCCCAGCCAGCGCTGAGTTGACCCCCACCCTGTTAGACCCCTTGGCCACACACAATATGGCTTTAAAAATCACCAACTACAGATCTATCCACATCTGTGTTCTCCTCAGAGGGGCTCATCTGCTACCAATTTTGTCTTCCTTTCCTGTTCTTTCTTTTTTTCATTTTGGGGGCTTGTTATGCACAGACGCAGCTGGGCACCTTCACAAGGCCACTGGTCACACCTCATGGAATTACCAAGGGCGGAGCTGAGCATGGCGTGCCAAGGGGTGCAGCAGCCTCTGCTTATAGGAAGCAGATGATGGCAGCCAAGTTCTGTGGATGGTGCATTCAGATGCAGGAGAATGAAAACCAGCTGGGAATTTGATGAGCTGCTGCTGTGAAATGTCTCCTGGGCCTCTAGGCGTGGGCCTTCCTGGTCAAGCCCCTTTCCTGTGAACCCCGGCCTCCCAGCCCACCGAGTGGGAGTTATCCTAGGAAGTACCCAGAATCCCTTCTGTCCTCTTTCAAGAAAAACACTATGACCTTGTCTTCTCTGGACATAAAGAGCCACCAATCACAAGGAACATCTGCCAATGAGACGCATTGGGTCCCTTAGGGAGCCCCTGACTGAGTCTCTACCCTGCCTCATGTTTCTGAGGAGCACGTTTTGCTGCACATAGTGGTGACTCCGCTTCTTTATGTGTTTGCCAAGTCATTTACGTCACAGATGAGTGAGACACTGTGGAAATGGCAGTGAGGAAGTAAGAGAAAATCTTGCCTCTGTGGTGTTGATGGGCCTCGTGGATGGTCTGCACCATCACCAGCATTCCATTTTCTTTTAAAAAATCAGTGACGCTGTAGATTAATTGCTGGGCTATGAATTACCCTTAACTATAGTTTCACAGGTAGGAAGGGGAATTATTGAGTGGATCTAGTTCTGTGATGGAAAATAGATCCTAATCCCACCCATAGAAATATCTTTAAATGCTGAATCGATAGTAGGTTCCTGAAGCACTGCTTTGGGAAGACACTCAGGTCATGTCGGGGGTCATCAGCCATGTCGGCATGAGCATGGTGAAGAGTGGGGCAGCTCCCAGGCCAATGGCCACTGAGGTGCCATCCCAGCCTGTGCACCCTCCAGTCTGCAGACCAAGAAGTTATAAGACTCTCCTGATCACTGAACCAGACCCCAGATCACAGACAAGGAGGGTCATGGGTGGCAGATGAAGAAAGGATACGTGAACCCCAGGCACAGAAAGACTGAGGAAATGCAGGGTCACACAGAAAAGGCCAAGCCGACAAAGCGTGGGCCACACTGTCATCATCATTAGTTTGCTGAGTAGTTTTCAAAACATCCTTTAATCAAGAAGCCAGAGACTCTAAGCTCCTGGTTAAGGAGGATAGGTGAGTTAGTTGTGTGCAGCACAAAGACTCTGAGTGACAGAATCAGGGAGGCCAAGAGGCAGTGTGTGGCACTCATGTGCTGTATACATGTGTGGGGGATGGTAAGGATCCACATTCACATGCATCTGATGGGAACAGATGCTGGTGTGTGGCAAAAGAGGGAGCCACTTCATATGCAATGGCCTTGCTACACAACTCCAATGGGACACTGCGCTCTTCCCTGCCCCACGTCCATGTCTCTTCCTCTGAAGCTAGCTTCTGCTTTACTTTGAGGGATTACTCTTCCTTTACTCCCTGTCCATGTGTATAGGGGTGGGGATGACCACACCCTGGTTTCAAGAAAAGAAACATGTCCCTGACATGCTTGATTAGAGCATCACAGTCCAGTGGACACAGAGGTCAGTTCAGGGAAGGACTCAGGAGCTGATGAGATTCAAATCTTCGTTACCATCATCAAGTGGAGACAGATGTTCTCTTAAGTGGCTTCAGCCTGGGAGAATGAGGTCAAGCTACAGAGACCTCCACCCTGGGAGGCAGGGAGAGGTGAGCCTCTCCGAGAAGACCCAGCGAAACAGGATGTACACAGACCAAAGTTGTTGCCATTATATAGCACCAGTACATAGACATCCCTAAAATATATTAGTTACATAAATCAATAAATTCCTACTGCTCCTCCACCACCATTTTTAAGTTGAATTTCATTTGCAACAACAATAACAAAAATAATCTTAGCCAATGCAATAAAGATCCATTTTGCACATAAGACAGAGAGAAGACCCAGTGCTCTTCTTGCACCCAAGGTTACCTGCAAGGACCCCTGGATGTCCTTCCCGCCGATGATCATGAGTTCTGCCATGTCCTCAGCGTGGGGAGTCCGTGCATGCACAAACAGGGTCCTGCCCACTGCAGTTATGTTTCTCAGGGCAACTAGGCTGCCATCGCTGTTCACCCTGAAGTGTGGGCTTGACACCTCATAGCGCAGCTTGTCATTTCCTTTACAGTCACTGAAGGTCACTGGGAATAGAAAACAACAGAAAAGCATGGGTAGGTTGCTACCTCTCACCTATCAAGAGCAGGTTACCTGGAGGGTCCCCACCACAGCCCTTCATCCCACAGCAGGCCACTTGTGCCTGGGTGACTGTGACTTTGTGTTGATGGATTTTACTTGGTCAAAACACACCCTTGGTCGCCTCCAGTTCTGAGCTGGTGCTAAACCCTGAGGATGCCAGGATGCAGGGCAGGCCCTGCCCTGAGGGCAGTGGGTGGGGTGAACAGTCAGATATGGAAGAGTGACATTTAGGGAGGTGATCTAATTCTGGTATGTACGAGTTGCTGGACAGAACCACAGAGCCCTGGGGAACATGGCGGACAGCTTCACAGAGGCAAAGTTTTAGCTGGAACCTAAGATAAATAGGAGGCTCTCAATAGGGCCAAGGGCATCCCAGACTATCCCGAGGCATGGATTCAGGAATGAGAACCAGGCAACCAGGAGCACTTGGAGAGGGGCCAATTGGAAATGGAGCAGAGATATTGGGAAGTAGAAAGAAAGTCTGGAAGTGAAACCAGGTGTGTCTGGAAGACAAACTGGGGAAAACCAGTAAGTTGTGGTGCTTCGTGACAGGCTTGGGCTATTTTCAGTGTGTCTCGAGTCAGGATCCCGTGTGTGCTCTGGTTCTAGTGGACAGCAGTGTTTCCCAAGGGTTGAGGTACACAAGGAGCACACGGGGAGCCTTGTGAAAACCCTGAGATTATAGTGTGGTGAATCTGGGTTAGAGCATGGCAGACAGAGAGGCCGGGAAAGCCAGGGGCCTGGTGTGTGCTAGTGATCCTGGCTGGACAATGGCGGTGGTGGTGGTGATGTGGGGAGGGAGACAGGAGCTGAGTTCCTGCAGGTATGGCTGAGCCATGTGTGGGAAAGCAGACTGAAAGTGGCTCCTGGATGAACCACGAGGGACCTGGGAGTCCTGTGGCCAGCACAGGTGTGATGGCCTTTGTGCTCTCCTCTGGGAGCTTCTGTGTCTAGCACACAACTCCATTGTTAGGGCCTCCACCACCCGCCCTGTGCTGCCTGCCTGTCTGCCTCTGCTGTGGACTCAGGGGTCCTGGTAGGTAAGCCGAGGAGTAGACTCACTCCCCCCCATATAGAAACATATGACCATAGTTCCCCTTATCTAAGGGGGACACACTCCAAGACCCCTAGTGTATCTCTGAAACCCTGGATAGCACTGAAACCTGAATAGACTATATTTTTTTCCCTAAGATAAAGTTTAATTTATAAATTAGGCACAGTGAGAGATTAACAATAATAAAAATAATAAAATAGAATAATTATAACAATACACTGGCATAAAAGTTATGTAAAAAGTCTGCAAATCAACATACTGTGAACAAAGTTATGTGGACCAATCCCCCCCACCCCTTTTCCCATTGAATTCAGCTCATGGTTGACCACAAGTAACCTAAGTCAACTAAAGCAAAAGCAAAGCCGTGGGCCAGGGGGCTACATGCTCTCTGCTGAGATGCTTACTTATTTGGCAAACCTTTAATTGAAGTTTAGCACAGTTACAGAAGAGTGCATAAATCAGACTGTGTGACCAATGAATTTTTACAACATGGGTGCTCTAGGACCCATCACTCAGACCACAGCACATTACCCTCCCTTCATGGGTAGAATTCCACCCTCCTCCCCAGAGGCTGAGTCCACAGGTGGGGTTCACCTGAGTGTGCGTGTCACTGACATGGCTTCACCCAGCATGCCCTTGTGTTTGGCTGCTTTCATCCTACATCACATTTTGTGAGATTTATCTGCGAGGCCACAAGTCACATCCTGACCACCAAACACTCTGCAGTATCTGGACCGCTGCACCCCAATCCACTCTGTGCCAGGCTCAGTTAGGGCTTACTTATTCTACTATCAATGGGCACCTGAGTTGGTTCCAATTTGGGTCACTTTAAACATTGCTACTAGGGACTTTCTGCTATGTCTTTTGGTGACAACATCTACATAGGTCCCAGTTCACTGTAAAGCCTTATAAATATTTGACGGACTGAGCTGATCTTTCTGCTCTGGAAAGATGACACTTAAGGCAACAATTGCCTTATCAGATGGTGATATGGAGAGAGTGGACGGGGCACTTTCCACGTGCCAGGCTCAGTGACATGCATTTTACAGACATTCTGATTCAGGCCTCACGATGACAAGGAATAAGAACTATTCCGATTCCTTCTCCTGACAGTTTCCAGGTAAGATGACTAAGGTTTGAAGAGGGGCCAAGCACACAGGGTTTGTAAAGGATAAACAAGATCTGAGCCCTGGTCCACGGGCCTTTCATCACCACATAGTCTCAGAAAAGGAACACGCACCCGAGCTGAGCCTCCTGGGTCCTCTCAGACCTGAGGGTGTGCACCCTGCTTGCTGTGCTCAGTCCTGTCCCCACCTTCTCACCAGCCCTGAAGCACCCTGCACAGCACTGCCTGTGCACCCCTGGGCAGGGCTCAGAGGCATCTCTGCATAAGCACACAGCTGGATGCTGGGGCATCTGCGGTTCTCGGGCACTTGCTTGCTTTCCCTCACCACCTTGGTAGCCAAGACAACGCAGCCATGCCTGGTTTCGGCTTTTGGAAATGAAGGGGCTGCTTTCATTACCATCACCAATTAGCATTTGTCCACTGGAAGCAAATTAAATGGCAAGGACTGCTGGGAATGTGTTGCTCCTGTGGTCAGCATGGGGGTTTTGGCCCTGGCCTTGGCCCTGGCCTGTGGACAGGGATGGTTGGAACAAGGGAAAGGAATACAATATGTGTGAGGGTTTTCATTACACAGCCAAATTCATTCCTTCCTTCCTTCCTTCCTTCCTTCCTTCCTTCCTTCCTTCCTTCCTTCCTTCCTTCCACAGATACTTAGTGAGAGCTTGCATCAGGCTAGATGCTGAGGTTATAGCATTGGACACAAATGAACACAGTCCCTAGTTTGAAATCTAATGAGGGAGACAGACATTAATCCAATACCTTTATAAGTAACAGGGTCCTATTTCACACAATATGCAAAGGTCCTGTGGCACCAAGGGAACTGGGCACCAGCCAGTGAGATTAACACAGAGGGCAAGGGAATGCAAGAAGCAAGGAGATAAGCTTCCCATTTCATAGATAAGCTGTGCTCTGGTGAAGTGGGACCTGAGGGCCACAAGGCCTTGCTCCTTAGAGAAGGCCCCTGGCAACTACAGGAGGTGCCTCCACCTGAATCTTGAGAGAATATGGACCCTCATTGCCAAAGGACCCGGGATTCAGGGCCATCTTAGCTCCAGGCCGTCTGGCAGCTCCCTTTGCCCTCTGTCTTCACACCTCACACCTCCCACCTTCCCTGCACCTGCCCCCAGGCCTACCATTTCATGTGCTTGTCATGGTCTAGGCAGGCAGAGGATGCTTCTCATCTCCTTGGCCCTTGCTAACTCTTGATCATTCTTCAGGATTCAGCTCAAGCTGTTCTCCAAGCTTCAAGCTTCAAGCTCTTAGGGCCCTTTGTATCATGTTACACCAATATGTCTACTTTGTGTCTCTGTTTTCCCACAGACTCAGGAGCAGAAACTGAGTCTGATTCTTTCATTCATCTTTACATTTTCAGCAATAAACAGAATGCTTTGCTCCATACAGGAGGCCATCAATAATGATGCCACTTAGCTAGGTTTCTCTCCAGTGGCAAAAGGATGCTCTCACAGTGGTGAAAGGAGTCCTCTCTCATGCCATCAGTCGGGGAGGCTACAGGCAAGACTGACAACTGAGAACAAGGCTTCCAGCAGCCTCCTGATGTTGTTGACCCCAGAGTACAGGTGGGTAGGGACAAAGGAGCCAACCATGCTCACTCCCCTCTGCATTCTGGGCCCTGCGTGCACAGATTCATGATGGCACTTGGCTTCCTATTTGGCTTTGACTTGGACATGGATGAAGTCCTGGGTGAGTGCTTATCTTTCTCCAGAATTCCAATAAAGCTTTGTGCAGCTCTGAAGCATAGGTGGGACGAAAGGGTGCTTGGACAAATAACAGCTCCAAAACCTACCATTTGCAGAGTGGCTCCTGAGGGCGTGGCTCTAGGCCAGGGACAGTATAGTCCCTCCATGCAACCCCAGCCTCAGGGTGATGCTAAACTATAGCAGGGTTTCTCAACTCCCATTTTTTTCTCTTTTTTGAATTACCTATGCCCTTAGGAGCCTTTCCAGAAATTTCCTCCTAATTGCCTCCACTCTCATGAAATTTTAATATCATAGATACACTTAAATCTGCTTATATATTACATGTGAATCTTATACTTTTAAGAACAAATTTTGCCCTTCCCCACAAGAACCTAGTTCATACTATTTGGGGTAACAGAGTCCCACTGAGACTCTCTAAGCATCATTTCCACTTTCTAGAAGAGACTGAGTCTAAGGGACACTGACT
This sequence comes from Urocitellus parryii, assembly GCF_045843805.1. Classification (NCBI taxonomy): domain Eukaryota; kingdom Metazoa; phylum Chordata; class Mammalia; order Rodentia; family Sciuridae; genus Urocitellus; species Urocitellus parryii. The sequence continues at coordinate 270,782 of NW_027551773.1, forward strand.
GAGTTGTTCAAGGCCAAACATCCTGGAAGGGATACAGCCAGAACATGCCCCCAGCCTGATGTATCTCAAGAGCCCAGGTTCTGGGCACTCTATTCCTAGGAAGAGATGAAGGAGAAGAGAAATGACAGTTGCCCATGTCAACCCCCTTGGGCCTCTCAAGAATCCTGTGGGTGAAGGCACACTGGGGGCCACATACACCCCCAGCATCTGGCACTTCCTAGGCCCCGTGTGTCACAGCACCTCCCTGACAGGCCAAGGAGCTGCCTGCCCTGGGGGGAGGGGAGGCGTTTGCCTATTTTCAACACCACCTGAACTCAGGAGCAGATGCTTTGGACCAGGGAATCTTTCTCAAGTCCAATATCTAGGACACCGTCAGGGGAGCATTGAAAAATCTCTCCCTCCAGAGAATAGACAGAATGGGGCTGGCTGGGCGCTGTGCACCTGGATCTTTCCAAAGCCCCCCTAGTCAAATGAAGTGCAGACAGAACCAAGAACAAAGACCTTAGGTTGGATACTGTTTGACAAGGTGCCAGGATTTCACACTCACCCGCCATTCCTAGCAGTGGAGGGGGTACCTAGCATGCCAGCACTTGCTCTTCCCACACCCTGAATAAAGTAGTTTTACTGTTATTTTTAAGCCCTTTTCGAATCCTGGATCAGTTGGAGGAGCCCTGTGACCTTGGACAACTGAACCCCACCCAATCTTACTCCTCCATACGTTCAGCTGTGAAATTGTGAAATGGGCATAATAGCACACCGCCCCCCATGCAGAAACCAGACAGTCTGTGCCTACACACACTCAGCTCTTGGGTCAGGGCTGCTGCTCCACCAACGGGAATCACCATCAGTGTTCCCATAATTCTGGGCACCAGGGGAGCCCCCTTCCCTGCCCTCCAGACCTTCCCTCTTCTGGCTGGTGTCCCCCTGCCCTGTGTCCTTCGGCTTTGTGCTGGTCAGGCACCCTTGCTCCAGCCTGGCCAATGCAGATACCATGGAGACAGGGACTCCAGGCAGAGACTCCGGCTGATTCCGATCCAGCCCTGCCCACCTGTGAGTGCTTTGGTCTTACTTGCTCAGGCCCTGCCTTCCTTCCTTGCACCAGAAGTTGTAGAGGGAAAGAGCAGGAGAGGGTGAATCCCAGTGTGCTTCCCGAAGTGCACCCGACCCAGTTGTACTAAAATACTCCAAATGGACTGTCTGTAAGGACGACTTCATGTCAATCTAAGGGATGATCTTTCCTAAAATAGTGCTGCCGGTCCTGAGCTTGGCCTTCATGATCGCCCTGAATCTGCCCATTATCACCTGGCATCAGTTGTAGGCAAGACTGTTTTCCTCTCTGGAAACAGAGGATGATCCTTATTCTCACGTTGAATATGCCAAGTCTATTTTTCCTAATATGTATCTTAATAAATCTAAAGAGTCAACTAAAAATAAATGTCCTTTTATCCATGAAAACCCTCACAGCAACCTTCACTGCATCCTTGGGAATGTGGGTGGGGCTGCTTTGATCCCATCATTCCTAAATCGGACAAAGACCTGTTTGGCTCCACTGACCAGCCTTTGGCCTGTGGGGCTCTGACAGCCAGATGGCTGGGGTGGACCAATACACCCAACATAAAGGAAGAAGGCTTGGCAGATGCCAACCCTAGGAAAGGCACCCATGGAGGTCACCCTGTGGTGGTGACTTTGGCAATAGCTAAATGACAGATCTCACATATAGGAGGAATCATTCAGCGAAAGAGAAAGAATTCACCACACCTTTTCCCCTCTTCTTCCTTCTGGAGAACACAGACTAATTTCCTACTAATCCTCTGATCTTCCATTCCCTAAAGGGTTCAAGGGACAGAATCATCACATTTTCTCTCAGTATTAGCTTGGTGGTCCCCACCAAAGTATCAGTGATTCACCAGATTTTCAGCAGAGATCAAGACAAAGTGTGTTTGGAGGTCCAGAGTTCAAAGATCCTACTTAAGGACGAAATTGAATGGATGACTATTTTAAAATATTTGTTTCTATAGAGACAGCCTCCTAAGTAGCTCTAAATGACACCATGTGGATAACACAAAGGAAAAATTCTAATAAACAATTAAACTTGTGAGCAGCAAATATTTGGAACCTCGATCTGGGGGACAATGACTAGCTGCGCTGCTCTGAACTCACAAATGACTTTGGCATGTTGTTTATCATGGTGGCATTTCAAATAGCTTCTGGAAAGGAAAAAATGATACTTATAATACACTGAACCTGAGGATTTATTGGAATCAATTGCATAACATCATTCTTTGAGATAATCTTTGAGCACCCCAGGAGGAGAGAGGGGGGAGCTAAAACTCCCCACCTGGGGGAAAATGCAAATTAGAAGACAGGCACCACTCAGCATTTCATTTATGCTTTCAGCATGTTTCCACTCAAAATGTCCTCTGGGCTTAATGCAAATGTCACAAAAAGACAAACTTTAGCTGGGAGACAAAACCACAATCGAAATGGAAAGTTTGGCAGGAGAATTAAGGGGCTTAATCTTCTGGACCTTGATTTTCTGCTTTTCTATTTCTTTCTTTTGAATATGATTCTTAGGGATAAAAATCCCAAAGGCATAGATTTCTTTCCATTTAGAAATAACAGGTGAAGGAGCAAATTAAGCTGTATTATGATCCCAGGAAATATGAAAATGCAAGTGGATTTAAATTTATTTGCAAAATAAAGACTAGTTCTGCTCATACAGACAGGTATAAACCCATACATGGATCCTGTGATCTTCCGGTGTGTTTGGTCCATCTGTGAGTCATGCACTCTCACCTGAGGTAGACAGATGGTCTTAAGGAAAGGTAGAATCTATCTGTTGAGACTTGCGATTGAGTTTGCGCATAAGTTGTAGAGCCTGCCAGCCTTAGTTCTCAGACTGCTTGTTTGCCTGTGCTAGGACTTGAGTAATTCTGTATCTGTCATCCTGGGAGCTGGAGCCTGTCCACAGGCAGGTGTGTGGGTTCCTTCAGGATCTCTGGACCCACTCACAAGAGGAAGGCTACAGCAGTGGTGTGCTGGCCATAGAATAACCCAGATTTGTAGCATATGTCAAGTTTAACCATGTGAATGCACTATATAGAACTGACCTCAATGTACCCAAGTGCCTTCACGGCCGTGAAAATTCTCTATCATCTTCAGGGGCTTGCAGAAGTACCTGCACTAGTCATCTTCAGAGACAAGGCACTGGCCCTGCATAGCAGAATGTAAATGGCTTCTTCTGTCTCAGCCTGAAGGGAATCCACCATCCCTGTTCCCCTCGACTACTCAGAAACACAGAATTCAACTGCCCATCATTGTGGAGAGCCTACATATTGGTTGATCTGCAGAGTGTTTGCAGGCACAGAAAGCCATCTCGTGACTCAAGTAGCATTTAGTTCAGAAACATCAGATGGACTCTCCCCAGGATGCAGACCATCATTTAATTGCTTTTCACATCCCTCAGCATCCCACTGGCATCCAGAGGCACTAACTTCCTTTTAAAGAATTTACAAATCGAATCCGGATCCTGGGGCTCCTTGGACCTGCCCGGATGAGAGGAACAGAAAGCCAGGCCTCAGTTTCCCTGATGCCCCTTCCTTAGGCATTCTGGCGGAGCAAGCTTTCACCAACACGGCTCAGTCCCTCCCACACTGGGTCAGACTGGGGGAGGAACAGTCAGCACATCCCCTGGCCTTGACTCATCCGCTCTCCTGATTCCTGAATGCTCTGGACTGTGTCCCAGCTGAACCTCTGGCTCAGAGTCAGTGCCGACAACCACCACTTCTGCAGGATTCTGGGAGTGCTGCTAACCATGATGGATGGACGCAGGCGTGGATTTCGTCTCCAAAGACTGTGCAAATTTGATAGGTGCACACTACACATAAAACAGTCTTAATACCATCTCGTGTCAATTCCAACTTTGATATAGAGTTTCAATTCTATCATGACAGCAGAAGGTATAATGAATGATTCAGTCAAGTGATCCTCAGCTGAAACCTATTTTTGCCATGTAAACCCTTACGGGCTTCCTCTTTCTTAGAAAAAGACAGAGCCCACATCTGATTTCAGGGGAATTTTTCTGTCTCTTATTAAAAATGGAGCTGTAAGCTCTGAAGCTGCTCTTTTCTGTCAAGGTGTTACAGTCTCCTAGTGCTATGGATTCTTCAAAATGTGGCAGTTTGCTTTCTGATAGGATGCTATGAATTGCCTACCCGAGGGTGGTTCTAATCACTATGAATTGGGTATTTCAAATTGGAATATCGCACAGTGCCTGACACAATACACATTCAGCCCTGTTTGTTGAATGAATAAACAGCAGATCTGAAACTTGGCAGCTAAGCAAATTTAAAATTCCCCAAACAAAACTGAGAACAATGGCAAATTCATGTGAAGATCTGAGTAAGTCAATTTGAAAGTCACCTGCTCAGTGAAACAGAAATCATGGTTTCAGCAAGTCTGAGAATCACCAAGTCTTGGATTTACAGAGATCTCTTGATTTTTTTTTCCTCATTGCTATTCATGTCTCTAAAAAGCCCTTCATTTCTGATGTAGCTAGAAATTATATGCACGCTTGCCTTCCTCCTCCGAGCTTCTCTGGGGTGAGCTAATGGAAGGAGAAGTTTGTTTTACTGTAACTTCAAAAGTATTTAATCTCGCGTCTGTAGTTGTTCAGACACCTGTGGCAGTGTGCTGGCTGAGCCTGTGTTGGGACACAGAGCTGTTGTGTTCGATGACTGCAGTCTGGCGATTTCCCAAGTACCTGTACGTGAGCCTGCAGAGGATGGGGCCTAAAAGGAGGGTGATTTTTGGATAAGATCCAGAGAGGCACAGAGTCAGAAAGAAGATGGAGAGAATAATGCAGCATGGTTGCCTGGCCAGCCCCAGGGATCCACAGATCAGGGGAAGAGGAATTTATAAACACAAGCTCAAAGATTCATAAACCACAGATGACATCAGTATTCTCGAGCACCATTACAGAAGTTCCCAATAACAAACTCTTATAGTGAAGGGCAGCTTGGCTCACCTCTCTCTGAGTAGAATACAGCTTGGCCTGGCCCTGGTGCAGAGATGACAGAGGAGACAAAAGCGGCTACAGGGGGTCTTCAGTTATCTCGAAGGGTTAGCAGCCTTGGGGATTTTTAGGAAGGACTTGTCACACAGAGGAAAGCAAAAAAAAAAAAAAGACGCCCTCCAAGACCTTCCCAGGAATGTCAATGAAGGAGAAGACATAGGAGCACTTGTGGGTCCATGTGAAGATGCCCCTAAGGTCTTCCAGAAATTACACAATAAAGGATGAATTGAGGTCCCATAATCGTGCATTTGGGGAACTGTGAGTCAGTGCAATGCAAATATTAATATCTATTTAACCTCAAATTTGCCAAAATACTGGAAAAGCCTAAAGAAATTTAGATTTCTATTTAGAAGTTGCTTTCTGTATGAAATAATTTGTTCTTCATTGGACACTCCCCAGGGGGGCCTAAATGACTATTTAGCAATAATATTGTGAAATACATCCCAGTATTAGAGGATGTCTCTTACAATTTGGAAATTCTATTATTCTAAGGCTCAATGTATTTATCCGGTAACCCATTGAAAATGTCATTTGTTCACTTACATTTTGAAAGACAGTAGGCATTAAGGGATGAATGTCAACATAAAAATGAATAAGTTCACTATCTATCTTCATGATATTTACAGTCTGAAGGCTGACCCCATGATTATCTGAAGAGATGCCATATTGAAGAATCAGTGTTCCATTTTGTCATCATGTCAAAAGGCCAAATAAGTGCCATATAGTAGAAATTAGAAGCAGACATATCATAATTCAATATAATAAATTCTTTCTAGCAGTGAGAAAAAGTCAACCAATGAACAGGCTCACCATTCCTAGAGGCATCCAAGGAGAGGACTGTCAACTTTACCGAAGATATGAGCTCTCAAAAATTGCTTAGAAAGCAAATTTCTAATTTTCTCTTGTTATAAAAATAAATGTGTCATTCTAGATAATTGACCTTCTATGTTATACGTTTTATTATAAAATTTGATTTTTTTCACATAATGTTTAATAAGGCAATTTTTCGTGAATTTGTTTCCAAGCTACTATATCCACAAAATTGGACAAATTAACTGGGTATAAAAATATGCAAATCGCCAGGCTTGGTTTATTTTGGTAGCTGAGGGTACCTTCAAAGACCACATCTACATCCATTCCACACCAGATTGGCTTGTCTAATGACAGTGACCATCAAAGGGCATTGATTCATGTGGACAGACACTGGTGATTACCCAAATTATCTCCCTAGGTTCCCTAGTCATTTTATGAAACACACAATGTTTTCTATTCATGTTAGAAGTTTATCTTCTATAACAGTTGCCATTTATAGAGCATTCTCTATTTGCCAAGCTGTGGGTCAAATACCTCATGAACATTATTTCTTTTAATTTTACAACACTCCCATGAAGGGAGTATTTTGTAGATGAGGAAATCCAAGGTTCAGAGTGATTGAGAAAAAAAAAATTATGGTCAGATAGACATATATAGTAAAACTGTAGAATTGCTTTCTACATCAATCATAAAATCCTGTCTCATGACCAAGGACAGAAGGGAAGAGGTGGGTGCTTTCAGGATGGTGGAATCCATAATAATTGTTGAAAGTTCTTCTTTAGATGTGCATGACTCAATGGGGGGCGAAAGTGAGAAGTGGAGAGAGTTACAAAAAACTCAGTGAAGTAGAATCTTGGTGTAAGTGATTAAACCCACTGGGAAAATCCTAGGAGTGAAGTCCAGAAGACTTTAGGGGTCATAGTTTAGGGAAAGGGCCCAGATCAATCTTCATGCAGCCCAGAACACCCAAGCACAGTCAATGGCTTTTACTAAAATGGTTTGTTTAAAGACTGGAAGAAAAGAGAAAGGTATTGTTGATCTCTACTTGACTATTATCAAAGAACTCTTAAGATGTGGGTTAACTGCAGGTCCACACCTGCTGTTCTGCTACTTAATCATCACAGATATTCATACATGGTCTTCAGAATGTCAAGTCTGGTTTTAACAGAAGTTGTAGATCATCTGTAACCAGCATGTGGATGAACATCTTTTGTAGAAAAATCCAAATGCTTTTTGAACATCCTACCCTTCATTTTCTGGGGAAGCCTGGAATGCTTCTAGGCAGAGATGGACTTGTGCTACCTGGATCGCAGAAGAAGGTCTAGAATGTTTCCAGAAGGCAGAGCAGCACTTGGGTCCTCATGTATATTATCCTCTAGGGAGGCAATGGGTTTCCTTCCTAAGGGTGTGTGCCCAAGTTATGGACAAGGTTGGTGGCTCAGGAACATCCATACCCAGCAAGTTACTACAGTCTGCAGGGCACCAGCTTCCACACTGTGGAATCGTTCTCCTTCCACACTGTGAAAATGAAGGGTAGGATGTTCAAAATGCTTTTGGATTTTTCTACAAAAGACGTAGAAAAAACTAGTGAGTGCTGTGAGGATCCAAGCTTCCTACAACCTCATCTCTGTCTCTCTGGCTCAGCACTAGAACTGGTACAGAGTTGGTGATCAAAAAATATCAGTAGATTCTTTTTGGTTGTAACCAATTAATTCGTTCACCTCCTCCCTAATTGCAGTGAATGAGACGCTCATCAGCTGTGATTACAAATTGGTTCTGTCTAGTTGACAAGACCGTATCTGGAAATTAAAACAGAATGGTTTGGCTTGCAGTACATGAAGGACAATTGATTTTTGTATGCATATATGGGCTTTCTGATGTAAGCAAGAAGATGATCAGCCCTCAGGTCATGCCTATTCATCCTCCAGTTGCCAAGAGACTCTTATTGCATTCCTGATGCCATGTGGCATCGTCTCTAGCTCCAGCCTCATGGGACTGAAGGAGGATGCCTGCCAAGAGCATCTTGTCACTTGCTAAAGGTATCCCACCTCCCTGCAATTGCTTCTCTCCACAAAAGCAGTGCTCACACACTCCCTGGGAAGTTCAGTGCAGCTGAAGGCTTTGTGCCCCCCCAACACACACACCTGAATGGCCATGGGAAGTAGGAACCAAACGTAAACCGTAGCTTTCCATCAAAAGGGGCAACTTTTGCAATTGAAGGATTCTTACATGGGATCTCGGTATATGACTGTGATCATAGGAGGCCCCACGTGTCTAGAAATGTACATTTTTGCACAGACCCATGGCAGGTTAAGACCTAAGGTTCCTGAGATTTACTGCTTGTGCTTCTTCTTTATATTTATGTGTATGTGTGCGCACGCGCGCGTGTGTGTGCTTCAAGCTGAAGCCTACAGTCTCGCTCAACTGTGATATTTACGATAATGAATCACAGATGTTTAAATGGATGTAATCTGAAAACAGTTAAATGCTAAGATGCTGGATTCTTAGTGCAAACATTACAGAGTGAGGACCTTTGGATTATGTTGATTTTCAGATACTATCACTAGGATATGACTTTACATATTTTGGAAGATTGCAGGCATAAAGGGAAGACATTTTTTCTATCTTAAAACAAGCAGTGTTCAAAGCACCCAAGGAACTTCAAGGATGTGTCGATTTGGTCACTCTATTGATAACTGAGTTGCAGCACTCTCTGGAATTATGAGAGCACTTATAATTCCCAGCAATCGAGGGCTGCTTTCATGACCCTATCTATACTAAGAGGCACTGTGAAGCCCTGGAGAAGAATGAGGGAGATCTGTCTATTGATGTGAATGAATAAGAGTCTATCTAACTGGTGGAAAATGTTTTTGATAGATATCAAGATCAAACATATATAAACTGCACATCTATGTATATCATTTGCAAATTTGAGAGACCCTAAGTCAATTCCTATAGCTAGTGGGGAAAGTGAGGGCTGGGTGGAATGGTAGAACCCATCCTGTAATATGTATTATTTAATAGTCTTTTTAAGTGCAAAAAGATTAAACTGTAGTTGAGAGAAATGGGAAACATACCCATTTTCCATCCCACTTAGCCCTTACTTCCCCCGCTAGACACACAGTTGACATATATTCTATCAAATATATGCATTTACAAATTACATACATAAATATGCAGTTTAGTGTGTAGGTTTGATCTTAATATCTGTCGAGAATATTTTGCACCAGTTAGATAGATTCTGATTCGTTCACGTCAGGAGCTGGATCTCTGCATTCTTCTCCAGAACTTCAAAGTGCTGCTTCGTGTAGATACGGGGTCATGAAAACAGTCCCCTACTGCTGGGCACTGAGGCGTTTTCTGTTTCATAGTGACCCGCAATGTCAAGGTTAATCCTGATGTGCTACATTTGGTGCATGTGTCCTGACCCCCATTTGTTGATTTAAATAAAATTTCCTTTAAAACTTCTGTAGCCCTGGCAAATGAGCAAGGTTTTATCAATTTGGACTCTGATCTAAAGAGTATGAGAGTTCTTTTCTCTCACACCAATTCTTGACAACAAAGCATCTATTTATTTTGCCAGTTTGATGGTTGGAAGAAAGTACAGGGTGGATTTGGGCATTTTCAAGGAATCCTAGGTCAGTCATCTCACCTACTGCTCTTCTAATTCCTTTGGGGGCACTGCTAGGTGGTCAGGATACTTAGGAGTTTACTTGTCCTTGCTTTTCTCCAAGCTGAGCTTCTAGAAGGCAGAGAAGCACCCTGTGCACCAGTCTTTCCCCAGGACTCAGCAGGGGCCAGGTATGTGTGTGTTTGTTGACTGAATATCTGTTTTTGTAGAAGAGGCTGACCTTCTTTCTACCACAACACGGTTACTTGGCAGAGTTACAGCTTAAAGGGACAGCTCAACTCACCCCATCCTTTCCTATTTCAGTGCCCTCCCTTCTCCCCTCTTCTATCATCTGCCTTCCTCACCAGAGCAAAACCTCCAGGCTCACAGAAACCTAGTCAGCATCTGCAGCAGCAGCAGCACAGAGTCTGACACACATGGACACGCCACAAACACTTTCCAAGGGTCAGTCCTTTATGATCTGAGAACTGTTTCATATGGACGCCATGCCAGTGTCAAACTCTGAGAGGTCAACTCTTGTTCTTGACTCTGCTTTTCTGTTCTGTCTGGTGAGATGAGCAGGGTAGGCAGATTTCTTTAGAGCTTTGACTGAGATCCTTAATCCCATATTCCTGGATTTGGGACTGAGGTGTGTAGAAATCATGTGAACAGGAAGTGCTGCTGTGTATATATGTGGGCGTCATACCCAGTTTGGCTTTTTGTGGCAACTGTGTAGATAGGAAAGTAAGACAGCTCGCTGGCTGGCTAAAGTGGACCCAAGGAGATGTTCAACTCAGGGGCTGAACCCACTCTCATACAGGCTCACGCCACGTGTCATTCTAAGCCAGGAATTGGGACTCTACTGTCCGCCTGCCAAATCCTGCCCACTAGTCATGTTTATAAATAAAGCTTTATTGGAACACAGTCACACTATGCATGCACATGCCATGGGTTGCCAGGCTTACAAACCCTAATATTTCCTGTTTGGCCTTGTGCAGAAAAAAAGTTGATTGACCCCTGCTTTAGACCAAGGTCATATTTTTTTTTTTCCAAGAAATCTATTCTAAGCCACTCCAGTGCTCAGGCAAGAAAACTCATATTTCACACTCTGCGTTTCATGATTAACCACAAAGACAATCAGCAGAACAGGGAGAATGACTCACACACACTTGCCTAAATGCTCTCTCAAGCTTGTGCTTTGCCTTTCATTTTCTAAGATACAATCTTCTGGGAAAAAATTTCCATTCAAAACAGAATCTCAAGAGGCTTAGGTTTTTAAATACTCTTTTAAAATCAATTATCATCATTAAATATATGGACAAGCACTCATAGAAAAGATGAATATACCCTGAGGAGCAGATGGGTATTGTGTATATCTATATTTTTATGTAACTAAAGCAATAATTTAATTTAGAGCTAAGAAATTAGCTGATCATGCTTTTGATCAAGTTCAGGTGCAAAATTGTTTGTCTTCAAGGTCTGTTTCTCACACTTAAAGTGATTCATCATTTTAAAATGTGACTTATCATTAATTTTTGTTTCTTTTCTTGTAGGGGGGTCTATCATTATTTTCCCCCAAAGGACTACCATGTATGATTTTTTTTCTGCATTCTCTAAGTGAAACCATTTGAAAATTTAGTTTTCTATGAGGACTCTAACAGGAATTATTTAACCAAAAAATGACAGAGAAATAGTGATTCTATTTATTTTTCCCCTCTGGTGAGGGTTTGGCTCATTAACAAAAAGCATTTTTTTTTTTTTAAGCAAAGGGATGAAAGGAAAGAGAGCAACCAAAAAAAAATGTTTAAATGTCTCCATGAAGCCAGATGCTCCAGCAGAACATGAAAAATAATGGTCACTCTGTATTTCAAGTACTTAAAACCAATGAGCTCAGGAAAACACCCACTTAAACTACTGCACAGTTTCCTCTGTAATTTTGTATGTTCATGTTGGATGGTTTCCATGGTCTTCCTTGCCGCCTTGTAAGTTAAAGTGTCATGGCTAGGAGTTCTTTCAACACTCAAAGGTCCTGAGTATCAAGTATGCAGTTCCAGTCTGGGAAAGGGGCACAGGAAGGAGATCAGGTGAGCTGAACTCATCACAGGTGGGTGGAGGTAAAAGGAGAGCGAGTCCAGGTCTCACCCCCTCTTTCATTAAGAACAACTTTGAAAATCTTATAAATGCTGGGAGGGATAGATGATTCCTCCTTTACCCCCAGTCCCCCTCTGGAAGGCAGACCCAGCTAAAGGCCAGATCCATAGTTCTGCAGAATCTTTGGCTGGGTTTGAGGGTGGGCATTTTGGGAGAGTCGAGTACAGTGATTATGGAAGAGATTTTTCTGTATAAGGAAAGATAAACTGGAGAAGAACAACTCAGGCAAGGGGGGTGAGGAGGAGAAGAGGAAGGGACACATGTGGGACCTCCTGGCCTTCCCTCTCCTCCTTCCTTTCCAACCCTCAGTGACTTGACCTGGCTCACGAATGCTGTATTTCTTGGGCAACTTGGGGCAGGAGCCATATTTCCTGCCTGGCTGACCCAGGTTGGAAAAGGAGATGGCCTTTGAGACCCAGGACACCAAGGTCAGAGGGACCATGAGGACACAAGTCTGTAGGAGTTTAGAGAGAGGGCTTTGAGTGTCTCAATTACAGAGCGTGGGGGCTCAACTTGATTTTTAATTTGCCTCTGAGAATTCAGCGGACCACGAACTTCTGATCTCTATTTAATATTATGTACCTTTTTCCACAAGGCGTCATCGTGTTAAGGCAAGGCATGCATTATCCCATCATCTTGCTGGTGTTTCACAACAGTGTGTGACACTATTATTATTTCCCAATTTACAAGAAACTGAGCCTAAAGGGTGGCTGTGGGACAAGTGTAAGAAACCCGTTTCTCTAGACCTGGGCGTCGCTCAAAGCTCACAGCTCCTGTCTCTCACCCACTCTGCAAACTCAGGCTCGGCAAGGGTGTTGGATTCCATATGCCCAACACAGAACACAGTGACAGCCATCCTGAAGGATGAGCAGTCGGTCAGCAAGTCAGCATTTAAAAGAAGGTGACAGTGTCCCACCACAGGGAAGACAGTAGAAGTGAGAAGCCAGGTTCAGGGAGAAACAAGTTTTCCGGTTTGAGCTGAACCATGAAGAGCCAGAGAGAAGGCATTTGCTTCACCCTGGAGGATGAGAACCCAAGTGGTCCTCTACCTCTGAGACTGACATTAAAAACGGACAGAAAGATCTCCCTAGGAGATGTGACTGATCCAGGTTCATAGGCCAGTGCTAATTCCTTTAGAGAAAAGCCTCTCTTTGATTCAGCAGGGCTCTGGGTAGATGCCACGAGAGCGTCGTGAGCAGTTATTATAGACTCAGTCTCAGGCGCAGTTAGATTCAATCAAATCTATTTTATTAATGCTCATCACACTTCAGACACACATTCTAACTCTAAGTCCTAATTGAGTCTACACCCAAGGGTCCAGAAACTCACCTGTGATGTGTCTAGAGTCTGAGACATTAGAACTTGATCCAGCCTGGAGGAGTCTGGTACAGGGGGGTAAACAGCAATGGAGGTCTCCGTCTCTCTGTCTGGGTCCTGTTAGTCCCATTGGCCCCCCAAAGTCTGGGTTTTTAAGTCCTAATTCAGTTGTGCTTGCAGGTGATAACTGGGTGAGGTCTGGGGTAGACTCTTACATCACTAACTTAAGTCTATCCAAGTTCTGCAGTTCACATTACATCACGGGCACATTGCTTATAGTCTTTCACTATTCAATCAATACACATCCACTAATTAATATGGTCAATAGTCAATAATCCTATAATATTTCTGGTACTCTTATGAGTGCCTTCAGCAGCCCTGTTTGCAGCAGATTCACCCTTGAAGTGATTGTTTTTGAAAAGTCTGAGTAACTACAAAATACAACACAATTTTCAAAATGGAAAAGCACAAAGAACAGGGCAGGAGGAATGGAAGCTGTGTGAGGGGTAGAGTTCCTCCTGATTAAGTTCTCGAGAAGGGATAGATTGGGAGAAAATGTAAGAACAAAGATAGCAGCCTGGGGATTATGATCTTCAATTCAAACAAGCAAAAAGGCCAAGAAACTCTGGACTTTCCATTCCTGAGGGTTAGTTAATGCTTCTGGTCACAGTGAATGCAGGCGGTGAAGGGGGTCAGTTTAGTAATCATTGAAGATCGTATTGTCTCATGATCTTCAATTTGTTCATTGCAAACAGCATGAGAGCAGCATAGACCAGGGATTCTTAGCAGCCTGAGCATCCTCAGAGCTTATTAGATGTACAGGATCTCGAGCCCATCAGAGTTCTACTAAATCAGAAGTTCTGAGATGGAACCTGGCAATCTGTTCACATTCAAGTGTGATCACTCTTGAGACAAGGTTAGCATCCTTAATACAAAAATCTAAAATGCCCCAAAATACAATGCTTTTTGAGAACCAACATGTCGTCACAGGGAAAAATTCTATACCTGACCTCACGTGCATGGTGGGTTGCAGTAACATACCCAGATACATTAAAATTGTTGTTCATATTTTCCTTCAGGATATGCATAAAAGTTGGTTATGAAACCTAAATGAATTTCATGTTTAGGCTTGGGTCCTGAGCCAAGATATCTCATTATGTGTTTGCAAATATGCCAAACTGAATAAAAAAAAATAAAAAAAAAACAACAACAACTTGAAACACTTCTGATCCTAAGTATTTCAAATAAGGGATGTGCAACCTTCCATAGGTGATCTCCTAGCTGGCATGAAAATCTCAGGATAATCTGTGCTACTGGTTCAAGGAGTCTGCTAAATACCCATTATCCAATTTTAAATAAGTACTATTTAATACTAATTTTTTTAAAAAAGAATATTCATTAACTACAAGAAGAGAATAGCAGCTTTGGAGCCAGAGTGATCCTAGGTTCGGATATGAAGAGTGCTCCCTCCCAGCTCTGCAAGATTTTGCATGACATCTCTGACCTTCAATCTCTTGTTCTGTAAAATGGAAGTAATAATACCTACTGCCTAGAATTATCTCAGGAAATAAGATTCTGTGAAGCACCTGTTATAGAGGAAGACATCTAAAAGAGTTGCAAGTGTTACTTATTAAAGTAATCAACTGAACCGTAGTCAGTGCACTGCACTTCTCTGTAATACACATCATAATCTAAGCAAATGAAAAATAGCTCTTATTGATCCTCTGAGCTTCCATTGAAAGGGCTGATTTTTGGCGACTGTTCTCAGAAGGAGAGGAGCCTCAGAGGGAGATATGCCTCCAACGGTGCAATACAGAGGATTTTAATGTCAAAGGGTCCTATTAAGTGTCTTCAGTCATTCATTCTCTTGAATGAGACAGACTTGCTGGATGAATCTAGGACATGGAAATGGAGGCAGGACGGTGTAAGGAGACAGGAAGGCCCACCAGGGCTGCCATCGTCTTGTGCCTGGGCCTCTGCGGAAGCTCTTCACTGGACTCCCAGTCCCACTCTGCCCAGCTCACTCCAGTGGTTTCAACACACTGAGGAGAACTCCAATATGTCCCTCCTCTAACCCCAAACCTCCCCATGTGGAGTCAAGGTCAAGTTGTTGACCTCCATGATCTGGTTGTCTCTCCTCTCAAGTCACTTAGTCCCTCCGCCACACGGGTCTGCTGGCTCTTCTTCCAACTCCCAGGCCTGCTTCTGCCTCAGGACCCTGGCATTTTTCTATGCCCACTGCCCTCCAAGTGCTTCTTCTGCATTCCCAAAGCTCCTCTTTCCACACTTGACTTCCTGCAGTGGTCACTCAGCTGTCCCCTTTGTCATTGGGCCTTCCCTGGACATACCATCGAACACTCCACACATCCACACGCCAGCATTTCTCGGTCTTATTTTTCCATCAGCATTTCCCATTATCAGGATGCATGCCATAGTCTGTGTCTCACGATACTGCTCTCTGCCAGCCTCCTTCACTAGGCGGCAAGCCCGGAGACGGCGGAGGTGGAGAGGCACAGGGATTGGCAGCTCTCTGCACACAGTGAGTCCATCCAGGAAGGGATGGATTTCCTTCACTTTCATCCTTTTCTTAGCTATTGTCAGGCAACAGCCACTTAAAGATGAATGACAATTGCTAAATAGGTAGGTAGATAGGAAGAGTGGAGGAAGAGGACATTTAATATACTATATTATAATATGACCTTTCGCTGCCTTTGTCTGCCCAGACCTGACTGTAGAAGAAAGCAAGGACGAGAAAGTCGAATGCACAATGATTTTAAGGCCTTTTTTCAGAAGACATATTTTGGCCCCTAAAGTTTTCTCAGAGAAGCAGCATTGTTGAGTGAGAACTCTGGAACAGGGCTCAGATCTGATTCTAGAAAAACTTGACAAGTTACATATCTTGTCTAAGTTAATCCACTTTTTTGTGTGTTGTTTTGTTTTGATTTTGCTTTGTGTGCTGGGATGGAACCCAAGGCCTCCCATGCTAGGCAAGTGCTCTACCACTGAGCGGCACCCCGGGTCCTGATGTGGAAGATGGGGTTCATTCTGATACATACAACCCAAGGGGATGGGGCCACAGCAAAGAGAAAGTGAGACCGTGCTTAGAGACTGCCCATTGCAGTGCCCAGGTCAGGGTGGAGGCCCACGGGGGCTGCTGTACCCTCACTGGACTCCCTCTTGAGCCTGAGCATTCTGGAAGAAACGGGACAGGGCAGAATTTCAGTGGTGAGTCAGGCCGTTCCTAGCTGAGTGAATTTCAGGAATTGGAGTTAGTCTATTGTAACCATCTTATTGGAATAAAACAAATTTCTGAAAATAAAATTGCACCATTCTGAAAAGAACCAGTCTTTTAAAATTAGTAAGAACACCTGGCTCCCCAGGAATTCTACCAGAGTTACGCTACTTTGTTATTTTCTTGTTTAGATTCTCTCATGGCAAAGCTGATTCTAAAAGTGAACGATCCTCCTTTGGATCTGTTCTGTGCACAAAGATGAGCAACAAGGGGCAGAGAAGGGCGGTGCCAAAGCTGCACCAACTCCTGGGCCTGGCCAGCCTCGCCCACCCCGAGCTGCATCTTCTGGGTTAGCCTTTGGATAGCCCCCAAAAGGCAGGCTTTGGCGTTTTCCACAAAGGAGTTGCCTTGAGGGGATGTAAGTTGTATCATTCAAAATCATTTAGGAGGCAGTCTGAATTTTGTTTTCTTATGCACCTGGGAGAAGGCCTCTTATCCAGCTTTTTCTTTCTCTGTACTAACAAAAGGTTACATTATCACTTGGATCTAAAAACGTGCTCCTAGGGGATGATCAACTCTTGCGTGGTAATTAACAATCATGTTGGGGCCTCCTTTTTCATTTTTCATAAATGTGCCCCATTGAGTTTTCAGAAAATGAGAATTACCTTAAAATTTAAAATTAAAGGACGGCTGAGTTCAGCATTGTGCAACTAAAACTCGGGGTCTTAAACTATGACCTCAGGGCCAGGAACTGTAGTGGCCATCCTGGACTTAGTATATTCTAAAACAATTTTAATTCATGTGATCAATCACAATTAAGGACTTTTGTCACATTGAAAACAAAGTAGAACACTGATGCAAGGCTGAAGATATTTTGAATGGTACAGCCAAAGTCATATTTTTAAATCTTTCCTTTTGAACCAGTTGTCAATGAGGATGATCTTAAAATTATCACATAATTTCTGTGAGGTCACTTAAACACTGAGTCAGGAGTTATTTTAAAGGACCAAACCCACTATCAACATTTTTTTTAAAGAAATCAATCAAAACAAAAGAAAGCAAAAGAAGCAAAGGGCTTCCCCGCACCCCCATCTGAGATAGAGAATCAGCCAGGAAACCCCCCATGAGAAGTGCCCAGCTGTGGTGAGATCCAACCCTGTTTCTGAAGTGAGCTGTATGTGCAAGACAGCTCCTGTTTATCAAGGGCGTGAAGAAGACAAACACAGGAATAAATGGAGATTTCTCTTTGTCCTTCATAACTGGAAAGTAGTAGCCATTGTTCTACCTGGAAGGGAACACCTGAAAGTCTGGGCTGTGGTGGGAGTGACTGGCTCAGAGGGGGTTGTGGCCCTGAGCTTCAGGGTCCCTTGCCCGCAGCAAAGCCAACACTGGCAGGAGATGAGAATGAGGACAGAGAAATCTTAAGAGTAAGGAAGCCTGGAGCCTGAGGGCCTGGGCTTTGGTAGAGAAAGTCTTTCTTTTAACTTTTTTTTTTTCTTTTAACTTTCTTTTAACTCTCTAAGTGGAGACAGCAAACTCTTTATCCCAAATCCAGCAGTGTCCCGCAGCCCAGAGCCTCTGGTAGGGCTGTGCCTTTCTGTATTTATGGACTCTCACCTCTGCCTTGGGGTTTACCTGGCATATGGCTGCTTTCCTAGAAACCATACTTCCCGGCCTCTGTTGTAGCTGTGACCTTGATCTGACCAATGTGGGGATGAAGGGAATCGAGAGGGGGACCTACAGTCAGTGCCGCTTGAAAGCAGGTGCTCTGCTCCTCTCCCCCTGCCTCCTTAACAAAGTCTATTGACTTTCAAAAGCTTGGCCATGGTGTTGGACTTATGAAATGGGACAGCACCCTAGGATGGGTCCCATAAACTGTTGGTCCAGTGCCTCTTGGAGTCAAAAGGCTATTGCAACTTGCTGAAATCATCATGAGACATGGCAATGGGTAGCCCTTGACCTTTTCCAAACATGGGTTCCTAAAGGTCACTAAGGACAGCCACCTACCTGCCCTGTACTGGATTATGAGGAAGAACACTTATTCTATTTTGCTTAAGCTTCTATTTTTAGACCTTCTTTCATTACAGCTTATAGCCAAGGTCCTGACTAGTGTGGATGCCCAGATCTGATCCGGCAAGGTCAGAGTTCTTCCCTACAGCCTTGTTCTTCCGAGTCTCCAGAGCCCACTGCAGCCTTCCAGGTTCGCTCCTTCTCTTCCCCTGGTGCCCACCCTCTCCCAGAATGGCAGCAGGAGAGCACCGGTGCCCACTGGGTCAGGTAAGGGCCTAACTCCCCTGGGAGCATGCTGCTGCTGCTGCTGCTGCTGCTAACCCCAGCTCCACAGCCCCCGTGGCCAGCCCATGAACACATCTTCATCAAGGCAGAACTTCCCTCTTGTCTACTGAAGTCGCCTTTTCTGAAGAGAGCTATTGCTGAGAGACTAGCTCAGGCTGACTGGTCCCATTGTCTCCATTCCCTGCTTCTTCCTCTATTAGTCTCACCACTATAGTAATTCCAAGAAGCAAGTCCACTCAGGATTTCCCCCAAAACAAACCAAGGGAAACATAAAAGCAGCAGAGAGACATCACAAACACCTAAGTTCCCATTTATAGAGAATCATTTAGGAGATGCAGTGGGCTGGGTGAGCTCTGTTCACAGATCTCCAACGACCCCCAGCAAACAGGCAGAGGCCCTTGGAGAAGGACAGTCAAGGGGCCCGGGAAACCGTGGCCGTGCATGCTCTCAGGCCAGGGCTGAGGGGCAGAGCTCTGCTGTGGCTCCTACGCCTGCCTTGCTCTTACTTCCCTGTCACATCCCAGGACAAGCATGTAGTGATCACCGGAACCACTGAGGTCTGAGAGCTAAAGTCAACAGGTGGGGCAAGAGGCTTCTCTTTTTTTTTTTTCCATGTTCAGTTGCTGCAGTCATGATAATATGCGGCTATCCTGATTTTACCTTATTTGTTCTTTCTACACAGCATTCCTTATTTTGTCCCTGTTTATGAACAGCTAAGTCACTTAAGGAGATAAATGATCAATCCAACACTACCAGACTTCATGAGAAATGGCCATCTGTGGCCCTTGACCTTTCCGAAAGTCACAGCCTGTCCTGCCACCCTAAAGCAACTATCAATGCAAACCACTCTTTCATTGGACTCAGGTAAGTGGGGCTTATTCATATTCATGCATGTCACTGGGGACTTAATATTGCAGACAAATTTTAAATAAGATAAATATTTATGTAAGTCATTTGATGTTGGGGAAAGGATGTTGAGCTTGGCATCAAATTTTGATTCCTCTCCAGGGCTGCCATACATGAGAGAGTCTTCCTGAGCCTCACGTTGGTGTTTTCATCTATAAAGTGGGGCTCTCAGACTCCCCTCTCTATGGTGTTGTGAGAATGCCATCAAATAACACTTATGGTGCACGCTCAACTGACACGTGTCAAGTACAGGGACAAACACAGGCAAACTTCTACCTCATCTGTTCTCATCCATGCTTCCTTACATTTCAATACACCAGACACGTTCCAGTCTCGGGGCCTCTGCAACTGCATTTGCCTCTGTCTAGACAACATTCCTTCCTGATGCCCTCACAACGAGATTCCTCATCACCTCCTGTCTCTGCACAAATCCCCTTTCTCACGAAGGTCTGGCTGATGGGTCCTCCATTTCCAGCATGAACCCTTAGGCACCCCAGCCCCTCGCTCCTGCATCATCTCTATCCCTGATCACAGTCCAGCACCTAATGAGCTCCACCTATTTCCTGCCAGAACAAAACCACTGCCGTGGCACAGGTCTTCGCCTGTGAGGTCCTCGGCACCAGTTTCCTGTGGCCACCATAACAGATGACCACAAACTCTGTGACTTAAAAAACAACAGCAAGTTATTCTCTTATGGTTCTGCAGGCAACAAGAGCAAGGGGCTGACACGCTTCCTCTAGATCCTTCAAGGAGAGTCCACCCCTGGCTTCCTTCAGCCTCTGATGTGTCTTGTCCTATATGTGTCTTAAAAGGACTGCTATTGGGTTTAGGGCCATTTTGTCACGATATCCCTTAGTTACATCTGCAAAGACACTTTCCTCAAATAAGGTCCCATGCACAGGTTCTAGGGGTTAGAAAGTGGACATATCTTTTGGGGGCCACATTCACCCCACTACGCCTATGCTTCATCATCAATGCCTGTGAGAAAGTAAATACGTCAAGGTGCCCAGCTCATGTTTGCTGAATAAATGAGTTGAGTCCAGTACCAACAGTTCCTGGGACACTGGGACTTTGGTGAGCTTTATCCTCTTCCTGTCTGATGATGAGCCTGCGTGTACTGCTGTGCTGAGGAATTTAGTGAGAGAGGGCGACACATTCTTCCCAGCTGGCAGTGCCCCGTAGCTCCCCAGTTAAAAGTGGTCATTGCTGTCATGGTCCATGGGGGCCCGAGGACTGGACGAGATTCACCATCATGCACAAAGCAGACTTGACATCGAGTGTCCCCTGTCAGATCCATCACAGCAGGTGTAAATGGCCACACAGAACCCCTGACAGCAGAAGCAAAATGTGGGATTCGTTGCTCAGAGTGTGGCACATCCATTAACACAGTTGCCAGATAACTCCTCGGAACCACACTGATTTACATAAATGTCTCCCCGTCAATTTCTACTTTTCTTAAACTGAAAAGACAGTGGCAGTGATGGGACAGAGGCCCTGTCCACGGTGTGGTGGCTCCACATTCATGCTAGCAATGGCAGTTTGAATTCTGCCCCACTGGAGCAAGAAGAGATGAAAACATATCTATTATCAACGTGGATCACTATTTGCTGGAACATACCAAATAACTCACTTTCACAGACAATGAACTCACTTCGGTGGGTTGGAGGAATTCAAACATTACCAGATGACTAATGCTAAGTGGTCCAAACAGAGGGCTGTAAATGGGTTCTTAGTTACAAGAACCATCAAGAATCAAAATCACCTAAATGGTTTCTATGAGCAACACCAGCTCCCGGCCTCCCCCGTGTGGGTTCTATGCAAAGTAGAGCCTGCAGGGTTAGAGTGAATACAAAGTCACGTCCTCTCTCAAGGGCCTTCGAGTGTCCCAGCAGAGCTGTAGGATGTCCTCATGTAATGGGGTAAAAAGTACCAAGCGAGGGCAGGGAGACTCATGAGATAAGTGTTCTAGGTTTTGAGAGAAAAGAGTGACACCTGGGAGAGGTGGCACACTGGGCTGGCTGGGAACGGAGGCTGGAGGAGAAGGGGGACAGGAAATGGACACTGCCTGAGGAGGAGGTATCTCAAGTGGTGCTTTGTCCCTAAGAGATAAATAGTGTGCAGTGGGTGCACCCAGGGCAGGGATGTGACGGGGACAGATGAGAAAGGATGTATCAGGGACCACCGAGGGAGCAACCTCCTCTGGGAGACCGGAGTTTCTCTATCACACCACCCTGGCATCCGGGGCAGGAGAATCTGCTCCACATGGATGTCCTCTGCACTGCAGAATGTCCAACAGCATCTCTGACTTGTACCCACAAAACACCAGAAGCAAATCCCAGTCCAATCAAAAAACACCACTAGATATTGTCAAAGGTCTCCTGGGGGCAAATCACCTTGGTTCAGAACCTCTGTTACGTGTCACTTCATCCCATCTGCTTCTCAAGAGGACTCCCTGAGGCAGCCTTGCTGGTCCCACATTATTGATGAGAAAAATTACATGCAGAGATGGAAGACGGGCAGAGGACACAGTGCTCAGGAGAGACCCTTCCTCCCGGGATACCTGCTGCAAATATTTTTCCAGCATGTCATTTGCTTTCGTACTTTTAGAGATTTTTTTTTATTACACAAAAGCATTAACATTTTATGTAGTCAATTATATAATTTTCAGCTTGCAGTTGGATGACATGGTTAAAGTCTATGTAATCATAAGATCATTAAAAATTTCACCTGCAGTTGATTTCTTCCAATGTTCTATGGTTTCCTTAAATACATGCCTTGGTACCATTAAAAATTTATCTTGATGTTAAACCATGCACATATACAAAAACATGCACTAGGCGTCTATATCCAATATTGGATCCCTATTTAAAAAATCGAAGAGGAAGGGGAATCACTCTCCTGTAAAATTGTATGACCTAGAGGTGGCTGCAGGAGGCTTTGTTAAAAGTTCTCCAGTCCTTACTCAGGTGAACAAGGGACACTGTATCTGCAGAGTGGCTTCTCTACTAAGGAAAGTGTTGGGCACAGCTGCATGTGTCTGCAATCCCAGCAGCTCTAAGGCTGAGGCAGGAGGATGGCAAGTTCAAGGCCAGCCTGGGCAACTTAGCGAGACCCTGTCTCAAAGTAAAATTTATAAAAGGCCTGGGGCTGTAGGTCAGGGTGCAGCACTTACCTAGCATACTTGAGGCCCTGGGTTTAATCACCAGGATTGCAAACCAAACAAAAAAAGCAGCTAGCAACATTTAGAAATGAGAAGGGATTGAACTCAGGGGCACTCGACCCCTGAGACACACTCGCAGTCCTCTTGTCTCAGCACATGCCTGTGATCCCAGCAACTCGGGAGGTTGAGACCGGAGGACTGTGAGTTCGAAATCAGCCTCAGCAAAAAGTGAGGCAACTCAGTGAGACCCTGTCTTTAAATGAAATACTAAATAGGGCTGAGGATGAGGCTCAGTGGTTGAGTGTCCCTGAGTTCAATTCCTGGTACCAAAAAAAAAAAAAAGAAATAAGAAGGGATGTATCTCTTGGAAAGACAAATCAAAGGAAAATTAAGTTGCAGGGTTCTGTTGGGCTCCTCTGAATTTAGGGGATGCATGAATGAAATGCAGGGGTGCCGCAGTCCGGCTGCAGCAAAATAACCGGGGGGTGACGAATAACTTGTGTAGATTCATGCAGCAGGAATAGGAGCCATTTATTGTAGGGCAACAGAGCTATTTATACATTTTGCACAGCTTATCTTAATTAGCATAAACTAGATACATCAATCAACCAATAAGGAATCTCCACACTT
The DNA here is from genome assembly GCF_045843805.1 of Urocitellus parryii. NCBI lineage: Eukaryota > Metazoa > Chordata > Mammalia > Rodentia > Sciuridae > Urocitellus > Urocitellus parryii. Next base: position 293,970 of record NW_027551773.1, read on the forward strand.
AATGGCTCACTTTTGTTACTTCTCAAACCACTCCCTCTGACATTTTGCCAGGCACCATCCAGACTTGTTTACGAACTCTAACATTTCCCTGGCAAAATACCAGGTGTTATTTTTGACTTATTTACAGACCTTAACAATTCCCCCTTTTGTTTAATTTAAATAAAGACCATAGTGGTTTTTACAGAAACACCATAAATAACCTGCTACAAACAGAAAGTGAGGATACAAAATGTAACAATACCAAGCCACTTGATGGATCCATGCAAGAAGCCCTTGGAAAAATTACACCAGCAATGACACTGTTAGCAAAGATACCGAGTTACAATTTGTTGTACATTACAGTTTGTTGTCTCAGTCCAGGTAATGCAGTATCTCAATAGAATAACTCACAGTCCAGGTAAATCACAGTCCAGGTAAGTTCTGCAGGCAGCTAGCTTAAATCACAGTCCAGGTAAGTTCTGCAGGCAGCTAGCTTGGTCCGAAGTCTCGTCCGCTTTTCAGCCGAAGTTTCGTCCAGTTTTCAGCAACACTGGAAATTCTTCCACCTTTGTCTTTACCGGCACTGGGATGAAGGCAGGAACTCTGCAACTCTGGCTAAAGAAAATCCTGTAGCATTCCACTAAGAAAACAACTTTTTGAACAATTTAGTACATTATCTTAAGGTTTTTTACATTTGAAATAAGCCTTAATAGTGCTCATTACTCATTAGCTTCCTGGTGTGGGAGAACCACTGTAGTTTAGTTATTGGCATTGAAAATGACCAAACATCAGGGACGCTGGTAGCGTCTTCTGCTGGCTGTAGCATCCTGGGCAGCCCCAGATGACCCTGGGGAGAGTCCGGGGAGTGTCCCGGACTCAAACTGCTTCGGGCACAGGGAGCAAGAGCCTGCTAGACTGTGCCTCCAGGTCAGGTCTAGATTTGGGCTCCCAGCAGTGGAAGAGCCGGCTGCCGCCGCTGCTTGGAAGGTACTTGCTGCACCATGACCCGCTTGCGCACATGGCAGCCGCTGCACAGATTCACGCACCCTCCGGTAACGAAAAGCATTTAGTAATAGCCTTTTGCTGCAACTTCTTTTCTGATAATCCTCTTTTTTCTGAACTTTCTTTTTCTTTTTCTTTCTGACTAGAGTTCCTGGGCTTTTATCAACACATGCCCTAACTATTCTTGGTTTCATTGGGGTGTCTTCTTCCCTTAGTAATTTACTTTTCACCCCTTCCATATTCTCATCACAAAGACAATACAATACACTTAGACAAAACAAGACACAAACATACTGTATCAATCTTCTCCATTTTCTCGAAATGGCCATTTTTCTTCTCTCTTTTCTTTCTCACCCTATCTGCCTAGGGACGAGCAGATTGCTTCCGTCCTATCTATGGACGGGCAGCTTTTTTTTGTCACTTACCCCCGAGTGTCCCGGGGCTCCCCGTAACGGGCCACCATCTGCCGGGGGGTGACGAATAACTTGTGTAGATTCATGCAGCAGGAATAGGAGCCATTTATTGTAGGGCAACAGAGCTATTTATACATTTTGCACAGCTTATCTTAATTAGCATAAACTAGATACATCAATCAACCAATAAGGAATCTCCACACTTAATGGCTCACTTTTGTTACTTCTCAAACCACTCCCTCTGACATTTTGCCAGGCACCATCCAGACTTGTTTACGAACTCTAACATTTCCCTGGCAAAATACCAGGTGTTATTTTTGACTTATTTACAGACCTTAACACAGGGGAGCCCTGCAAACCTGGGTGATGTACAGTGTGTGGGGGTCTGTATTAGTCTGGGATGTGCAGTGCTTCTTATTCAGTTGCTGGGTATCCAGGATTCTCTGTTGGAGAACTGGGGTAAAACCCATCAGTTCACAGCAGAGGAGGGCGACCCAGGAGGAGGGCCTGGTGGGGAAGCCAAGAGTGGGGCGAGAAGTGGACGGAGCAAGGTCCAGGCAGAGTGAGGACGGGAGTCAAGGGAATCCCACTCTGAGATCTCCCTTGAGCTCCTGTTGCCACAGTCTGTTATTACAAGGGGACAGAGAGAAAAGCAGGCCACCCTAAATAAAACAAGCTAAAACACTAGGAAAAAACTCATTGCAATGACATCCCTGCTTGTTTCTGAAGGATGGAAATGTTTATTTCTTTGGGTTTTTCCCTCTGCTTTCCAGAATGTCTTCAGCTAACACATGCTGAATTAAAAATCACACAAAATTCAAGATGTTACTATAATTGATGTGCTAATGCATTTCAGGACGTAGTAACAGGAGGGAAAATGGGGTACAAACAAACTGGGTATCTCCAAGGAGGGATCCTCTGTGGAATTATAGGGAGTGTGGGGCTCCAGGGACGCATGCAGGCAGCAGGGAGCAGAAGTAACAGCATCACCCCAGCCTGGAACTCTCACACTGGTCTCAGCTCTCCTGCAGATTGGCTGACTGGTCACCAACTCAGATTCTAAGGCCCCGTCTGTGGAACACAACTCTGATGCCCTCCACACAGAGCTCCTGAACAGGTTGAAGGGATTATGTAAATGAGTGGGTGTTGAATAAATGCATGTTCTCAAAGTTCCACAGCATCTTCATCACCTTAGCTGACACTGTTGGTCTGGTAAGAGCTGCAGCTGGCAGTTATTCTCTTTTATTCTCCATTATTTAAAAATAACTACTGGTCACAGTGGTGCCCACCTGAATTCCCAGTAACTCCAGAAGCTGAGGTAGGAGGATTGCAAGTTCAAGGCCACCCTATGCAACTTAGTGAGACCCTGTTTCCAAAGAAAAATAATAAAAAAGCTAGGGGTGTGGCTCACTAGTATAGTGCCCCTAGGTTCAGTCCCCAGTACACAAACAAATAAACACAAAGAAAATGATGTAAAAATTGTAGTGACTGAGAAAAACTTACGTTAGAAGGCAGGCAGAAGACTGGGCAAAACTCGAACTTCTATTTTAGGTATTTCTCAGCTTTAATCCCAGGGCTTCCATACCTAGCTGTGTGATTGGGGAAAACCCCTCGAGCCCCTGTATTTTCATCCTTAAGATGGGGAACAAGAACAGCTCAGGCTCAAGACGATTTCAAGGATTAAATAAAATTATTAGCTAAGGGAAGGGCTTAGGAGGTGGGAAATGGACTGAACTGTGCAAGGGCAGGGGTCTCTTTTTTATTTAAAACATTGATATTTTGTTTTTAATGCATTTTACTTTAATTTTTATTTTTATAAAGTATTGCATTAAAATATTATTGACTACTGAATTTTGGGGGGACCTCCCTTAAATTTTGACCTATAGACAGTATCTCATGCCTTTGCTCTAGTCCTATCCCTGAAGCCGATATTTACTGAACACTTATAAAGGTAAAAACATCACTGAGCACTTTAAGTTTTCACACTTGCCTGTAAGTTAAAATGTTTAGCACTATAATGATCCTAGAGTATGGCATCATCATCATCAATGCCAGCATTATCGTCGGCACCATCACCATCATTATGATCACCATCAACACCACCATCACTGTTATTATCACTCCACCTCTGCAACCATCAAACCATCATCACCATCACCATCATAACCACCATCATGACCACCACCATCACCACCACCACCACCACCACCATTGTCACCTTGACCATCATCACTGTCATCATCACTATTGTTACCAATATGATCACCATCATCACCATCATCACCTCCACAAGCACCACTACCATCATCATCACTTCCATCATGACCACAATCATCACCACCATCACTGTCTCCATCATTTTCACCTTCACCAAGATTGTCATGATCACCATTATTACCACCACAATCATCACCACCTCCAATATCATGATTACTAACATCATCACCACCAACGTCATCATCACCTCCTTCAATGCCATCACCATAATCACTGTCATCACTCTCACTGTGATTTTCCAAGTCACTCTTGGTAAGTTTTGTAATATTTCTGAGCTGCATTTCCCTCAATTTTACCATGAGGCTAAGACAACCTCCTTATAAGGTATGAAACAACTTGCGGTTGTTTCTGTTGGAGTCATGGTTAATGTTTTTGCTGATTCCAACATAGGACTTGGCTCCACATAAAGGCAGTGAATGCTTCTCAGGAAATCAGAAAATTCCAACAGACATGGAGAGCAGCCAGGCAGAGCGATAAGGCAGGGCCACCCTGGGTCCTGGGCTGGCTTTTGTGAGGCCACTGAAGATTTCCACATAAAGAAGCTCACATTTTCCTCAGAGAGGAAGTCCCCATACCCATGAAGCTCAGTGTCCTTCCAGTTCAGGAAGCGGATGACTCATGGAGTAACGCAGAGGTGGGAAGAAGGGGGTTTGTTCTTTTTTTAATACTGCTCACAGTTTTGATTACTTCTTAAGTGTTCAGATGTACTGCAGGAAAGGAATATAATAACCTCCTAGTCACTGCTCCACCCGGAAAACCTCAAGTGACTAATTGCCTTTCTTTCTAAAATGGAAGCATTATTTCATCTGCATGAAGGTTTCTCCCTTTGTTGTGCTTTTGCTCGGAGTGCATTTTAGTCTTGCAAGGCAGAGCCACAGAAACAAACCAGGGAGAAAGCGGAAGATGGAGACTATCCAGGTCCATTCAGCTTCAACTCCACCTGACAAACAGCCCTACACATCCTGACAAGGCTGTGCATATTGTGCCTGGACCTGCCTCTCACCACTCTGTGCAATGTGAGCACACCATGCTCTCTCACAGTTAGAAACACAGACTCCCCTGCAGCCCTTGTGGGGTCGATGGTCTTTTTTCTCAGTGAGTGCAGCAGGTCCTTGTCATCACCTAGTATTATCCAATCAAAAGTGTGCCATGTTGGGCTGGGGTAATATGATTTTGGACTTCAGGAAGTTGTATATCTGGAAAAATATCAGGTACATTTTGAAAAGAGATGCTTGGTGTGTTTTGAGGCTGTACTCTATTATTGTAGCAAGTGACCCCGAGATTCAGTCATTTAAAGCAACCAAGAGGTCTCTGTCTCCTGCCCAAAACAGTCTAGATCCAGAATTGGACTGGTGACTTAAAGGTATTGGGGACATGTCTTGTTCCCATGCCATCTCCAGCACGCTGCCCTTCTTACTGAACATGACTCACCACCCCATCCATGTGCTAGAAAAGAGGAGAAATACAGGGCAAACCTTAGAGTGCAACCGTTATGCCCATTTAAGTGTCACTGTCACCCAGTTACCTGGCCACACCTAGAGGATACAGTGCCTTGAAAAAGGAGTCCATGGCTGAGTGCCTATGTGCCCAGCTATAATTGCTTCTGCTATGGAGGAAGAGAGAATGGAGAGAGAGATGGTGGGAATTATGAGGGGTCCCAGCCACAGGTAAGTTCCCAGGCTATTTACCCAGGAATGGAGGTTCCTAATGGGATCCCCCATTCCTGAGCCTCTTGTGTTTTGGTGGTTACTGATAATGATGATCAAAAGGTTGGAAATAGAGATAGTAGGAGGTAACCTTTACTGATTTCTTGCTTCATGCCTCTCTGTAGGTAGTGCTTTGTAGACATCATGCATGTTACCTCATGTTAGTCTTACACAATCATCAGTATAATTATGTCAATTTTATCCATGAGGAAATTGAGTTGCAACAAGTTCAGAAACTTTCCCAAGGTCATGTACCTAGCATGAGGCCAAGTGGAATCTACCTCTGTGTTTCTATGTCCAAAATGATTCCTTTAGCTAGTATACCCAGGTATTAATAGTGGTTTGAAATGCTTCAGCATTTGAAAAAAAAAATAGAACTAAACTGTCAAATTTCTCCATAGCCAGATCTTCTGGGCCAGCTAAAAAGTGAGGCTTGAATCATAGCAATTTACATTGACCATCCACCCCATTTATCAAAGACGAATAAGAGTTTCTGTCTCTTACATAGGACTGGATTAATTATTTAGAATAGGAAATGAATAAATTATTGCTTATTAAATGCAGTTTGGATGGCACAGAAGCTCTTTCTAAACAGGGCTTCCAGAATGAGGGGAAATCAGCAGAGTGGTCACCAGCAGAGCAAAGGTCAGGAAATGGGGTACAAAACTGTACCCTTGGGGTCTCTGGTGCCAACAGAAACTGAGCCGGCATGGAGAGGCAGATTCCTGAGCCCACCTAAAGGGGATCTCAGGCACCCCAGGAGGCTGGGGTGATTCACCGCCCTGAATCAGTGAGCCACGCGGAAGCTGGGTCAGTCCCGAGCAAAGGTCAGGGCGCACAGAGTGGAGATGAGCAGGAGTTAGAGACTGAGGGCTCCAGACGCCTGGCCACCTGCCCAGGACCCCAGGTGCTGGCTGAGCGGTGAGCGGGCAGCAAGCATGGAGTAAGCGTGGCGCCCTGGGTGAGGCTGGCTCAGAGGTGCAGCTGCTGTCTTCACACATCAGCACGCAAAAACGTTTGGGAGGGAAGGAAATGAAACACTCCTTCCCTCCCCACAAACAGATGGGTAATTAGGAGGAGGGTGGGAGCCAGATGCTGTTCCTCTCCTGAGACCAGCGCCAGAGGGAACGGCGGGTAGCTCTGCAGAAGGCATCTCCATCCCTGAGGAGGGACACTGGGAATGAATCAGGGTTGGGGGCCCTTGGGGTGCCAGGGGGGAGGAGTACTCCCTCCACCCAGCTCCAGCTCCGCAGCTCCTCTCTAGGCACTAGACCTAGGTGAGTGCACAGGATCCTCCTGACCTCAGCCCTACAAGATGCCTCCTGAAAACCCCTGCCACTTCCACAGAGGCTGTGGCTGCCAGCCTTCGTCTCAGTGGCCTGTCTTCTGCTTCTCAGTGCAATGGTACAGACTTTGTTCTCCGTCTGTGAGAAGAAGGGCACACCTGAAGCCTGTCTGAGCAGCGGCCCACGCTGAGCCCAAGCCAAGGTCTCACGCGGCATCCCTTCCAGAGGACTCCGCTACAACTGTTTACCATGAACCTAAAATAAGTTCTTGTGTGGCAAGTCTTCAAACAGCACCCCAAAGCTCTGCTTGGCGATGAAGGCTGATGTGGGTTTGGAAATGAAGCCAGCAAGGAAGTCTCCGATGGAGTCCCAGAGTTGTCACCCGTCAGCCAACGTGCTTCTGTCTCCCTTGACTTGTCTTAACGTCTCTGCTTTGGCTGAGTCAAAGACAGTATTGATTCAAAACCTGCCACAGCCTAAGTCAGCACCTCCAGGTTGATGAGTGCCGAGGTACCCCGTCAAACGTCTGAGTTCCAGGAGCAATGCTCTGAGTGGAACTAATGCCCCCAAGTGGTACATCCCACCATGTCTGGAAAGCGGGTACCCAGGCTGCCTCTGGGAGAAAAAGTGTAAATTTGTCACACAATGTTATAGAAACAGATAACAAGAGCAAGAGGCAGAGCGTTATCAGAGTAACTATATTAAGAACCAACATGTAAATAGGAAGACGGGGCCTAGAATTCTTGAAGAAAGAGAAAGAAGTTAGTGTGGCCACGTGAGCTCTGCCCCAGAGTAGACACTACTTTGGCCGCTAGATTTTGAGGAGCCTGGGGCAGATGGACAGGTGGGGTTGTCCCAGCCAGGGGTCACTAAACCCTTCAGGTCCAGCCCTTCTCTGTCAGGGACATGGGACCAACACAGGTGGTATTTCTATCTTCGTTTCTATCTGGGATGATACCATCATGGCCTGGACTGATTCTATGTTTCTCTTAACTTTTGCCCATTACCATTTACATCTAATGGGTTTTACAGTTTATTGGTTTCTTTATTTTAAAGAGATTTTAATTTCCTTGCTGACAAGAACCATAATACAACTGTTTCTGTGTATATATTCCCTTTAAATCTAGTTGAATGGAAAAGATGCTTTAAAAAATGTATTTATAGACCAATTAGTTAAAGCAGACCAAGATATTGATTTGTAAACATTTAGGTAATACTTTTGACCTTGGAGATATGATTCTGGAACATTGTAAAATTCTGGTCTGCTCACATGTAAGATCCTCTCTGAGGTTCAACTTACTCTCATCAGCCCCTTGACTGGTTGTAATCCAGCCTTTCTCCAAGTTTAGCATCAAGGTCCACTTAGGTGAGACTCTAGCCTAAAGGAGTGCTTTACTTATTCACATCCTCACTCCTGACTGTATTTATTGGAATGTCCAGTGCATGGAGTCTCAAGAGTTGGCATTCTGTCTTGTGAACACCCCAGGCCATGCTGATGCTCAGTCAGGTTTGAAAACTATTGGTTCAAGCCAACCTCCTCATTTTCCACTCAGGATACTACAGCTCAGACAGGTGCACGCCTGCCCAGGGGGCTCACGGCAGAGCTGGGCTAGGGCAGCTTCCCCACAACGGGAAGCCTCCTAGTGCCACCATTCCAAAGCTACCTGTTACAGCACCAGAGAGGAAAGTCCTTCCTGAAGCTAACCAGAGCAGTGTTGCCTCCAGGAAATGCTCTTTGGCTTCCTCAGCTCGACAATCAGTGAAAAACACTTTCTTGGCTAGAAATGATTTCCTTACCCTTTCCCAAAATCTTCGACCCGATTGGTCTACCAGCTCCTATTCTATGTTTTTTTTGATTAAGGGAGATTTTTCTGGTGATTTTGTGCATCTTCCACGTGCATTCTGAGAACGGCATAGAATGGGTTTGTTAAATTGGCAGAATTAAAAATTTAAATTTCCCTTCCCCTCTTCCTCTGCTATGCTTCAGGGAAGATGGGCTGCATTCAAACTTCCACAGTCCAACCTGCTCTTGGGGATATGATTCTGGAACACTGTAAAATTCTGGTCTGCTCACATGGAAGATCCTCTCTAATCCTTGCTGATGTTGCTGAGATCCGAGGTCCTTCAGGTTACGCTGCACTCCACACAGTGTCCACGTCAGCAGTGGAGGGATCATGCCCCTGGAGCAGGGTTTGCCCTCAGTAGCTCACTGCAGCCCCCATGTGCCAAGGCCAATGTTGACAAAGAAGGTCCTGGAGGTGGTGGTGGCCTGGAGGTGGTGGTGGGATGAGGGACTGGGGCGGACTGTGGTTTTAGAAGAGCTAAATTGGACTTGAGCAGAGCAGGAAAGAGATAAAAAGCCAGACTAGACAATGGCCTCAGGGTTGGTGGCACCTGAGATAGAGTTGGACTTGGAGTTGAAGTTGAATCCACATGTTAGCCAATTTATGTTGAAACCTCTTCTACATCTTGCATAAAAAGTAAAGCATATTAAAATACATTTTAAAAATATTTCAATTTTTGCCTTAAATTTGTCTTTTGTCAACAATAAAATCAGCATTATTGGATCCACGTGGTACCTAACAAGATTATGGGAACTGTCGGTTAGTGGGTCACTATTTGCTTTTAAGGCTCTCCTGCCATCTAAGAGGTCACTGTTGGTTAGAGGAAGGCCTCTGTGTGAGGGGTCAGCCCACGGGAGATGAGGGGTGCATTTGCCTCTTGGCTTCACCCAATCAAGGGTGCAGGTGCAGGCAGAGATGCTGCCGTTGCTTCCTGGTTCCCCAACTTGTAGGCACCGTCACTGTCCCTGCCCCAGAGAGCCGAGTACGGTTTCAAAATTGTTCTTAAAGCAGGCCACTGATCGTCTGACGAAGGAGCCACACTGAGAAAACACATGACCTTCATGGCTTCCTTCCTTAGACCGTCACACGAGTGAGTTGAAGTCCTGAATGGTGAGCACAGAGGGATGTGGGCCAGTGTACTCCTGTGATGGGCTGCACCTAGACAGAGGACGGCGGCCGAGGCAAGGGGACTGCTGACATGTCTCATTGTTTCCTCCATGCCAAGCCACTCCATGGGTGGCATAATTATATCACCATCGTTAAAAGTGCAGTTTGCATACTTTTTTCCCTACAATCTTTGATTTTCCTATTCTAAAGGTGAACATGGGAAATGCTGAATTTTAGAGTGATGACCAGTTAGTTCCTTGACTTCTAGACACAGAGGCTTGGAGTTGGGTCAGAGCAACATTGCTGAGGGGGAAGGAGGAGGATGCAGAGAAAGAGCAGAAACCTTGGTGTGATCCAGCACACAGAGATGGATTTGGTAGCTGAAACGAGGACACTGGTTGACAAGAAAAGAATCTGGGCTTCAAAACCTTGAGACAAGACATGGCCCTCTAGGGGAGCTGGCAGGGGCGGCCAGGAGCTGATGAGCACCCTGCTCAGCTGCTGTTGAATGGCGAGCAGGGCCTGGGAGCATTTCTATAATTGGATCCCAGGGATTTTAACAAGGTCAGTTTCATAGAAAACTAAGGGATTAGAATGGAGTTTAAATGTAATGCACAATACTTGGTTAAAGAGAAAACTGGTCAAGATGGAGATGAGAATGACTCACCCCTCCCCAGGGGGCTTGAGCCCAAACAGCTTAAGTACAAACCCAGGCATTATCCTGAACTCTGAAGACACCAGGGGGCCAAGGTCTCTTCCTTGCAGGTTAATGGGAAGAGAAAATCTCCATAAGATTATTGGCTGGCATGGCCTGGTCTGGGCTCTGTGCTCTGCCCAGCAGAAGTGCCAGAGAAAAAGGATGATCTAAATGATGGAATTCTGAAACTCGTGACACCATCTTGCCTGCTAATCTTGCTATTGCCCCACCCAGAAAAAGCTTATAGGACTAGATATCCCTGAGACCCATGGCTTCTTGATCCCCTTCCTGTCCCCAAAACACCAGCTTGTCCATAGCAGGGTGACCTATTCCACAGTTGGCCAAGATTCAGGACTAGTGATCACTGGTGTGAATGGAGTTTTAACTGCAAACTGCACACCCCCAGGGAGAGGAGGGAGCAGGGCTCTGCCACAATAGACCTCCACACCACATGGCCCAGGGGCAGCCCCATTCCCTGGGCCTTTCCCTTTTCCCAACTCTGCCGTGTTCCAGGGACAGGCTGCATGTTCACTGGTTCCTGATTGTCTTTCCCTTGCCCTCTGTCCACTTGGCATGTTTGGGAAGTTGATTTCTCTCTTTCAGCACAAGGCTCACTCTGAATTTTAATGCCAAGCTAACTTTGCACTCCAGTGTTTCATTCACTTAATAAGTTAATTCACTTATCTACCTCCACAGGGCCCCTCCAGGGGCTGCCTGATGTCTTCAGCTCTAGAGAAGAGAAGAGGAACGAGCTTCAACTCAGAATTTGTTCTCAATTCTTTGTTCTCTTTCTGGATCTTTCCAAGCCTGCTAGAAACTTCCATGCTGTTTAAGCTCTGCCCCCGCAGCTCCAGCCTCCAGCTTCTCCCCCTCACCTCCAGGGTCCCCACACTGATCTTCTTGTTCAACTGATTCACCAGGAAAACCCCTGTTCCTTCTACTCTCCTCACCGGGGAGAGCCCAACCTGCTCATTTGATAAGAGTTACTTCTTTATACCAAAGCAAGCGTGCGCGCACACTCATGCACACAGCACTTCTGAACTTAGGTTTGGGGCCAGCCGCCTTGGGCCCTCATCCATCCTCAATGATGTAAGAAGTGTTATCTCCTTAAGATGTAATAAATGACCCTGCTGGGTTGGCAGTGCCGGGCTGTGGCAGGGAGGTATGACATGCTAGCCAGCAAGGGGTAGAAAAGGATGAGGAGGGCTGTTGTCTTATCAGATTGCGATTAACACTTCAGAGGGAGAAAGACCTCTCAGTGAGAGAGAGGGAGGATCTCTTCCAATCCCAGGATGCAGCCCTGCAAAGAGAGGATTGGGTGAGTCAAGGAAGTCCTTGAGTCTCTAAGTGACAGCAAGCCCAGGGCGCCTGCTGAGGGTACAGCCAGAGGGAATCAATCCTCTGTGTGCCTTAGTTCTCTGTGGCTGTGCCAGTGATGGGAACAGGAAAAGGAAACTGTTCCTTGGTTGACACTTACCACGGTGGTAGCATATCCCATCGGGCAGCTCGGAAAGGTTGAACGGGAGCTAATTAACCCAGTGGAATCCCTTGCTGTTGGGGGAGTTTATGGGATGTAGTGGGAATTGGAAAAACGGTAAAGTAATAAAAAAGTAAGTCCAGAAAAAACAAAGATGGAGCAACCTAATTGTGAGCAAGTCAATGATCACAGAGGAGAGAACGTGGCGACTGTTTCGGGGACATGGAAAGGTCCCGCTCTCTGGAGCTGCTTCGGGTGACTCACCTTCCAGTGAGCATTGATATAGAGCTGCTGCTTTGTGCCAAGCGCTGCCTGGGCTCTTTTAATCCCTGCATGAGTCACTGAAGTCTAATTCCATCAAGCCGAGGTGGGGTCCAGCACGTCCTCTTGTGCTCCATGTGACCCGTCTATAGGCTGACATCACTCTACCAGCCGGGTCTGTCCTACACAATTTGAAAGCTGAGTGCTGATAAAGGAATCTGGAGTTCCAGCAGGTGGGAAGAGACCATCCCGATTCTGCCCTGCCCTTCAGTATTGTGTATTCCCCCCCTTGCTGGGATCTCAAAATTGGGCTTAGCTCGTGACCAGCTTGGACCCACAGTGTTTGGATGGGATTGAAGCAGAGGCTTGAGGTGGGTTTGCACCAATGGGCTTGCAGCGTTGCTATCACTAGAAGAATGAGGGATGCAGGAAGCAGACAGACCTAAGCTCGACTCAAGGTAGAGCGGTAAGTCCCTGGGCCCAGCTCAAACCAGCTAGGCAAGGAAGAAAGAAATGCTGCTTGTGGCAAAGCACTAAAGTTCTGAGGTATTTTGGACACTGGGTCCATGAGAATTTGAGAGCTGGCAAGCGGCAGAGTGTGGCTGTGGATTTCATATATTTGTGGAGTGGATTGCAGGTATTTATTTGATGGGCATTTGCAAGAAAGCATTCTCGTTTTCAATGAATCAAATGGGTTTGCCACTCAACCCAACAGAAAGAAGTCAATCTGGGATTCACTCAGGTTCCAGGTGTTGTTGAGGCTCAGACGTAAGGATGTGAAAGCCCACATCGCTCTGCAAACATCAGTGATGCCTATGGAATGCGCGGCCGAGCCCTAACCTAGGCCCAGGAGCACCTTGAGTTTACTTCCTGTCACATTTTGTCCCATAACATCTTTACAGCAGACATTAGCAGAGGATCTACAGTTCAGAAAGGAGAACTGCAAGGTTCAGAGAGGTGAGGGTCCTGTCCAGTACCTCCCCAAAGAGAAGTGGCAAAACTGGGCCCAACCCCAGACCTGACCGTGTCTTAAGCCACACATTTACCAGGGCCTGGGTGAGAATTTCTCTGTAGGGGAAATGAGGGAAAGCTGGGAAAATGTGTACTGGACATAGTGGTCACCAAAGCACCATTTATTATCCTCACTCGAGTCATTAGGTTCTAAATTTGATGATACAAATTCTCCTCTGAAACTATCTCCCAAGCCTTAAGTATTTCCAGATCTCTGAATTCTGCTCTCCCTGGAGAATAGATTGAATCAGCCCCTCATCCTCTTTGTTGTCCCAGAGCTGCCTTTCACCTCCCGTCTTTGTATTACACAACAGTCCTCCTTGGCACTGGCGATGGCACAGTAACTGTGTGTCCCAAAGAAGTCAAAGAACATCAGAATTAAAGGCTCATATTTTGTAAGGATTCCTTTTCAAGCTTAGGGGAAATATAGCAAATAATACTACTTACTGAACTTACTCAATAGGAGTAGGTTCTGAATTTGGTGTTCCCAGTCCCAGTAAGTAAACGCCTTGATGTGTGCTGTCTCGCTGTCACCCAGACGGGGCTGAGCACACAATGAAGACACAGGCGCTCTGGCTTTGTATATAAGTAGCTATGGAAGTACTGCAGGTACACCTGCACTGTGAGCCCCAGGGTGAAAGCAGTGATCACACCTGAGCTCACAGTTACTGAGCAGGCAGTGTGTTCCAAGCTCTGGGTAAAGTGCTCCCCATGACAATGGGGGTGGGGGCAAGTCCTAAAAAAGGAAAGATCCTGGGTAAATTGCCCAGGTTTAAAACCCAGCTCTGTACCAATCTCTTGCAAACTTTAGCAAGGTTTTTTGACATCTTCCTACCTCATTTCTTCATCTACAAATGGGAACCGTAGTCGAACCTACCTCAAAGGGTTATTAGGAATAAATGAGCTAACCTATATGCTGGAAGCCATGATGAGGAGAAGTCAGTGTCATTATGCCACTCAGCATTTTAGTAAACCGAGCAAGGATGTACTGTCATCATACACAGCTTAGGAAAAACCGAGCCTCTGTAGGTTAAAAACCTTCTCAAGACCACTCAGCAGATAAATAGTGGAGCCAGAATTTAGAATCACTCTTGTTAGATTCTGATAAATTCTGAGAATTCAGAATTCGGAGAAATTCTTCTCAAGTACATTAAACAAAGTACATTGAGCAAAGCAGTAGCTGCCATTCAGAAGAGCATCTTTCCCATTCAGCACAAAAGATCATGAACATGAAGACACAGGTGAACTAGACCTAAAATCTGGCCCAGTTCCCTCAATTTTGGTCAATAACACAGTGTGGTTTTCAAGCTGACCTGGCCAGCATCTGTTACAGTTTCATCCAAGTTTGTAGCTCTTGCCCTCCGTCCCTCCCTTCCTTCGAGATCCACGTTGAGAAGGACTGGGATATTTTTATGAGACTCTCATGTGGTTAGCTGGTCGCCATGTTTGGAAATCTGCTGAAGCAGGTGCTCAGAAGAAGGTTGAGTCCATACCAGTCCCTGAGATGGAAGATCTATGGGCTGCCCAGTCCAGCTCCCACGCGGCAGAGATCCTTTGTACAGCCACCAGCATGTGAGGTGTGTGGTGACAGCTCTGTCCACGGAACTCATTCTGCTTCCTGGAGCCTCCACCCATGGTTCCTCCTACTGAGGGCTCAGTGAACAAGTCCAGTCCTCCCCAGGTGCAAGGGGGACAGGAGCAATGTGGACAGGGCAGGTGGATTCAGAGAGACACACACTGAAGTGAGCACACACACCTGTCCCCGCTGTTTGTTCCGCGCACACTCCCCTCACACACGCCTGCTGCAGTATTCCCCAATCTGCAGTCAATTAGCTGTCAATCTGTGTCAACGTGACATCACCTCACAGCAGTCCTGTCTCACAGATCCCTCTGTTGTTTCTAAAACATCTCCTTTTCCTCCCACATTTGACTCCCGGTGCCAGCGAGTTTGCATGTCTGATGACTCCTTTCCTGGCAATCGTGAATCCTGTCTTCCTGGAACTTGAGGAACCCCAGGGAAGCGTGCTTCATCGTCAGGTCCTGACCCCGCATCCCTCCACCTGGACATGTGAGTCTGCGTCCCTGACCCTGTCCCCGTCCCCTGAGAGCAGTTGCCAGCTGGGAACAGTTAGGGTAAACACCTGGGTGAGAGACAATGAAGAGGTCACTGGGAAGACAAGGGAGAACCATGGCACCAAGAGGCCAGTCGACAGCGGAACAGCCCTAGACTGCCCTGCCGTCTAAGAGAGGGCCCACCACACCTCAGGGGAGCCTCAGACCTAACGTCAATGCTGGATGAGTTCTGAGACTCCCAGGAACGGATCTGCCCACGGCCCTTGCCTGTGAACTCATTGTGACAGCAGCTGGAAAGGAGCCTGGTCTCAGCTGGAACTGGGCCATGGCCTGAACAGAGTGCTGCTCAGGTAACTCCCCGAGGTGGGGGTGTGCAGGGCACGTCCCCTGGCTGTCACACTGAGCAAAGCAGCAGCAGTCATTCAGAAGAGCATCCTTTCCATTCAGGCTGAGGGAGAGTCGTGTGTATGTGTGCGTGTGTGTGTGTGTGCACACGCGCGCGCACGCACGCACATGCACACACATGCACTCACACTGGGGCTGAACCTGGGGGTGCTCTACCACTGGGCTACCGCCCTACCCCTCTCTATTTTGAAACTTGGTCTTGCTAAGTTGCTGAAGCTGGCAACTTGTGATCCCCTGTCTCCTGCTAGGGTGGCAGGCGGGAGCCACTGTACCAAACCAAAGCGTTTTTATTTTAATATATTCCTCTGCTCACTGGAAGTTGGGAGAGAGATCCTCATTCTTTGGTAAATATTGAGGGACCTGGGGAACTTGAGCCATTTATAAGACAAAGTCTGTGGGGAGAAGGAATAGAACCTGTCCTGAGATTCTGACCAGTTTATTAGCATTTGTGGGCAAAGCAGCCCAGCAGAGATGACCAGCAACTCATGGTGGGCCTGAGCCTGGAGTTAAGACTGGGACCAGGTGTTTGATCAGAAGGAGGAATCAGCCTGGAGCTGGTAGTTGGAGCCAGAGAGACTTCAATGGTTGTCTAAATAAATGATGTAAAGTTATTCTATTTTTTTGGGGGGGGTACTGTGGATTGAACCTAGGTGTGCTTAACCTCTGAGCCCCATCCCTAACCCTTTTCTATTTTTTTATTTAGAGAAAGTCTCATTAAGGTTCTTAGATCCTCGCTAAATTGCTGAGGCTGGCTTAGAACTTGCAATCCTCCTGTCTCAGCCTCCTGAGCCACTGAGATTACAGATGTGTACCACCACGCCCAGCTGGAAAAGTAATTCTTACAATAAGCAAACAATGCCCTCCTCAAAAACCTGTCCATCCATCCTAATTCCTGCAACCTGTTAGGATACATGGCAAGGAAATTAAGTGGCTAACTAGGTGACCTTGAGAGAGTAAATAATTCTGGATTATTTCAGTAGGCCCAATGCCATCTCAGACATACCCATGATGTCAGAAGCATGAGGTGCCGGGCTGCTGGTCTGAAGTGGGGCAGGCCCTGGGCACCTGAAGGTCAGGTGTACCTGAGGCTGGAAAAAGCTCAAAGTGCATACTCTCCTAGAGCCCTGCTGCCTTTTGGGTTTTTAACCCAGTGAGATTTAGAACTTCTGGAATTGCACAATTTGTGTTATGTTAACCCACTAAATTTGGTGTAATTTGTTATACACAATAGAAACTAACAGTTTGAATGCCAGAATGTTGGAAAATGTCAACTTGTAGACGTTAACAGCATTGATTCTTATTTTCCAGAACAACCCCAAATAGTAGCATGAATTGACTCATTTACTACCCTATAAAGCATCGTTATCCCCATTTTACAAATGAGTAAACAGAGATTAAATTTCCCAGTAACTTGTCAGGATCACACAGCTAATAAGTGCTAATGATAGAATTTGAGACAAGGAAATGCAACTTCATATACCATGCCATCCCACCGAGGAATACACCTTCTTCTTTTTCTGATTGGAGAAATGGCAAGGAACAGCCCTGAGATGGCGAGCCAGGAGGAGGAACTGAACAGGAAGCTGCAGGAGGGCCATTTTCAAGGCGGGGAGCTCAGAGATTAAGGTGCATGTAAAATAATTATTAGGAAACCACCAGGAGCCTTGGAGAATCTGAAGGGTGGAAACCCGGTAGCACATTAGGAAAGAAGGAACAGTGCTTCAGCAGGGGTGACAGCGAGCACCCCCTTGGGCAGATGAAGTAAGACAGAAAAACACCTACAAGAAAGTCGGCATATGGGATCTGACATATGTCCCTTCTGGTTGGATGAATGGGTCTGTGTGTGTGTGTGTGTGTGTGTGTGTATGTGTGTGTGTGTGTGTGTGTGTAGGGCTGGAGCAGGATCCCCATGGACCAGGCTGGAAGGACTGTCTTCAAGGGCTGAGCTTAGCAAAAAGAAGAGAAGAAAGGGACACAACGGGGTGGAGAGCCCAGACATCCACATGGGTCCCTCCAGTGATGACACGTGAAGAACAGGGAGAGGGCCTCCCAATTGGAGGCTCTTATCAAGGGGAGGATTTGGAACCCAAACTGTGGTCTGTGACATGGAGAACTGAGAGAACATGGCTGGAGTCTTCTTGAGGGAATGGATTTATCAGGACACGAGGTTGATTCACAAAGGTTGAGAGTTAATTTAGTTTTGAGATTTGCAGGTAAAAGGCAAAGAGGAACTTGATTATTTTTCCCTCGCTCTGAGACATTTTTAAATGACTAGCAACCTGCTCACTGGAAAAAGTCTCCATGGAAATGGAGCCCCTGGGGAAATCTGCCTCCCTCTGCTGTTCCTCAGAATGCAGGCTGGTTCTGGGAGGTGGCCCTCCACTGGGCTGCCCAGGTGCCAGGCCCCACAGCACAGAGGGCTGCAGTCCCCAGCTGAATGCAGGGAGCAGCCTGCGAGAGTTCCTGACACAATGGCTTTGGTAAGGTTTAGCTCCCAGGGACACACAGCTGTGAAAACAACGTCTCCTTGACAATGACAAAGTCTTGAACTTTGAGAGGTGAGGTCCAGAAGGTTGCTGGGGACAAGGCACCCCAAGGAACACACGTGGAGTTGGGGCTCAGCTCTGTCAGGGCACTTTGCTCGAGCAAGTCAAGTTAAGGTTCAGCTGCTTCTTCCCCAGAACATGGAGACCACAGCCTGCCTTCCCAGATGTCCTGGGAACTATGCTTCTGTGGAGAGAGTCCTCAGGAAGCACGTTCCCTGGTTTTAAATGTTGCTTGGTCCTCCTGAACTCACTCTGGAGTTGTATTTAGTTACCTCCAATGCGCCACCTTATGCCTGCACTGGCAAATGAGAACTGTGCTGGGTAAGCCCTGTTGGTCCCCCTCCTCCCTTCCCCACCCTGCTTGGGACCCTACACGGGACCTTATGGCTTCAGCCATGCTCTGACCCTCTGGCTTTGACCAGTGGGCTGAACTATTAGAGAGGGAGGCCAAGGAGAAAAATGGATTCAGATATGATTTCCACTCTCTCCTTTTTTGGTCACCCAGGGCTGCCTGATGGACACCCTTCCTTGGTCTCCAAGTCATCTGCATTTCAACTCTCAGCAAATCTCTAGAAAAATACTTTTCTGGTCTCCTGGGTCAGTGCCCCCAGGCATCTGCTTTCCTTGATGACCAGCCTCCTGACCAGGGCCTTCATTTCCCACAGGGCAGAGTCCTAGAACGGTGCTTCTGTCACTCACAGTCCTCTGGATTCTCTCCTCTGTATGTTATTAGTCCAGAGGAGTGTGCAGGGAAGCCTGCAGGACAGATGGCAGACAGCAAGCTGTGCTGAGGTTGTGGTCCCTGGACAGCCCCACGAGGAAACCACTGTTTTTAAGGGATAGGGGTGTGCACAGGGTGGGTGGTGGAGAGGGAGAGATCTACTTGAAAATAGTGTATAAATCATTTGCATGTAAAAATATAAAAACAGATTGCAATTCGCTATTCTCCAAGCAGGAGAGCCAGGTCAGAAATGGATACCATAGAGTAGAAAAAAACAAACTTTCTCTCTTGTGATGTGAAGACTACAGCAGATCTGTAATGTCCCTGGAGTTACAGTAGTGATGAACAGAGTCATGGTCATGGTTATTGATGGGGTGCTAACTACTTGCCATGCATAGCTCCAGGGGCTTCACATTTGTGGTGCCAGGCAAGCCTTTCACAAGTCCCACAAGGAAGGCAGGATTACTATCCCTGACATCTCAGAAGAGGGACACTGAGGGTCAGAGAGACTAATAACTTGGTCTAGAGTCACACAGCACTATGGAAATAAGCCTGATGCTTATCCCTGACTGGGGCCAGTACTCACAGTACTAAGACTGCCTAAGACTCTTTAAGGTTTGGTCACACTTCATACCTAGCAAACAAACAGAAATCAGAAAGCTGGATTGGGCCAAATGTGGTGCCAAGGGCCTCCATTTCCCACAGGGGAGAGTGTCCTAGAATGGTGCTTCTGTCACTCACAGTCCCCGTGATTCTCTTCTCGGTATGTTATTAGTCTAGAGGAGTGTGTAGGGCCCTTGGGCATTCTTAGAGCAACCTGGGACCATTTAGCTCAAGGTGAGCCTGGCATAGGTTATGTGGGCCTCCTGGGTCTGCTGTTACAAACCAGAACAAACCCAGTTGCTTCAAACAATGCAAATGGATGGTCTTTGGTTCTGGGGTCAGAAGTCTGACCTGGGTCTCACTGGGCTGAAATGCAGTCAGCAGGTCTGGAGGATGCTGGGGTCCTGCCCTGCTCCTTTGTCTCTCGCCCCTTCTTCCTTTGTCAAAGCCGGCAGTGTAGGATCCACAGATTACTCTGACACCATCTCTGTGGGCTCTGTCTGTCTCTCTTAAAGACCCTCCAATGACACTGGACCAACCTGGCTGACCCAGGATGCTCAGTCCATTCCAAGGACACATTTCTAAAGTCCCTTTGCCATATGAGACCAAGTATTTTCAGAGATCAGGGATCAGGACATCATTGGGCCACCATTCTGCCTTCTAGATAAAGAAATTCCTGGGGAACTTCTCACACCCATGGGTGCATCACAGAGCATGTCGTTGTGGTTATGTGGGGTGGTGGGAGCAAGAGGCCACCCAGAGGTTCCATGGTGAAGGACAAGGAGCAGGCACAGTCCAGGGCATTGTGCAGCAATTAGAAGTAAAAACCTAGATGTTTACACTGGTGTGAATGCATCATTTAAAAAGTGCTTAGGAAAGTTAAAAATGGAATCGGATATGTAACACAGGATCATTTACATCAAATTAAAAAGCTAAATACATATACACAAAATGGCAATATGCATTTTGCATGACTTCTGAGCAAGCACGAAGACGTATTTGCACAAGCTGTTAAAGGGTGCCTAGGGGATTCAAGAAGAGAAATGAAGGGGTAGAAGATTAAAAGAAAAGGGAGTGAGTCTTATTCAACGCCACCTCCCTTGTGAAGCCAGGTGGAAGCGCAGGCTGGGGGCTCCAGCTCTGGCCTGGGCCACTCTGCACCCACTTGACAGCAGGGCTGCAGCTTGTTTTCCTTTTGTCTTTCAAGTGCAGCACAATGCCTGCCTCACAGTAGGTGCCTAATGTGTGTTTTGCTAAACTGAACAGAGAACTTCTCAGAAACAAGACATCTGGAGTGGGGTGTCTCAAAGGAGCTGACACATAGGAAAATTCCTAAGGATACCCGAATGGGCTTTAAAGCCACGTTCAGAAGAGGAAAGTTGAGCGATAAAGCCTGCGTCTTGCATTTGAGCAAAGGACAGGGTGGCAAAGAGAAGGCGGACCCCCTGAGTATGTGTTTTGTCTCCAATCCTCAAGACAAAACACCAAAAAATAAGCATCTGAATCAAAAAGAGGAACAACAGGAAACAAACCTAAAGTTGGGTAAAGAAATCGTAAAACAATTTCTGTACATGAATTCAGTTCAGAAGAAGTCAGGAGTGCCGACACCAGGGGCAGAAAGGTGTCTCTGGGTGGTTCCAAAGGTGGCAGTGGGCTCTGAGATTCCGTAATAAGACGAACACTGTTCTGGGTCGAGACTTCAGAACTGATCATCAAAGTGACAGTTTTGAACACTTAAAAAGAAAATGAAGTGGTGATCTTTGGAAGGCTGCTAGGGTTTATTGAAATTGGCTTGGGTCCACTAAGGGCATCATGTGTGAGGACACAGACTCGGATGGGTGTTTCCTAGGGCTGCAGCAGAGCTCCGGATGTGCTCTCGGGGGTCTAGAGACACAGCAGATGCTTGCCTTGACAACCATTGCACCCAAATGCCTCTGACTCATGGAACGGTGCCAGCCTTGATGGATGTTTCTGGACTACTACGACCTGCGATTTTAAAAATAGCTGACATGTGCTGAATGCTTACCACGTGACAGGCACTGTCCTTGGAAAGTCACATGGAGTTTCCCAATTTCTCCCTGCAACAGCTCTGGGGGAAGGTGCTGTGCCAACCCCACTCTGCTTGTGAGGGGAGTGGGGGGCACAGTGGTGAACTGACTCCCCAGCTTCCAAGGCTGCCAATGGCTGCCTTTAGAGACCAGGGTGTCATTCTGCTAAAGAATATGCTAGAAGCTGGGTAGTGCAACTTTCAGTGTGGAACTCAGAAAACCAAGAGCCTCAGTAGAAATAGAGTGGCCAAGAGGAGATCTCGCCAAGTGCCCACACCTGTGCTCTGCCTGAGTGCTGTGCTTGGTCTTCCCAACCCATCCTCCACTGCCCTCTCCCTGGTTTTGCCCTAAGCTTAGTAGTCTGGAGTTGGAGCACTCTGGGGTCCAACCTCAGCCCAGCTACCCATTCTGCATAGACCCTGTTCAGGCCAAACTCCATTGGTGAACCTCTGCACAGTGACTGTGTGGTAAGCCGGGCTCAGGTCCAACAGCACAGGACTCCTGGGCTGGGGTTAATGCCGGCCAGAGTTGAAGTGGCTTCCACAGACCATCCTCCTCTGAGCAGAGCCCTCGCTGTGAACCAGGTTCCTGGCCACAGGGAACCACCTGCGGGAGGCTGGGATTTGAAGGGCACTTGCCTGTTTGAATAGGATCAGGGCGAGGCAGCACCTGGGCACAGGGAGGTGAGGGGAAGAAACTGACTTGCACACCTATGCTTTTTACATTTCCTCCTTACTAAACAGACTGCTCTTGTCAGCATCATGCTGTGACTAAAAAGAAGCCCTTGGAATCCAGGGCTGAATCAGAGGGGTGGGCTTACATCAGAACTGCATTCAGCCATCTAGTCACTGGACGCACACTGGTTGAACACCTGGATGTCATGGCAGAGTGGATTAGGTCCAGGGTTTGGCGTCCTAGGTCTGGGGCCCAGGCTCTGATTCGTCTACGTACTTATTAGATGGTCTTCATCCATCTGCTCTGCATTTCTTAATTTAAAAAATAATAATAATAAAAGGTGAGGGTACCCACCATGCAGGGCTGTTGTGAACATTTTGTTTTGCTGTCTCAGAGGTGGACTCTCAAACAAGGATTCCAGCACACACTGTTGTTTAGGAGAAGGAGCACCATACAGAATAGGAATGAGACGGTGCAGGGGAGCAGGGAACTAAAGATTGGTTTAGTTAGCCGCCCATGTGGGAAACTGGCACTGAGCTCACTGAATCCCGGAAGCCACTTTCAGAGCTTTAGAGTTGCATCCAGGGGGTGAGGGAGCTGGGGTATCGATACTCCCGCTCCTGCTGGTCTTCCGTGGAGAGCTGCTCCCAAAGAGTGTCTGCTCTCCAGGAAGTGCATTCAGTGACAGGCCTTGGAGTGGTGAGTGGCAGGGGTGTGGGCATGATACCCACAATTTTGCAAGCTGTTCTATGAGAGAGCCTGCTGTTATTCCTTTGTACATTCAACAAATATTCATAGTGTCCATAGCATGAGTTGAGTGAGCACTGAGACCACAGGCACAGGAAGCAAACAACCTGCTCTAATGATATTTCATAAGGCATCAAAGACAAAAATAAATATTTATAGTTCACATTGATAAGTACTATGACAGGGATGTGATGGGGGTACTTTAAAATATACAGTGCTGGAACTTGATCTATTTACAGATTGGGAAGCTCTCCCTTCCTCCCATACAGCTCGGGTTTACGCTGAGACCTCAAGGACACACAGGAGTTACTTGGGGAAAATGGATTTCCCGAGAAAGACAGCCCGAGAGAGGACCTGCAGATGGAAGAGACCAGGAATTAACAGACTGTGGGCCTAGGGCAGAATCCAGCCGCTTGCCTATTTCTGTAAATAAACTTCTATGGAGACACAGGCACGTCTCTTCTTGTATGAATGGTTGGTGAAGCTCTGTCCATATGGCGTCAGAGTCCAAGGGTTCCGGAGACATTGCCCGAAAGCCTGCCTGGCCTCTGCAGCCAAGGGGGCTGACCTCTGGTTTACACAGAATCTGGGCACAGCTTTTAGTGACTTTAAACCAGTGAATGTCCATTGTCACTTCCATGCAGATATATGTAAGAAGCTCAAAGCCTGTTGAGGGGGATGGAGTATCAAAAATAATTATAAGACCATAGGACTATAATGAAAGCCCGCACCAAGGGCTTACAGCACTGCCAAGAAGAAAATAATTAGCTCTGCCCAGGAGGGAGGGGGCTTCCCAGGAGGAGGGTGGGTTTGGGAGGCTGAATCCATACTTTCAGGCTAATGAACGGAGGTAGACTGAAAGGTTCAAAGTAGAGAGAAATCAAAAACAGAACGTGTCAGGGAAGGACCCAGGTTCCGTCCCTCAGGCCCCCAAGCAGCTAGCTGGCCATGGGCAAGGCCTCCTGGGGAGCTGCTGTTTAACTCCCCTCACCCCTACCACTGGCTTTAAAAAATTTTATTCCCAGAATTAGTTGGCAAGAAACAGCAGTAACTGGATCACTGGGTCTGAGGCCTGCTTGGAAAACACATTCTCTAGATAAAGGATCCAGGAGAGGGAGGGAGAGGGGGCACATTTTAAGAAGCAATAAAATCCAGGTGTTAGGATACATGGGTATAAAAACCACATGTTTGAAGACCCACCTCTGGACCTCACACAACCGGAGCACGGGAATCAATAATGACCATGACAGACTATGACCCCACAGAATAAACAGGAGTCCATGACCACACTGACTTAACTTTAAAATGTAAAAATGAATTAACAAATGAAGGAGAAAGGGAAATGGCAACTAAGACATGTAGATTCTTTGGAAATCATGTAATGAGAAAAATCACCATATGGCAACCACACGGGTGAAATGTATTTGGACAAAATACTGGAGGAGGCTGGACTCAGCAGGAGAAAACCTGTAAAGAAGCAGGACCTTTGTGCAGCCTGGAAATGTTCTTCTAAGATACTTATTGTCACAAAGGGAAAGAATAGTGTTTAATATGGATTTGAAAATATTGAGGAGGAAACCGGCCAATACCACAATAAGAGCCCAGTTAAGGCAACCAGTGAGGATGCAGAGAAAGGCTCTGCCCCGCCTGACGGGAGGCACTGAGGTCACAGGGTGCCAGTGTGAAGATCTGGTCACAAACGTGTCACCCAGAACCACATGACAGGGCGTCTAGGAAACAGCTGGCCAGCTGGCCTGCTCTCCTGCAATGTCAAGATCCCAAGGGACAGAGCAAGGCCAAGGGACCATTCCCAGGCTCAGCCAAGCTGCAGAGACATGAGGTTTAAACACAAGTTTCAGGCCTGGATTGGATCCTGGGCCAGGACGATATTGTGTTCTTTTCCTGTAAAGAACACAAATGTAGTAATTGGCTGAATTTGAATAAATTTTTTAGAGTGGATAATACTTTCTCAACAGTATTAATTTCCTGATTTGATCATTGTCCTGAGGTCCTATGAGAGAGAAAGAAATGATTGTTTTTAGGAAACGCCACACTGATGATTAGGGGAAAGAGGCACCACTCTGCCATTTATCTCCAATGGTTCAGGGGAGAGAGGGAGAGCTAAACAGCGTGGTACAACATTAACATTTGGGAAATCCAGATGAAGGGTATGAAGGAATATACTGCATTCCATTTGCAACGTTTTGGTAGGTCTGAATTCACTTCGAAATCAAAAGTTAAAAAGCAAAAATACTCTCTGTGTTATGTAAGACAGAATTATAAAACAAAGGCTCCCGGGCAAACCAAACTGATTTTGGATGCTTGAGCCCAGATTGATTGGCTCTGAGAAAGTTACTTAGCCTCTCTGAGCCTTAATTTTCTCATTCAAAAAATAGAAGGCACAGCACCTACTTCTCAGGCTGATGTGGACAAGGCAGCCACTAAGTTAAATACTTCACATAGCGCGGGAGGCTCCTGGGTCTGTCCCATAATTCAGGTTGGCTAAGACCCCCCTTCAGCTTGTGGGCTGGCGTCCTTAGCTCTTTTCACTCCTTCAAGTTTCAGGCTGTCACTACTGAGGGCCAGGGAACTAGCTTCCAACTTTTTCTTTAAAATAATGTTCCATAGGAAAATTAATGAATAATCATAAAACCCAACTAAAGGCTGGCCCCTTCCGTCTGTTCTCCTCCAGCCTGACCGGAGGAGCGCTCTCTGGGAGTCTGGGTATGGGAACCCAGACTCCCAGCCTCTGGGAGGTCCTGTGGGGAGAGAAAGAGGTCCCAAAACCAGGGCACCTGGGCGGGAAGCAGAGGGCACCCAGGGCCTGCACTGGGAGCTGCAGACAGGGAAGAGACATGGGGCAGTGGCCACTCCCCAGGTCAGTTGTGCGTCCTCAACAACACAAGATGGTGACTGAAGCTACACCCCCTGCCACTTCCCCAGTCCCTCCCTCCCTCCCCGCAAGGCGCCCTTCTTGGAAGACTGCGAAGAGGAGGAGCTGCCTTCCCCCAGCCACCGGCCCCTGTGTCTCCAGGAATGCACGGAAAGTTGGTGCCACCAAGTCCTAATCAGGACAAAGAAAAAGAATGAAAATCCTGTAGCAGTCATTTGGGCAGAAATGGAGCAGGTAAAAGTGGGTGGGAAATCTCTTACTGCGGGCTGAACTCCAGGGGACATGGTACTTTTAAAAATGCACAAGTTTTAAGTTGCTCTTGCTACTCCCCACCGACCCCATTAACTCTCAGGGCTTTACCCAGGAGTCTTGCTCTCCTCACTGAGAAGCATTGGGAGCTGCTTTCTCCCCCAGAATCGGGGGGGGGGGGCGACACTGGTAGAAGTCATGGGAGGTAGAAGTGGTGGGAGGAAGAAAGCCACGGCCTTCGCAATACAAAAAGCCCCTGTGATCTCAGCCAATGTGGGAAATTATCTTCTCTCTGCCTCTTCTCCCTGGAGCTGGTGGGATAAGCCACTCTCTGCTTTCTACAAGAGCTCCTGCTGTCAGCGAGCCCCCAGGTCCTTATCACCAGTGTGCCTGGGAGGTGCTTGGAGATGCAGTCTACTTGATATTTTCCCTTTCAGTCTAGTAAGCCCTTTGGGATCATTCAAGATAAAACCATTTCCTAAATGGAGCTGAATTACAGAATAAAATACAGGGGGCTTCAAGAAAATCACATTAGTTTATGTCTCCTTTACAGAGCCTCAGTGTTCAGATGGTTTTGCACGTAGAGCGGCCCGCCGTGGGTTTCCTCAGATCTTAGTGATGGCTGTTCCTTTTCTTCTGGGCCTGGGTTTTCTTCTTGTGTTTGAGGATTACTCTGGACAAATTCAGAGTCAGAGAGCTGCCCATACAAAGTGACTCAGGAGCTCTCAAAGGCCCGCTGCTCCACTGGGTGCACACGGACTCTCATCAAATGGTCCATCCAGCTGTGAGGACCGGTCAGCCGGGGCCTCTGTTCTTCAGCGTGGCTTTGCTATTGCTCCCATAGGGACACAGCACCAAGGGTTTCAGATATCAGCAGGAAAACGCTGTTCCTGGGGGCTTCCCACTTCCAGGGACAGGCATCTCACGCATGTCATAAACACACATGGAGCATTTAGCAACCACTCCTGCACCAGGGGCTGTTCTAGGTACCAAGGAGTCAGTGAGCAAACTTGAGTCCCATGTGAGCTTGGTACTCGAGGGGTGCACTGCTAATGGTTTAAGTGGTATTCGCTGTAGTTGTCCCTTGGTGTATTCTAGGACCACCCCCCTTAGATACCAAAGTCTGTAGATGCTGAAGTCCCTGATATGACAGGTAGTGGTGTCTGCATGGTTCACACACCTCCTCCTGTGTATTCAAAGTCCTCCTAGATTACTTACAACACCTGATACAATGCAAATGCTGGGTAGGTGGCTCTCATACGCCATTGTTTATGGGATAAAGGTGAGTCAATACCTGTGGAGTACAGATGAACCTTTTCCACATAGTTTTGATCTGCAGATGGCTGACTGCACAGAGGGGAACCCATGGATCTGGAGGGCTGGCTGCACATATTACGGTGGTGATTAGAGATGAAAGGGAAGTTAGACTCTGAGAGAATACAAGAGGGAAGGAAGTCACCTAAGATGTAGAGTTAGGGGCTCAGTTCAACAGGGAGCCAGAGAGTTCATGGAAGAGTGAAACCGGGGGTGTGCTGGGCACAGGGATTATTTAGAAGGTGTTGAGAAGTTCCTCAAAGAACAGACATAGCTCATAAAAGTGTAAAGGGGGAGAAATCTGGTGCATCCCAGGGCAGTGCTGAGCTCTGGGCCTGAAGATGGCCTGAGACTGCATGGAGACCCTTGTAGAGTAGCGCCCCCTTATGGGTGGGGTGTGTTACTACACCCCAGAGATGCCTGGAATTGCAGACAGTACCAATCCCACATATACTATGTCCCTACATGTACATACCTATGATAAAATTTAATTTATAAGTGAGGTATAGTTAGAGATTAGAAAGAACAGTAATAAAATGGAACAAACAATATGCTATAATTTAAAAGACAAGTTAAAATGGATCTCTTCCTCTCAAGATATCTCATATTTTATGCACCCTTCTTCTTTTGGCGATGTGAGATGACACAATGTTTACATAATTAATTGAAGTGAGGTGGACCACGTAGGCACTGTGATGTAGGCTTAGGCTACTGGGTTAGTATTACTTGAACATAAATGCTGCAAAATTGCAATGGTTGGCCTGATAACAAATACAGATGCTAGGTAACTAGTGGGTAGGTAGCATATACAGTATGGATACACTGAACAAAGAGATGAGTCACATGCCAGTCACATCCCAACTGAGTGGGATAATGGAGGATGTCATTGTGTTACTCAGAATGACATGTGATTTAAGACTATTTCTGTCATTTTTCATTTAATATTTTCAGAGAGTATATAGGGAACTGAAACCTCAAAAAGGCACAGCTGCAGATAAGGGCAGACTCCTGTAGAGACTTTATTCTTGGGACCAGGGAAAAATTGAAAGTTTCCAAGTAGTGGGAGTCCCAGTTTGGAAGGGTCTGAGTGGCAGGCTCATCATTGCACCTCTGAAAACCCCTGCTGGCTTCAGTCGGGAGACCAGCTGTGGCACTGCAGCACAGTCTCCCACAGCAGCTGGTTGTGGGAAGTCAAGCTCACCCTGGGGCCTATTTCCTTGTTGGGGAGATGGAAGGTGAACGGCACAGCTCAGCTCTGTTGGGTTCTGTTGTGCCATGCTGATAATAAATCAACGGACACAGGAAGGTAGAGGCACAGCAAGAGTCACTAAAGAGCAAGAGGTAAGGACCTCTGCTCTGGCCCTGAGCTGCAGTGCCCACGAGTCACTGCCAAGGCAGAATCCAGTCTGGAACACTCCGCCAACAAAGCAGCTATCCAGATTTTGTATTACCCTATTTGCCACTCCATATCACAACACAGAAGAGGAACATATGCATTAAAAATGATTTGTATTGAGTTCTTCCTATAATTAAAACCACAATGGACTTGTTTGCATTAACAATAGGTATTTAAAAAGAAGGAAAGAAAACACATTACAAGACAGGCACAAGCTGAAGCCTTCTCTGTGATGTGCACAATTCCCTGGGAACCGGATGTGAACGCTGGTCTCCGCTGCTCCTAGCTTCAGAGTGGCACATTGTTGAGATTACCATACTCTTGCTGTAGAAATGGAGGCCGGGTGCCACTCTCTTCCCAGTGCCCAGGAAGACAAGTGCTCCTGAGACCTAGGTAGAGTTCTCGCCTCTGCTTCTCACTTTGCACATTTATGGAACAAACCCTTTTGTCCATTCAGCCTCCACCTTCCCACTGCTCCCCTGGCTCCAGATTCCTATTTCTAAATGCCCACTGGAGGTTGGCACCTGGAAACCTGACAGGTTTAAACATGGCCCTCACCTCGTCAGAGCAGCTCCTGCTCAGTGCCCTCCAATGCTCTAGTCAGCGAGGACCACCATCATTCACAGTCTGCTCAGACCCAAAGCAGAAACATCTTCCTCAAACGTTCTCCTTCTCCCAATTTCTACGAGCAATTAACTCTACAGCAACTGTCAATTATGTCTTCCACATCCACCTCTGACCCACCACCGCAACCTCTCCACTGCGAGCGCTAGGGCTCCTTCACTCTTCCCTCACCTGGACCAATGGAAAGGCTCCTCCCGACATCCTGTTTCTACATTGGCCCTCCCTGAAGGCATTCTTGACCCAGCCGCCAGACACTGCTTTTTAAAATATAAATAGGATCTCATCACTTCATGGTTCAAAGCTCTCCAGCCGAATATAAAATGGTCCAGCCACTGTGGAAAGCATTTTATCAATCTTTTAATAAAATAAAATACACATTTTTTATAATCTAGCCATTGCACTTTGGGGCTTTTATCTTAGCAGAAATGACTATGCAAAGAAATACCTGGATGCAAAAGTTCATAGATGCCTTTTTCATAATTTCTGAGAATGAAACAACCCAGATGCCCTTCAAAAACACGAATGGCTAAGTAAACTGCAGCCCATCCGTACTGTGGAATACCACTCAGCAAGACAAAGAATGGGTATGCTTCCATTACTAAAGGAACTGGCAGGTGGGACTGAGTTTGGTGATCAGCTGACCTTAAGGTGGGGAGAACAGTGGCTTGTCCAGGGGAGCCCAGTGGAACTACAGGGGCCTTGGAAGTAAAGTGAGAAGTGGAAGACAAGAGTCCACAGGAGACGTGAGTAAGGAAAAATGGCCAGAGAGATGTTCTCTGGTGGCTTTGAAGATGGAGGAAGGAGCTGTGACCCTCTAGAAGCTGGAAGCAGGAGAAAATAGAATGTCCCCAGAGACTCCAGGAAGGAAGCCTTCTCACAGATGCTGTGGGTTGTCCCAAGCCACAATTTATGGTGAATGGCTACAGCAGCAATAAGGAACTGAGTAACAGAGGAGCCAGAGCAGCACCCCCCAAAAGTGCCACACAAGTTTGAGTGAAATGAATGTCCTTGAGTTATATTGCTGTCGGGAATGTTTTCTTTCCCCGTTATCTTTTTAAACAAAACATGAGTTCAAGATGTAGGAAAGACCCAGGGAGGTAAACATACATTGTAAAGCAAAGGCTTTCCAAAGAAAGGAGAATTTTCTTACTTTGTATGGCTATTGTGAAAGATAGTTATATATGAAAGGGAAATGCCAGGTATTGGTATCATTGTCAGGTCACGAACACTGCTGGGGAGCCTTGTCCTGCACCAGGGCACTACCCAATGCAGGCTGCCTCAGACCCTCTGGTCTCAACCGCCTCAGTGAGGTTCAATGGGAATCCAGCCCTCAGCCTCCAAGGGGTGATGCTGGGGTGGACTGCATTCACTCTAAGCATGCTCAGCCCTCAGGCTGCACACTCAGAGCCATGTTTGCCAGTCCAGACATGTCCCTGAAGGCCTTCAGGCAGGGCGTGCACTCTCTCCTCCGTTTGTCTGACCACTGCTGGTCCTTGAAGACAGCATATGCAAAGGTTTGTGCGCCCACTCCTCAGCCACCAGTCTCCAAAGGTGATAATAAACGGATAAGAGTGGGAAAGTGAGGAAATGTTTACCACAGTAACAAATACCAGCCACTGTTTGCTGGGTGCATGGCACCTGTGGCTGGTGACTTCTGAGCTGAATGATCTCACTGGAGTTTCAGGGTTAGACTTCTCTACAGGGCTGCAGACCCAACTGTCAAATATCTGTTTGGCATCTCCATGTACAAAACTCACAACTGTGTAACTTCACATAAATGTACCTCTCATTGTCTTGCTCCCAAACCTGCTCCCCCCTGCATGTCCTGTCTTGGTGAACCATCTACACATATCCATTTTCTCATAATTAATTTGCTATATTTCTCTCTTTTCCAATTCTATCTTCCAAGTTTCTCTTTTCACATGCCCCCTCTGGCCCAATCCTCTGCTGAGACTCACGCTGAAGGGGGGGAGTTAGTCAACTCTTGTTCACCGAGCAGGAGCCACACAGCGGGTACTGTCTGAGGCACATTTGTGTGACTCATCTCAGCAGCTCCTCCCAGCAACATGATGAAGCAGCCATTCATATTCTTCTCATGTTAATAGGTGGAGTCGGTGCTAAGAGAGGTCAGGTGTCTCTTCTGAGGCCAGACAGCAAAGAAAAGGTGCAGCCGGGATTCCAGCTCCTGCCTGGCTCCCTCCAGAGTCTGGGAACTTAGTTACAAAGCTGTCATTTTGCTGACGGTGGGACAGTGTGGGGGTCCCTCAGCCCACCTTTGCTGCCTCTTAGAGAGTATGGCTTCCATGCACAAGGGAGATGATTAGGGGCTTACTTTGCCTTGCTTTGTGGAGACATGGGCATATGCAAATGTTTGTGCGCCCACTCCTCAGCCACCAGTCTCCAAAGGTGATAAGAGTGGGAAAGCGAGGAAATGTTTACCACAGTAACAAATACCAGCCACTGTTTGTTGGATGCACGTCACTGGCCACGCGTCTCCTAGGCAGTCCCATGCGTTATCCCACTCAGTGCATTAACATCTCTGTGAGGAGATGGAGCTCAGAGGAGTTAAAGAACTTGTAAATGTCACTTCATCAATTAGTGAGGCATCCGAGCCCTTCTGGGCCTGAAGCTTATGTTCATAATCATGCTGATACACCGCGCTGCACGTGCGCTCGGCCAGGACATGGACTCAGAAGATAGCGAGGTGAGCATGAGTTACAAGGGAAATACTTCACCCCCTGAGCTCAGTTTCAACAATTGTCAAGTGGGCACGCACCTGCCAGCCTCCCAGTGACTTTCGTATAGCTGGAAGCTCCAATATCTGACACTGTTGGTTTGGAAATTTATTTTGCTGGCAAAATATGGTGTGACTCCAGTGCTCTTGACTCTGCCAAGGCTGTACATGACTGGAAGGAAAGTTCACTAATTTCCCCAGATTAATTTACATAAAATAGATAATAGAAATTGTTATTTGCCCCCCAATGAACGACAAATGTTCCCTAATTTTCTTAGCAGGAAGATTAGGCCATGTGCCTGCTCGCCAGTGTGAGCCATGAGCAGAAGCAGTGGGTGCAGATGCAGCTTCCCAGTGATGGCCTTCCTGGGAAGCCCCACACCACGGCTTGCCTCCCACCTAGGGTGAGATGTGGTGGTGAGCCACCTAGGTCCACCAGAGCAGAAGCAGCCACCTGGGGTGCCCTGACAGGTCTGCCTTCGCCACTGTCTCCACCCTGATGCTAAGTGACACAGAGGGACGACCACAGCCAGCACTGCTCTGCCTGGACCTCCACTTGGGAGAGAAATACACATCTATCTCGTTGAAGCCACTGCGTATGGGATCTTTTCTGTGGCATCTGAATCTGTGTCCTCATCCATTCCATGGAAAGAATGGAACACGGGCTGGGGAATTCACTGGCCACGTGGAGTTAAAAATGAGCATTTCCAAGCTGATGGCAAGCAAGGCCTCCCATGTGAGAGAACCTGCAGCTTTCTAGGAAAGGGAGGGATTTGGTTTGGCTCTGCTCAGCTCTGAACATCTGCCCAGGGCCATGGTGAACATAAAAACAGAGGAAGCATCAGGGGCTGGGCATGGAGGGTGTGCTTTACCTGTCCAGGAAGAGGGACTTGAACCAGTGGGCCATGCCCAGCCACGAAGGGCTCTTCAGGAGTGGGGTGTGATTCCTCTGAGCCTTACAATGACCCTTCAGCTGCCCTTGGGAGCAAGATTGCAGATTGGAGCCTCTAGAACTGGGGAGAAGAGTTTGCTGTTCAAAGATGGCACTGGTGAAGCCAGGAATGCGAGAAGCGAATCTGCCTCGGAGAGATGGAGAGGGCTTGGTCAAGGAGACTCGCGGCCTGACTGTGGAGGGGAAACTGGAGGGAGGACCAGGTCTGTGGCTTTGGCAACAGCACAGTGAGTAGCACCCTTGACCTGCTAAAACAGGAAACACGGGCTGGGGAAGACAGGCTCAGGACTGCGCTGAGGGTGGGTGTCAGTGGGAAGAGGAGGAGGTTGTGGATTTTGATGTACTAGTGGGACATCAAAAACATGTCTAGTTCGTGAAATTAAAAAATCATAAATCCATTGTTAAATGACACTGATGGCTTTGACTCCTGCTTATTTCATACAGAGCCGTCATTTAGTGTTCCTACAACCAAGGGAAGCATCAGGCTTCTTCATTTTTCCATATGAAATCATACTCAGAATTTGGGAGGAGCAAGGTAGAACCCCATCCATCCCAGCATCCTCAGCAGCAGTAGCAGCAGCAGCAGCAGCAGCAGCAGGTTTTCTTTTCATTTAGCTGGTGGGAGCTGTACCCCAGGCATCCCACCTATTTACACTGTGAGCTCCTCATGGAGAGAGGTTTCTCATCTCTTTTTCATGGGCTTACAGTTAGCAGGACAACAGCAGCCTCATCCATGCAGCCATTTTGAGCAGGGCTCGTCTTAGATTCAGAGTGAATTATGGGCTGCAGCAGTGTTTGCTCAGAAGAGTATCCCGGCAGCCACTGAAGGGTGCATCTTCTGTAGCAGCTCCTGTCTGGGCTTCTTTTTCTCCAACTGGATCATATCTGTTTTGGTCCCTCCCCCACAGTATCCACAGACCCCTAGACAGTGTCTAATTCACAGTAGTTGCAGAACAAAAACAAAAATGAATGCATGTTTAATAAACTGCCACCTGTCTATGCTTTAAATTCTAGCTGTTTAGAAACCACAGGCCAAAAGACTCTTGATGAAACCATGCATCACTACACCCAGTAGGGTTAGGCGGAGAACACGAAATCAAAAGCTAAATGGGTAATGATGAGGCTGAAGTATTAATCACTTATAAGTAAAAAGCAAGACGTGCAGGCACTGAAAGCCAGGACCAGCTCTAGTCAACTCTGATAAGGCCCAGATGACGACCTTCCTGAAGGCTTTCAGAATTTTAGAAATCTATGCTTCCAAGTGTACACTAGTGATTCTTCTCCTTTGCCAAAAAGTGTGAGGTAGGCAGCTTGCTTAATTGAACAGCAGCAGATTAAAGCCATCAATAAACTCCCAGACTGCTTTAGAAAGCAATTTGGCAGAACCTCCAAAGGTTGAAAATAGAGTTACCATATAACCTAGCAATTCTGCTCCCAGGTAGATACCCAAGAGAAATGAAAGCAGACGTCAACACAAAAGCTTATAGACAGATTTTCTACCAACATTATTCATAATAGCCTGGAAGTGTAAACAAATGTCCATCAATTAATGATGGAGAAACAAATAAGTTGTATCCATGAAATGAATATTATTTTTTTTTTCATGTGAGAAATGTGGATTTAATTACCTACAGAAAAAAAAGAAAAAAGATACGGATGCTGGTTACACCAGATATGAACCTTTAAAACTTTATACTAAGCGAGAGAAGAAGGCAGACCCAAAATATCAGTTATTGTCTGTTTCATTGATATGAAATGTCTACAAAAGACCAATATAGAGAGACTGAAAGAGCTTTCTTTTGACTTTTGTTTTAGTTGCAGGGGCTAGGGATGAGATGGGGGAAATGGGCATTATTACTTACGCATATACAGCTTAGTTTAGGGTGATGAAAATACTCAGCAATCGATCATGGTAATAGCTGTACGACTCTGTGTACTGCAAACCATGAAATGTTCACTCTAAATGGGCAAATGGTATGCTATATGAATTGTATCTCAATAAAGCTGATGTAAAAAAATGACTGGAAAAATAAGAATGTGCTCTTTGGGCTTCTTGCGTAGGTAGTCCCTTGTCACAGGTGCTGATAAAACTCCATGGAACCACATGTCCCCATGAGTGCTCTGGGACTTCACACGAATCATTTTAACCATGAAGTCTTGGTTTCCTCATCCTAGGGCAGTAGTGCAGTGGATGTCCTTGACACCTGGGATACCTTCCCACATGTCCAGAGCCTTCTTCCTGTTCCCCTGTGACTTGCCACCTGAGGGCATTCTCCAGCCATCTGAACCCACACACATACAGGACAGACAAATCAGAAGTTCTGGGGAGTCGATGCCCCAGGAAATAGCTCCCAACCAATTACACGTGGGAGCTGGGGGATGGATGCCCACCTTCCCCATCGGTTCATGCAGTTCAGAGGTATGTTCCACATGGCCCTGGTCATGCCAAGGGGACTGGGTCTCCGCTGTCTGAAGCAGCTGGCTGCTGGACAGTGCCTCTGCCTTGGCTACCCTCCCCTCCCATGCTGAATGCTCCATCTCCCCCAGGGCTTCCTAGCATCATTTGCCACATACACTACCTGCACACAGACCCTTCTAGTCAAGGCTGCTTCAAGAAAGACTGACTCACGGTAGGGGATCGAGTGCCCTCTGAGGTCTACTGGAAGCATGAAATAAGATATCTCGCACAGAGCGTTTCAGCACCACATAATGACTGCCTATATCACTATTATTGTTACTGTTGTTATTATTGAAAACAAATAATGGACTTGAATTTTCTCTATGCTCTTGGCCCCCTGGAAGCCGATCTCAGGTGCAGCGACACAGTGCCCACTTGCCCACTACTGAGCATCCAGTTAATTACTTTCCTCCAATTGACTCTGGGTTTTCAAAGACTTTATCTAGCAAACTGCACAGATTAAGTAATAATTCATTTGCTCTCTCATGTTTTATTAATCAAAGACACTTATGACTGCCAATCAGAGCTTCTGATCAGAATAAAATTACTAAGGTCACCACATGGAGCTAATATCATTCTAGTCAAAAGCAAAGAATCTTGATGGTTTTGTTAGTCTGTGAAGCTTTATCACTTGTAAAAGTATCATTACTAGATTTTCAGAAACATTCTAAATGGCTTGCAGACCTCCATTGCTGCAGCCTGGTCTCCAAACACCCAGGAACTCGACATTGGCAACTGATAATCTAATCAACCAAAATTCATTAAGAAATATTCTTGTTTTGCTTATAAAAATTGGAGCAATAAAATTTTATTATCTTACTGGGCAATAACCTTTCCTTATATTATGAGAAAATAAAGGATAAATGGATGTTTAGTAATGCAATTTTTTTTATCTTGACCTTTTCACAATGAAATAGCCTCAAATCTAAAGGTGGCTGGATTTCGCTAACAGCTGAGCCAGTTCAGGTTTCCCACTACAGTATTTAGAGATCACAGTCTATGGGAACAATAATGGAAGAAATGGGAGAAGGAATGAGCAGTGAGCACCGTGGCGCGAGGGACATTCAACTGCCCATTGCCCAGGGCCCATGGCACTGGAGGCACACCTGCTAGGTGCGTTTGCTTGGCCCTCTTATTGTACCCTCCCTTCTCAGCCCCACTCTGTCCCTGGGCACAGCGCCTGGCAGCCTTGTCTTCTGGCTTCCAGCGGGGTTCAGTAAGTGAGGCACATCAGCTGGAGACCAGAGGTGGAGGAGCAGCCAGATGGGGTGTCCGTGCACTGATCTCCTTTCTGAGATCATGAGGCTGGCCACATCCCTCACCTGCAAACCCTGTGCACACAGTTGTCTCTGACCCTGGCTGTGTCACTCTAAACAAGCAGGCCTGCAGTCAGTCATAGAGGCCCAGAATGCTGAACCCCCATAATCTCCTGGCACCCTGCCTCTATCTTGGTCCACATAGTATTATGATACGCTGGTCACTTTATTAGTTAGTTCAATTGTTGGGTCCCTAACTTATGTGCATAGAGCACCTAACCTGAGCTAAGAGAGTGAGAAACCAAGGTTGGCAGGTCCACTAAGGTTGGCATCATGTGGCACAGGAAGGCAGAGGCTGTTTGACAATAGATCTATAGGGTCCTATGGGCTATATCTGGCCCGTGAGGATTTCTGATATGTAATATGGATATACAACACAAAGTTTGCAGAGTCAGCACAAAAATTAAGTAATAGAAGCCATGGAAAATAGCTAGCAGGCTGCCAAGCACATAATAAATAATTTTTTTAAAGAGAGAGTGAGAGAGGAGAGAGAGAGACAGAGAGAAATTTTTTAATATTTATTTATTTTTTAGTTCTCGGTGGACACAACATCTTTGTTGGTGTGTGGTGCTGAGGATCAAACCCGGGTCGCACGCATGCCAGGCGAGCGCGCTACCGCTCGAGCCACAACCCCAGCCCCCATAATAAATAATTGATAGACTTTAATTGCTATTATATTCTAGGGTCTGCAGAAAAACTGTATTCCTTCCCTGCTTTGCTCATAACATGCAGCACACTTCCCACATTGTTGGGATCTGAACATGCACTAGAGCCAGGATCACTTCCTGCATGAACACCCAGCAGCACCCAGAGTGTACTATGTTCCAGGGACGAGGCTCAATTCTTTCCAAGTGTGACCACATTAAACACAGTGGTCATGAAGACAGTGATTTAAAACCGTTCCTTCATCAAGGAGAAACTTGAGGCCAGCCAGAGGGGAGAACTGCCCATGCTCACATGGTACAAACTGGTACTGGAACCCAGGTCCATGTCCTACAGGCACGTCTAGTCTAGGGTCCTTGTTTACAAGGGACTGGTGCTTCAAAGAAAATAAGAAATTGGAGGGGCATGTCACCAGGCTGTTTGAGTGAGGAAAAATGTCTTTGCATTTTTCATTGTAAAAATTCCTCTTGAAATTTTGATCTCCAAATGTGATTGTACATTTAATTGCACCCCAGCCTAATGCATTGTTCCAGCGAAGTGTATACAGAATGACATGTGTTATGATCATGACCCTATTGGGAAGGGATCTTGTAAAACTTGCATTAAGGAAAAATGACAGACAGGCAGATGCAGTGAGTGGCCATTGGCCTTGTCTCTGTGTGGCCCCCCTGTGGCTTCTGGGGAGGACACAAACAACTTAGACATTCCCACTGAGCCTGCCAGTTCCCCAGGATGTAAGGATTCCTGTCCCCTGTATTCTGGAACACTCACCAAACCCCCTGCCCCTTAGTAAGAACTGGAGGAACTCCCGATTGGCCACACAAAATGGGAATGGCTCCCAGGGCCTGAGCTCATGCAGCGGTGGAGTCTGAAAATCCTAACGTGGTCCTTCATGATAACCCTGCCAGGGTAGCAACACCCCACTGTGAGCTGACCTTCGGAGAAAAGAGGGAGTCCTTTCCTACTTCAGTCTCAATGATGCGAATAGCTTAGTGTCAGCACTCAGTGCTAGTCACCAGGTCCCCAGCACAGCTTGGGGCAGACTGGAGCAAGCCAAATGATACTTGCAGTCTACTCTCCAGTGATAGGGACCAGTCTCACAGTGACCCCACCCATGTTGCACAGGACACAGTCTCCACACATGCATGTGCATAAGTATGCCCGTACCCATACCCCCCAACACACGGCCATCCGGTCCTGTATCCTCATCTCTTGACCACAGATAATCGACCCAAGGGAAGAGGCCTGAACCAAACCAGACCAATAAAATTCCCCTCAGAGACTTTAAATTCAAGACACAGAGACATGGTGATAGGCAACATCTGAGCTGAGGCAATCAGTGGGAAAGTTCTAGAAGGCTCACAAATTCTCGCACTAAGTCATGTTTTAGTTTCCTTCCGTTCATGAATCTGATTCCATGCCATGCCATTAGCCACTGACATGGGTTAAAATATCTTCTAACTCCATACCCTCCAAAGAGATTTTCGATTCCTAACCATTCATTGCTCTATTTGGAGAAAGGACTGTTACAGAGGTAACCAAGTTAAAATAAGGTCATTAGGGCGGTCCCTAATCTAATAGGACTGGCATGTTTATGCAAAAGGGAAATGTGGACACAGAGACAGACGTACATTAAAAGCATAATACGAAGTGAAGGCCGAGATGGGGTGAGGTATCCATAGTCAAGAGTGCACAACTCTCAACAAACCACCAGGGGCGGCGAGGCATGAACAGATTCCTACATTCCTAGGAAGGAGCCAGCCCTACTGCACCTTGCTTTCACACTCCAGCCTCCATGTGTGACTTACAGTAAGCTTATCTTGTTTAAGCCCCTGGATTGGTGGCACTCTGATATAGCAAACTAATATTGGTAACAGTAAGAGTTCTACTTTTCCTTAGTAGCTTAACATTAGTCAGAGCGGATTCCTATTGTTGCTTCCAAGAGAAAATTAAATGAGAGCACAAGTAAACCACGGTGAACACAGATTTGGATTTCAAATGAAGTTTCCAGTTTGTTTCTTTTCTTTTTATAAGAATCATAGCTCCCGTCAAACAAAGAAGCTCCATTTGGGTTTGGGAAGCAAACAACTTACAATTAACACAAAAATGTCACATCACAGGGACCAAGGGATGCATTTAGATTAAGGAGGAAAAAGCTGTGGAACAATCTCAGTTAGACATGTAAAGGATGATGCTGATTTCTCTGGCTGCTGCTAGCACAATCGGAAGACAACAAAGAAGCTTTAAAGGGCAAATAATTTGGTTTTCATCTTAGTGCCTATCACAGAGGATATTCTTAAAAATAAGGGCAAGCACTGAAATACTAACCCCATGACAATTTGTCATGAGATCTCTGATTATGTGTTGAACTGGGTCCCCCAAGGAGGCATCTGACCCCGCCTCTACCTAACTCTGGCATCTATGAACGCAAACTTATTTAGAAATTGGATATAATCAATTTAAGATCTGGTCTTCAGAGTGGACCTTATTCACTATGACTGGCTTTATAAGAAAAGGAAATGTCTGAAGTATTGACAACCAGGGAGGATGCCAGGTAAAGATAGAAGTTCTGCCTAAAATGATTCAGCTGTAAGCCCCGGGCACCTGGGACCCAGGGGTTGGAAGCTGGAAGGGGCAGGAAGTCTCCTCCCCAGGGCTCTGCCACCATGGTGGCTTGGGACTTCCAGCCTGTGGAACTGTGAGACAGTCTTGCTATTTTAAGCTACCTGTTGGAAGTGCTTTGATACAGTGGCCACAGGCCATACACTTCCCCTCTCAAAAACCTCAGGGTCATAAGGGAGGTTTGCTCAGGGTAACCTGATCAAGATTTGAAAACAGTCCCACAAGGTAGAGTCAAAAGATGTTCACAGTAACATAATCCTGTATAGTGATTTTGAAAGCACTGTTAATTGAATTCATTAAAAATTGTAGATAAGGTATAGGTCATTAAAATAAATATTTTGTCTTTCTAGTCCTTAATAAAAAGTTTTCAGTAAATTTCCAATAAAATACCCAGTACTCTAAAATCATAGTTAAACACTGGTCTAATTTGTGCCATGAAGACAAGTTACTTGGTCACCTTTTTGTAAATTTTTGATAAAGCTTCTGCTTTTGAGGGGTGTGAAGAAGGACATGGAGAAAATTTGAAGAAGGTCACAGCCTTCGAAGCAATGTCTTTGAAAGCAAATAGTAGCAAAGTCTACCTTATGCTGTGTCCTTAAATAACTGTTCTTTGGAGAAAAACAAAAGATTGGTCAGAGCAGAGCTCTTCTTTCACTATCCCGAAAAGATCCTCGTGCCTTTGATCTTTTGATTGTTCCCAAATAATGATTTGTTTGTTCTGAAAATAGTTCTTCTGCAAGGATAAAACAGAAATTCATCTGGGGGAACAATGTCAAGACCACACTGAACTCGAAAGGGGGAAAAAGATAAATCTATGAAAGGCGTGCCATATGTTAAATTTGCTGATGTTCCAAGAAAATTGTCCTTAATACTTTTAGACTGAAATTAATGTGTGTGCAGACAATTTCAGAATATAAAGAAGTCAACTGAACATCTGCTTTTCTCTCTTGATCTTAGAGTCAGCCTCCTGGCTCAAAAAATTTAGAAAGCTGATTTGGTGGAGTAAATACATAATTTTGGCTTATCCAAATAATTTGCTCACCTGCTTGGGGAATCAAAGTGGTTCCTCATTTCTTTGACAGAAGATTAACTGTGGAATTCTTGATTCTATTGAGCATTGCATGACAATGTCTTTCAATGTCCATTAAATAATGCTTAGCACAGTAAATGTTAAATTAGCATGTTACATCCCCATAAATACATGTGAAGTCCATATGAATGCCAGATGAATTCAATATGGTCATTTCTATTACCATAAATGTCAAATGAATTCAGAGCAATGAGACACTTAAAATGTCATACACTCCCAGCTAGTCCCAGCGTGAATTCATTGCTGCCATGTGACATCCATACTTGTCAGGGTTTCCATTTTAAATGCCATTTTTAGCAGTTCATAATAAAATTCCATCTGAGGAATCAATTCTTATTGGAAACATGGAAGCCAAACTAAATCTGGGAAAGTGGCACCAAAATAATTTAGCCACATTGGGATTCCTACCTCGACTCTCAAACTTGCAAGTTTAGTGTTTGAGTAACACACAGAGAAACTGTCTGCTTATGGGTTCTGATACTTTACAGCCAAAGAAAATCTTAATCTCATAAGTTTTCTCCTTGAAACCTCCCTCTTGAAAGGGAAGTTTTCACAAAGCATCTTTTTTAAAAAAGTTCCTACTTATGTACCATTCATATTAATTGAGGCGGAGGTGTCAGAATGACATGTAATGACAAATGGAGGAACTGAGAAACCATAAGGTAATTATTTTAGTTCAAGACACAAGCCTGGGTAACGCCTGACTCCATGATCTAAGATTTCCATTCTCCCATTATCCAAAAATATCCACTCGAATCTACAATTACTTGTTTTTATTATTTCTGAAATTATGTACCCTTTGGCCACCTC
The DNA here is from genome assembly GCF_045843805.1 of Urocitellus parryii. Lineage (NCBI taxonomy): Eukaryota > Metazoa > Chordata > Mammalia > Rodentia > Sciuridae > Urocitellus > Urocitellus parryii. The sequence continues at coordinate 335,969 of NW_027551773.1, forward strand.
TTCCCACGTCACTGATCTTGTTCCCCTGCAGTAGTGGAGTTAATGGGTAGATGGCAGAATGACAGTGGACAGCTGGAGGGAGAGAGCTGGAGAAATTAAAAATCAGAATGGGTGGGAGGAAGGATCACCAGCCCTTGCTGAGGGGAGAGATCCTACCAGCTTAAGCCTAAAATTCATTTACAAACTGGTGGTTGTTGGTATCTAACAACTAGCAGAGATAGGAATAAGGATGAGACACTCTTACTTTTCAAGAATAACATTATTCATTTTAACATCTATACTCATAAAGACTGACCTAGTGTTATTAGCAACAATTCAATCATGCATATCTCATCTATTAGAGCATCTTTTGTTTTATGTGTGTGTGTGTGTGTGTGTGTATATACACACACACATCTAAATGTAGATTCTGTTTAAAACACTCTCAACTTCATTCTAGTGATAGTATACATAAATCATTTTGACTTTCAGTGAATTTCTAGGCAAATGTTACTGAAGCATAAATCAGATACACTGACTTGAGATTTTTGTTGTTACCAAATCAAGGTTAAACTTAACTTTATGAGGAAGTGGAAAAATTTGGTCAGAATGCTTAGGAAAATACTTTGCAAGCACCACTGCTATTTATGTTTGAGCTTAAATGTTTGAGGAACTGCAAATCCTTCCTCCCTCTATTCTATCCCTCTAGCCACTCCACATCCCTCCCTCCACATCCATTCATCCATCCCTTTTTTCCTCCCTCTTTCCATTCATCCATTCATCCCTTCATCCACCTACATTTTTGGTATCTGAATTGACAAATAATTGGTGTCTCTTTGGGGCTAGATGTTGTAATAGCCATCAGAAAGGACATGTGACCAGAAAAACATTCTCTTCCTTCAAGAACCTCTGTCAACTGGGGGAAGAGGCACATGGTGTAAAGAGACTGGCATGGCACCACAGATGTTCCAAGTGCTAAGCATGAGAAGGACAAAGGCAGAGGACACTTCCTTCCATGGAGGGGCCACAACTTCCCAGAGCCTCAGCGCCAGGCTGAGACCACCCTGAGAAAGGGATCAGAGGCACCGTCTGGAGGTAGCTTTTGATCATGGCTCTGTCTGCCCAATCCTTAGGAAAGGGTTTGAGGGAACTCTTGTGCTTCACCCCAATGACATCTAAGCACCGAGCAAGATGGGAGGAGCAGAACCAAGTTCCTTCCCTTGCCTGAGAGTCTCAGCACAGGGAAGGAGGGAGGTGATCCGCACTGGGCTTCTCCACGGCTCACAGGGAGGGTCCGCCAGAGGCACAACTAAACAGAAACCTAACGATGCACAACCCTCGCTCTACAGCACAGGCCTTTCCTGGAGAGGAACTTCGTTGTCACCCTTGCTACTGTTCATTTGTCTTCATAGGAAATCTTCTCCAGCACAGTCTGAGCTCTCACCCAGTGGTCTAGAACATGATGTAACCCATTTCTCACTCCATCAGGGATGTTGCTGAAGATTCAGACTGGGGGTCAAATCTGGCCCACAGCGTGTTTATGCATATAAAGCTTTATTAGAATAGAGCCCTGTCCATTTCTTTACATGCTATCTAGGGCTATTTTGGGACTGAAACAGCTGAAAAATTACAACAGTAAGGATTATAATCTACAATGTTGAGGATACTTCCTATTGTCCCTTCACAAAAATTTGTCATCTCCTGTCCTACATGAAGTTTAAAGTGAGAAATGTCTTTGCACTCCAAAAAAGTTTATTTAGTATATTTTCTACTCTTACATATAAATATAAATACTATTTTTTCTACTCTTACATATAAATATAAATACTATATTTTCTACTCTTACATATAAGTATAAATACTATTCTCATTTTTTTTCTGGCCACTAGGAAACTCAAAGAAAATTATATGAATTTTATAAACCACGACTGTCCGTTTGTTAGGCAATATATTTTCTATAGTTGCTAATGCTTACTTCAATTTATATTTCCTCCTATGCATTTTTAGAAATTCTTTTACCTACTTTATTGAGTGTGGTATGTATAAACTGCATTACCTAATATTTTATGAAATGAAGAAAGAAATAGGTCAGTAGTAATGAGAGAGAGAAAGAGAGAGAGAGGAAGAGAGAGAGAGGAAGAGAGAAATCTATCAAGCTATCTCTTACTAATTCACTAAAATCAAATAAATAAATCTGCAGAGACCTACAGACAAATATTATAGTTATAAAGGCAAGGATAATGAGCTTTTAATTTGAGAATATGAGCCATTTTGGGTCAGAGAATTCTGTTGTAAGAGGTTGTCCAGGGCATGGCTGGATGTTGGCAACACCCTGACCTCTACCCACAGGACGTTAACCAGGCACCCCTCCCACACCTGTCCCCACTACAACAATAAACAATATATGCAGACATTGCCCAGTGTCCCCAGGTAGCTGTCCTCATGCCCATCCCAGTCTGGAGAATGCAGTCCCCCAGGTTATCTCTGTTAGTGGACCTCCTTTCCAATGGCACCTGAGGAGTCTATCAGAGCACACTGCAGACCGAAGGCACTGTGAACAGGTGGCACAGAGGTCCCTTCCATGAGTCAAGCCCCGCTGCTGCATGTCAGTCAGCAGAAGCCCAGGACTGGACAATGTGGTCAAACCAAATCCCAGAATGGAACCCCAATTAGGGCCCTCCCAGGCTGGTCATTGTGCTCTCAGGAGAGTTGTCCTGTGCTCTCAGTCCTGGTCTGACAATTCTCCTGGTCTTTAATGACAGTAATGAATTAAATAATACCTAAGTAATGAATTGTCTTACTTCCTAAGGCTGGAGATCAAGAGAAATTAAATGCTTAATCTCTAGGGGTCTGGATTGATAACCAGCTATTTGAGTGCCTTCATGGCAGTGGAAACAGGACTTGAAAAATATGCAGAGAACAATGGTGTCTGGACCCTCTTTCTCCAGAGATTGTGGAATGAGCGGAAGCTGATAATTGGAAAAGATGCAAGAAAATGCTGGCCCCCTGAATGACAGGGCAAGCCGAATCACTAGACGGAGGAGACTGGGCTCATTATTAGTGCATTTTGCCTTGTTTACACCAAGCATGCAGATGCTGAACTCAGACACATAGTAATTGATTGCTACAGTCTAAACTGAATCTCAATTGATATATTCTTAAGGGCAAGGACAGGCTTATATTTCTTTGTTCCCCAAAGTGTTTTGGACATAATAAGTGCTTAATAAATATTTGATCCACTTGATAGAAGCTGCTGGTTTTATCCACAGATACTGCATCAGATACACATTGCCTGGTAATAGCCAAGCCATCAGTCAGAGCCCCACAGAGAAGGATAAAGCTACCTGTTTCACCCTGAAAGGATTTTCAGGGTCTCCTGATAATAATTACAACTTTGTCCATGAGTTCTTTTTCCATTTGAGTCCTATAAACTTTCACTATTGAATACTCAGGTTTACACACCAGAAGACAAAATATTTCCCAGACATCTCAATCATTTTGCCAAAGCTACACTTCAGGAGGTCTATCCTATACAGGGTATTTTATGAGAACTTATCGACTTTAGACTGTCATATCTGACTCATGGCACTAAATCAATATGTGATAAATAAACGTGGTAATAAGAAATCATGCCTATATTTATTTCCTATGCATATAAAAGGAGTCTATAAGAAAGACAATTAGACAGTAAGAATGGAAGATCAGTAAGTGGGAAATGACGGTAATTGTAAATGCTAGACTATCAAATCAAATATGTAATTAAATGTATATAATTCAAAAGTGCCATTAGTCATGCACCATCAGAGTTTTTGGATACATATTGATGGTGTTAGAGCAGAGTTATATTAAAATGGGAATCAATTAGCTCATTCTTATTCAGGCATACAAATAAATTCAGCTTCTCCAGAGGGGCCATCAGGGATGCTGGATAGAGCACAGACTTCAAGTTAAAGAACTGAGAACAAACCCCAGCTTGGCCCCTGGAAGCTCAGAGACCTTGAGCCTTTGTACCAGGAGCAGTGCCATGTCCCTGGAAGGAGATGGACCTACAGGAAAACCCGAATTCAATCCAGACTTTAGGATCACCAGCTCAGTGACCTTGGGCAAGTTACTTGTACTCTTAATCTCAAGTTTCACGTCTGTACAGGGAGGCTGTTCCTCCCTTACTTGAGCATCTTTCTTGCTTCCAGGCCAGTGCTCACCTAGTGTGGTTTATGGATTCCAAATCAGAGAACCCACCAGAAAGAGAGTAAACTGCCGAGTGGGGCAACCCTGGGAGGCAAGCCTGGGAAGGGCTCTTCCACCCACTGACACATCTGCTTAGAAAGCCATCACCGACCCTCTTCCCTTTAGCTGACGTTCTGTGGGATGTGTTAGAGTCTGCATTTCTATAACTAGAGTACTTAACCCAGGATATGTAGAAATGTCTACATAAAAGGGAAAATGATGAAAATTAGCAGCCCTTCCTGGGCACAAAAACAGATACCAAGACCACAGAAAAAGAGAAGAGTGTAGAATAGACCACATAGATGTGGTCATGTCATTTCCGATAAAGAAGTTACCCAGAGCCGTGGGGGAGAGGGGGGCCTCTCAATCAATGGTGCTAGAGCAACTAGAAAAAAAATAAATATTGATTTCTACCTCACACCATACCCAAAATTAATTTGAGATGAAAATCAAAAATGAAAGTTAAAGAAATCAAGCTTTCAGAAGGTACTGGAAATGCAATTAAGCAAACTATGTTGTGAGCATGTAAGATATAATGAAACCCGCTATTATGTATAATTATAATGCATCAATAAAAATAAAATTTTTATAAAAGAAAACTTTCCAGAGAATGTTCATGACCATATAAATAATTTCTTAAAAAGGACACAAGAAGCAATAACCAAAATAGAAAGAATAATTGGTCTTTATTAAAATGTAGAGCACCTGTTTATCAAATGATACCAGCAAGAAAATATAAAAGGATCCACTAACAAAGACAGACTCAATTCAGACATATGACAGACACACACATTGGGATACATGAAAAAATCCCTAAATTTACCCCCAAGGGGATTTTTTTTTCAATGGGATGATGGGTCACATTCTGGAGAACAATTTGCTGTGTACGGATGGAAGAATTGAGACTGGAACTCAGCAAAGGAACAGGAGCCAAAGCCAGACTCTCATCTCACAACAGAGACAGGTGGCTTAGTGGGTGGGAAAGCATGGGAGGGAGAGCTGGAGGGTGGGAGATGGCGTCAGGGAGCCGGGTGCAGGCACCAAGTGCCGTCATGTTTAATATTCCATTGGCAGTTGATGCCATCTCCAGATCTGACTTTCTAGAATTTCAATAATGCATGCTACCCAAATGAAGCTTTGTATAAATTTGGGAGGCTGATCAGGCAAAGCCATCGGATGAGCTGGAGCATCATCTTGGAGCTAGAGTGAGCCCTGGTATGCAAGGACCACCATGAAATTCCAAACACTTGCCCATATCACTGAAGAGTGATGTGGATGTTTGGGCCAAGGCTATTGAGGTTTCACAGGATCAGAGATCCCAGCTCACATTCAGCAGATGCATTTTTCATTCTCTCTCTTCTAATTAGGACATTAAGCTCTTTGAGAGCCAAGTATATAATAGAAGCTCAAAATATTTGATAGACAATGAATGAACGAGTGAATGAGAATGAAAGAAACCGAGGCGTTCTGCTCACCCTGGTCAGCTTTCAGAGCTTCCTAACCACTTTTGGGCTTCTTATTTTGAGGGTATCTTTTCATTCAATCATTGTTTGGAAGCATTCGCCAGAACTTTCCAGTCACATGGTGGTTGATTTGTCCATGTACAAAGCAGCATTCCGGACCGAATGTGCACCTTCTCCATTGGGGAGATGAGCTGTGCCATAGCACCCAGTGATTCAAATGCATTTGCAAAATAATTACCCCTCTTTCATACTCCAGTCTTGTTATCTGAATAAATGTTTCCCTAATAAAGCCTGCAGCTGGGTTGAGTTTGAGAAATACAACAATTAGGAGTCATGAGACAAGAGCTCAAAAAAGGGTTCCCTTTAAACACCAGCACTTTGCTTCCTACATACCTGATTAGGAGGAATGGGGCCTGTTTGTAGCTGCCAACACAATGCTGATTGCTAATCAAGTGGCCATGGTATAGGCGAGCAAAAGAAAATTAGAAAACAAATGTAGATGCTGATTAGTATTCTATAAACATCTTGAAAGATGCATGAAGCACCTAAAGTGAGGCAAGCAAGAAGGATCAGCTCTCTATTCTGCCAGCTTCACCTGAGTCAAATCTGGAATTCAAGAAGAAGCTATGAAAGAGACTCCAAAGAGATTTCAAAACTCAGATGAATCCCGGGGATCACCAGTAATAGCAAGATAACAACTGTGATGGCAACTGCTGAGGTTGGTACCCAACTCCATCCTTGGGCACCAACAGCAACCGTCATTAGCTTATTCTTGTCTCATGATTACTCCGTGACATGGTTGCTGATTTTATCATCTCCATTTTATAGATGTAAAAACTGAGTTCAGTAAGAGGACAGATTACCCAAAGCAACATATTTAAAGGGCCTGAACAAGGATTGATACTGAGTTCTTCATCTTTAAATTTAAGGCATGGCTTCAGACCGACAGTGAGATGAACTATGCCCACATAAGCCAAGGATCACAAATACTACCAACAATGTCCATAGCAACAGCATCAGAGGAATGGGGCAAATGTGTCTAGAGACTCCGGGAGCCTGGCTTAACCACTGAGAATAGTGGGAAGCAGTGGAGGAGGCGGATCTCACAGCCCCTGTTCTGGAGGAGACCAAGAAGGACCCCACGAATGGAGGAAACCTGCTGGCAGCATTCAATTCTTACTTTTGTCTGGGTCGAAAATAATTGATCTGCCCTGGAAGGAGGGAACCTGGGGATCTCACCTTCACATGTGTTAATTGCTGCCAGCTGGCATTCCTGGGGCCACCTCATTATCAAGTTTTTGGGCTGTTTGGAAGGGAACACAGGCTCTTCCTCCTCTTTCTACCCACAGAATGTATTGTGAATAGCCCTTCATCTTTGAAAAGCTGGCGACTGCTGAGTGGCACCCAGAGGGATACTGGCACTGGCTTCTTCCAGCTTGTGACAACTGTGCCCAACTCTTCCCAAATCCACGCTCCATGATTTGTTGTTGGCCTCCTGGAACCCAGCGTGGTGGGAGTGTTTACCCTGCAGAAGTAGGCAAACCCTACAATCATGAGCATGTTGTTCCCCGGAGAGCCAGTTGTTCCCCGGAGAGCCAGTTGTTCAGTATACACCACCCATCTCTAGAAATATCTGTAATGTCATTAGATTTTTTTTTCCGCATATTTACTTTTTCATTTAAATATATTTATTTAAAAAGGAATCCATACCATTACTGTAGATGAAAAGCTATGTTGTCTCACATAAATAGAAGGTTCCCCTAAAAATAAATCCCAGAGGAAATGAAACCTTGGGGAATTCTTAACTAGATAATGGTGCCTGCGGCAAGTAATGATCTTAGAGTCAAATTCCATTTTTGTTTAAAAAAAAAAATGAGGTGGCTTAGCAAGTGTGGAGAGGTGTTTAAAATAGGCAAAAGCTGCGATGAGACTTCCTGCTTAAGGTAAAAGAATGCAAGTGGCAAATCACTGTCTTCCGGCTGATTAAGAACTGGAGGTCTGGGCGATGTGGAATTATTTTAAGCTGTGACCGCTTCTTTCTAATGTAACCCCACCCCATCTCACTGTGTTCCAGAAAGTTCCCTCTGCAGGATGTACAACTGGAGGTCTCCGTGATTGGGAGTTATTTTAAGCTGTGACCGCTTCTTTCTAATGCAGCCCCATCCCATCTCCCTGTGTTCCAGAAAGTTCCTTCTGCAGGATGTGCAGTGCTGTGCCTGAGAGCTTTGCCAAGGACCAAGGGAAGCCATTCTCTGGAGACTGAGAAGGCTTTCCACCAGTTCCTCCTCAGCAGGTCTCCTCCTCTGGAATAAGATAGCACTGGCCCAGAGCCCCCTTCTGTGTTTTGTGACTGTCCAGGGACACAAAGAACATCTGGAACACATAGGGCTGGGGGCTCTCATGCCAATGGGCAAGTCTAGCTCCTCGATCATGCATCCTGTAGGCAGGGAGGCCTTCTGGTGGGAAGTGCCCTGGCATCAACACCTTTTCCTGAGATTAGTCCTCAAGCAAGACAGTTAGAATAAATGCCCGCTGTTGCAAGGAATTGGTCTATTTGTATCCCAGATCCTCCTTCCTCATCCCCAAAGCATGTCTTCTGTGTCATTCCAGAGTTTCCTCTTGGGATTAACCTTAAGTTGATCATAGAAGTTTAAGACTGTGCTCTGCTTGGACTCACCTTCCTTCTGCCACATCATTGTCCATTTCTGGGGTTCCCTGAACCTCTTAAACACGCATTTACATCCTGGTCTCTTCTTGAGAACCCCAGTTAAGACACACAAACCCGTGGCATCTCATGTGTCCCCACTGGACCAGCTGATGCCAGGCATGCTGACATTGAAGTTGAGTCATTTTTCAATACCACAGCCTTTTATACCATAGACACTGTAGAAAACTCAATGCTGAGATTACTTCATCATCCCCTCCGAGGCTCGCAGAGACCACGGATGCTCGAGGGCTTATCTGAAAGATACAGTGATCATTTAGTTCTCTGGGCTCACCCGACTCTATTCCTGAACAATTCAGACCCCTGGAAGCTCAGCCTTCCTCACGTCCTCACTGGGGAAAGATATGACAAGGCACCTGGGCAAAGGATGTGTTTATACCTCTGGAAAAATTGCTGTTGGGAAAGGTATTCCCTGGGTAACTCAGTGCCCTTTTCTGTAAAGTTGCTTACATTTCTACCAGAAATAAACGCCAAGGAGAGAAAAGTATTCTCTTCCCATTTATCAGCATCCTATTCCTCTCCTTCTCCTCCTGTCTCTTCCTCCATCTCTTCTAGTCAACACTGCAAACTATTTAAGCTAAGACATTTCCATTTTTTTCCATGGTTACATGGAAATCAAAGTAAATTTGGTACTAGGCTTTCATAACCATATTCAACAATTGTGTTTTTGCCTTATGTTTTGTCTTATTAAAATCCTTACCTTTGTGTAACTGTGTTTTAATAAGCTGTTTACAAACTGAAAACAGGTGTGATTGATATGAAAAATGAATAAGCAACATGAGATCCACAAACCATACAGATACTGTCATTGCTACAAAATAAGTTATAAGTGGACAAGCAGATATTATGGCTGGACTCCAGGTCATCTGCATTTTGTTCAAAGTCCTTGGACATTCAGAGGCAGCAATGAAGGACCACAGCAACATCCGCCTGCTGGTTTGTAACAATGTACGTTCTTACCATTTGGTCCCACATGTCATGTACCACCGCTGTACTGGGTACCACATTCAGCCTATCTGTAAAAATGAATGATGTTGGCCCTGTCCTCACAGAATTTATGATTCAGGTAGTGTGTGTGTGTGTGTGTGTGTGTGTCAGAGACAGAGAAAGAAAATGTGCAATTAAAACACTGCCTCATCTGAGCTCCAAAGCCAAGTGAGACAGCAGCAGAAGGAAGCAAGGAGACGTCTCCGGATGCGATCGTGAATATTTTCATAAGTGGGTCTCCATAACCCTGAGGCTGGCACATGGCATGGGTCAGGGTTGGAGCTGTAGCTGCTCTGGGGGAATCAAAAACAAACCATAGAAAACAACACAATGACAATCGCAGGTCCCCAGCAGCAGGGAACAGGCTCTGTGGGTTTACTTGAGTGCTGGCTACTTACTGCTGCCTTCTTGACACAGAGTGGAGAGCCCGGAAGCTGTCATCTCCTGGGTGGTGCAGAGGATTTGACAAAAGCTTGAATACCAACCAGCCCATGGCCCATTTTGGTTATGGTGGTACCATGCTGAGGTTGTAGCATGGGACCAGGGCCTCCGATTTCCTAAGAAAGAAGTGTCTCTGCTCTTGGCACCACGTTCCCATGGACTTCAAAGGGAACTCTCAGAGGAGCTAGAGAAGAGCTCCAGAACTGAACACCCAATGGGCAAATGGATGGGCCAAGGCTCTCACACCCCATCGGGTCTTGCCCTGAACCCAGTGTGGTGAAGCACAGGAGCAGCGTTGATTCCTCTTACTCTTACACTGCCAGCCCCATGTGTGCCTTGGTCACAGCCACGTGTGATTATGAAAAGAACTATTAAATACAAACTCTAAGTTAGACATCAGCACACTACTGGGGGAACACGTTAGAAATGCAAATCCTCAGCCTTCTGAGTTAGGAGGTCTGAGGGCCAGGCTTCTGCTGTAATGACCCTCAGGCGATTCTGACGCCCACTCCAGCTGGAGAGCCACTAGTCCAGAAATGAGCTCTCTAAATGACCTCACACCTCCCCAGCAGCTCCTCTGACTTTCTTCTCAAACCACCAAGTGCTAGGAGAATATTCTAGAAAGTACTTCTCTCTCACTTGTCCAATAGCACTCAGGTCTCCACACCAGAGAAGTGTGAATGATTCCACCCCACAACTGAAAACAGTTCCACAGAATGGTTTGATCCCATCATCCTAAAGATCCATACATTCCCATCACTAAATGGCATGCAATAAGAGATAGAAAAGAACATGAATAGGTGATGAATCACCCTGCTGTCTCAGCCAATTTGAAATGCTAACCCTTGCTTTCATTTATGCCTCCACTAGTAGGCACGGCTCCACACTGGTGACTGAATCTACTAGTGCACTTCTTTGTTTGGTCCAAAGTACAGACACTGACATCTGTTCCTATTGCATTATTGCTAATGATTCATCAGATCATTTCAATCAGCAATGGTAGACTGATTACTCTGTCTATGGATAGTCAGATGCTCTGACAATTCTTCAGCAAGGACTCATCTGTGGTCTTAATGGGAAAGTCATGGACAAAGTTAAGCTTTTCTCTTATAGATCAGCCAGAGATAGCCAAACTCAGATGACTCGTGAAAAAGAATCCCCTTCTCTCAGGAATTACATTGTATAAATGAGGCCCATGGAACTGAGATAGAGTTTCAAAACACACATACACCCCCATTACCACCACCAACAACAACAACCAGCAATACAAGTGGCAAAAATGACAAGATTCTCAGTTAAGTTTGAATTTTAAATAATTCTTTAACCTAAGAATGTGAAATATTGGGCTGGGGTTCTGGCTCGCCTAGCAAGTGCAAGGCCCTGGGTTCAATCCTCAGCATCACATAAAAATAAAATAAAGGTATTGTGTCCAAATACAACTAAAAATAAATACTTTTTAAAAAGAATGTGAAATATTTCACCAGATGCAGTTATGCTAAAAATACTAAAATTCTTTAAATTATTTGCTTGCATTTACATGACTCAAAGCTGTGTGCTCTTGACCACTGGCACAGAATGCTCTCCTTGGAGCTTCTTTCAGTTGGCATCACCTATCTGTCCACATGCCACACAGCTGCACTCTTCTCACTTTCACCAGTCAAAAAAGAAGTGATCAAAAAAGGGGTCCAAAGGTGGCATCTTTTTACTCAGCAGATGCTTTCTGAACAGCTCCTCATGGGCAGGCTCCTTGACAGCCACTGAGCATGTGCAAGGCCTTCCAGCCTGTGGAATTTATAAGACCATCTTCATTCCTTTAACACCCAAGGAGTCCTACAAGTCCATCTCTTGCTTCCCTCTTGCTTGTAAAACTGCCAGCCTCTGCTTAGACCCAGGCAGCCAGGGTTCACAAAGAGGTATGCAGAAAGATGCCTGTGCTTAGCCTTGGAAAACAGAATCATCCATATTTTCCAGGGGCTATAATCATTTGTTTCTTATTGAATTGTAAACTGACATCCTTTCAAAAGAGAAATTAATGTTATTTTGTATGTACTGCAATTACATGGTGAGAAAAATTCTGTGTGGGTAACCAGTTAAAAGCGGCTGGATACACCTTTTGTCCCAGGAGGGAGGACAGCTTAAGTGTAAGTTAGGCTCGCAGCAGGATTCTTAAGCAGAGGCACACATGTAATTACCCAATTCCAAGAGTCTTTTTGTATTATTCCCCAAGGATCACTAATAAGAAAAGATGGCACCCACTTTGTTTGGAATCATCTTCACTAGAGGCCCAGCCTCTTCTGTAGTAGACTGGGAACTCGTCCGTGCTGTGAATACCAGGAAGTCTGCCCTGGAGCAGAAATGGTACAGCCACAAGTCTAATATCAGAGTCTGCAGGTAAGGGCAAGTCTTAAACCTTGCACTGTAATCTAATTGGGAGTAGGAGCGATTTATGTCCTTTCCAATGACTCATCATTTCCTGAAAAAGAAATGGATAGAGGGGCCCTTAAGTCCCATTGCCCTTCTCACCTCAGGCGAACTTGGATATTGATTTATTTAGGTATCGCCAAAACTTCATAGTATTAATTTTAAGTGCTTAGTTTAAAATGATGGATTTGAGGGCATAACTGTTCAAAATCCTCAGAACATCATAACATGTTTATTACAGGATAATTACAAACCTCAACTGTAAAGACGGCTGATAGAGATCTCTCTTTATAATTTATGGATCCTAATTTTAATGGTTGTTTATAAAAAAATGAATAAATTACTTGTGTAAAAAAGAACTATATCTCTCTGACATCCCTACACAAGCTATAGAGTTACTCTGAAACTTCAAAGTAAAATTTAAAACACCCCAATGTGATCCACAGTTAATGCACTGTGTTTAATATAATACACACCAAGTGCTTGGAAAAGTACCTGGTGCATCATGTTTGCTAAATGTTGGCTATTGATCTATACAGTATTTAAAAAGACAAAGTGCCAGCCAGACACAAAAGAATACACTCTGAATGATTCCATTTACATAAAGTACAAAAGAGGCGAACCAACCCCTGCTATTAAAAGTCTGAATGGTGGCTACCACCATGGATTCTGACAGAGAGGAGGTGGGGCCTCTGAGCTGGCCATGCTCCCTTTTCAGCAAAGCCATCTCCCTACTTGTGTGTTTAGTTTGTGAAAATATGTCTAGCTGTAGATTTGTGGCTTCTCCACTTTTCTGTATATAGTTAGTCTTGCTCCATTCAGGAAGCCGTAATAAGATTATATAGACTGCTCCCCCACAAAAAATCAGGAATTTCTATCTCCCAGGTCTGAAGTCTGGGAGTCCAGATCAAGGCAGCAGCAGCGTAGATGTCTGGTGAGGGCCTGCTTCCTGCTCACCGATGGCCCTCATTTCACTTTGTTCTCATGTGCTAGAGCAGTGTAAGGGAGACTAGTCTTACTCATAAGGGCTTCACCCACACCATCTCCCCCAAACTGCACCTCTAGATCCCATTCCACTGGGGTTAGGGTTCAACATATGGAAACACAGACCTCAGTCTATAGCCCACACTGTACTTCCATAAACAGTCTAAACACAGTCAACCTGATTCATATTCTAAAACTACTTTTGAAGGCGATTCAATAATTTAAATATAGAAATAATCGTTCTAAAATAGATTTGGAACGTAACCTATAATTCAAAAACACCAAGAGAGACCATTCCTTGTACACACTGAACACAGTGCTAGTGCCAAAGTCAAGGGTAGCATCGCTTATTGGCTCCAGCAGCGGAAGAAAGGAGGCTTGACTCATACACAACGTGTCACATAGGGAGACCACGAGAAGGGAGTTCACTGACCTCAGTACCCTGCACGCCCCAGCCTCCAGCCTTTCCAGTGGTCCCTCTTGATGTTGGGTGTAATAAAAAGCACAAGCTTGGATCCTTCCATCAACAATTCAACCTTGGGAATCACTTGAGTCCAAGGTGATCTCAGAGAAACTAGCAAACCCCATCTTGGGCAATTCTTATTTGTGTTGGGAGAACCCACCAGTCAAGGGATCAGGTCTTAAAGAAATGCAAATAAATTGGATGACATGTGGGAAGGCAACTCGGTAGTCTCTGTCATGATTTTGCATGGGCCTACCTTTATTCAGCAAAGCCATCTCCATAATATAATCCTACATCCAGGGGGGCTGTGTGAAGGAATGTGATTGGTGCTGTGCCTATAAAAGTAAAAACTTAGAGGCCACCCACATGTCCATCAATTATGGGAGTGGTTGAGTAAATAAGAGTGTAAACAGGTCTAGCACAGGTCCTCAAACAACTTAGGTCCAACACACACACACACACACACACACACACACACACACACACACACACTACAGACTGTGCACTATGCACTATTGGGTGGGAGGTGCAGCACAGACCATGGCATGATCAGTTTTTAGAAAAGAATTCATCTCTCTGAGTGATAGGTGTGTCGCCATCACCATCACGTGGCATGAAAAGCAAGAGAAACACAGAATAAAAGCCATTAGAAGTGAGCCCAGGATGTTGTGGGAATGAATGCACATAAATTATTACTAGAACTACACATTTCCCCAGAGACAGAGTGAGGACTTTGTCCAAGGCCTCAGTACCTAACACAAAGACCACCTTTTACAAAGGACTCAAACATTATTGATGATGAATCAGTCCATTCTCTTAATGGTCAGTAACCCATTGTTGCATACGCAGGTGTAAGGAGACATCATCTGCACTGACCACTCGGTGTTCCACAAATGGACAGCTTCTCAGCTGCCCGACCTGGGCAGGGTGCCTGGGCTGAGGACTGAGCAGCAGGAAACACTGGCAAGGCTTCCTGCTTGTCATCCCTCACCATCCAGAGGGGAACCAGAGATGGGACCAGGCGGTGACAGTGTGGTGTGACAAGGGATGACTGGGGTAACATGGGGGTAGGTGGGAGCACTTAGGAAGGAGACTTACTCAGGAGTCACTTCTTGGTTGAGATTAAAGTAGGAGTTTCCCAGGGAAAGAGGAAGGAGGGCAGTTACAGGAAGCGGGAACCGCATGTGCCAAGTCCTCATCATCTATTTTGGGTCATCTCAACACCAAATCTTGCCTTTCAGTCCTGCAGGCTCTGCCACACCAGGTGTCCTTAAACTACTTCAGTTAAAGGGATTTATGAAGACAGCCAAACACCGGCTGGATAGGTCATGTCATGCAATTTGTGGAAGGCTGAATTTTCCCCCAAATAGCTGCAACAATATTAACTCTCTGATGTTCTTCAGGTGACCTGTTCTTCGTGTTGGTGATGGTGATGTGCCTCTCACTGAGCAGCCGGATCTGCGTTCTGTTTCCTGGATCTCTGGAATTCTGACTTTCTCAGACCTTACAGAGCGCTGTGATGTGGTGCTTCCAAGCCTGGGCCATGACATGAGCTGCTGGGTCAGCTCTCCTGGCAGACTCACTCTTGCCACCCGCTGCCACCCGGTGAGGAAGCCCAAGCAGCCCCATGGAGAGGCCACCGGTGGATATTCTGGCCAAGAGCCAGCATCCACCACCAGACACATGGTACTGAAAGCCTAAAATATTTACTGTCCAACCTTTTACCAGATTTGAAATGAGTCCAGCTTCAGCTGCTGAGTTACCCCAGCCTTCAGGCTACTCCAGCCCACACTATAAAGTACAGATGAACCATCTACAGACCCAATCATAACTGGGAGCTGTGATCAAATACATTAAGAGGTCCATTATCTCATCTTAATGCTAAAGGACTGAGCATTGTGGCCTGGAGAAGTCCTGCACACACCTCAGATTCCTGAGCACACTACAGACAGTAAGTTGTTGAGCAAATGACTGTAACTAGGAAGATAGAGAGCAGTAGAGAGGGGTTCCTGTCTTAAGGCTCATGGACACAAGCCAAGAGTTTGCTTTCACCTTCTAGCAGTCTAGTCAAGATGTCTAGAGAAAGAGCTGAGACCAAGGCCAAGTATGAGCTTCACAGTGAGGACAGAGAAAGTAGGGACATTGTTTCTGAGAATATTGTTGGGATTCCAGTAGTGGGAACACAGTGGTTCCCACAAGGTTTACCATGCAAATCAGGGTCCCCCAGCAGGACCTCTGACATTTCAAGAAAGCAGGCACAAGGGCATGAAAATGCTCTAATACTTTTAAAAGCCTCAGGTAAGGGTGAGCACACTATTGATCAGCTGGCCAGTCCTGAGCCAGGACCTTTTATTTACTTATTATCTGGGATGTTCTTACAAGGCAGTGGTGGAGTTTAATAGTTGCAACAAAGACCACATGGTACTGAAAGTCTAAAATATTTACTGTCCAACCCTTTACAGAAAAAGGGCTGACATCCCCTGGCCTAGTGAAAGGTATCAATTTGCCCAAAAAAGTCTGCACAGAAGAATTAAAATGTCTTTTGTTTTCACTTTTTGCTGCCATCTGTGATTGTACCACCTCCCCTGCTGATTATCCTGTGTCAATAAGAGCGAGTATGCAGTTCTGCGTGTCTTCATTTAATCTTTTAAAATGAGAAAACTCATTACCTAACAAAAAGAGGAATGTTCCAGCAGATGGATAGATGGAGAAAACAAAACAAAGCAATATTAATACGGTAAGACCAATGCTTATTGGTAGAGACCCTAGAGCCACGGAATAAGGGGACAGTATATTGTTGAAGTAAAAGGCAGAGAGGGCTTGTGAGCTAGCCACTGGTTTGCCTTGTGGACTGGTTATATGCTGAGGGTCCGGTTCGTTGACATGCTTTTATTCTCCTGAACAAGGAGACAATGCAGTGATAAAACCTTGGCAAGTGCTTCAGGTTAACTGACCCAACCACGGTTCCTAAATATTTTCTCCTAACCTGCTTCCATCATAATTACTAGGGACATAAATATTCACTCTCCTCCTGTGTAGCCTGAGCAACCACGTGACCTGGTCTAGCCAAGAAGATTTACACAGAAGTCTATCAGGGGTTTCCAGGGCAAATGGAGGCAGATCAAAGGCCAGTTTGCCCTTGGTCCTTCTTTCTCCCTTGAATACAGACACCACAGCTGGCTTCCAGCTTTTCCTGGGGACAGTGAGTGGCAACGCTGGGCACACTTCCAAGTGGCAGTTATTCTCAGGAATGGGGTATCAGTGGCTTCCTGTACTCCCGGCCATGGGTCCCTGGGCGGTCTCTGACGTCCAGGCCACTTCTTGGCTTTGTTCCACCTGCTGCCTCTTTGGTAGGAGTTGGGAACCATGGGTGTCGTGGGAGCTGGTGGGGCAGCAGCCCACCTAGGCCAGGGTCTCTGGAGGGTTCTCCCTCCCCCTCAACCAGGAGCATGGCAGCACTTCTTGGTGAAGAATGCTTGGTCTCTTAAGATGATTAAAGGGTAAAAAAGAAGACTGCAAATCCACCCACTTGAGTAATCAGAATATTATTCTTACAAAGATCTAATGTCTCATGGGAAGATTTTAAGGAGAAAAGAAATATCTCTCTCTATTTTTTTTCAGCCATGTACCAATGAATGTCTCCAAAGTGCTTTAAAAACAAAATTATCAGCTCTAACGAGGGGGTAATAACACCACCATGAGCATCTGAGACAGGTTGTCCCTAAAACACTGTGAATGTGCTGGTTCCCTTACTCATGGCTTCGGCTCTGGGCAGGCATCATTTACTATACCGCCCCATATTCTGAGCAGTGTGGGCTGCGGTGGCTCAGGCAGGTGGTGCATGGTGCAGGAGGCCTCATGCCCCGAGCCCAGTGCAGGAATGCACCTGCCCTCCGCCTGCATCTGGGCTTATCTTTAAAGCTCTCAGAGTAGGGAGATGGCACCTGTTCCTCTCGAGTTGGAATAACCTGAGGACCAGTTGACAACATGGGGTGGGCAGTAATGGCTCCCAGTAATAAAGTTATGTCACAAAAATAAAAATCACAACTGCATAGAACGAGGGAGAGCCGGGCTCCAACACAACCCCCTGAGTCAATGTTTTGGGCTGGCTTTCTCCTCTTGAGAAGATGATGGAGTATATTTTATCCTAATGCCAAACTTCCTGTTGCTTAATAATGTTGACTTTTATGAACTCGGGGAGGGTTTTACACTCTGAATACCCAGGCTGCTCGTCTGTAGTTTGAAAGCAACCACACAGAAAACATATCATTATCCTCTGCTTTGCTCACCTGGAGCTTCCAGAATTACATTTATCATCTTCTTATAGGAAATAAGTTTTTTAATTGGTTACCATCCATCAACTTGGAGTATGAGAAATGCGGACTCATGAGTTGTTTTCCATGAATGGTTCTGGACGTTCTGAGAAACCCGTTGCTATGGCATACATGCCTTGAGTCCTGGGGAGCAAGAAGCTGCCCACAGGGCCGGGATCATGGAATGACCATTAGCCAAGAGAAGGTGTTGGGAGGCTGCACAACAGTCATTCCCATTTCCAACCCAGGAATTATTTCTTTATCCTAATTACAGCATATAATCATTTTAAATGCAATTCGTACACGTTAATGTCTATATCATAGAAAAGGAAATAAGAAAAAAGGAAATAAAGTAGAAGGAAAGAAAACAGATATTTCCTAAAGGCTGGCGTTCTCCACACACTCGGCCTTGTCCTGCAGCTCCACATGACTCATCTCGCCCAATTTCATGGCTACCCTAATACACTATGGAACTGAGGAAACCCAGCCCCCACAAGGGTAAAGCGCTTCCTCAAAGTCTCAGGTCAGCAGGAGAAGTTGGTTTGTCTGTCTGATGTCCATGAGCTCAAGCAGCCTCAGAGTTCAAGGAAGCAAGGGCAGGACTCTGTGACCTCCCAAAGAGTCCATCTCAGCCTAGAAACTCCCAGAGAGGGGGACAGTTCTCTTCAGACTTCAGCCTGATATATTCTCGTCAGGTATTGCTTCTTGCTAAGACCTCAAGAAAGATAACAGCAGCCGCCGCTCTGAGTGTCGAACCCTCACTGTTGACCAGATACGGCTGAAGGTACCGCACATCAGTCCTCAAACCCACCTCCCCCCGTCATGACCCATTCCGCCAGGGGTCTGGCCATGGACACATGGGCAGGGCCCACTCCCAGGCCTGGACTGAGGCTCCTCCCCTGTGGGCAGCTCAAGAAGCGCACACTGGCTGGGGCCCAGAGCCGTGGAGGGTGTGCTCCAGAAGTGTGCCAGTAGCACACAGTTGGCGAGGCAAGGGTCCTGGGCTGAGGTGGAGTCTGTGTCCCAGGAGGGTCACACTGGAGATAGTGCTCTGTGGCTTCCAAATGCAGTGATCTGATCCAACACTTTGGCAAGTGGGATAATCTATTCCCTTATTCTGAAACTGCCCTCAAGCGACCTGCATCCCATTCTTACATGCCTTCCTTACCTTTCCTGGCTACTTACGGGACATGGTTGTGTAGACAGATGATAGAATTTAATTTTCCAGGGGTTTCTTTAAAGTCTGGGGTAGAAAAGCCAAAGAGAAAAATCAATGAAACCAAAAGTCGGATCTTCAAAATGTTAAAAAGATTGACCAAAACAAAACAAAGAGAAATAAGACTTATATAACCAAATTAATAAATGAAAACAGGGCACATTGCCACTGATCAGACAGAGATTTAAAAGATAAAAGAGACTACTAAAAATAATTGCATGCCAACAGATTAGACAATTTAGATGAAATAGACAAATTGGAGAAAGACATAAATTCCCAAATAGATTCAAAAAGAAATTAAAAGTTTTAATAGCCTGAAACCACAAAATTAATAATAATAATAAATCAGTGATTTTAAATATTTCTACAAAGAAAAATCCAGACCCAAATGGCTTTACCAGTGAATTTTATCAAGTACTTAAAGAAAAAATGTTTTACTAAGTCTGGCATGATGTTGCACAGCTATAATACCAGTAACTCGATGGCTGAGTCAGGAGGATCCCAAGCTCAAAGCCAGCCTCAGCAACTTAGTGAGGCTGTGTCTCAAAATAAAAATAAATAAATAAATAGGCTGGGGGGAGTGGCTCAGTGGTTAAGTACCCCTGGGTTCAATCGCTGGTACTGAAACACACACATACACACACACACATACACACACAACACACAAAGGAGGAGGAGGAGGAGGAAGAAGAAGAACATGAAGAAGAAAAATATGATGATGTTACTAATATTTTACAAATTCTTGTCCCAAATAAAGAGAACTCCTCCCAACTCATTCTCTGAAGTCAGTGGTGCACTCACATAAAGACAGCAAAGGAAACCTGAGAAGCAGCACCTTCATTATAACACAAACAAAAATCCTCAACAAAATGTCAGTGAATTAAATCCAACAACACAGGTAAGAGGCTGAATAGGGACCAAAGATCTCAGGTCCTCATCCCTGCAACTGTAGATGACACCTGATTTAGCAAAAAGGTCTTCAGAGCTGTGATGAAATGCAGGATTATGAGCTGGGACGTTGTCCTGGAGTATGCAGGTGGGCCCTAAATGTCATTACTCTTCTCTTATGAAAGGATCCAGAGGGAGATTCACTGGGGGACAGAGAAGGTGATGAGAAACCAGCAGGCAGAGACGTTTCAAGAGTGGAGTGATGTGACTGCAGACAGCGTAATGTGGCCACCACCAGAGGCTGGGAGAAGCAAAGGATGGCCTCTCTCCAGATCCCCAGTGAGACTGAGGCCCCGGACACTTTGATCTGAGCCCAGGGAGAGTGATGTTGGACTTCTGGCCTCCAGAACGGGAGAGAATACATTTCTATTTAAGCTGCCAAACCTGTGGTGAACTGTTACAGGAAATGAACACAAAGGTGAAAAGAATTCTGAACCTCAAAAAACAGGGCCAGAGAGGCTTTACCACAGGAATCCAAGGCTAGCTTAATTTTCAAGAAATTTAAGCAATAAATTAAGCAATAAATTTTACTAATAGACCAATGGAGAGAAACACTCCACAATCATCTTTTGATAGCTGGGTGCAATGGCCACACCCACAATTCCAACAACTTGGGTGGGTAAGGCAGGAGGATCACAAGTTGGAGGACAGCAAGATCACAAGTTGGAAACTTAGCTAAACCTGTCTCAAAATAAATTTAAATAAATAAATAAATAGGGCTGGGGGATGCAGCACAGCTCAGTGGTCAAGCATCATCCCTGGGTTCAATCCCCTGAGGGGCGTGGGAGAGAGAGAGAGAGAGAGAGAGAGAGAGAGAGAGAGAGAGAGACAGACAGACAGACAGACAGACAAAGAAGGAAGGAAAGTATGTGATAAAAACCAGGATGTTGATTCATAATGAAATAGCTTGTCAAAGCTGGAATAAAAGGAATGCTCATCATGAGGAAGGGCATATAGAGAAACTCATGGCCCACATCATCCTTCGTGGTAGGATGACTTAATGATGAAACAGTCCCCAGTGCCAGAAATAAGACCATGCCAGCCCTGTGCACCCTTCTACCCAGCATTGTACTGGAGGCTCTAGCCAGCACAATGAGGCAAAAAATGAAAAATAACAGAATAGGGCAAGAAGGGAGGAAAAAGGAAAAAAAGAAAGAAAAAATAGTGAATAAGACAGAAAGTGTACCCTGGACACTTCTGGTGGATTCTAACCAGCAGGGTTCAGAGAGGGGACTTCCCTGCTCCCCTGTCCATGGTAGACTTACTCCATGCCTGGTTGTTGGTGAGGCATTACTTAAACCCAGGCCAGGACCATCAGGGTATTTGTTCTTCTTTGGCCACATAACTAATCAAGGACCCCTGTTGATGAAGGTGAACTTCATCTGTACTTTTGTTAGAACTATGGGGAATAATACAGAGTCATTCCACTGAAGTGCCTGTGAAGATTGAGTGTGCATGTGCTGCTGGCAGCTATCTTGCACCATGAAGGGAGGGGCTATAAGAAACAGGACTGGAGAAATGGATCTAAAGCCAAAGAAAGCCAAGTAGAAATATGAAGTCCTAGTAGTGGGTGGCATCTGTGTCAGCCAGGCCTGACCCGAGGCTTATCCAAGAACTTCTCACATTCTTAAGCCATGAAATGTCCTTTGGCTTCAGCCAGTTTTGATTGAGCAAAGATAGACACCTTGAGTAACACGGGGGTAGTGACACCTCCTGCTCTTGTAATCATACATTTTAGCAACCAGGTCACACTATTGTCCTTGCAGAAGTCACATAACTTGTTTTAATAATCCCTGCACTCAACTCTGCCTTCGGTTGGGGGCAGCTGTCCTGCTTTGTCCTCTGGAGAATTGCTGGAGCCCAGCACACAGCAGGTGCTCACACAGTGTTTCCCGAGTGAGCAGAGATGCCTTGGTGGCGGGTGGCCCGTGAGCACAGGTGATGGACTGTCCTGGGCGTCACAGGTCTTTATCCTCTATTTTTAACAACCTGCCAGCCGCACTCATTTCCTTTCCCCTTACACATCCCTTCCTCATGGTGTCTCCAAAATTACAGGAACTGATGCTGGGATCCCGGTCCCAGTGTTCTCAAGTGGCCTCTGAGAAATGATTCATCTGGTCCTGTGGATATGAACTCACTTAAATCAATAGGATGCACTTTTATCATCTTCTCAACTATCTTGGGCTCCAATGTTCTCCTATTTATGTTTGTTCAAGCCTTTTACCGAGTGATGATTATTTCCTTTGATCACAGAAATGGAAGTACCCTGAGCCAGTGTGGTCTGGCATTTACTCTGCCTTTTCTACCAGGGCACCATCTGACTGAGAGCAGACCTGCCTGCAGCTGCCTGCACAAACATCTCCTGGCAATCTTTGTCTTATCTGGAGTGTGCTGTTGTCGGGGAATCTTGGGATCCCATGCAGTACAGGATCGCATGTTTGCTGGTTATTTTATATACCCTCTTTCAACTGAGTTTATTACTGAAGCCCATGTGTTGTCCCAATATGCCTTTTGTATGTTCTCCGTTTCTCTTTGTCTCCCCTCCCACCCTCTCTCTCTCCTTTCTCACCTGTTCCACAGATCTCCACTCCTCTAAGGAGAACTTCCCCTGTAGGAGCTCCATTTTGTTCCTATGCTCCCTATCAGTGCATCTTTTTTTTCTTAAAAAAAAGAAATGTTGAAAATGTTCTCCGAGTTGAAATATTCTTTCCCCAAGCCCAAGGCCCCTGTCTGGCTGGACCATCTTGCCCTTGTGTTGGGCTCACCCACGGGGACCTGCACACCACCTTCCCCAGCCCGCCAGTCCACAGAGCATACAGCCCCTTCAATGGCAGTCATGTGGCCCTGCCCTGCTTAGGTGTGACATCTTCCTTCCGCTGACCTTCTGGTGAAGGCAGCAACCTTCAACCTTTGTCCTCATGGACCCTGCTCCCCCTATTTATGTCACCTGGACTTTAAAGACAACAGCCTTGCAGGTCCTGTGCCCTTGGCTTGCCAGTGATCACCTCCACCTGTGAGTGTGCACCTGGGGAGGATCCAGCTCTATGCTTGGAGTACTTCTGTAAAATTTTAGTTTGTTACATATTAATCAGAACCTTGGTCAGTTCAATTTTATTAAAAAAAAAACTAATTGTGTTACCTAAGCACATGGAAATGTCAACTCTGAATATTCTTTAGATCTCCTCCTTTCCTGCTTCAAAATCAAAATTAAGACACATAGCAATGAACTATTTCAGGGAACATGTGAGAGTGCTATCAACATTGCAGAAACGCTACCAGGCTGTGGGTCCATGGCCCCTCTCAGGGTCTTCCTTCATTGGAGCCATTCCTTCAGGAATCTTCTGCTCGCTGCACTGGGCGCCTGGGGCCTGGGGGGCAGCTCGTGTCTCCCTCTTTCTGCTCTGAGTGCAGTAATGTACATGGAAGGTGATGAGTAAATGCTGCTCCAGGGAACTGAACTTTGGACTCTGGGATAAAGGAGATGCCCTCTGTCAACATTTAAGCATCCTCATATCAAGGAAATGCCTGACATGTTAAATATGAATTATTTTAAAGTTTTTACTAATACAGGGCCAAAAGATCTCTGCTCAGAAATGCTTGAACATGTCCTTTAATGCAGACGGCCCTGCACTCTGGGGTTTGGGCCAGACAGCTCCTGGCACTGGAGCCTGCAGGAATCAGTTTCCCCCTCTGGTGGTCTACTGTGCCGAAAAGCAGAGACAATGAGACCTGCCCTTCTGGAGTGCATTTGTCTGAGGGTACCTTAAACTGCCTGGCAGGAAACAAATGAGTCCAAGGAGGAACCAGCTGCAAGAGGCTGGAGAGCCTCTCCTGATCCTTTTTTTATGGAAGAGCCACCGAGGAGAGCAGATCAGACCGGACCCAAGCTCCTGAGCCCTCTGATGGGGCCTGCAGTCAGTCAGGGAGGGTGCTTTAGATGCTGAGCACTCCTCCTCCCAGCTGGCAACCAGCACCTAAGATTTGTCACCAGTGACTGCAGCTCCCTCAGCCCCTGTATTTCTGCAGAGACTAAAATGATCCCTGTAAGTCACTTTGATAAGTTTGTAAAGCACTCAGGCGTCTTTGGGCAGGAAGCTGTTAAAGAAAGATATCTTCGTTACAGTTTACAAAACCATTTCCAAAATGTGCTGCTGAGACCCTTTGAGTCAACTTCAAAAATAGAAGCCCATAAAACTCACCCGGAGAGCCACTGTCACAAAAAAGACATTCTCCTGTAATTGGAGGGCATAGTTTAGTCTGTTACATCAGACAACTCGATTTTAAATCTATATCCTAAAACTATCTTAATTGATCATAAAAAGGACAATTGAAAACGCAGGATTTGATCACTGCACATACAGCGCCAATGCTGTCACCACCAAATTAGGCCATTTGGTGGGGAGCAGCCCAGCCCGAGTTCTGTTTAAACTGTCTCTGGGTTACATTTCATCATCCACTTGCAAAAAAAGCAACAGACTATTATGTGGATTAGAATTCAGTGAAAGTTTAGACCACTGCATGTCATGCAAATTTAACATTTACTTCTGTTCCCCATCCCTGAAAAGCATGGAGGAGGGGGAAGGAGGGAGGAGGGAAGAGGGAGGAGAGAGGGGAAGACATTTTATATGTTTGCTGAGGATTCAAATCAGTCTTGCCGGATGCTCATGGTGACATCTCTTGTGTCATTGGGTCTAATGACATCATAAACAACAAGTTAAACAAATTTGGAGAGGCTGGTTCATGAACTGCAGGGCCAGCTCTGTTGTGGAGAACACTTCATGTCTCAGTGGGGCGAGGCTCCCCCCTCCTCTACCCCGTGAGCTTTTAGTGTCCCACAACTACACCCCAGAGCCAGCACCGCCCGGCCTGGTCTTGCACCGCCTGACAGTCAAGAAGGGAGCACTCACCTTCAAAAATCACCATGGCTTTAATTCCCTTCCTTTGTTACCATCTGGCAATATTTTATTTCATTGGTATTTTAAAATATTGTAAATTTGATCAAAGAATATGGAAAACATATATGGAAATCAAAATACATGGGATTATTTTGACTTGTTAACTAGTGGGTTAACAAGTGTGATTCTTGGGTCCTTTTGGAGATAGCAGTATTGGCAAGAATCATGGGTAAGACACTTGCGGGCAGTGTAGTTAAAAAAAATTGGCCAATTCTGCAATTTATTTGCTTAAAATTGCTGGACCTTAGGCTTCTTTTCTCCCTCTGTAAAAACATGGGGATGATATCGGAGTTCACCCACAGGCATTTTTCTGCAGACTGCCTGTGTTAGGAGGCACCCAGGGCACGTAGCACTCTGAGCGGCTCAAACATTGTTATTATCACTAGTAAGTGGGCTGGGGAGGGGGGCCTGCCGTGCTAGGTGGAGCCCCTCTAGAATGGGAGCTGGGCTCCAGCAGGAGCCTGGCTCAGTGTGGCAGGAAGGAGGCAGAGCTGGATGCCACCCAACCTGTCTCCTTTTGTCAGAGCTCCTTGTCCTCCTGGGTCATCGTCTTCTCAACACAGCAACCCTGCCTATCTTCTTCAGCTTCAGCTTTGCCAGAGTTTAACACCATGCACCAGCAGGAAGGGCAGGAAGAGGGTCTCCACACCAGCACTTCCTGCCCTCTGCCGGGGTGGCTGGGCATGCTTGTCCCAGTTTCCCACAGTGCCTGGGGAGTTAAGCTCCAGGAGCCCCAGTGCTATTAGTGGCTCACTAATACCAACCCCTCTAGCTATGTCACCTCCTTCTGGCTCAGTCCCCCACTTCTCTACCTGTGTCTCCTCCATCTCCCAGAGAACAGCTGCCCTAGAGCCACTGTCTCAGGATCTGCTTATGGGGACCCAAGTTAAGTCTGTCCCTCCTGCCCAGGCACACCCTACTTCCTCACACCAGCCAGCGCTCGGCCCTGGCGTACCTACAGTCCTGGTCTCTGCAGTACAGTCACCTTAAGGCCTGTTCCCAACTGTCAGTCAGACTCCATGGACTTCATTCACAGCAGGCTCCAGTGGGTACAGCCTGAATACCCTCTCTCTTTCATTATTACAGTCCTGGACGGGGCTGGGCAGCCAGGTGCCACCCTGGAGCTGGGAAACCAGAGACTCTCAGTGCAAACTGTGTGGCTGGAGGAGCCCAGGCCCCACCTGCATCCCTGCACACTTTCAGATTAGCAGCAGCAAAGCCTCCCAAGCCAGCTCAACACCAATCCGGCTTCCCTTGAGGTAGGTCTACCACGTGCCCTTTGGGAAAAAAGTGAAGCTCTAAATCATACAGTATCACTTTTTTGCCATTTCATCTACTTTAAATCTGAATTCTATTTTTACTTCCTTTTTAATTTTTTAAAGTTTATTTTTATTAAACCAATATTAAATAGAAAGTCTCATTTATCAATGCAAATAATGAGATCCCCAACTCATCCTCAATCTCAGGCATCTTGAATTAGGACTAAAAACAGATTTTACAGTGTCCAGACAAAAAACATGAAGAGACCAGTTTTGGGCCATCATTCTCCTTAAACACAATCATAGAAGACCCAAATTATAGTTTTTTCCTCCCAGGGTTCAGTGGATTAACCCAGCTAAGAAGATTTAATCAAACTATTTTTTGTATGTCCCTATCTTTCATTTCAACCACTCATTTACTTAAAGAAATACTTTGACCTAGAAGAGGATTTTACACTAGGTTAAAAGACCCCAATCATTTGGGAAAACATCAACCTATTTGCATTCATTCATTCATTAACTGACTCATTGTCTGAACTCCATTGTTGTAGAGACCCATACTCATATTAGAATGGAGTAGCATAATTTTTTGACTCCAATTTTGTTTCTGCAAAATGTGACAGAGGGTTCCCGTAATGCTGAGTCTCCATCAATAAGAGTTTGCTAAATTGTTAAAAAAATAATATATGAAGACCAGCCTGTGAAAAGAAACATATTGACAAGAAGCAGCAGTGTTTGATTAAATCCCAGGAAGGGACACAAGCCAGTGATGGGCTAAGGGAGTGGTTGGAGTTTGGTAGAGAAGGCAAGTGAAGAAAGCTGCTGTCCCCACAGGTGTCCGCAGCAATGGCAGGACGGGACATCAGACAGCAGTGAGGGTTGGGCGCTCAGAGGGCCACACAATGAGGAATCAGGTGGACCAGGGCTGAGTCATGGACCATGAGAACAGGAGGGTCAGGAGAGTCTGGCTCCTCAAGGGAGCAGCAATCCAGAGCAGTGAGCACAGCCAAGGTTCCAAGACATGGGAAGAGCTGGTGGGTCAGTTCAAAGCAGGAAGATCATGAGGAATTTGGTGGTAAAAGTCAAGATTCCAGGTCAGGAGCCTGGGGCAGGGGTCTGAGCATATCTATACTCAGCAGGGAGCACATGGCCACAGTGACACCCTGAATGCCTTAATGCACTCATGTGAATCTTCAGAAGATGTGACTATCGGTTGGGGGGACCTCATTTGTTCCTGACCTCTGTCATTCTCCCACTTTTCAGATGGAGTCACAGAGTCAGAGAGGATGAAGACTGCAGACTGTAGCCTCTGCAGGGCCCCTTCAGACCATTTTGTCCTCAAGTGAAGACAGGATGCTGGGCCACCAGGGAGCCGCTGCAGCCCGTGGTGGGGGAGAGTCAGGATGAATAGATAAGATACAGAGGGTGGCTGAATCTAAACCATGGATTCTCAGTTTGCCTCTCTGGGCAGTTTCTTTCTCACATGGTCCATATTATGCCTCATGCCCTGTTGAGATGAGTGAATGAAGGAAAGTTGGAAAGAACTGCAGGCCCCAGGGAAGCGATGGGACTCAGCTGCAGAACTCTCCTAGCCCTGGCTTTGTCCTGACCTGCTTCTGTTCCCATCAGCAGAGGATGCACCACCTCACGGGAAGCTGTGGCCACAAGCGATGGGGCCAGCCTTACCCCACAGTTGGGCTGAACGCTGATTGTTCCTCAAGTGCACATTGTCACCCTATTTCTAGCTTCTACAGAGGGCTTCGCTGGCTTCAAAGCAACCCCCCCCACTGACTTCCGCACAGGCTCAGGTCAAAGCCAAGTCAACTCATTAGCCTCGGATCCTGTCACATCATTGGCCTCTGGACAGGAGTGGATATCCTTGGTGTGTGCTGAAGGAGAACACAGGGCTTCAGAAATCTCATTCTCTAATTCTGTACCTCCCGAGCCAAAAGGTAATCCTTTTATACAGTGTGAATCACACTAGAAATGTGCAGAGAGACATAACAACATCACGTGGCCACCAATAAGCACCACTAAACAACAGGGCGGCCTGTTTAGTGGTTTGAGACCTGGAGCCTTGGGAGACTTCTTATAGGACAGAACAAATTTTCCAGCAGGGATTAGCCTTGAGATTGGAGTTTAATGAAACAATCGCTAACACTGGAGGCTTACGCCAAAGAACCGGCAGACTCCGGGGAGTTCCAGGTTTGTCGGGGGAAGATATTTATCTAATAAACCATGAATAAATAATAGAGAGAGTCTAAAGTCAAGAGATGCAGAGGAGCCAAGGGACAAAGGTAGGGGCTGGTGGATAAAAGCAACCTGATGTTTTGACTTTGCAATAGACATTCATGACTGGGGGACACTGTCACAGGCGCTGAAGGACACGCAGGGGCTGCTCTCAGCCCCGAGCACCAGCTGGACCAGGCGAGGTTATAGAGTGACAAAAACCAACCTCAAAGCTGTCATGATGTCAGACAACAGGGTTTATCGGCTGCCTCTGCCATGTGCCCAGAAGGTCAATGGCAGGAGTCTGATGATCACTCTCACCCAGACCGCAGGTGATGGGATGGGAAGGGAGGATGGAGGATTTGAGCCCAGAGATCACATGCTTTGGCCTGGAAGTGACATGGCTTCTCCCACATACATTTCCAGGGTCACAGCCAACATCAAAGAGGTAGAAAGCATAGTTTCTTGTGACCAGAGAACAGAAAAGGACCAGCTATCAGTGAATATCAACAACATTGACCACATGGGTATCGTTAAAAAATTGTGAAGAAAGCCCTGCCTCCTCATCGATAAAACATATGTAAGGACTTAATATGAAATGAGTTAAATGACTTAAAATGCTAATGTGTAAATTGCATTTGTTTGATGATTGAAACAGAGGAAACCTTGTCAACTGATGTGATACTACATACATGTAGCAGGAATGAGTAAAACATGTGCGCGGTACTATGCCTTTTACATTTGACACACTTATACTGCAAAATTCTACATATCAGTGGAGGTACAGATACATGGGTGAAGATGTCTGTGTGCTCACACACACACACATATATATATATATATATATATATATATATATATGTAGGCATCTCCTTTATCCCTTGGGGATACTTTCCCAGACCCCCAGCGGATGCCTAAACGGTATTACTGACCCCTGTCCTTTGATGCCTGTTCCATCTTACTTGAGGACATAACGTTTTTGCAGTTTGAGGCTGCAGTGACTCTATTACCCCTCCCGGCTCCCTTCTGGGCTCCTAGAAGCCCTCCATAGCATCTTGAGGACTTCTCAGGCCCTCTTTAATCATAACCCTTTATTGTATTGATTAAGAAACATCCTGTAGACATAACTTTTGCAGCTTGACGTGTGGTAGCATAACCATAATGTTTTTTTTTCCCCCTTCACAATTTCACATGCTCTTAGCATGGATCTAGCAACCTCAACATATCATTTTTTTCTTTGTTTATTAAATCAAGAACTTTCATCTTTTTACTTAAAAGAAGCCATAAAAAACCCATGAAGGAAATTAAACTGCATTCTGACTCAGAGAGTGCTCTTCTAGGCAGGCTCTTCCTCCAGATGCAAAGAGAAGACCAACATGAGGTGATGTTGCTCTGGCCTCACCATAGACTTGCTTTCGTAGTTGGGCAAAATAGAAGAAGAAAGGTTGACTAATGTGCGATAGTTTTTCTCTTTCCCTGTTGTTTATGGAGGATGGTTGAATCTTCTCAACCATCATGTGTCCATCTCCACCATCATGTGTCCATGTGCTGATGGACACATGATGGTTGAGAAGGTTCGGGTTCAAACTGTGATGTAAATTTGGAAAACTCATTTTCTCTCTTGAAACCCTGTTTCTTAATCAATACAATAAAGGGTTATGATTAAAGAGGGCCCGAGAAGGCCTCAAGATGCTATGGAGGGCTTCTAGGAGCCCAGAAGGGAGCTGAGAGGGGTAACAGAGCTACTGCAGCCCCCAGACTGTGCACTGGCCTGTTTGCTTCTCTGTCTCTGGGACTCAGCTTCCACTCAGATAAAGGATTCCACCGACCTAGGCTATCATCAGATTCTATTTATGTTCCTAAATTCTACCTTCCAGATTAACTTGCTGAGCAGATTCTGAAGTGTCAAGTGACCTGTTGAACTAGGACACAGGACCTTGGAGGAAACTGAGGAGTAGCGGTACTGGGTTGTACAAAGTCCCTCCAACATGCATGTCCATCCAGCAGCTCAGAACACAACCCCATTTTGAAAGAAGGTCCTTGCAGATGTGATTAAGTTAAAATATGGGCATGATGAATTATGGTGGGCCCCTAAATTTAATACAGTGTCTTTACCAAAAGATCAAAGGATACGTAGACCCAGAGAGACTGAGGAGAAGGTTACATGATGGAGGAAACAGAAACTTCCTCCATCTTGTGACCCATGAGCAAGCCAAGGAAAGCCAAGGATGCCCAGAGCTACCAAAGCTGGGGAGAAACCATGAGCATTCTCCGAGAGGCCCTTCAGGGAGCTGGACTGGGAGCTCCAGCTGTCACATCTGGGAGGAAACAAACTCCTGCTATAAGTCACTCGAGTTTGTCCTAGTCTGCTGGTGTAGCTCAAGGAAAGAGATACAAGAGACTAATGTGCACAACTACTTTGATTTACCTCCTGGCAACGCGAAGCCCGGTGCTGTCACATCCCTCTCATGTCCGTTAGCAGGGAAACACCGTGTGTGGTTTCCATTCTTGCTGGGACATGGTGGATACCAATTCGTGCAATACAAATGGGCTCCTGACGGCCTCTGGGGTTTTCCTGAACAAATGGTCAGTGCTTTCATTTGGTAGCAAAAACTAACTTGTCAACACTCATCACTCACACTGGAGGAATGGGGACCAGCAACCAATCAGGTGCTAAGTGTGGATCCGGGCAGCCACCTCAGGGGTCTGCTGAGCCACAGGCTCCATGGGGAGACTGTTCATCTATAAACCCTCTAATGAAGGGCTCCTTGACATCTGAGAGCCTGACATGGAATAATGTGCTCTGTGAAACCTCCCATCTGGCATAAGAAAATGCAGTGTCAGAGATTCTCTCCCTGTGCTTTTGTGGAGAAGCCGTCTCTCTAGATGTGCAGAGGGGCAGACACTACCATGCATGCAGACGTTACATAAGCTTACATGCAGAGTATACCCTATTTAAATATTCACTTGAAAAATACATTCTGATTGAATCCAGAAAAACACAAAAAGAAGAAAAATTTTTGCTACTCTGAGCAATTCAGGAGCCACAAGCCACGCGTGGTTACTATGCTCTTGAAGTGTGGTTTACCCAAATTGAAATGTGCTGGAGATGCGAAATAATGCAAGTTGGATATCGAAAACTCAGCACCAGAATATATCAATTATTTCTTAAATCGATTATATGCTGAAATAACATTTCAGATATACTAGGTGAAAGGTTATTCTTAAAATTAATTCTACCTGGTTTACTTTTCTGAGGCGACTATTGGAAAATTTAAACTTGTTTGCATTACATGGGTATGGCGTACTCGGGATTTAAGGAAGCATGGCTTTGGATACTTTCTAATTGATCATTATTTTGAACACATTTGTTCAGGAAATTCTACCTTTTCTTTAGATGGTAAATTTTTAAATACTTGATACTTTTTATAATTTTCTCTCCCTTTCTCTCTCTCTCTGTCACACACACACACACACACAAACACACACACACACACACACACACCATTTTATAACATCCCAAATTCTTTTATTTTTCTGCTATGACAACTTTTCTCCTCTTTAAAAATGAATATCAGATACAAAATAAAATTAATGTTCTTTTGCCCTTCCTTATCTGGGGATGTACAAATTCCTGTGTGACTTTGGCCAAGTTGCTTAACTTCTCTAGGCCTGGTACCTCCCTGCCCCCCAGCACCCTGGACATTTATGGAAGTGCCCTCAGATGCACACACACTCTGCACACGCTGCATGGCGCTGCCTCTGCTTCCTCCCACTTCCCTGCAGAGTCACTGACACGAGTCTCAGAGACTCGGTAAGACCAAGGGCAGTGAGTACCGCCAGGAGCTACGGAAGGCTGGATCCATGGAAGGAACCCAGGTTCCCTGGTGCAGGTGCTGCACTGCCCTCATGGGAGATCATGGCCTGATGGGGCAGTGACCTGCTAGTCAAGTCACCCAGGGGCAGGGCAGAAGGAGGCGCTGGAGAACAAGGCCTTCCAGCCACAGTGCTTCCTGGTGCATCATGGGAAGGGAGGCCTGAGTGACAGAAATGCGGGGCCAAGATGACAATCATCTGCACGTGAGCCACTGCACTCCAGCAGACTGTGTCCACACCCCCATGTCCTGCTGGAAGGTGATCTTCCCTGACCTGAGCTCTCCACATAGTAGGAAAGGTTTAGGAGGAATGGGAATGAATGGGGGTGTCCAGGAGAGAACATTCCCAGGACAAGGGGGAGTCATCGTTCCAACCTCTCTTTAGAGAAAAGATGAGAGAGTAAACAGAAAGCTACTTGCAATGGCTTTGGATGCTCTTTAGTACCAGAATTTCCAAAAACACCACTTGTGTTCTGTCTAGACCTAAGGTGTATCAAGGTTAGATAAAGTGATTGATTTGACAAAGTTTTGTATTTATTACGAAAGATGGCAAGTTATATTTAGGGAGATTTTTTTTTCTTGAAATCTCACTCTAATTGCTTGTCACCTTTTGAAATATCATAATTAGCACCAGTTAATTTGTTGCTTAAATATTTTAATGACAGGTTATAATTTTAATAGAAAAAGAAGTTTAGAAGAAAATCACATGATCCTATAACTTCCAGGGGAGGGAGGGAGGAAAGGAGAGAAAGAGAGAGAGAGTTGGGGGAGGTGGAGGTAGGGAAGGAGAGAGAAAGAAACAAGGAAGTAGGGAGGGGTGAACGAGGAAAGGGAGAGGAAGAGGGAGAGACTGAACTTTGAAATAAACAGGAAAAAGCCCCCTTTTGGTTGTTGCCATGTCCCCACTGTGAGGACTAAGGGACCTGTACCACTTCTCCAAACCCCAGGGTTCTAATTTATGGGACATGGAAAATAAGGCCTACCTCACCAGCATGCTCTAGGGTTACCCAGACTACGACTGTGAGGTCCCAGACAGTGTGGTATGTACCCATTTCCCTGCATGCACTTCCCCCAGGAGACAGGAAACATGTATATTTGGGTTCCAAGAAGAAAGTTCCAGGGCAGACACATTTTTTCCCAATAGGAAAATGCTGCACTGCCCTCATCCCAGCATCCCATTCCCTGGGATGAGGAATGAGGCAGCCAGGAGGGACGGCTGGGAACAACCCCAGGAGGGAGGAATGAGACCACTCCTCCAGCAGCAGGTCCACTGGGAACAAGCAGAGCAAGTCTCTTCACTGGGCCAAGCCTCACCAAGTCACTGCCAGGCTGAGAAGGCAGGTTGAGATGAGTGGCCAGGACAGAGCTTAGCTCTGAGAGACTCATCATTGAGTTGGGTGGTCATGCAGACTCAATCCAGCCAAGGAGCTGGGCCAAAGGCTTTGCCCTGAAGGTGTGCAGCCTGCTGCTATTGGTGGTGCCATTTGGAGTCTGTGTCCCTATGGATTATGCATCAATGTGTCAACAGACAAAGGCTGGAAGGCCGGTTTCACCATTTACTGCTAACATCATTCATGTTCTGTGAATCTCGGTCACCTTGTCTCTACAGGGAAGCCTTCAATGCCTTGTTCTTAGGGCTTTTGAAAGGATTAAAGGAAATAATGTAAGATATATTTAGACAGAGTACCTGGACTCCAGAAAGGATTCAACAGTTAATAGCCACAAAGACAAATATGAGGATGCTGATTGTATCTCTTTTAGCTTCCCCAAGACCCTTCCAATTTGTCCAAACTCCAGGCTTTCTGCTGATGTGCACCTCCAACCTACCATTGGGAGCCCACCATGAATAAACCCTCTTCCTACCAAAGTAACCGCCGGCCAGGCTGGGTTGCAAAAGAACTGCTGGGGGACCATGCAGAGCACCACAAAGGTAGGTTCAGGTGGAGAACCTCACCATGGAGGAGTCAGTGGAGGAAGAGAATGAGTGAGTGCCCATCCAGGAGGTGCGTCAGCAGCAGGCATGAGCACGGTGCCCGTTAATGGTAGTGCAGATTCAGGGAGCCAGCAAGGAGCATGCCAGGAAAGGAGGAAGGGTGGTAAGGAGCTAAACGCACTCCAGGTGGAGTGAGTAAATAAATCCCAAGGAAAGAATGAAAATGAGAATTAATCAGGAAGGTGCTGAACCGTGGCACTGCCAGGCACAATCAAAGGACTTCTTAATTGCTTGTCAGAGACCAGTGCATCCTGGCAAGATGATCTTCAACTAATGCTGGAACTTTTTTCTCTAACCTGGCTTCATTTATCATGATTAGAAAACAAGTCAAAATTGATTTTTGTTTATTTTATAAAGATCAATCCCCAGGGAGCCCCTCTTCCCAGGAAGTTTGACTATTTTACCTTAGGAGGGGAACCCCCTCAGAACATAAAGAACTGCTTTGTGTCACTTTAGGCACATGTGCTTACAGACTTTGGGTATGAAAATGGTAGTTTCTTAAATTTTTACAAATTGTTTCACATACATCTGTGTGAGCCTTTTACTTAGTTGTTTCCTACTTTAAAATGGAAAAAATAAAAGCAGTTTGATATGGTCCAAGTTTTGGAAGTAGACCTGTATTTGATTCTTTGCTGTGCCACGTAACAGCCATGTGACCTTGAACAAGTCACTGAAAAAACCTCTGTGATTTAGCTCAGAGAATTTGAGGTTGCTAATACCTCTCAGATTTTCTGGGACCATCAGGGGTTGTATATGAAAGGTAGCTGCATAGGAAACCTGCTCTCCTGATGGCAGAGATGGACACAGTGTCCTAAGAGTTCAACAAAACCACTGTGGGGTCCTAAGCTCCATGGGAGCAAGGCCTGTGTCTGTTTTGAGTACTATCCTGGCAACAGATACCAACCTGGTACACAATGGTCCATTTGCTCTATTCAACATTAACATAGTACTCAAGATATGTCAACGTCACCCTATGGGTGGAATAGCGATTGATTCATTTAATTCAATGAATATGTGTTGGCTGCCTATCACTTATTCTTTATGCGAAGATCTATGGGGCATGTGTGACATCCCAAGCAGAGAGTCTCTTGGGGGAGGGAACCGTACCAGAACCTAGATTGTAGAGGGCAGGTTCATTCATTCTTTGATCCATTTTCTCATGCACTTGCTTGTTCTCCAAATATTTATAGTTTAGTCTTATACATCATCAGACACTTGAGATGAAACACAAGGTCAGCTCCCCTGCCCTTCACCCCTAGGTACCCAATAAGCCCAGTCACTCATCACATATACACACAGACACACACACACACACACACACAGACACACACACACACACACACACACACACACACACACACACACACACTCACACCCTCAGGAAACCCTCTGTTCCACCAAGATTTTGTTAATCAGGTAAATCGTGTTTGAAGGATTGGAGGAGATTCCTAATTTGGGTCTCTGTGTCGCCAACAAACCAGCTGTGTCCAAGACAGCAAGACAATGCCAGCAGAAGGTCAACACATCCTACTGCTCAGACCCTTTATCCCCAGATGGATTCCAAGAGATCTTGTTCTTTTCCTAGAACAAGATCTCTAGGAATCCAAAAAAACAAAAAATCAATGTACATCTCGGCCCATGTGAAACAAGCTTCCCGGGGCGTTGGTGGGTCTCTGGGCACCTGGAAATTTCCTGGGCGTGCCAGGCTGTGGGATCATCCTCTGATGCATTTCCCTGATTGAAAAGGCTCTGTTCCTGGGATTTAGTGCTTATGACTTACGTGTTCCTTTGGTTTATGCTTAATCCTGACAACTAATTCCAAGCCTCCTGCCTGGGGAAGTTTCTGCCTTAGAATTTCTTGGAATTTATCCAGCCAAAAAGGAAGTGATTGATGTTTCCTTCGCTTTTCCCCACCAAAGTTGAGAGCTGGGCAGAAATATCACCTGCCTCCACGCTGGCCTCTGGAAGGCTCACCTCCTGACCCCCGCTCTTGATTTCATCCTTCCTGTCTCCCCAGGGACATCGGCCCATCAATTACCTTTTCTCTCTCTCGAACATCTTCAATCATTTCCTCTCCACTGGCCACTTGCTGGCAGATACAAACATGTTTAAGTTTTACTTATTCTTGGAAAATAAGAACACAAAAATCCTCTTCTCCATCCTGCCCCCTCTGAAGTTATGTCCCCATCCCTGGCCTTCCTGAGGAGCTGAGCCTCCCGATAGAATCCACTCCCCATGGCCCAGGCACTCCCCAGGCCAGGGCCAACCACCCTGTGGCCTCAGCAATTCACTGAAAGGCTTACAGCCAAGATCATCGAGAACCCAAGCCCTAGCTCTCCCCGCAGCGGCCGGCTCTTGATTTGTTCTCACACATTCTCATTCTCCATGCAGTGAGCATTTTGGACAAGCATGGATCTACCCTCTTGGTTCTTTCTGCTCACCAGGAATAAAGCTGTGATGTGGAAGGGACTCAAGAAGCAGCCCTCCCGGCAGAGGGAACATCAGGTGGGAAGGCACCGTGAGGAGAGAACACAGTGTGTTGTGTCGGGGCCATGTTCCCGGGCCACAGACTTCAAGGATGAGAGCAGAGTGAGTGGGCCCAGAGCAATCAGCCGGGCTGGGCCTCCTCGCTCCCATGGGCAGACATCCACCTTCATTCTAAAGGCTACAGGAGCACAATGACCATTCTGCCCTGTAATCACCAGCTCACAGAACTCACCAGGACACTGTGAGGTGACTGAGGACAAGTGAGAAGGAAGGAAAAGAAACCTGGCAGATGCTGGATTCTAGATGAAGACATAGCAGCTCATTGTGTTTCTTCAGAATAAGAGAATGTGGTTCATGCTCTTGTTGGCAAAGGACCCTGTCCACACCAATGGGCCAGCTGAGGCAGGAGTGCAGATGCGCTCTCTGCATGACCACTGGTCAGTGCGGAATGTGCCAACAAGCTCTCAAGCCACCCCAGCACGCCATCACGCACACGTACACGCTGCCCCCTCCAGCATGGCCGTTCATTCTTGAGCTCCTAAATTAGAGCTTGTACTAGATGATAGATAGGATATTCATTATTATCAAACAAATATGAAACTGAGCTTTAGATAACATAAGGACTCCAAAAGTTAAGTGCTATTTTATTTTAGCTTTCAATTTAGAAGTGCACTGCAGATAAAACATGACTTTGGTGTAAACCATTGATGTATTGTGTTGTTAAGATCAATGAATTATTAAAAGGATAATCTCTTAAACACCAAGAAATTGTCTTCTAGTGTACCCTAGGGGCATGGGCCAATGCATTACACACACATACCCCCCACTGCCCTGGCTGTCACTTACACAGACTCCAGAGAGCACACCTGATGTCACAGCAGTGTGGGAGTCCTCTAACACACTCAGCTCAGGTGAGGCCCTCGGACCAGGCTTGCTGTGACAAAAGGGTCCCTCTGCTTTTATATCTCTAGGCAGCTGAAGGGGACCCTAGTGGGCCATTCAGATTGCCAGCTAGCTGGTGTGACCTTCAGGACAATCTCAGTCCACTGGGGTCAGACTACACTGTGGCTGGGCTCTGCCAGCCTCTGGGCCTCTCCATTTCCCTCTCTGCCAAGCATTTCTCCTGGTAAATGTCTTGTCATTTAACCCTGTCTTGATGTCTGCTCTTGAGAGGACCCAGACCACCCTAACTATCACATGGCCAGCACTGTTATAGAAAGTGCTGGAAATTCAACAGTGAACAAGGAAGATAAGGCTGTTTATGAAGCCTGCTTTATTTTAGAGAAGGCAGAGACAGATTGAATGAATAAGATAGTGTCATATTGTGAAATGTGACACGAGGAAAATAAAACATTGATGTCATAAGCAATCAGGCAAGGGCACTAAAGGTGGTGACATCTGAGTTGGGACATGATGACAAGAAGGTATCAGCTTCACAAAAAGCTGGGGCAGGAGGGACCACACATGCAAAGGGCTTGGGGCTGTCACAAGTTCAGAGTATTCAAAGCCCCCTTCTTAGGCACCTATGTGCTGTGGCATCTTGACACACCCCATTCATACTGGGGACCTTGGAACTTCCCTGCAGGTCTTAAAGCTTGGAAGACCTCCCTTAGAGTTGTTTTATTAAATACACAACGAGTTGGCCCACCAGTTTGTCATGGATATGAGCAAGCAGAAACTGCCCTGGCCCACAGGCCCAGGCCTAGTGTTGTGCTTGCATGGTCTTCACTCCCTCGGGTCTTTCCTGTTTCCACTCAGGGGGACACGTGTCACTTAGACTTAGTCCCACGGAACACACAGCACTAGGGTGAGCCTCAGTGTGGAACGGGGATTTCACTGAGGACGCGGGTGGGTACAGGGTCTTCAGCTGTGCAAACGGAGAAGAGAAGAGAAGAGAAGAGCTGGCCAGGTGGGGCCTTGCATCTCGGCCAGGTGGGGCCTTGCATCTCGGAGGGCGGCAGTAAGATGGACGGCACTGGACTGTGGAGCATGAAAGCACTGATGGTGAGGGCCTCAGTGTGACGGGGAGGGATGTTGATCCAGGAAATGGCGTGACTGTGTGTGTGCTTTTAATATCCAGAAAAGGTGAAGCCAGAGATGGAAAGCAGTATTGGAAGTTGCTAGGTGTTGAGGAGGAGGGATGGGGTGAATATAAGTGTCCCCCAAAAACTCAATGTTGAAAGCAACTGCCACAGTGTTCAGACGTGGTGCCCTCGGAAGCGACTGGACCAGGAGGGCTCTGACCTCGACAGTGGGTTAACCCGCCTGGACTCCTGATGGAATGGCTGTTGGAGGTGGTGGGAAGGTAGGAGGTAGAACTAGTGGAAGGGAGCCGTCCTTGGGGGCTGCCCTGGGAGACCTATGTGCTGTCCCTGGCTCCTTCTCTTTCTCTATCTCTGTGCTCCCGGCGGCCAGGAGCTGAGCAGCTTCCCTCTGTCACACCTTTCCACGATGATGGAGCCAGCAATGGAGCCAGCTGACCACGGACGAAACCCCCAAAACCATGAGCCAAAATAAACCATTCCTCCCCTCAGATAATTTTCTCAGGTATTTATCATGGCATCAAAAAAACACAGGGGGTGTCCGCACGGGGATGGGGTTTCTCTGAAATAGAGGGGATAGTTACATAGCATTGTCGATATACTAAATACCACTCAAGCGCCCATCTTAAAATGGGTGATTTTATATCTTGGAAATGTCACCCTGATGAAGAATACAATTCACCCTCCTTACAAAGGCATAAAAGGCCCTGCAGATCCCCATGCTTCTGCCACTCTCTCCCCTCCCAATGCTCACCTCTCCCTGGTCTCACCTCCCATCTTGTTGCTCCTCAGACCCGGCCTGGGCCTCCTGCTTCTCTCTGGCTAGAGCACGTTCCCTCTTACCTCTCATTTCATTTCCACATTTTGGAGACACGCAGCTCTGGGAAGGCCTGCGGTGGCCATCCTACCTCAGGCTTTTCCGTCACTTTCTGTCCCACTTCCTCTTTCACTTTCCTTTTTGGACGCACCTCCATCAACACCTGGATTATATGATTATTTGTTAACTGTCTCTCCCACCGGATTGTCAGCTGCCTTGGAGCCTCCACTCACTTTCTCCCAACTACAGGACCTGCAAGGGAGGCATGTCCTATGCACCAGCCTTGAGTGAAGGGACGGGTGCAGGTGGGAGGATGGGAACCTCTGCAAAGGCCCATGCCACCTCCTAGCTCAGAGCTTGGGACACGGAAATACTCAACAGAGCCTGTTGAGCCTGCTAAGGGATTGGAGGGAGGCAGGCTGGAGGCAGGCAGCCTGCCTTCTGGATGCTGGATTAGACTAGAGCAGGAAGACAGGGGATGGGAACTGGGGTACGAGGATGGGACTTGGACCAGAAGAACCGCAGAATGAGGCTCTGGAGTCAGGATCTTGGGAAAGGTCAGGTGGATGAAAGGGTCCAGAAAGAGGCTCCACTGAGCCAAATGGAATCCTGCGCATGGGTGGTGTGCTGTGCCCCAGGGACCAAGGACAGCTGCAGGGACACTGAATGACTGGGTCCTGTCTTCATGAGCAGCTCCTGCCCAGAGGGAGCTGTCAAGAATGAACAACCCAGTTCCCAAATACACAGGCTGTTTTTCCTGTGTGCCAATCAGAAAGCCATCCCTTCCCTCTGCAAGCTGGGTACACCGCGTCTCCCCGAGAGCCCCCATAGGAGGAACTAGCCCTCTGTGATCTGCTGGTCACATTCATACTGGAGCCAAGGTTGGAACCTGTGGCTTGACCCCGCCCCCATGCCACCCTGTCCACTTTACACAGCTGCTTCCTTCCAAAGCAAAGATTTGGCGCAGACTTCTCCTCCCATTGCTAGGCCATAGTAAAATCGCCTGGTATCTATTTTTGCATTTCTCCTATTTTAAGCATGTCTGTTGAAACTTCTGATGTCAACACATATGTATTTGTGTGATTTGAAACATATTAAGACTGAGTCTTTTCCTTTGAATGTCTAATTGGCTCCAGGGATCCTGAGGCTTCTCTGCACAGGTTTGCTTGTTTGTTTTCAATCTGTGATGACTAATTTACATGGGACTCAGGAATCCTGGTTGTCCACAGAGAGAATTGCAATGACTTTGATGTCTGGATTCATTTTGTCCCCTCCCATTCATTGAGGACAGATTTCTTAGACAATTGTCAGGCAAGTGGACAGAGAAACTGCTGTTCACAGCTCACAAATTTTACAAACTTTGTCTTGGAGAGCCAAACATGGAAATTTGTTTAGCAATTACTCTATTAAATTCAATATCTATGAAAAATAACTCTCATATTTGACATTAGCATAAAAATGCCAACATTCTGAATAAAAAGAGCTGTAGGGTTACCAGATCCAAGCTCCCAGGATAGCCTGATTGCTTTAGTAATTTGGAAGACTCAGTCAGCATGTTGTTGCATGGGGAAAAAAATGCAGTGAGCATTTCAATTAGTTTTTTTCCTAGTTATTTTTAATTAAATCCTAAAAGACAGAACAACCTGCAGTGCTTTTATTGTGCTTTTTAGAGGTCCCACCCCAAACTCCCTTCTGTATGTAAAAGAATAATGAGGCAATGATTTGTACACTGAAATGCCTATTTTACTCTTCAAAATAGATACTTAGTGACATGACTCACTTACTTGGACCAGACTGTCATTTGCCAAAAATACTTTTGTTCTCCCCTACGAGAACTGTCCTCAGGGCAGACACACCCCTGGAAACAGCATTTATGAAGGAAAATCTTTGTTCATGAAATGTGGAGTTTTGCAAACAGCCAAATGTCATGCAGAACCAATGCTGGGGAAGAGGCTGGTGGGCCAGGGCCCATGGGTGTGTGGGCAGGAGTGCCGTGCATGGGAGAAGGCAGTGCTGAGCAAGGTCTTAGGAGTGCTCTCTGCGTCTGCCACTGTTCTGGGCATTCTGCACGCTGACTCCTTTGATCCAAGGATACCACAGGAAGAAAAGGGTTTTAACACCCCCATCTCACAGATGAGGAAACCAAAGCACAGAAAAGTTGGGTAACCTGCTCAGGGATTCAGAGCTCATAAGGAGAAGCTGAGACTTGGAAGATGGCATTTAAGCTCCAGAGTCTGAACTTTAACCTCATGTCACTCACATCTGTGGAGCCAACAGTGAGAGGTGAGGGAGTAAAACTACTGAGCAACAGCAATCCTCTCAGAGCCTTTCCATCCTCATTTACACAATAGGGACAAGTGATAGCACTTCCAAGGTTATGGGACACTTTAAGGAGTACTCGTGCATGCAAATGCTCACACTCTCTGTAGCCCATGGCCAGGGCCTGGGATGTCTAAATCTCATATCCTGCAGGGGGTCATGATGTTGCTTGATCATGACAACTTGCATCACACCATGACACAGACGGCTTGGTAACACTAAGCTCTCCTGGTTCTACTGGGAGGGTACTTTCTGACCCCAAAATGAAAATCCCTGCCTGAGTAGTGATGGGGCGATGGCAGTGGACTCCACATGTGGTTTTGGGAACTTCTGTACAACCCAAGGTGTGGACCATGGACTGCAGTGTTTCCCACAATGTGTTGAGCTTCTCAAATGCTAATGTAGGACAGTCCAAGACAAGTAGAAAGCAATTCTTGAGTCTTAACCTTGCAGAGACGCCCACAGCTCTGTAATGGGATTCTAGAAGCTTCTAAAATGCACCATAAAGTAAAATAAGCTTGGGAAATTCTGGGATCCATAGCCTGCTTGTTTCTTGGAGGGCCTCTTCAATTTTCAGGAAATGGGTGGTCTTCAAGAGAGATGGAACCTGTATTTTCTAGATAAGTTTCAGCATGGATCTCATTTCATCCAGAGTCTCTGATAGGAAATGGGCCCAGTGAATCCAGGCCAGAAAACTCTGCTATGTCAGTCGGGGAAGTCGAAGTAAGTCCTGAGATACTAAAAAAATTGTATCCCAGAAGCAAAAACAAAGCAAGCCATGAAATGTTGAGGGCCACAGCTGAGGCCAGGTGACGCATGGCATTTTTACCAGAAGTAGTGGT
Source organism: Urocitellus parryii (assembly GCF_045843805.1). Lineage (NCBI taxonomy): Eukaryota > Metazoa > Chordata > Mammalia > Rodentia > Sciuridae > Urocitellus > Urocitellus parryii. The sequence goes on from NW_027551773.1 coordinate 378,954, forward strand.
TGAGAGGTGCTGCTAGTGAGCCATTAAACTGATGACTTTTGAGTTCTGGCGGAGTTCCCCTTGAGTTCCCGGAGAGTTCCCATTGGTTGGGGAAGTGCCGGAGGAGGGATTTTCCGGTTGCTGGTTCCTGGAGAGGCACGTGGGGTTCAGGGGAGTTCCTGGGAGCATGTGTGGAGTGTGCTGGTAGAGTTCAGAAATAAAGTTTGTTCCTGCTTCAGTGGCTCATGATTTGTGCCCAGCCAGACTGCAGCAATGAAATATTGTCATCTATGGCTTAACCTTTCCAGACCTCAGGTGCCGACGCTTCATGCATATATAAGAGCATCTGGCAGCCTGAACACAGTTGTCCTGAAGACTAAGAAGGACAGCAAATGCAGGGGTCCTGGCAAACCCTATTTTCAGAAGGCCATTGATTTTACTCTTTGTCATGGAGCAATTTCATCTGCTGATGTCGCCATGCTGAGACTTAAGGTTCCGAAGGAGATCCCCAAAAAGCTGAGTTCAGAGACCCTGCTCTAGCTGTTCAGGCTAACTGCAAAGGAACAACAAAAACGGGGTTTGGGATGATCATCTAGTCCAGGGCCTAGGTTGAGGCTACAGATGGCATTGAGTAACCCAGCTCACACTCTCCCTGAGGGGCTGGGTCTCCCGGTCACATACAATCCTATCCCAGGCAAATCCACCTCTGGAGGACACTGGGTCCTCCCTGCCCTGAGCATTTCTTTTGGATCAGGCTCTAGATCAATGATTACCCAAGCCAACTGTGATCACTCTTTATCCTTCTACACCAGGATTCTGGGAAAGGATTCCCTGCCAGAGCCTGAAACCAAGATCTGATGATCAGTGGCTCTGCAGTCGAGCCTTAGTGGGAAGGTCTAGAAGTCCTAATGGTTTTTTATTTCTGAGTCAGCTTTACTGCTATATCCCTGAAGCTGTGGGGTCTTGAAGATGCAGAAACCAAGTACTGTGAGGCAGCACCTCGGACTTCCCTTCTCTCTTACATACATTTCCTGTGGAGGTCATTGGTCTGTGTCACTTCCCAAAGAGAAGCATCTACTCTTACACAAATGTCTTGTTGACCCTGGAAAACCTTAAATCTGCCATGCCCCTCGAATGCATGCATTTTAGTTGCACTCTTTCTTTAAATTTCAAACAACCAGACTTCCAGATTGTACTATTTTTAAAGAAATTTTATTTAAAATCTTTTCAGTCCATATTTTAAAAATGGACTGGTTCCATAGCTTGGCTATTGTGAATTGCACTACTATAAATATTGGTATGCCTGAATCAACAGAGTATGCCTATTTTAGTTCCTTTGTATATATAGCAAGGAGTGGAATAACTGGGTCATATGTGGGTTTCATTCCTAGTTTCCCGAAGAATCATCACATCGTCTTTCAAAGCATTTGTATTAACTTACAATCCCACCATCAATTTATGAGAGTTTTGTCTTCCCAGCAATTATTGTTATTTGTATTATTAATGATTTGCATTCTAACTGGAGTGAGATGAAATTCGTGTAATTTAGATTGTCATTTACCTTATTGCTTAGGAGAGTGAATATTTTTTCATGTATTTGTTGGCTATTTGAATTTCAAATAAATTTCAAATAAATTTCAAATAAATTTCAAAATAATGACAAATGTCTGCTTAAATCATTTACCCATTTATTGTTGGGCTTTTTTTTTCTTTTCAGTGTTAAGTTTTTGTAGCTCTTTATATATTCTGGATGTTAATCTCCTGGCAGAAGAGCTGGCAAATATTATCTCCCATTCCATAGGGTCTCTCTTCACCCTCTGAATAGTCCTCTGCTGTGCAGAAGCTTTTTATTTAAAGACCATCCCATTTATTGATTCTTGTTTTTATTCCTTGAGCTTTAGGAAATGTTTTAAAGGAAGTCAGTACTGCACCAATATGTTTGAGTACTGATCTTAAAGAAAAGTCCTGGACCACAGGGATTCTCAGTTGAGTTCTACCAAAGCCAATTCTTCTCAAATTGTTCCATGAAATATAAAGCCAGGGAATACTCCCAAATTTGTTAAATGATGCCATAATCACTCTACCAAAACCAAGTACAAAAGACCCATCAAGAAATGAACATTACAGACCAATATCCCTGATGAACACAGATGAAAAAACCCTCAATAAAATATTGGCAATAATATCCAAAAATACATTGGTAAGATTGTACACCATGATCAATTTGGTTTCAACCCAGGAATGCAAGGTTGCTTCAACATACACAAATCAAAAAATGTAATTCACTATGTAAATAGAATTAAGGCAGAAAAAAAATCATACGATCATCTCAACTGATACAGAAAAAGCCTTCAACAAAATACAACAACCATTCATTTTAAAAACACTGAAGAAACTAGGGATTGAAGGAACTTACCTCAACATCGTAAGAGCTATATTCAACACATGCAAAGCCAACATCAGACTACACAGAGAAAAAATGAAAATATTTCTTCCAAAATGAGGAACAACACAGGAAGTGTCCACACTCACCACTACTATTCAGTATAGTTCTTGAAAATCCAATCAGAGCAATCAGGCAAGAGAAGGGATACAAATAGCAAAAGAATATCTACTGATGGCCCAAAATCTCTACCAGAAGACTTCTAGAGCTGATAAATTTAGCAAAGTAGCAGGATACAAAATTAACATACAAAACCCAATAGCTTTCATTAATTACTTGAATAATGAACTTGCTAATGTATACATAAACTTCACTCACAAAATAATTCTGGATCCAAACAAATAAAATGCATGGGGGTAAATCCAAACAAGGAAGTTAAACATTCCTAAAATGAAAATTATAGAAAATTGAAGAAAGAAATTGAAGGGAGATCTTAGAAGATCTAACAACCTCCCATGTTCTTGGACAGGCAGAGTTAATATTGTGAAAATGGCCATATTACTAAAAGCAAACTACAGGTTCAATGCAGTACTCATCAAAGTCCAAAAAAAATTCTTCACAGAACTAGAAAAAAAAAACAGTTATAAAATCAGCGGAAAAGTAATTCGGAGCAATGAACCCAATGCTGGGAGCATCACAATACTGGGTCTCAAATTATACCATAGAACTATTGTAACAAGAGCAGCAAGGCACTGGCCTAAACACAGATGTGAAGACCAGTGGAGCAGAATAGAGGACACAGGGGCAAACCCCACAGGTCCAGTTATCTGACCATTGACAAAGGTGCTAAAAACATATGTTAAAGAAGAGCCAGGAAATCTGGATATCCACATGGGACTGGACCCTTATCTCTCACTCTGCACACACACAAAAAATCAATTCAAAGTAGATCAAAGACTTAGGGATTAGACCTGAAGATTTAAAAAAAAATACACACCCATTTTTTTTTTCTAAAGTAATATTTAAATATAATGTAGATGGAGCTAGTTCCATTCTGTGTGCCTCTGCTATCAGAAACGGCTACCAGGTCTTAATCTCAAACATACAGAGGTGTCACCTGAACAACTGGCATATTTTTCTCTGATGAATACTGACAACCAAAGACCTGAATAAACTGTCCTGTTTCCTTTGGTGACAGCAATATGATCCTAGACATAGACACCACCTCTGGTATCTGCACATGACAGACTGCAAGACCACCAGCCTCCCCAGCTGCAGCTCAGCCCCTGCCTGCCTTCCTCCTCCAGTCATGTACAAGTGAGTTCCCTTAACTCACAGGTGAAGCAGGAAACATTGAACCTATGCTTGATAGATGAACGACCGGTGATAGAGGAATAGAAGGCAGGTAGAAAGAAAATGGGCACTCCTAGATTTTCTTAGACAAGACGGCTATGGTTTCATTTCATGTGTAAACCAAAATTATCAATATTGAAAGGATGATGGCATTTAAGTACCCAAGGAGTATTTGCAGAACAAAAGGAGAGATTTTCTTCTGCAAATAATCTCTGCAATGGAAAACAAGGTTGAAGAGAAGACTCATCCCCAGAATGACACTCATTCACACAAGAATGTTCAAAGCAACTTCTCAACGTGGTCAGCCACAGCAATGACTACAGCCCAGGGCAGTAAAGAAGACAAACTCTTAGCTCAGGACATCTATTACAGGTACAAGATCTGAAAACACTCCAGGCAATGAAACATTACGTGGTCCCCTCCCTGGCTTGCCTAAGACAGGCATTTCAGAGAGGCCACAGGCAGGCTCTGGATCACTGCGGCACAGAGGCAGAGGCAGATGCACGGCGACTCGCTCACCCGGCAGAGTGTACATTTCAAGGGGCTTCAGTACACTTAAGGGCAGCTGAACAGATGACCCATCAGAGCTGCTGTCCAAAGCTTTGAGTTGTCCCCATTCAGGGCAGGGCGTGTCCGAGTTCCCTGCCTGCTACTGGACTCACAGAAATGCAGCCCCAGAGAAGCCTCAGAGGCCACACAGCCTGGGCTTTTCTGGACCCAGTTTTGTGAGGCTGGGAATCCCCACAAGAGAAGGCTTTATCTCCAGGAGACAAGGAAGGAGCACTCATGGCTGTCAGAGGTGACAGGGACCAGGGGACCGGACACTTGCCAGACATTTGCTATTCTGCTTCTGATCCAATCCCCTCATTTGACAGACAGGAAAGAGGGGATTTGAACACAGTCACATGGCCCCATGTCCTCCACTCCAGGGGCCTCCTAGTATCCCCTGCTATATACAGATCAGCGTTTTGCTCTTATTCTTCCAGATATTTCATGAAGCTCACTTCAAAAACGGAGGCTTGAGAGCTCCCATCTGATTTGCCTGTCGACAAAGTCACAGAGGACACAGATGGGCAGGGCTTCAGTGTGCGTGTCTTATGTCTTTTCTGGAAGGTTGTTAGGTGCTGTTTAGAGCTTAGATCTCACAAAAAAAAAAATAATGCCTTAGGGCTAACTGAAAGGACAAAAAAACACGCGAAACCCAGCAAGATTAGCAAGAAAAATACCCTGCACAGAACCCTTTATGCAAAACATACTTTTCTGAAAAAACAGCAACATGTTACAGGGAAATTATTTAAAGTCAGAATCAACTCGGTGGTGGCAGAGCAGGGACCCACCCACTCCCAAGCCATCTCTGCTCTCAGGGTGCTGGGGTGGCTGGGGCTGTCTGCTGAAGACATTCCCCTGAACACTCCCCTGGACACTCTCCTGGACACTCTCCTTTCCTTTTGCCACCTCCCCAGATGCTGTCTGCTCAGGCTCTCTGGCCAAGCTGTGCTCTCATCTCTAGGACTCAGGGGAAGGCTTGCGAGTCTCCTGGGAGTCTCTGACCTTATCAGATGCAGAGCCTGGTAGTCCAGGGCTCTCCTGTTGACAGCAGTATGTCTGAATGCACATCCTCCTTCGCCATCCCTGCCCCAGTCTCCTCTCTCATTTAGAACCAGCAGACAACAGCTGCTGGACCAAACTGGACCTCTGCCTTGTTTTGTGGAGTGGTTGTGACACCAACAGCAACCGTAGGGCCTGTAAAGCTGAAAATGTGTATCATTGGGTCCTGTAAGGAGAGGTTTCCTGACCTGTGCACTGGACCATTAATGGAGATGAATCTTTAGACACAAAGTCTAAAGCAATTTTCTGCAGATATTAAAGGAAAAGCTTTTGGCAGCTTCTTCATTGTATTTGAAGGGAGGCTTCTGGGGTGAGGAACCGCACAGATGGGGTTTGTACAGCCTGTCTAACAAGCACAAGCTTAAAAAGAAGTACAAAGAAAGAGACGCACGCAACCAAGAAGAGACACATAAAAGGCGTAATAAAAGGGAAGTTGCTACTATTGTCACCTACTATTTTTCCTCAATGAGAAGAATAAACTTGAAATTTAGGACCGAGAAAAATCACAGTGACAAAAATGAGACCTGCTACAAGATGGGAGGTAAGTCTTCCAGAGGCACTTTGGAATGGGCTCATGGACATGAGTGCCTGGCTGGCCAGAGTCCTGACTGACAGGCACTGTCAGCAAGCTTGAGGGAATTCCAGAACACAGAGACGGGTTTAGAACAGTGCACGTAGCCCATGTCCAAGTTTCAGAAATTGGAATAGAGTAAATTCCAAAACCTTCTCATTAGAAAGTCAAAATTTTAAGCCCTGGCAGAATCATTAAGGAAAGAACAAACATCCCAGTGGAGAACATGCACAAGCATTACCAGCTGACAATTTTAAGAAATAGAAATAAATATTGTCATAAAACATAAGGCAAAGTTCATCTTTAATTAAATAAAAGCAAGTTAATAAAGCAGCAATGAGATCTATGTTTTGCCTACTGGAATGGCAGGCGCTTGCAGAGATAACCCATAAGGCTGGCAAGAGTGCAGAGAAGCAGGCCGTGGAGCCCATCTGGAAAGGCAGAGTAGCACAGGGTTTGCTGGGCACTGTGGTGGCATTACTAAGCGCTGAAGTGCATATGCCCTAAAACCAGCAGTCCCACCTCTAGAACCTTAGCGAAGGAAACAAGTGTGAATACAGATGTTTCTCACAGCATCACAATGAGAGAAATGTCATGTGGTCTAAGGAAATAGGTAGAGTAGTTTGGTTATGACTGGTTTGTATCATACAATGTTGTTCAGCCATTAAAACACCATTTAAATATGAGTTTATGAAATGGATATCAGTAGCATGAACGAAAAATACACGTGCATATTTATTACTACATTTATAATTATACCAGCTACACACTGTATTAAGCATTTTTAGCATGCTTTCTGATGGAGCTGGAGGCTCTATTAAGTAAGAAAGAGGGTAGAGATGATGAAGATGGCTGGTGTTTAATGAGAACCTCTCCGGGCCAGGCGTTTTGCCAACATCTTATATGGATGATGTCATCACACCCTGACACAGACACAGGAGGTAGGCACTGCTGTTCACCCCATCTCATAAATGTAAAAAAAAGTGCCATAAAAATTTGCCCAAGGTTCCAAAGAGACTGAATGGTACAGGAAGGATTCAGATGCACAAGGGAATTCACTGAAGTGCTTGTGTTTTCAACCATGGTGCTCTGCTTTCATGGATTTGCTGGCTTACTTATTTATTTCGCAGTAGTGAGTATCGAAACCAGGGATGCTCTACCACTGAGCTACTGCATCTCCAGGGATGTTTACTTTTTTAAATTTTAAGACAGGGTATCCCTGAGTGGTCCAGGCTGGCATTGACCTTGAGATCCTCCTGCTTCAACTCCCTGAGTAGCTGTGGTTACAGTAATGCCACCACCTGGGCCCAGCTGCACTGTGTTCCTCAGGTGCTACTATTTCCTCCTGGCTTGAATGGATACATGATGAAAGGATAGAGGGATAGAAAGTGGGCAGGGTGGAAGGAAGCAAGGAAAGAAGAGGTGTGATAGGAGATGGACAGAAAGATGGACAAATGTGTCTGCACAGAAGAAACACACAACTTCTATTTTTCTTTCTTTTATGGTCTTATTTCCTACTTTGTGCTTTTTGAAGAATAACCAATTTTTCTATAATATATCGCTTCTGTAACAGAAACATGTTTTATATTAAAATTAATTAGAATGCAAAGTAAAGATGTAGTGCTCAAAACCATAACGGTCTTTTTATCCATCTCTTGCAAAAGGGTGATCTAGTTATGGGGGAGCAGGAGTGAGCAACAGTCATCCTCTATGCCTCACACAGTCCCAAAAGAGGGTTCCAGCACTCCGCCAACGATTGAGGCAGCCGACTGAACGTCACCCAAGAATCCGTGACAAGTCCAGCCAGCTAGGAGGAAATGTACAAATGGGATTTTCTCCCCAAAAGACAGAGCTTTAGACTAAAGCAAGAGTTGGCTGGAAAACAAGGATTTGAAGGAACTTTGCTTTTTATAAATTTTTTTCACAGCTTTGTCTTTACCTTGTAAGTTGATGATTGGAAGAAAAACAATATGGTCGCACAAGTTTTCAAAGGACTGTCATCTAAAAATTGGACAAGGCTGAAACCTGAGAAAACAAAGTGGCCTAAGCCTTGTTGGCTGGGAAAAGCTGGGAGAGGGCGCTGAAGTCAGAGCTGTTTCCAGGCCCATCGCTGAACGCGTGCATGGGGCAGCTGGAGTTTAAATTTAACACATCTATTTCAGCGATGACATTGCTGAGCAAATGCTCTATTAGTGTTAACTTCAGGTGAGTCAAACACCTCCAACAAGGACGTGGGAAATAGATTCTCCCTGACTTCTCTCGCTTCCCTCTGTCCCTGGCCTCCAAGGACTAGAAGATTACAGGCACCGGGTTGCTGCTCTCATGAAACCTCTTGCTTTGTCTGCCGCAGGAGACAACTGAGCAGCCTGGCTCCTTGCCTGCGAGCTCTCCAGTCAGAAGCCGCATCCTGAGCTCCCTCCCCACACCCCGCCCCAGGGAGCCTCCCTTGTCAAACGTCTCATACCCACAGATTCCCTTCCCTTGGGAGCTCAGGATCTTAAAAGTAATCTCTCCTCTCCAAGTCTGTCAGCTGCTGGAATACATCTGCATTATGTTGGGAAGAAAGAGGGCAGGGAGAGGAGCCGAGTGTGCATGGGTGCACGTAGTCACACAACATGTCTGCATTTGCTCATGCAACAGATGCTCACGTGGCACTCCCTATCGAGTTTTACTAACACTAGTGTATTTAATACACCCCCATGCCTTTGATGTGGGGATTATAAGCATGCCTGTTTTACAGATGAGGAAACTGAGGCACCAGGAGGTTAAATGATTTGCTGAAGACAAGATCTCAACCCATGCACCTGGGCTCCTTAGCATCAATATCAGCTGCAGATTCCTTTGTTCCACCTGACTGTGTGCAATCTGCATCTCTGAGCCAAGGGCCCGGCTGTTTCTGACACACTCTCAAGTGTGAGAACTCGGCCTACGCCCTGCGTTTGCTTCCTCCTGCTTCTGGATACTGTGGCAGTGATAGGATGAGCACCACCACGAGAACTGAACTCCTCCTGCAACAGCTGGCCAGCAGCAGTGGACCTTCCTGCCCTCTCGTCTCCTCCTCCTCGGCAGGTCACATTTCCATGTTGGAACCAGCATGTTTCTTGAGCCCCCTCATTTATTCTCTTATGCGTCCTGAATTTAATGGTGTGAAGCCCTTTTGTCACAGCCTGGGTGACGGCATGCCCTAAAGTCCACAGAAAGCGGTAGTAAAACCCAGACACCTGAAATGAGCCCCTCCTCTCCCAGGATGGACCACAGACCCCCACACTCGCTGGAGGCAGGAGCTGGGCCTCACCTGTGGCTGCCTGAAGGATCAGCCTGTCCAGGTTCCCTCCCTCTTAACTGCTGTTTTAAAAGCATCCAAATATCCTTGTCCCCAGGATTCTCTCCAACAAAGAGCAGGCTATATCCACAGCAGCAAGAGGGAACCTAACGGGCTCCGTAAAAATCCTACTAAGAGTATAAATGAAAGTTTTTAAAAATTAAAGACCACATTATGTCTACCTTTTTGGCTTTTTTTTCCCCAAAAAAAATGAAGGGAGGAAGGAAGAGAAGAAAAAAGGAAATGAGGAGCCTGGAAGGGAAGGAGGGGACCACCAAGGAAGGAAGCCCAAGGAAATCAAGGTCACCGTTATCTAGCGCCAGCCCGCACTTTCCAGGGCACAGAGAAGTGAGAGGACACTGCCTGTCCTCCCACCCTCCCTCTACGCCACAGAGGCCACCTCTGATCACAGCTGGCCATGACCTCGGAGGGCCATCTGTGCCTTCAAGGTCTGCCTGGGTCTCACTGCCGGTGGCCAGAAGTAGCCCAGGTGGTGACTCCAGAGCAGACCTGGGCCTGGACTTGTGTGACCTGAGGCGGTGAGTGACTCCAGTGCCTGTTCTCCCCGTCTGTCAGGGGATGAGGTCAGCGTCAGGCTGGGAGGATCTCCAGTGCAGCGGGGAACCTTGCCTGACCCTGTCACACTCTGTAGTAAAGATGGCACTTATCATTAGGTTAATGTCTCTGCAACACGTGTAGACGTATTTCACACCACGCAACAATGCACAAGGAGAGAAGCGTCAATTGATTCATAATTTACATGTTCTACAAACTCCTACTATTTATTTCAAAAAACCTCTGATGTGAATCTCACACAAGAAAAAAAGACAACCTCTTTTGTGTGAGCATGTTGTGTTATACATTTCGACTTTTCTAAACCAAGTTTGCTGAACTTAAGGTCTTTCCCAGAGGTTATTTAGATGCAAGGTTTAAAAAATGGAGAAGCATTTCTTAAAATAAAAATAGCACAGCCTCATTTAAAAAAAAAAAAGAAAAAAGGAAATAAAAGGAAGTCAAAGAAGAAAGCCAATCTCGTCTATAATCCAATCAACCAGAAATAACCTCTGCTAATATTTTGACATGCCCCTCCCCGTCATCTGTATCTTTTTGATGTATAGGATGTGTTTTTCTGAAGAAAAATGCCAAGCACCATCCACAGCGTCTTCCAAGGAAACCCTCAGGCTGGTGTGGCATCCTGGAGCCAGTTTTCACAGACCCCTGGTCACCACGGAGACTGACGCACTAGGTGACCATGGAGTTCTGCGCTGACCCCAGATGACACAATGCGCACCTGTGTGTGACAGCCGCTCAGTTTTCTTTCAGACCCTTCCCACTCCCCACGGCCTATGTGAGGAGGGCTCTCTCCATGGACACCCCTGTGGAACACGGCGGGAGGGGTCCAGGGAGAAACACAGACATGGTGGCTTTCCATCTGCTACCTGGTGACCCCTGTACCGACGCTCCAGGGCCTCAGCTGCCCCTGTGCCTGGTAAGGTGGTGTAGGGGCTGCCTGATCTCTTGGGAATGTATCCCCGCCTGTCGCAGCTTGTCCACAAAGTGGAGGACGCAAGTTAATGAAAAGGTAGGAAGAGCACTTAGGGCAACCCTAGCAGGCAGCCGTCGAGGGCCTGGTGTTCGCTCTCTGTGCTTTGCACTGGTGCATTACTTCAAGGGTCTTTCCAAGACAAGTGGAGAACAGGTCCGCATGGTGGATGCCCGTTTTACAGGTTGGAACACTGAGGTGCACAGAAGGGAGGTGAATTGCCTACGACACATCATTAGTGAGGGACACAGCCTGCCGTGAGCCCACGGCTGTCCGGCAGGCCACGCTGCCTCCTGAGAGGGCTCCACCCTGCACGTGGCATCACCCTGTGAGACCTGAGTGGAGAGGAACTCAGTGACATGAGGACAACAACTAAGTGCACAGGGTGTGGAGCTTTGCGTAGGAAATACAGTTTGGTTTTCCTTTACTTTCAACAATAAACACTCGTTAAGAAAACAGTTATGGGGTGACCCTTCGCTAGGCTATTTAAAAACATGAGCCATTTAACGAACAGCATTCAACAAATAAGCCTAATATTAATGTTGACAAATTGCCAGGGAGTATATTCTTATAATAGGCTATTTATAAACAAATATAGCATTTAAGATCTGTCTGCTTTTTTATCTTAACATTCAATCATGGCATCTTTTGTGTAGTTAGAAGTTTTCCAGAAACATATTTCTGTGGCTATATAACACTCTTTCATATGAATACCCCAAATTTATGCAGCATTCCTGGAGTTGTTTCTGAATTCCTCTATTATTAATCATGCTCTGAGTAACATACTTGCACATAACGTATTGCACAGGTCTTTCCTTCTGAGTGTTTTCAGTACAGACTGGGTCTACAGAGCACACAATCAGGTGTGGTACAGTCCAGCAGATCACATCTACAGAACAGAACAAGGTGTCCTCAACCAGGAGTAGATGAGATGAATCAGGTTTCCTGTCTGTTTGAAGAAAACTCCTTGCTCAGCTTCAGCACCTCCTCTTCATAGAGTGCTCAGGCTGAACGCCAACACCAGAAGCAGGGAGGGCTCGTTGACCACATCTCCCAAACCTCTGCCCCGCGTGCGTTGCCTAAAGTGAGGGTCCTGACACAGCCTGAGGCAACCCAGCAGACCATGCCCCTCCAGCCAGGATCCTGTCCAAGTCCAAGTCCCCAAGATGCCGTCTACCCATGTCTCAGGAATGTGGACACAGGGCAACATTTCTATTTGTTCTCCTTCCGTTAGAACATTTTAGTCTATATTTCATTAGAAAAATTGTAACCAATATTGTATGGTCATTTTTCTGCTTAGAAAAATATTGTTGTCCACTCACTAAGCTGCACCTGTCTTGGAATACTAAAAAGGCTGCTGGTGGGCTGAGCTGACACACTCATAGCTTAATCAACACGTGATGTGTAAGTGGCACACACACATCCAAGACAGCACGTGAGAGTGTGAGAGGAAGGAGAGGTGGGGGTTAGGTGTGGTCACAGGTTAAACACAACAGCCATGTAGCAAGCACTGTCCGGGTGGTTCCCAGGCTCAGAGGTGACATCTGGGGATAGACGGGGACTGAGGCACCAACCAGGTAATTTGCCTTGCCACTATGGGGGAGAACTGAGACGGTTGTCCCCTCCACCCCATCACTGTGCCAGGTAACAAGGCAGGACTGCGGGTGTCCCCGGAGCAACCGTAACTGTGGGGGCTGCCTTAGTGGGCTCCGATGGCTCTGTTTCCTACCTGCCTGTGTGGATTCTGTAATGTGCCCATTGTTCCTTTTCAGAACCAAAGGGCTGTTTCCCAGACTCTGAGGACAGCCTTAAGGAGTCAGACTTTTAGGGGACTGCCTTGCCTAAAGACAGCCTTCTCCTCTGTGCTCATGTACCTTGCTGTAGCCCACATCCCAGGGACTCACCATGGGAGGCTAAAGTCTTGGCTCACTTGTCCCAGCTCAGAACCCTCACCAGGCCATCCTGGCCTCTGAGTTCCCTGGGACATTGGTTACAAGATGTTGGCAGATCCTGATTCTCCTCTCTTCCTACCTGCTTCTCTCCCCACCCCCCAACAGCTGATGACCCCCAAAACCCTCTCTCTTAAACTTCCTGCACACCATTCTCTAGCTCCTGCTCAACTTTCTGCAGACCTACCCCATGATCCACCTGTACAAGATGGCCCAGGACTGCAGACTGAAGCCTCCACATACACAAACATTGGCAGAAAGTTTTGGATGGCCAGCCACTGGTCACACTTTCCCAAACTTATTACCCAAGAATAAAATAAATAAATAAAAAAGTACTGGAAACCAGTGTTGAAAATAGGAAGCACACTTTTCATCAGAAAGGTCGATACAAGCAGAGGGAAATCTTTCCTTAGACAGGGCTGGACATCAGGGGGCACTGCTTAAGGACTTTCAAATGCTCTCATGGACTTCACCTTGTTGGGTTTTCATAGCTGCAGGCGTTGGGCACGATCCACCCTGCTTTACAGATGCTGAAACTGAGGCTCTGAGAGTGAGGTCCTCACTCAAAGCCAGGTCTTGCACCTAACTCTCTCAAAGGATCTTCTCTGCCTTATCACCCTGAAAATAGGGCTGACCTTCATATCCACACTGGGCATGAAGGGCTGATCAACTTTAAAAACATGGCATCATATTTATGTACAATGGAAGTTACTAATTTATAATTATAAGACGCTTTTCATTACCATGAGCATGACGCACTTGCTAATCAGCCACCCTTGGCCATTGCTTTGGGCTGTTAGAGCAGCAGCTGGTCTTCTCCAATCAACCATCCCCGCACTAGCCATAACCAGGATGGGGCTGGCAGGGGTCCACAAACGAGGCAATTTGCCACTTTCCATTTCCCTAAATCCATCACCAAAATAACAGCAAACGCTCCCATTCAAATCCTTTTATATATGCTTGGGCTGAAGCAGACAAAGGCTCTTGGCAGGCGAAACGTTCAGCAGCCAAGCCACCTTAGCCTCCTGGATACGTGACACCAACGACCAAGCCTTGGGTCTCCTTGGAATAACTGGAAGCATTTTAATCTTCAGCTTCAGGCAACGCTTGCTCCTTCTGCTGGAGTATTATGGAGCCAGTGAGAGCTGATTCTGAGGAGGGTAAAAGTGCAGGAGGAGCAGACCCTGGATGAGTTTGGCAGATCACCTCACCTAGTCCCCAAGAAACTTCTGACCAACACAGGCAAGTTGCAAGCCTCAGCCCAGGCAAGCTCTGGAATAAATCACCCTGCTCTCAACTCGCAAGCATTTATAGAAGGGCTTCCTCCTTCTGGGGGGCTTGGTTTGTCCTCAAAGAACAGAGCAAGCCTTCTGGAATGTCTCTGGGTGCCCTGATCTGTTTTTTCAATTTGACCTCTCCCTTCTTTTGCCGGAGGCATCTGCTACCTGTAGGGAAGATTGGGTGTTGACAGAAATGCAAAGAGAGCCAAAGACTCAATATTCACCTCAAGACTTTTGTGAAACAAGAGTCTTCCAAGCCAGGGTTCACAGGCTCCTGTACTGGGCGAATTCTAATTGCAAACATGTCACTGTAAGCCTTAGGAAGAGCTCACTCAAGATTTCAGGAGGGGGAAGTTCCTTCACCAGGGACCCTTCAGTGGGGTGACAGAGGCTGGAAATTCTGCTGCAGAGGGAGAAAGGTATAGAGGGTCCTGGGTATCAGAAGCCTGCCTTCCGGAAAGGCTCAAGCCAGGGCCACCATGCTGGGGAAGACATTTTAAAGCTACACATAGTTTCAAACTTTTTATTCTATCTTATTTCCCATTAGCTCAATAGAATGACAAAGAATAAAATAGAAGAATAATCCCACCTGGATTGAAAACCAGGTAGGGGTTGAGTCCCAGAGGCTCAAGTGCAAAGGTATTTTTTTTTTTTTTGCAAGCCCAGGATTCTGGAAGGTTTTATAATATGGATAAGGTAGAACTTTGTGGTTTAGGGAGGACCGAATGAGCTCTTTTTAGACTAGAAGGGGATTGGTTTAGGGAGGATGGGTAGAACTTTGTGGTTTAGGGAGGACCGAATGAGCTCTTTTTAGACTAGAAGGGGATTGGTTTCTAGGATTTGTCTGCATGCCCTCTAGAATGTTCACTGCATTTTCACATTGCAAAGGTCTACAGTTGGGGGGAAAATCAACCCTCAGTATTCCTCAGATTTAACCAAACATTTCCCCTATTGCATTCCTATATCCATTCTGAGAGGAGTGTTCCATAGTTGAAGTTCCAGAAATGCTAATTTAAAACAACACAAACTGCCAGGAACTAAGTGAGACCACCTAATCCTCATGGTGGAGGTCTTCAGCCCAAGAACTGAGACGGCCTCTGTCAACTTGACTTTGTTGTTCCTTCTCAGAAAACTTTGCCCAAGAAAGATAAGACTCTAAACCAGAAAAATCTTGGCTATTTGTGTCAGGAAATTCATGCAGATCAATTTATCTGCATCAACACTCTGCTCAGCTAGACTAATAGCTCATTTATCAAACAATAACCTACTTATAAGGCTCACGTCTGCATTGCACCCTGCTACATCTAGCAATCCTGCGACAGTATGCCAGTATGCTGTGCACGTTACCAATGCCCATCAGCAGCGGCTGAGCCCTCCCCAGTGACCCGTGGATGCCCACTCTGACTTCCAGCTCAGACAGCACCGCCAGGCCCTGTCAAGGTGCTGTTCTTCCTGGGGACGTGGGTTCCAACTGTTTCATTCACGCGAATCATCTGGTGATGCCCCTGGGAGTTGCTGCCTTGCCATGGACATGTGGGCTGCTGGGCACAAGATTCACATGTGGGAGTCAAATGGTGCCTGCACGTGGCTGGCAGGCTCCTTTCCCTCTGGCCAGAACTCAGCCCTGCCCAGGCCCTCAGAACTTGGGGACTGTCAGAATGCTGATTTGTGCTTGTTCCTTAAAGAAACCTCTTCTTTAAGGAAGGAGCTTTCAATGACTAGACCACAGAATGGGCTCTTGACCCAATACCAAGGCCATTGGCCCCTCTTCCGGAAGCTCAACTGGAGACACCCCAAACTGAAAGCTATCTGGGGCCAAGCTGGTCCTGTAAAGACATCCTAAGACTAACAACGTGGGCCACAGACCAATGCCTGACCTCTGGAGAAGGAACCATAGCAAGATAAGTACAGTAATTGAAAGCAATGTGGCAGAGTAATCATTCGCCTATCAAATCTCACTTTTAAGAAACTTATATTGTGTATGTCTTTGGCTTTTAATTTAACTTTTATAATAATTAAATTTTATGATACTCTTAATAAAAAGAAACTAAGAATTGAGAATAGACAAAAAGGTGGTTGCCAATTTATATCTTGCTGCCTTCCTCATTAAGCAGCCCAATTCATGTGGTTCTAATACCTTAAATTAAGAGATGCTCCTGTATATCCGTATGTTCCTGTATTCTTAATCCCTTGAAGAAAAACAGAAATAAAAGAGATTTATAACAGCTCTAAGACCATGTGAGTGAAGATACTCAACAGGTTGAAGAGTGAGGCCATATGGCAGCACTTAGAATTTGACAGTCTTAATTAAGCAATCTGCTCACCAGCATCACCAGCGAGAAACCTGGCATGATGCGGTAGCTGTCCCTGTCCCCTGCTACCTAAAAGACATTTGCATTTGTGTGTGTTCTGGATTCTCAAAATTCTCATGCATGGAGCGCAGCCTGCAGTCACAGGATGTTGGTACTAAAGGAAGTAGAGCACCATCATGAGGGACTGTCATGCTTACAACAGCCCAGCATTGTTTCTTTATCTCAAGAAACAGCATCTCCATTTCCCTACACCAGTAGGAGTACCAGATCTTCTCAGGCTCTGTGGCTCAAGGATGGACACACGACCCAAGCTGGTGCAGAATTAGCCATAAGATATTTGCTAGAACACTTGGAAATGAGAGGCTCTGGACTGTTGAACAGCAGCCATCTTGGAGGGAAGCCCTCTGAGAGTGAAGACTGAAATCAGCACTACAGAAAATACGGCTGAGGGAAGACGGGGCATAGCAACCATTAGAGTTTCTAGATCAGATGTTGCTGAAGCCAACTCAAACCTTTAAATTTTCCACCATATGAGATGATAGTTTTTTTTATGTTTTTGCTGAAACTAACTGGAATTGATTTATTATTAATTATAACCAAAATCTCTCTGATATTCTCATTACATAAATGAGGTAACAGAGGTCCAAGGAGAAAATGAATCACAAAGGTCAGTGTCTGAACTGGGAACAGACTCCAGTGATTCTGCCTGTCTTTAGTTACACCTCTCTCCTTGTTGCCTGCTCAGTCTTGGGGAGTTCTCTGGGGTTCTTCTGTAACCAGGGATTCATGTTCCACCATGTTGCCACCTTCTCACTCATCACTCCTCCGAAACATCTCAACCACCCCATCTCTGAACTTCTGAAATATCTCTAGGCCAGCCTGAGCCACACCACTCTCCCCTTTTGTCTGCCTCCTATTCTGACCTCCCAGAAAGCCAGCCACATGGTCTGACCACACAGCCCCCTGGTCAATGGCAGCCAGTCTGGGCCCTTCATCTCTTAGCACTGCCCTCTGCTCCTTTGACTATGAATGACAGCTCTTGTGACTAACAACAATGATTTGATGGAAGAAGCACATGTGCTGCTGCATCTTTGGTGCCATGTCACTGGACCCACACACCATTCTTAGGAGCAGTGGATACTGCAGGAAGGTGACTTTGATTGCTGTTAGGGACAGGGAGGGTAAGGATTTTTGTTCATTTGGCTTTGTTTTTTTCTCAGTATGTCTGACTGTGCTGATAATGGGCTGCCCTTGTGTTCGAAGCCAGGGGGTTCTGCATCCAGGCTCTATTTTGGAGGCCCAAACCTGCTCAGAAATTGAGGATTTTAAATAGTGAAATTCTCAATGTTGATGACCAATTCCTTCATTAAATGCTTTAGTTCCCTCACTGAGCCTCCAAACAGGACACACCTGTGGGACAATTGGTTCGGGATGGCAAAGTGACTTATTTATCTTACTGATGACTTATTCCAGGCACTCCATCTGCTTCCTCGTCATCATCTGGTGAGGCTCTCACTGTTCCCCCTGCATTCCCCACACCACACAGTGCAACCTAGGACCCGCGTCCAAGGGCAGACTCTCTGGATTCCATTACCTCTCTTGCTGGTGTGTGCGAGCCGTCCTCTCTTATCCTTCAGTCCGTGAACTGTAATTTTCACACTTGTCAGGTAATTAATAATAATGCACATAGGAGGATCCTAATAAATATTAATTGATTCTTAGATTGTTACAAATACATGGGGGGGAACCTATAGAAACATTGTATTCCTGCAGAGCTCTGTTGATCTTAAGAGAAAAGTCTTAATAATGCAAAAAAGGAGCCACATCGTAACCCAAAGTATAATCAACTTCATAATGATGGAGTGAGCTAGGTGGCACCAGAGTAATTTTCCTTGGCACATCATGACAGCTTAAAACAAATGTGTCACTTGAAACCTCAACCTTGTTTGACTCTATCCAGATTGCAGGATAGGTAACATTAAATACTTTCACTAATCAGTTAATCAGTCTCCCAACCAGAGAGTAAATAAACATAAGCTAGGGTGAAGAAGGGCCAGAAAATGGGAAGGAAATTCTGTTTAAAAACTCATTATTTTTTTTAAAGCCACAAAATCTGAAAGCCAAAGCAAAAGATTTGGGAAGATCTCTAGAATAGAAAATACGGACTGACAAACGCCTAAGTCAGAGTGAACTCGGGAAACGCATTTCTCCACCTGCCA
Source organism: Urocitellus parryii (assembly GCF_045843805.1). Classification (NCBI taxonomy): domain Eukaryota; kingdom Metazoa; phylum Chordata; class Mammalia; order Rodentia; family Sciuridae; genus Urocitellus; species Urocitellus parryii. Next base: position 397,473 of record NW_027551773.1, read on the forward strand.
GGTGGGAAAGTCCACTGTGTATTACCATCCAGATGAAATCTTCTCTGCAGGGTCAACAGGGCCTTTGTTGGGACATCTAACTCACGGTCGAGGCACTTCCTGTGTTGGGATGCAAAACACCCCTCACATCGCTTTTTAATTAATTGCCTTCATTTTTCAAGTCCCTGTTTGATTTATAGTCAATTAAAAACACCTCAAAAGCCATGAGTCATGTATGTTAAGTACAAATGTGATTAATGCAACCGCACACACTAGGGGACGACCTCGATGCTAAATAAGGTCAGTGTCTCGGTGACATGGCCAGGCAGCGTCTGGTGAGAAGGACCCATGGGGAGGCAGAGGGTCATAGACAGGGCAGCACTTCGTCCATCCCAAACAAAGAAAAGCAGCTCCTTTTGTGTATATTACAGAGGAAGAGTGAACCTGGCTATAAACAGAAAACATATGCAGTGCAAGTTCTCCGTCTCACCCAGGTTGATGGAAGTGATGGAAAAATCAAGTGGCAGATTTCCTGGTGGCATTGCCACCAACATCAACAAAAACTAAGGGACTCTGGACCAGAGGACTCAGGGAAAGCACCAGTGCCCTGGAGTCCTGGGTTCAGATCTTGACCCCATCAGCTGTACGTGATGCCAGCCTGGAAAATTTCTTCACCTGGCTCTGCCTTAGATGTCCCCTCTGTAAAAATGGGCACCTGAGATACCTTTCCCCTAAGTGCTGCTGGGAGGTTCAAAGCACCTGGGGGGTACACAGCCAAGGTCAACTCTCAAGGCCATGGTCAGCATACGGATCAGCACCAGCTGTACCTTGTGTCCCCAGATCTGTCCCTAACATGCACCCACCGCTTGTGTTTTCCAGAAATAGTCTTTCTTTGTCAGAACCAGCCTGTGGCACCTCATAAAGAAATTTCCTAGGAATTACCCCTGCCTCCCCAGGAGAACTAACAGAGTTGCTGTGATTTAGATATTAGATGTCCCCCAAAAGCTCACTGTGAGACAATGCAAGGATATTCAGAGGGGAAATGATTGGGTTAGAGAGCCTTGATCCAATCCGTAAATTAATACCCCGATGGGGATTCACTGAGTGGTAACTGAAGGTGGGTGGGGTGTGGCTGGAGGAGGTGGGCATTGGGGGCGTGCCTTTGGGATATATGTTTTGTATCTGGAGAGTGGAGTTTCTCTCTGCCTCCTGGTGCCATGTCCCAAGCCATTTCCCTCCACCACGCTCTTCTGCCATGATGTGCCACCTCATCTGGAGCCCCGGGGAATGGCGCCAGCTGTCTGCAGACTGAGACCTCTGAAAGGGAGAGCCCCAGATAAACTTTTCATCCTCTAATTGTTCTTGTCAGGTCTTTTGTTTGCAGTAATGAAAAAGCTGACTTAAACAATAGTGAAACTCCAGAAGAACACCAGGAAAGAGTGCAGAGTGACATCCCAATGCCACAGGCCAGCGGTTTCCCGTGACAAGTGGTCAGTGGGGACATCTGGGATGCTTTCAAACAGCACAATTTAATGAAAGGACTGACTGCCTTTTCTTCAGTAATTAGTCCCTAATCCTTTTATTTTTCTTGATGACAAATGACCTTTAAGAGATAATTCTGATTGAAAGTGTTTTCCCTCTCTCCAATTACTCACGTTTTTTTCTCATATTCAGGATTAGCAATTAAAAAAAATACTCTCATCAATCCAAGACTTAAAAAAAGATATATAAGAATTCTACTTATCCATGAAGTTCCAATGTCCTGGGACAACTGCTGGGGACACTGCCCCATCTGCTCAGATTTTTAATGGTCAGCATGACTCATCCTCTTGAATGCTGGGTTCAGAGGGCCATGTAAGGGCACTGATCCACCCAAGGTCTGTGAGTGATGATGATAACAATGGACACATGACATCCAGGCTAAAGCAGCACCTGCTTGTTCAGAGGTCAATTCTATGCCTGGTCTCCACCCTCGTTAGATCAGCTGTAGCTAAACTGAGACTGTTGTCACCCTCTGGCAGAGACTAGGGTTCAAATGACTCACTTATGGTCACACAGCTAACATGACTGGGTGTTTAAACCCTAGTCACTGTGAGTTTAAGGCAGTGTGATCTTAGCTACAATGCTATAATCCTCAGGAGGAAGCAATTGAAGCCCATCTTTATTACAATGCTCAGAAGGTGAGGACCCTCCCCAGGTATTTCTAAGAAGAGCAGGGAGGAAGAGGACACACTGTGTGGGCCGCAGGGCACCCTTAGAGGTCGTGACCTTGCTCTCCTTCCTACACTGACCAACTCTGTCCTGCATGGACCCTGGTTCCTCAGAGACAGTTGCCTTCTTTATGTTCCATTTCTATCTTTCTCAGGGTCTCCTTTTGAGCCAGGCAACCCCGTTTTGTTAGGGTTATGTTATGTGCCTACATAGAGACTGGCCAGTTCTAGTGAGCTCCTCCAGAGTTTCCAGCCCCTTTTTCAGTAGGTTGGCTACAAGACTGGGTCTGCTGATCGAATGGAAAGAAATGATACATGTCACTTTTGAGCTGATGGTTGAGCACTCTCTTCCTTGACTCCATCTACCAGCTCACACTGGGAGTGGGAAAACCTAGGAGAGCATCCTGGCCTGCATCTGCATGAGAAGTAAGCATTGCTTATGTTAGGTCACTGGGGCTGTTTGTTATCACAGCATAACATGGCCTATTCTGACCAATACAGGTTCTTTACTAAAAGTGATTATATAAGTTGAAATTATAGATAAACTTAGATGTGGTGTTTTTTTTCTATGTGTCTCTGTTTGTGTGGACTAAGAAAAGTGACCCACATGAAGGATGAAGAATAATCACAATGTTATAAATGGAAAAGAATAGTCCAGTCCTGGTAGAGGTTGGGTGGCCAATTAGGTGCCCCTTCTAGACACTGGAGGCTGGACTCATCTACCCCTAGCACAGGCTGGATGCTTGTGAGTATGGTGTCCCTAGGGATTTCAGTGATCACAGCCTGCCCCCCAGTGTCAGGAACGGCTGTCTGAGCTGATAGGAGCAGGGTAGAATCTTCTGTTTTAATGATAGCAAGGGTTTGTCAATTAGCATTTTTTTCCATTCTGGCTGGTATTTGGTCAGTTGTCCAGATGAGCTGTTCTCTAGGCCTGGAGATTTTCTGATCTGGGTGTCAGCTGGGAGGCCATAACCAGGGCTATTGGCCATCTCCAACAACGTCCAGGTGACTATTGGAATAACATGATTTTCATGTGCAGGAGGAGACAGAGCAACCACCAGGCTGTGTGAGAGATTCTGGGTCCCAGGGCCCTCTGGGGACTCTCTGGTGAGATTCCTCCCTTGAGCCCAAGATCTTGGATGAGTGCCTCCTTTCTCAATCTTTCTTCCTAAGCTGTCTTCCCCTTTTGCCCTGTGATTCTCATTGAGAAACAGGAATAGCCATGTTTTCCCAGCTCTCCTTTCAAGACTGAGATGAAGCCAAGAAAGTTCTGCCCAAGTTATCCTGAGTTGGGGGCTTTGCATCACACTGTGAAAGATGCAATGAAAGAATTCTGCTGGTTACATTAGAAGAAATAGTGGGGCACTATGTTTTGATCCTGGCAGCTTATTGAAAAATGGTCTTTTAAAGAAGAAAGCAAGTCTAGTTAGTGGAAAGGAGAGTAGAATAAAGAGTTATTTGGATGTGAAGGAAATGAAAGGCTTTAGAACAACTGAGGGAAAGATGTATCTGAGGGAACAGTGAATAAAATATTAGGGAAATAAAAGGAGTGGAGGTGGCCATTAGGAACAGTTAAAGCAGAAAGAGATAAGTCACCCAGAAATGAGGGAGAAGATGAAAAAAGTGTAAAAGGAAATATTACTGTCGGAACAAAGGGAGCGGGAAGCCACGGACAGAATAAACATTCCCTGTAACCGGCTGAAAGCCGAACACAGAATTGGCTAATTCAAGTCTAGGGTATGGGCAGGTAGAGGATATCTGTCAGGCACAGAGGCAACACCTGCAGATGACTTGATAGCACAGTGCAGAGCGTAGACATCAATTGATCAATTAGGCTGTGTTCATGCCTTCAGAAACAAAAACAGTGATTGCAACCAGAACTCTACAATATTGCAAAGATAATATAAAGTGCAAATATGATCCAGGGAACCCAAGACTGTATTACCTACCTAGTTCCTCTTAACCTCCACCACCCTGCAACAGGGACCTGTATTTATGTCAGGAAAGTGTCCCTAACCATCTCCTGGGTCTTCCATATGCAAATAGGCAGCTCCATGTTCTTCTTAAGTGGTCTGGTTCTGTCTGAGTCTTTCCGTCCTTTGCCCAGGTGTCAGCCTGCGTCAGAGGGTGTTCCAAGAGTGTACCCCAATCATGGCTCTCTAGGTCAGTCACACTTATCTCAGAAACAGAGGTTTTGTGTTTATTTGTAAGTAAATGAAGGGAAAAAACAAAGAATGATGGGAAGGAAGGGTAGATGGGGTAGGAGTGGCTGGCTGAAAACCTTGGTTGGGTATGTGGGAAAGCATGCTCAATATTTTGGGCTCTTTATTTCCTATTGTGCATGAAATCGTGCTATTTCTGGAGACCCAGGTTTTCTCAGCAACACTCACCTCAAGTCTGTGACAACTTCCTCTTCACTTAGGCAGCGAACTTCATGCACAGACGGCTTCACAACCACCTGTGCTCGTTGCCTTGGGATGAACTAAAAACTCGCTCACCAGGTCAGCTGGCTTTGTGTTACTCTAGTCATACAAGTGGACACACAATCTCACCGACAGGGGCTAATCAGATTTTGCTGACCTAACAGCACACCTAACAGCATGAAATTGTAAATGTTCTCAAATCCTATGTCACTGGCTTTTTCCTATTATTGATTATCAACCCAGTGTCATTTAGCATTTACTAGCTTACACCGAAGCAGCAGCCATAACCCTCTTAATTACTTAGGGGATTAAACACACACATACACACGGGCACACACAAAGCTATGATATTGGAATGTACAGTGTGGCCTAGTTTAAATTAAAAAGATCCCCCAAAGTATGATTGTTTCCAGCTTCTCAGTGGTGAATTAAAAGCTGTTTGGTGTCCTGAAGATTACAGAAGCAATCACATTTACGGGCCTGCTTTGCATACCAACTCTATTAATTTCCATACTCAGGGTGGCTTCGCATTTCCAAGCATGTTAACATAGATGCCATTTGGGATAATCATTGGGAAAAAAAATTAAGAGAGAGAGGCAGAGAGACAGACAGACGGACAGAATCAGGCAGACAAGAAGGGAGAAGAGGGGAAGGGAGAGCCAGAAAAAATCGTTCTCACAAACCAAGTTCCATTTGAAATATACTGATTCTAATAAATACAAAAATCAAAAGACAAATGAGGTCTCCTGGTGGCCTGACCCCAGAGTCACGCGCAGGGATCAAATTACCAGGAAATCACATATTGGAATTCACTTATTGTGCCCATCCTGCACCTTGCCATGACGGACTCTAATTATCGAGATGATTTCGTTGGTGAAATTGCATCAGGATGTGCACGGGATGCACCTCGGATGCCCCTCAACGCTCCGCACTGCATCTTCATTACTGTGCTGCTCTCAACTCTTGAAGTGCTCACCAGCCTCGCAATCAGAATGGCCACTGTGCGTGTGCGTGTGCGTGTGCTTATGTGTGGGTGTCTGTCTGTCTGCCTCCTTTTCTTTAAACACGCCAGTCACGTGCCACAGGAATAAAGGAATGAAGCTCACGGTCAACGGTGCAGAGGTGTTGTAGGGGCCTTGAAGCATCCGACCACATTAGACCACCGTCCACATACCCTTTATTTCCATCCATTAAAGAACGGTGCTCAACAGCCCACAATTAAATGGTTACACCCACCATCCATTTCAAATGCTTCTGTGAAGAAACCACGCTTTATGTGCATCTAGCAATCTACCCTCTTCCCCCTTAAACAGAGAGTAAAGTGACGTTAGTGTTAAAAATAGGACGTGATCATAACCACCGATCTGGAGGATGCACATTTGAAGGAAATCAATCGGAATTTGGGGGGATTTGAAATTAATCCACAGAACAAACCGGAGAGGTTTTGAATCTTTCTGAGAATGATCTTATCAGATTCAAGAATCAGAATTTTTGATGCTTATGTCTAAAAATCCCATCTCGTGCTATGTATGAGAAACTACAGGTAGGACAGCAATCTACAGGAAGGCAGAGATTTTGCTCTTGGGGTCTGCCCAGGGGAAATGGATTTCATTTCCTTTACATACTGTAGAACTCACACAGGAGCTGGCAGACCCTTTCCTGGGAGCATGGCAGAAATGCCCGCTGATGATGAAATACTGAAAAGAGAGACACGCCACTCTATTAACCTCTAAGGCTGCAAGTGTCCGGTTCAAGTGCTCCACCCTGGGTCCGTCAGTGACAGAAGAAACATGATCAGAAAACAGTAGTTTAGGAAATACTGCATCCTGAGACACATTCCTCGACACTAGTGAATCCCAATATAAGGCTAGGCCAAAAGCATCTTCAAGTGATACTGCTTACAGTTTAGAATCGACTGGTCCTCGGTGAATTCTGCTGGCTGATGGATGTGGAAGACTTTCTGCTGGAATCCAGGAGTGCAGTCCAAATCTTCTGCAGATGTTAGCAGCAGCACCTGAGGAAACCAAGGCCATCAATATTTTAATAGCGGCTTGTGTGTTTGCCCTGTTAACTTTTTACCAGATATGCGACTTATAGAAATGAGCTGAGGTTTTAATTTCAGTTCCCAAATGAAGAGGCAAGTTGATACTTCTCCTAGGTCTGCCAACAACGCGTTTTGGCAATGAGATCTGGAAAATCCACAAAGGGGAACAGCTGCTGCAGCTTCCATTAAGTTGCAGTTAAAGAAATAACATCGTCAGATTTTTACACCTGCTAAGAATCTCACCATGGTCTCCATGTGTGAAACTTCATTATAGAAACTATCAGTTTCCTGTGATGCCCGAGTTAAAACCAACTTTACTTTCATACATGCAAAGGAGCGTTGTCATCTCTGAGGAGGAAGGAAAAGAGAAGGAGACGTTCCCTTTGGATGTGACTTCTAATAGAACCTAAGGCCTGTTGGGCCTCTGCACCATAGCCCACTACGGTGGTCACAAGCCAGGGGTAGCTACTGAGCACCTGAAATGCAGCTAGTCCCAATTTTAGACACTGATAGAATAAAAAACAATTGGATTTTGGTAACTGAACAAGAATAAAACAATACCTAACTATAATTTTATATTAATTACACATTGAACTGCTAATACATACACACACATATTTATATATGTGGGGCAAAATACATACATTGTTAAAATTAATTTTACTTGCTTCTTTGACTTTTGTGAGTTTTGGCTACCATATAATTTTAAATTTACAATTACTTCCATAGGCTCAAATTTGTCTTTGCAAATACTTGGGCTACTTACTTTATCTATCAGTCAGAAAGTTAGGTTATCAGCTTTGAAATATCAAAGTATATGATATCCTTCCCGGCAAGGTGTAACTCGGGTAAGAAATGAACTTATAGTCCAGTAAGCAAAGATCATACAATCCATGAGGATAGGCCTTAGCTCTTTTCCTTGCCTGTTTACACTGAGTACCACACACACTGACACAGAGAATACATCCCATAATACTTAACAAGGAAAACTGACATTTTTGAGTCTTTACCATATGCCAAGAGCTGTGCTAAGCTCACTATATGTGCATGATTTCACTTACTGTCTTCGGTGGCTCTGCGAAGTGTGTAGTAATGTAAGAGAGAGTTTACGGAGGAGGGGCCTAAAGCTTTAGAGGTCACCAGCTTGCCCAGGTGTACAGTTAGGCTGGGCTGAGTCAGGACTTGAGTTCAGGTCTAAATTTCCTCTAAGTCTGTACACAGTCTAAGCCCTGTCCATTCCCCTTAGGCCCCGCCAGGGAGGACATTGGGGTTTCTTTTTTTCCCTGGATATTTCTCTAAAAACCGTGGAAGACTACTTCACTGTGAGATTGGTGCTAGTAACAAGTGTTGGGAAACTGACATGGCAGGAGCAGCCCTCAATCACTGACAGGTGGAAGGGTGCTTAAATACCCGGCTCCCTCTCCCTTCAGGTGAGACGACTGGGGGGCACAAGCTGCCTCCCAGTCCCCGCTTGGATCTGTGCTGCAACCCCACTGTGTATCTGGCATGAGTCACCTTTCCTTAGCTCTCTCTTCCTGGGCCTGTTTCCCCGCCCCATCAGTATTTTTCCGAGACCAGTCCTCCACATCGACAGCTTGTGCTGGAGTCCTTGACTGGGTATCTGCTTCTCAGGAAACCAGACTCTGACACTGGACCCCATTCTCAACCACTGCACACAGGCAGCTGAAGAAAGCTCATTATCATCCCTGCCGGCAAACTCAGAGGAGGGTGCCAAAGGTTGGGAGCTGTGGAATCAGGGCATCTCTCTAAATACCGGCCTCCTGAAATCCACTGAACCCCAAGGAATGGGGGCAAGAATCCCTCTCAGAAGGTTCATGATGCAGCCGGCCTGAGCCACATCAGAGAATTGAAATGAAAGTGCCATCCCCTCGCCCGACATCATCTTTCTCAGATCAGAGGGCGGAGGGTGCTCTAGTACAGGGTCTTGCAGATCTGCTTGTAAAACCTCGCCTCATCCTGAGACCAGGCTCTGACACATCGCTTCGGAAGCAATGGCACCACTGGCATCCTAAGTGGCATATACACCATCTCAGACAGCTTCAGAACTCAGAATAATTTGCGATTTTACAAGCAGAAAATCGATAACTGGCTGATGCTAATTTGGTTAAGTAGCCAGCAGGTGAAGGTTATCCCAGGCCCCTGTGCCTACAACCGTACACTACCTTCTAATTGGCTAATTCTGCCCTCAAATCCCAGACCATTAACCAATGAGCTCTGCTCCCTGTACATATTAAGGGAGATGCAATTTCCCCAGGGATGCCGCGCTTAGCTCTCCAAGCATGGGAGGAACTAACTGCTCCGTGGGGGAGTTTTCTCCATCTTTGTCTTCCCGTGACTCAGTCCATCATAAAGCCCTGCCACAGTCTATTCAGGATTCTCTACAATTGTAAAGAGGGGACAGAAAAATGAACCTTCTCCAACTGCTGACCCTTAGGAGGGTGGGGTCAGAAATGTCCCACAGGCCTAGTTTGTCTGCAAATTCTTGTGTCAGTCCATCTACCAGTCAAAATTCAGCTTAAATATTCATCACATAAAAGTACTCAGCAGGTAGACCAGGGTGACTTGGTGAGGTAAGAGCTTGTCAAATCATGCACTCGCTTACTCACGAAGACTTGTTAAAATCCTGGAATTCAGTTAGGGCTTTGCCAGATGCTGCCCAGAAACTTTTAAAGAAGGGTGATAATCTTGCAGTTCAATGCAAGGACTCTCAAGCCATTGTCCCCATTTGAATTTTGGCTCCACCCATCACAGACCATGTGATGTGGCTTGCTTCATGGCTGCTCAGCAGGACCTGGGTTTTCTCATCTATCAAGGAAGGTTGGGGGCCCTGTGCATGGCTGTGTGGATCTGATAGGCTGATTCACAGAACACACTTAGGAAGGCAGTGCCTAGGAAGAGTGGTCAACAGATGATCAGTTACAGGATCATGGTCTAGAAGAGGAGCATGGCTGGGCAGATCCTACGTAATTAATCAGCTAACGGAAATGAATCCCTAAGTTGAAAGGAAGGCGCAGTCCCTTAGGGAGCATGTCAAACTGGCACAGAGGTGTCGAGGGCATCACCTGCAGAAGGGATATTCCCTCCTTGAGATCAAAAGTAAGGACTAGCTGGATAAGCAGAGGGATGGCGGCTTATCCTGAACCATCAAGCCCTGTTTTCTTTGGCGTCAATATCAGGTATTAGGTAGCGCATCTCCAGGATTACAAAACTGCATTCAGAGAAAGAATCCAGACTAACTGAGGGCTTCCCAAAGCCGAAGTTCTTGCTGGCCAGCCATGGTGGAGTGTTCTAAGTTCTATCGCCCTTTGACAACTTAGCAGGATTCAAAACAGTGTCTGTTTGTGAACTCAGCATGGAGAGCCACTCTTCAATTTCAATCCCACTAAGTTTGGGAGGGAGATATAAAGCATGACCCCTCATTGTGGTAGAATATCCCTGGGACATTATGCCAGAGCCAGGAAGCCTTCTCCAACATTATGAGACACTACACGTATGAAGACCTAGACATGCTGTTCCCCAAGCCCTCTTTACCTCTGCCAGAGTATGTGCTGTGGGCATTCCCAGTTTATTTTTAATGCCAGGCAATAATGGTCTTCCTCTATTGTTCTTGGGTTCATTTATGCATCATCTTGCCTCTCATAAATAACAGGTAACCAATACACCTTTGAAAACATGACAATTGTAAAATTTTATGATCACTAACGGGTTCCTATTACTGGAAAATTACAATCAGCCTGCCCTGAAAGCAGAGATACATCTCTGCAGACAATAAGCACAGGTCTGAGCCTTGCTGGTTCAGTACAAATTCTGGTTATACTAGTGGAGGAATAAGACAAGTGACCGTTGCCTCAGTTTCCTTGAACAGAAGAGTAATACTGGAATCTTGCAGGATATCATGAGGATAGGGTGAGTTGATTATTGTAAAGAGATATAAGTAGCACTTGGCACATAATAACTGCTCAATAAATGCTTATTATTATTTCTAATAATAATACACATGATTCACTGATATTCCCTGGGGCAGACACTGACATTTATCGATAGAATATTATTTGTTCCTACTATAGAACTGCTCAGTGGATATCTGTGCTCAGAAGCATACAGATGGCGAGAGCAGGGATGTGAGTCCAAGAGGGTAAGAGCAGGGTGTTGGCGTGGTGGGGTCAGCTGGGCAGTGAGGAGGTCAGGGACGCCTGCATCTGGGCTGCTTCTGTGAAAGGACACCATGTATTCCCCTGAGCGTGACCTCATGTCACCCGCATTTCTCTTTTTAGCTTCCATTTCTTTGATGCAGCACAGAACTTTCAGTTTTAAAAATAGCGGGCTGGGCTGGTCTCGCTTATCCTGACAGGTACTGACTGAGCGGAGCCAACTCTGGAGTGCGCTTCCTCTCCCAGACCACGGGCTGCCAGCTGGCATGAGTGGGATGATGTGGCCAGTGTGGCCAGAGCTCTGTGTCACCGAGCTGGATCACCAGGTTACGTGGAGTGGCCTTTTGGCGCTGACCTGTGGCCCTGTCCTTGCTCCTGCTCACTGCACTCAGGTGCCACTCGCCTGGCCCTTCAGGCATCTGAGGTGGCCACCCATGCTGTAGACCTTGGGACAGCCAAGAACCATCCCTGCTTTCTCCACATGTGTCACAATGGTGCCACATGCTGTGCTGCTGGCTCCTTTGAAGTGACAGGGGCCATGGGACCTCCCAAGCACTTGCCCACAGATAGAGGGTAGAGGGACTGTCACTTCTACTAGGCCCAGTCCCTGAAATGTCCTGCGGGACCCTCTCTCTTGCCCTACCCAAGAAAACAGAAAGGCAGGGCTACCAAGGGCCAGGGTCACCTAAAAGCAAGAGCCCAGAAGTCAGACACTGGAAAGATGACAGGGACCCAGGAGACCCACCAGCAAGGAGCATTGACCCGCTGTGTCACATCACTGAGACTTGGGGGTGTTTGTCCCAGCAGTTTGCCGAGCCCACAGATCACTAGCTTGCAAGGAGCTCGGCAGGGGGCTGCCACGGCTCTGGGGACTCATCCCGGTTCCTGGGGAGAAACAGCAACACTAAAAGAAAAGCTGACACAACTGTCCTCAAACCGTCAAAAATCAAAAGAAACCTCCTGCCACAAATAATTATCTCCACAGGCCGGAACCACCTGGATGGCACCCTCTCCTGAGCCGGCTCCCAACTGATATTTTCCAGATGAACTCGTTGGTGTCCCCCAGCACCTTGTCCACCCCTCGCTGGCTTGCTCTGCACTTGCTGTTAGCTGGATGGACAGCTACTTTAAAAGCTTTGCCACATTCTTCACATTTGTATGCCTTCTCTCCAGGGTGAATTTTCTGATGCACAATAAGGTTTTGACTAAAAGTAAAAGCTTTATCACATTCATTACATTTGTGTGGCTTCTCTCCAATATGAATTATCTGGGGATCAGTAAGTTTTGAGGTTCTGTTAAAAAAGTTTTGCCACATTCTTTACATTTGTATGGCTTCTCTCCAGTGTGAATTCTCTGGTGCACAATCAAGCTTTCTCTACGAGTAAAAGCTTTGACACATTCTTTACATTTGTATGGCTTCTCTCCAGTATGAATTCTCTGGTGAATAATAAGTTTTGAACTTACATTAAAAGCTTTGCCACATTCTTCACATTTGTATGGTTTTTCTCCAGTATGAATTCTCTGGTGCACCACAAGACTTTGCCTAGCCGTAAAACCTTGACTATGCAACTACTTTTGATATTAAATGTGCATATTTGCAAAACAATCAATGTTCCAAAAATAGTTGACCTATAATTCAATTCTGATGCCCTTTAATACAGATAACACAACTTTGGGGTTCACTCCTATAAAATTCACTTACACAAAGTGCCAGTTGCAAGTCCCAGAATAACATCTGTATTTATGATCAGTTTCCTATAAATTGGGGGGTCTCTATAACTATACACTGAAGTTACATCATCTGATAGAACTACTTCTGAAACAAAAAAAGCACATTTTATTTATGTATACCAGATTTTTATGAAATACATAAATCAGGAAGGTGACAATAGAAAACTTGCATAGAACGTAAAAACATCAGAAGATGAGGCACTACATAGGCCATTTTAGAAAATAGCTGGCTGAAGATATTATCTCCAATTTTTGTGTCCCACTATAGCAATAAAAAGCCCCCTTTCTCATTATGAGTTAGAAAATCTTCTCTATGTTAAATATGGTGATTCAGATACTCACTCTGCATATTCCCATTTTTTACATCAAAAATATTCAGTTGAAAATTTGGAGTTCATAACCCACTTCAATCTAATGTATGAAATATGATATGTCATGAGCTTTGTAATGTTGTGAACAACCAATAAAAAAAAAAAATATTCAGTTGAATGCTTTTACATTCAGTGTTCAGAACAAAATATTTGTGACAAAATGGAGCTTAAGTCTTGCCCCTATGAACCATTGAGCCATCTCATTTGAGACAAAACCAACACACAATTTTTTTTGTTAAAACTCCTAAGTATTGGTTGACTTCATGGTAAAAGATTCTTTCATTTGAAATTTTGATTTATTTTTGTGATGCTGGGGCATTCTACAACTAAGATGCATTCCTAATACTTGTAATTTATTTTTTTCTTTTGATACAGGTTCTCACTATGTTGCTCCAGTAAGCTAGAGCTACTGAACTTTCTGCCTCAACCTCCACGTAGTTGTGATTACTGGCATGTCCTAATATGCCCAGCAAGATATGAATGTTCTACATTTCTTTGATCCATTCCCCTTTCACCTTTTTATTTGCTGTTCTTTCTAAAAACAAGCCCTTGACAGTCTAACATTTGATATGCATCCATATCTTATATTTGATTATTTCCCAGTACTGCAATATATATTTAGGAAAAAAAAAGCCACTTATTACCCATATCTGAATTTTTCTAATCTGACAGTCTAGAAATAGCCACCAATAGAATTAAGAACTTAACCATTAATGAATTATAGAATTATAGCCACCAATAGAATTAAGAACTTAACCATTAATGATGTTCTTTTACAGAATGAATAATTGATCTTAGTTTGAATGTAATTTTATTCTTAAATCTGCTTGTATCTTTTCTCTTTGGAAACATTCTTTATCTTTCAAATATCAGCATAAATTACATTTCATAGATAATGAGAATATTAGACTAAAATGAGACATTCTTCTTCCACCATCTTTTTTGCTTAAATATTCAGTGACCACCCCAATGTCTTCCAATATGCATGTAGCGAGTTTTCCCTTGGATACTTCTGAACACACTATAATTTTTTTCCCTGATTATTTGATATAGATTACTCTCCTTTTAAATTGTGACACTTGATCATCTATCTTTCCTAGATGGGTAAGAGGAAAGAAGATATAGATCATCTTTGCCTTTCTCTTCAGTTGCAGAATCAATGTGGCTGACAAGCAATGTGTTTCTGGGTATCTGAACATAATATTTGAGAAAAATGATATTAGTGTTCCAATATATGATCTATTTAGATGAAACATATACAAGATTTTTCTGTAGTTCTAGAATAGCCAGCTAGTCCAACAAGGTGCTCCATTCCCCAAACTCAAGCTGTTCTTTAGGAATTGATGATTATACACAGGATGGTATTTTCTAGGTAATTCAGAAACCATGGCAGCTGTGAGCATGTTGGGTCAGTAATGACCAGTCAAAGACATGGCAGATACTGAAGAGAGATCACAGTCTAAAGTTTCTTAATGGTCCCTAAACTTGCTGTCTATGCTTTAAAAAGACAAATAAAGAAGAGATTCAAAGATTTTTTTATTATTATTACCAAGGATTGAACTCAGGAGTTTTCAACTCCTGAGTAATATCCCCCCATTTTTTTTTATTCTCAAACTTGTGATCCTACTAAAATGCTGAGATTATGCCTACTAAAATGCTGAGATTATGGACATACATCTTTACAAGTGGCATTAGGTACAAGTACTTTTTACAGAGCTTCACATTATAATTCTCATTTCCTCTCATGGGAAAGTACACACACACACACACACACACACACACACACACACACAAACACACATGCACACACAGGCCCAAATACAAATTTTTAAATTCCATCAAAACTCAGATTAAAAAAATGAATTAAAATGCTGTTATTTGAAATGTACCACAGAGAAACATCTTTCATATAATGAATTAGCTGAGAAAAAATGGCATTTAGGAAAATCACGCTTACCATACATTTGGAAAAATGCACTAAAAATATGGGAAATGCCTGAGAAGGATAGAGAAACTAAAAACCCCATGGGCCACAGCTACTTCCAAACATGAATTATTTACATCAATCAGAATTCTCATGTCATGACACTATTTTTAACATTCACTCTAAAAGGGTTTGGACAAAAAGGTACAGAGTTAGTTTTAGACCAGGCTGGGGTCACCAATCTGGCACAGGACAAAAAAGTAGTATCCTGACTATCAATCCCATTATGTGGACTAGAGGTTGCAGAATATTGATCTCTCTCAAATTTGGACTACAGTTAAGAGATTAGAAAGCTGACATCAGCAGAGCCCAGGTCTCCACACTCAGTTCTAACTACTATCATCAAGCCCCTATCTTCTGTTTCACAGTGCCCAGTTCTACAGACTTATCATATCTACAAATTCTCTAGCTCCTAAAGGTCAGAGTGAAAGGGCCTGTGACAGAGTCATCTGGCATCACAAAACCTGAAAATAAACACAAAGATTTTCCAGAGAGAAAGAAAAATGTCTCCCAGATTATGGAACCTATCCTCTGTTCTTGGTTTGTTTACCCTAATCACTTCTGATTATATATATATATATATATATATATATATATATATATATATATATATATATATATATATTCATTCCTGAATAGGGGGAAAAAACCCACTAACATAATTTGAGCTCAGCCTGCAGGACCCAAGATTTGACAGGATCTTCATTATATTCCTTTTCAGACACAGCTTTCTATGTGCAAGAAGACCTAGATATAAAAGAGGAAATAAGTATTTAATGTTGAATATAATATTATGCCAATTATCATTGACAATAATATCAATGACAGATTAACAATGGCAAACCATATAGAGAGAATTACTAAACTTTTTTGGTTCCATAGTCTCCATACTTTGGTTTCATGATGTTTGTTTTTTTTTTGTTGTTGTTTTGTTTTGTTTGATTGGTTCTAGAGATACATTCCAGTGATGCATCACTGAGATATATCCCCAGTTGTTTTCGAAATTTATATCTTCTCAAGTTCTTACTAACTCACTGAGGCAGGCCCAAAGCTGGTGATCTGCTTGCTTTAGTCTCCTGTGTCACCAGAATTACAGGTATGAAACAACACACCTAGTTCCTTTTTAAGAATTTTTTAAAGTGCAGGTGGATTGGGGAAAAAGTTAAAAATCTTCTACAGCACCAAAGTTCAATAGACATAAAATGAAAAATATGTAACTAAACTTTTAGAAGTCATAAATAAAATGAATGAAATAAATAATAATAATTTATAAATAAATTACTATAATGGTTATAATTTGTTATCACAAATAATTTTTAACTGATAATAATTTAAATGTTATTAAAATGTTATTATATAATAAAATTATGATTATATGTTATAAGAATATTATATTTTTAATAAAATGTATCCAAAATGTTATTGTTCTAATATAGGAACATCAAATATTGTTAGTTAGCTACATTTATTTTTTATTAAACTTTCAAATCTCCTAATACTTCTGAATACATATTGGCCACATTCCAAAAACTCATCACTCACATGTGGCAAATGGTTGCCACATTGCAACTATATATCTGAGGATTCTGATTCCCTGGACTGCATGATATTGAATGACTAAAACCCTCCTTTTCAACCAGAGGTGAGAAAACATGTCTTTCTTACCAGTATTCCTCCTTTGAAACAAATGAGAAAGAAGTTATTTTCATTATACACAAGAGAGTGCTATGATATTAGAGTGCCCAAAGGCAGGTCATACTTCCCAACTGCTACCTGGCAATATCAGTTTATCTTTCAGATATTAAACAATGAACAAAGGATAATGCAAACCCAGAGGAAATGGTCCTCATATAATCAAATCTGTCTATACCTTGACACCATAATTTTTTGTGAAGGAAAATATTTCTATCTATCTATCTATCTGTCTATCTATATCTATCTATCTATCTATCTATCTATCTATCTATCTATCTATCTATTGTGTTTGCCTCTGGGCCTTCACCCTACTGATCTGGCTATGGTTGTCTGGTCACTCTTTGTAGTAGAGTATGCTGTGAGTTAAGGACTAATAACATTTTTATGTCTACATGCATTTCTGCATAGCTAAAAATCTTTTAATAGTATTTTCAACATTAAATAAACAAAAATAAAATCACTTTTACTTGCATGCCTTCTTCTATTCAGTTAACTTGAAATCACCATGTATTAAATTTTGGCGTCCTGTTTGCATTGGATGTATTTGTTGATTAGCTATCAAGTATTACACACTGCCCCCAAACTGAATCATTAATTCTTAAAATGATCAGTTTAAGAGTAAGCCCTATTTAAACTGGGTTTAGCTGCATTATTCTAATTTCAGCAGAGATCCTTCAAGCAAGTGTATGCTCTGCTATTTGACATGGTAACATTGTTTCTGGAAGAGAGATGGCTGTCCAATATGGTCTTTTAATTCTCATCCACACCATCTCTTATCCTTCAAAAGCCTAATATGAGCTTCTTCATCTTTATATGGTGGGGTGTACAAAGACAAAAACAGAAAGGATTCAAGACATTTCAGACCAAGGCATACTACCCATACATTTTCATAATAACTATATTCTACTGGCTGTAGTATATAAACCACCTTTATTTATGTCATGGCAAACACATTCTGCCTGTCATTAAGAACAGCTATAAAAGAACATTGCCAATGGCCTGGATACAGATAGATAGATAGATAGATAGATAGATAGATGATTAAAAATAATTTTACAATTTATACCTTTTTTTTTCTTTCAGATGACATTTGTCTGAGTACTACAATTCATAAAATTTTACCAAACCACAGAGGCAAATCAGGTTTAGACTCAGAATCTCTACTGCCTGCTTCAAATTATCAAAAAATTTGGTAGGCCACAACAATCATGCAATTTTTCTAGGAATTTAAGAAACTGAAGAATGACATCCCTTCACTAATTTTTACTATTAAAATATTTTTTAAAAAACACTCAAGTGTTTTGTTTTTGTTTTGTATTGTTTTATTGCTTGTTTGTTTAAATAGGGAATTATGAGTAAATAGACTCATGACATATTTAAAAAGTGAAGGCTAAATGATTTTTAAAAAATTTCTCATCATGGCGTAATAGTAAAAATATGCATAACACGCAGTATATCTGCATATTCTTTCATTTAGTCATTAATTTATTTTTGGTATTTGTAGTCTACTTATGATTTTTAATGTAGACTAAACTTAGACCTTTTTATGAAACAGTTTCTTAATATGAAATGAGAATAAGATAGATATGAGAAGACATTTTCTCCACCAGCAGTTTGTCTAAACACCTGAGTAAATAAGAAAATAATCCTTTTATTTTCTTCTCAACATGGCAAATCTGTTTTCCATAAACTCCCAACAGAAAGGCTAAAGTGGACACATACACATACCACAAACAGAAACCACACAGAGTTAAAGCATTTTCACCTGTGAACCAATGGTTCCAAGTTTTGGCTAAAGTGGACAGTCACCTGAAGGGCTCTTGAATTTCCAAATTTAAAATTGCATTAAAATGATAAAATCTAAATCCCTGGAAAGAAACCCAGGCATCAATGTTTTTTTAAAGATTTGAAAATAGCTTGGGGTTGTGGCTCAGTGGTAACATGCTTCCCTAGCATACATGAGGCACTGTGTTCATTCCTCAGCACCATACAAATGTAAAATAAAGATATTGTGTTCACCTAAAACTAAAAAATAAATATTAAAAATATTTGAAAATAAATTATCATGTGTTGCAAAACCAAAAACCACTGCTTTAGATAAACATCTTATGATAAATGAGTTGCAAAGACACATAACATATGTGCTCTGACTTTGGACCCTCAGGCTAACCAAATTTGTCATTTAGGATTTTTTTAACTATGAAAAGTACATGTGATACCTATCTAACAAACAGAAAAATCTTATTTTGAATTAAAGTTCTGGAGATTCTTGCTGATAAGTGATTGGCATTACAGCTTTATGCTTGAGGTGTACGAGCACATTATGGCAGGAACACATGGCAACAGAAAAGTAAAATAAGCTCCAGGTGTCAAAAATTCATTTCAAGTACATATTGTACAATGAAATAAACAATTCCCACTATGCCTTACCTTGTAAAGCTTTCACTAAATACAACACCTTGAGGACCAAGCAATTAATACATGGACCATTACAGGATATTTATCCAAACCAGAGCACCTGCATTGTATCATTGATAAGCTTTGGATAAAATAATCTTTGATAGTCATTTATGGCCATTCAATTCAGTTAAAATTTTTGAGAATACACCAGGCACTGGGCAGAGCTCTAAGTTCCTTGTTCATGAACAACAGACTTGTAAAAAGAATATAATTGGAGAAAGTTAAGCAATGTGTTGTGGTGCATGCCATTAATCCTGGCAATGAAGGAGTCTGATACAGCGTGACAGCAAGTTCAATGACAGGCCTGGTAATATAGTAAAATTATATATATATATATATATATATATATATATATATATATATATATATATAGTGTAGGTTCACCCTACACTAAACCCACTTTGTAGTCAAAGGTTGGGACTCCCAGGTTAAACAGTTTGCACACAGGAGCAATTTAAAATTTCAGGTTTCACTTAATATAGTACTATAGATATGGACGAAAATAGAGCTACAAATCAAACAGGGTTGGTGCTAGAAGCTTGAATTTTCAATATAAATTTGCATGGTAAATTGATGCTTGCTTCCATCCCCAGCACTGAGAAAAAGAAATAAATGAATAAAAATTAATGTTTATGAAGCTGTGGCTGAAATGAAAAAAAAAAAAAAAACTTATGCCCAAGTGTTAGAACATAGATGAATGCCTAAGAATATTAAAATCCAAAGTGAACTAATTTGAGATTTCAACCAAATTACTAATTGTTGCTAGTATTCTGATATACATATTTCACAAACATAATTTTTAAAATTTACATTGAAGTACACAGCACATATAAAAACACACAAAGCATATATGTAAAGGTTCAGAAATTATCCAAAAGTGAACATAGTTTGAATCAGCCTTGCTCAGGACAGACTAAATCATTTTCTCTATCTATGATCCCCAAAAGCATAGAGGTTCTTACCGTCTAGCATAGAAAAGCTTCAATATATAAATATAAAATATATATAAATAACGTAAACATTAAACCAGTTACCCAGATTCAATATCTGCTTATTACAGGCCATTTTTATTTTTTCTACACTTCTAACCATACTGCAACGTAGGCCAACCCCCCTGCTGTATATTTCTTTTCTGGTGAGGTCATATGTACATGTGTTTAATGTCACAGATATTAATTTACAATTTTGACAAATAGAATGATAAAAACTTTCACTGCTTTTAAGCACTGAATATTTATATCATTCCAAGAAAACTATTTTCTTTTACATGCAAATTTTGTTCCCAGAGGGATGGATATTTAGCCATATTTTTATTTTGCCTGATTTTATGCAATATAATTTTAAATACTGTACAGTATCTGTGAGAGTCAATAAGCATATGTGTGTCAGTAATGTGTTTCTTTTTATTGATGACTGCTTTGTATTTTAAGGATGTACTACAAATTGTTCATTTAAATATTCAGGAACATTACGGTTATTTCCTTTTTTGGACCATTAAGGCTACTGGGAACATCAATATTCTTAAACAAATAACTATTCCACTCATCTTATTTTTTCCCAGTATTTCAATGACACAGTATTCCACTTTTATTGGTTGCTTTGAAGATTATAATTTTTATCTTGTCATATCAATTTAATTAGGGTCAATATTATATGAGTTTACTAAATATAAAATAAAAACCATATCAGACTATTTATTTTCTTGTATCCTTTTTGCAACTACTATAAATATTTATCTACACATTGTAGATTCCCAAATAACTGTATAATTTTGTAAAATAATCATAGATTATCATAAAACAAAGAGAAAAAAGTAATAATCATAAGACTGCTAATATATGCCAGCCATAGTGGTATAAACCTATATTTCCAGTAACTTTGGAGGATAAAGCAGGTGGATCAACAAGTACAAATACTTCCCCTGCTACTTAGCAAGGCTCTAAGCCAATCAGCAAAACCTTGTCTCTAATAAAAAAAAAAATTAAAATGGCTGAGGAAATCAGGATATGGCTAAGTGCTTAAGTGTCTCTAGATTCAAACAATGGTATACTATATAACAAATATGTGTGTGTGTGTGTGTGTGTACACACACACACACAAAAAAAAACTTAGGCAGTGTGGTAAAACTTGATAATGATATAGCATGTAATGAATTTAATAGGTAGTACTGAGAAATTATAGTGTTATTAGTGACATTTTTGCTACAATATTAGTAAATATGTTGTTTTTGGTAAATTTTCATTCCTATGTGCCACATAATCATAAGTTAAAATTTTCAATGTCATTATTTATAAGCTTAGAAACCATTTAAAGAACAGGATATATTACTTTTTATACTGATTGTTGTACGTTATACAGGATATTTTGCTCTCAGTTTTTTTAAGTTTCAGAAAGTGAATTAAAGAGTGATTTTAATGTCATTGAACACTACAAAATAAGGAGTATAGAGATCCCTTAATACCCCAGTGAGAATTCCAAGACCTGTTCAAAATGAAAAACAGTTCTATGTGGACATACCGAATTTAAGTCTTGACTCTCAATTTATTATCTAAAAATGAAAATGCACTTTAGAGAATATTCAAGCAGAAATTCATAACATTAAACACATTCGTCAGAAGCCCATGTTGGCTTTTCCATTTCATCAAATTTTCCCTTTTTTTTTCATTTTTGGTGACCTTAAAAACATCTACTTTTCAAGCTCTGTTATTTCTCATTTGGGGAAAGAACAAAATTAAAAAGCAAGAGACAAAAGGAAGCTACATTGTAAATATCTTACTTTGACCATATTAAAAACATTGGTGGGAATCTTACAAAACTACAATTTAGAAACAGACACAAATACATCCACTCAGCACAAGAAGTGAAAGAAACGTGAACCAGCAAATTCCCTGTTCTCAATTAAGTAGAAGATAGAAGCAACAAAGAAATCTGACAATCTTCAAAAATAAAAACATGTCTGATCAGGACATTTTTCAGAATCAGCCCTATAGTTTTGAACATTGCAAGTAATAAATATATTCAAATATATTTTAGAACAAAATATTTTATAAAGAATAAGTAATGAGAAGTCAATTAAATAATAGAGAGAATACTTCCTGAAGTCAAACCACATAGGTCACATTCTCAATAAGCAGTAGTTAATAAAATAAAATAAAATAAAATACTTAAGAATTTGCCTGACCAAGCTGTTGCTGTTTGTGACTATACAGTAGGCAGGATATAATCATATATAATTATAATTATATAATTATAATCATAATTTGCAAATATGTACACAATTTAGAAAACCACTATTTATATTTGATACCTACCACATTAGCAGGATTCACTTTGGTCACATATCAATTTAACTTGCAAAAAATCCCTAGAGATTCATGTTTCTACTAAAGGCAATAATCACAAATGTAGCAGCTTAAAATAATTGAAACTCATTTTTTAAAATTATGGATGTTTTCATTATCATAACACAGGATTAAAATCAAAGTGTTAGCAAAGCCACATTCCTTCCAGATGCTCTAGAATACAATCATTCCAGCTTTTAGTGGTTACTGGTATATTTTTCTGTCGTTGCAAATGTTTTCCTTCTCCTTGTGGTGATGCAGCCTTCAAAAGCATAAAGAGAAACAAACTATCTTTTTATATATAGAACATAGTGCTGTCACAAAAGGTTATGACATTCAAATTGTTTAGAATCTGAAAACCATAGCAAGATTGATAGCAGATCCTTCACTGAGTTTATTCTTATTCTTGCACAGAGTATTTGACAGAAAAGAAAATTACACAAAAGAAAATTTCATGCACAGTGGATGAAGAAAGAGGGGACACTAAGCCAGCAGAATAAAGCTAGATAGGTTCACATTCCACAAAAGTGAGAGAGATGGATAAAAAAGAGTGGCATTATACACTGTCTCAAAATGAAGAGCAGAGGACAGAACTATGTGCACAGTGCAGGTCTTATTTTTCTTTTTTCTTTGAAGGCTAGAAACTCTCCCAATCCCATGGATTTTTGGATTATTCCAATGAATAATCTATTCACACTTTCTGTCTGTTCTTGATCAGCCTCTTGCAATAAATATTCATGGTACTTATTTGAAAACTGGGAAGGGCAAAACTACTACATTAGTTATATCTGTTACTCAAATTTTAAGACATTTTCCTTTATACTTCTATGGATTTATATATCTGAAGATCATTTTTAAAAAAAATTTTTAGGTCAAAGAACACCCAGTCATTAAAACTAAAACATAAAGTGGGAGTAAATACTTGCAGAGTACATATGTAGCAAAAAGTTGATATGACAGAATGAATGACATGGTTATATTTGTGAGGAAAAAAAAAGACATACCAAAAAAATTAAAGCAGTGTCAAAAATATTTCTAAATGCACTTAACAAAGAAGGAAATATTCAACTCTTACATGAATATACAAAAGGAGTGTAAATACCTATTAATAAAACAAGTTAATAATAAAGCCAATTCACTATTTGATACTCACCAAGAAGGAAAACATGAACAAAAAGGCAAAAGATCAAATAAGACTAAAATTACAAACATGTTAATTGATTAGAATTGTCATCTTCTGTTTGCCATGCCAAATTTTAGAGCCAGGTTGAAAATGTATTTGGTACTATCTACATAAATGTGGTACTATCTACATAGGCATAACTTATAAGTCATCGATTCCACTTTTTCACACCAAAATATTCTTAGAATGTTCCAACAGAGAGCTGCACCACTGCTTTCACCACCAAAGTAGACTGCATCTTTCACCATCTTCCACTGTCCATGTCCCTTAAGTCAGGGCCCTACTAACCAAGTCTCCCATACACCTATGCCCATCCACATAACAATGTCAGAGAATAGCATAGAGAATGTGGCATAGTTGAAAATCAAGGATCTGAAGGAGGAGACTGGAAGAAAAGGCAAACTGTACAGAGCAGAAAAAAAAATGGTTGTGAAAGACTAGGTGAATGGATCTTAGGAGGAACAAGAAACTGCTGAGGATGAATTAGATGAGAAAAAAGTGTATCCCAAGAGAGGGAAAACAGGTAATATTGTGACAGAATAATTTTATGTCAGTGGCTTCTTATGCAAAAATTCCTAAAAACCAAGATGTAGTTGTAAAATGGTTTAATAAAACAAGTATGCCACACACCTGACTCCCTGCTCATAGAGCTCTACCAGAGATGTAACACTCTTTCTTTTCTCTCAAGCCTTGAAATTTCTTTCTCTCAGACACTGCTCATCAAACATAAACTTGCTGTTGCTACACTTCCTGACCTCTTCTATCTGAGCTCCCTCAGATTTTCTCTAGTAACACATACCTACTTTATTTTTCCTTCAATCTATCCCACCAATCTTTATACCCAGGTAACCTCTCATAACTGAACTCTTAATGCTGCAACCCTGACATTTTGAGCTATACCTCTTTATTCTGACTCCTGGATCACCCTCCAATTTGCTCCACCAACAAAATATCAAGCATGATTGGTGTCTGATTTGGTTTCCTATATAATGAGTTACATATTCTACCCATTTTTGTATGTATAAATAAATAAATAAATAAATGGTCCCACTTCTGTTTTTTGTTTTGTTGTAACAAAGAATAATACTTTAAAATAACTAGTTAAAACAAAACCTCCAGGGAGACCAGAGGGTATGGTGAAAGCAAGAAGACATGAAACTATTCTCTGTAGCACCATTAATATTCTATTTCTTAATAAAAATAGTAGTTATGTAGTATGTTCCCTTTGTAAAACTTAATTGATCTGTATAAATTTGATAGTGGTCCAGTACTTGCCTTGTTAAATAAGATCAAATTCATTTCATGAAATGTGGTAGGAAAGAGCATAAGAAAGAGACTTTAAAAGAATAGTAGAAAATACCTTGGGGTAATGGATAAATTAATTGATTATTAAACTGGTTTTATGAATGTGTTTGTACACCAAAAGATTAATGTATACACTTTAAATATGTACAATAATTAGGGCTAGGGATATAGCTTAGTTGGAAGAGCTCTTGCCTCATATGCACAATGCCCTGGGTTCAATCCCCAGAAGGACAGAAAAAATATGTATAGTAAATATATCAATAAACCTGAAAAAGTTGTCTTAAGTTGAATTTAAAAACAAATCACACTAGGGCTGGTGTTGTGGCTCAGTGGTAGAACACTTGCCTAGCACATGCAAGGTCCTGGGTTCAATTCTCAGCATCATGTAAAAATATATAAAATAAAGGTATTGTGTCCAACCAAAACTAAAAAAAAAAATTTAAATAATTCTATTATTAAGTGACAAATATAAAATTACTATTGAAGAATATATATGTATTTATAACTACATCCTCAAAACTCCTTCAATGTGAAGCCTCCAGCAGATCTTAATTTATAATGATAACATTTCATTTTGAGAGTTATGTCTCCTCTGACCTTGGGGAGTCAAAAAGCCTAGACAAGAGGTGTGGGAATATACATTTTAATCAATGTTTCTTCCCCAAACCAATTAGAGGAGTGGCACTGCCCTCAGAAAGAGAAAGAAGACCAAACATGAAAGGGCCTAAAAGAAGATGCTCGTTTCCCACCTGATGCTGGATGCAGATTTTTTCCCAGATGTCAGATAGCATAAAAAGGAAGAGAGTTTCAGGAGTTGGAGGTCCCATTTCGGTATATCTTTCCACAGCCTTGACTCTAGAACTTAAATCCATTAAAGACAAACATCTTATTTTTCAACTTTGCCTTTGATCTAATGCCTAGGCTGTGATGTCTGTTTCTTCACTTGATATGAGGTACTATTAAAGTTTTAGCACTAATCTGATGTGCACATGTCATAAATTAACATAATCTCAATAAGGCTCCAGAATTAAGTTAGAAGAGAATCTGTACCAATAAGACAACTGCGTTTTTCCAGAGAATTTTATCACACTATGTGACAAAATCCTGGTTTCCACTTATATAATTGGTGAATGACTTCTTCTAGATAGAGCTTATTAAATCATTATTGAGCTGGTTTATCAATTCATCTAGACTTGTCTAGATTTCTCAGGAGGAAGGTGTTAGCTGATGACTTCTGAACTTCAGAGAGTTAGCTATCATCCTTCACATGTGGCACCTTGATTCTCTGCTTTGATAACTCTCTAATGTGAGCTCATTATTTTGGACACAGCAGGGTTTGGAAAGCAAAAGCAAAAAAAAAACAAAAAATGAAGGTCCTTTGAATGTAACAGAGTATGCATTTTCATTGTTTCAGATTCCTATGAGCCATAGAAAATAAAGAAATGCCAGGTGTGGTTGTGCACGCCTGTAATCCAAGAGGCTAAGGACACTAAGACAGAAGGATTTGAGTTAAAAACCAGCCTCAGCAATGTTGAAGCACTAATCAGGAATGTATTATATTGCTTCAGGTATATATATATACACACACACACACACACACACATATATATATATATATATACACATACACATACACACACATACATATACATACATACATACACACACATACATAAATATATATATATATATATATACATATACATACACACACAATATTATGATCTGAATTAATCAATACAATTAACAAGTTATAGATTATATATTTAAAAATACTGATTAATAAAATAGTAAGTATAGCCACAGTGACTCCATCTTTATGGTTCCCAAGTGAAACTGATATATAAGCTGCTTTTAAGAATTATTAAAAAAAAAAGATATTCTGTGCCTCAAACATCTGAACCCAGGATATAAAACCACAACTGTGCTCTGACCCAGGATGTGGTTGTTTGACTATGCTCTGTTAACTTCTTTTTTCAGTCCCTATACTCTGCTTGCTTGCAATTTGCAGATCCCATAGAATGTAGTTTTCTTCCTTAACTATTGGAACCACAAACAGCCTGGTACACTTCTGTCAGAAAGTCATTGAGGCATGAGAGAAGCATCCCTTGGCCAGGTAATAAAACTCTCTAATTTGCTTCAAATTTGGTCTTTGAGTGTTTTCTGAACAGTATCCTTATAACATGTATGTATTAACTTTCGGTGGACGTTTATTTTTATGTAATATATGTATATGTGGTGCTGAGAATCAAACTCAGTACTTCACACATGCTCAGCAAGAACTAGACATGATGGTGTATATCTATAATTTTTGTAATTTAGCATGCTGAGGCCAACCAAGACCCCTGATCATGAGGGTAAATTATTATAATTCCAGCATCTCAGAAGGTAAGGGAGAAAATTCTCAAGTTTAAAGGCAATCCCAGTAATTTAGTAAGTTCTTAAGCAACTTAGCCATTCCCTGTCACAAAAATAAATAATAAACTGTGCATGATGGTGCATGACTATAATTTCAGTGGTTTAGAAGACTGATCCATGAAGATTTCATGTTCAAACCAAGCACCAGCAATTTAGAAAAGATAGAAACAACCTATTGAGACCCTATCTCAAAAAAAAAAAAAAACAAAAAAACCTGGGGATGTGGCTTAGTTGATATGCAGTACCTGTTGTTTCAGTACCTGGTACAAAAAATAAAACAACAACAACAACAACAACAAAAATGGTTTGGATGTGACTTGGTGGTTAAGTGCTACTGGGTTTAATCCCTGGTACTAATAAAAGTATAAAACCAACTGGGTAACTTAGGCAGAGATAATATTGTGCAATGATAGAACACTTGTAGATTTGAATCCCAGTACTCAGAAAGAAGAAGAAGAAGAAGAAGAAGATAAAAGTTGTTTGGAATGGAG
This sequence comes from Urocitellus parryii, assembly GCF_045843805.1. NCBI lineage: Eukaryota > Metazoa > Chordata > Mammalia > Rodentia > Sciuridae > Urocitellus > Urocitellus parryii. The sequence continues at coordinate 425,280 of NW_027551773.1, forward strand.
ATAAAGACATACAACCATGAAAAATACATAAGATAATATATCTAGTGTAGGGAGAGAACTAGTAATTTCCTAAAGTCATGTTTACAATAAATTTATTTAAACAATTAATTCCTTAGTTTAGTTGGTAGATATACAGAATTTACAAGTGAGAGTTACTCCTACACATTCAACAAGAAATAAGTTAAATAAACTGAAAATGACTGAAACCATATAAGAACTGATTTCCATTGGTGAATAACTAATGTGACCTGCAAGAGACAATTCTGAAGCTTTTGATTTTATAACAAAAAAGGATAAATTGGGTAAAACTACATCAGGATTTTTTAACCAAGCCAAATGTTTGTTGTGTGTGAGTGATGAATAAAAATGTTAAACACTTCAGTCTGCACACAGTCCCCTATTCTTTTACACAGATTTCTTCAGAAATCCCAAAATACCTGTCAAAGAAGATCAGGAAGAATCCTGAGAATCTTTTCTACATGATGTGAGGTCTTTTTATTTTTCTGGTACTAAGGATATATAGCCCACGTATGCAGTTTTATGTGTTGCATTAAATATCCATTAGGAAAGAAGAAAAATGTGTATTTCAATAGCCTTTTATAATTTTGTTTTCCTCTTTACTTTTCCATTTTCTTGTTCTACATTTCTGGACCAGAAGGTATAATAGTAGGAATTGTGTTGGTATTGTTTTTATGTTTATTAATTTTGCTGGGCTGAATTTTCATGGATTTCTTTTCCTGTCATGCTAAGATTCACTCAAAAATTGATATGTTTAAATAATATGTACTGAATGAATTATGAGCTATGCTTATAATAGACACATCGTAGTAACACACAAACTACTAAGCAGCACTGAACTGAAACAACTTATAAAGTCACACAACTATGTTCCTTATAGGCTTGTCAGAGTGATTAATGAGCTGGATAAATGAAATTGAATTTTTTTGGGAATCCAACTTTTATATTCATCATAAAATAACAAGTGTGAGTACAAATACTGAAAAGTGTGTGTAAAAGTAACTACATTGGGGTCACATAAGATTGAAGAAATATAAGCTTATTTGTTTTTTGTTACAGTATAGGTATAGAAATACTAAATTTTGTAAGACACTATCAAGGACATGACTCTCACATAATGATATGTCATATATATATTATTTTAGAAGGTAATACTGAAAAATCATAGAAACATATTACACAGAACTTTTGCTGACATATTAGTAGATATGCACTGAAAGAAAATATATTTCTTGGGGCTGTGAATGTGGCTCAAGTGGTATCATGTTCACCTAGCATGTGTGAGGCACTCGGTTCAATTCTCAGCACCACATAAATGTAAAATAAAGATATTGTGTCCACCTAAAAAACTAAAAAAAAATATTAAAAAAGAAAATATATTTCTCCAAGTATAATATGGTTTTCTGTACAAGTTATCCATAACACAAATTAAAAGATGCAATATATAGATGGACAAGGTGGCACGCACCTATAATCCCAGCAGCTTGGGAGGCTGAGGCTGGAGGATTGCACGTTCAAAGCAAGCCTAAGAAACAACAAGGCACTAAGTAATTCAATGAGACCCTGTCTCTAAATAAAATAAGAAATAGAGCTGGGGATGAGACTCAGTAGTCCAGTACCCTTGAGTTTAATCCCCAGTTACCCTCATCAAAAAAAGTCAAAGACTTTGAAGTCACCAATAACAATGAGAAAAAAAGTAGATAACCAAAATTGACCAAATTACATTTACTCAATGCAAATAGATAATAGAAAAACAGCCATCAAATTGACCAGGTTTAAACTAGGTTTAAGAGCTAAAAAGATATCACCCCATCTCCAAAATGTACAACAGCAGTGATTAGGAAATCTATAATAGTAGAAAACCTCCTTTTGTGAAAATCAGTATTCTTATTTACAAATAATAAAATGTATCTCCATTAGGTTAAAAATGACATAATTTTTAAGGTAGAAGTTATCAGAAAGCAAAGGGAACATCTTTATGTCTAATATGAACAGAATAATTTCTCAAGGAAAATAAATAATTCACATCTCAAGAAAGCTGGTACTAGTGAAAGAATCACAAATAAACTTACATATAATTTAGAAATTACTAGCTACCTAATCAAGTTGTTTCTGACAATCAGAAAAGTCAGCAAGGTTTCTATCATGTTTTTGAGAAGCTTTTTCCTATGTACTGATAATTTCTACTTTATGCTGATCACATTATCATGATGAAAATTTGGTCACATGTTTAATTTGCAATAATGTCTGATTTCTAATACACCTAAAAATATTAGACACTTTTTGGATAAAATAACTAGAAATTCTTCTCTTACCATTAAGGATAACTTTAATAGAAGACTTTCAGTGTGAGTGATTATGAATGGACTCATCAAGGTGATGAGTTTTATACTATGTATAAAGGCTCTATAAGAGAATTATTCCTTGCATTTTCTCAAATCTCTGGTAATCCTTACCTTGTGACTGCAATGCTTCACATGTATGTTAATGGAGGCCCCAGACAAAGACAGATAAGTCCATCTCATGCGGAAGATGGTGGTAAACCAGCAGAGAGTAATCCTCAAACCCCACAAGGTCTGAGTACCATGTTATATGATATAAAAGACCTCCAATAGTCTTATTCTTTAGAACATTGTTTGCAACCATAGACAAAAGTCGGTTCTTTGGACAGAATAAGTTAAGTGGGTGTCTTCCTCTGCAAACCAGAATAAGTGAAAAAAGAGCCACAAAAGTGAGTTTGGGATAGGGCATTGCACGACACAGATCATGAAATTCTGAAAACAAAATGAAACAAACAACAACAACAACAACAAAATCAGAGAACACCATATCCAAATAAGCTCATTTGAGGGAATCAAATTTGAATAAAAGCAGAGGGCAGAGGCATAACCAAAGGGATTAAATGTATTTTTTTCTAAATCATATTAATGTTTTCTACAATTATAGAATCCTAGCTGACATCCATTACTACTATCTTTATCTTTTGAATGTTTTTATCATTTTCTACCTACAATGCATGTGGCACACTAAATTTACCCCCATGTTTATGCACTTGTAATTTATCATTTTCTCTATATCGTATATGTATGTGCATGTAGTTTACCCACATTTTCAAAGTTGTGGCCTGAAATTTTCTGTGATGTCACTTCCCTGAAGTGCATTTTTGTCATTTCAGGTCAGTACATCTAAATGTTCTATTTAAATAGCTGGGAAAGATGAGACAACTGCAAGTCCCAACCCCTGACTTGACTAATTATCCACTAGAATTAAAGATCAAAATCAGTGCTTCCATAGGACTTAATTTTCAGTCACCTTTCTCATACATAGTGCTTTAATCTTTAAGCAAGCTTCAGAAATTTTATTTAAAAAGAAAGTAAAAAATTCAGAGTTGTTCATCAAAATCTAAGATGGTGATTCTGACATCACCTTACTACTGACGCATCTGGGTTTCAGTTCAGGTTGGACACTGGTATTATATTTCCACTGGGTGGGATACATTGGTTATGAATATTGTCCTTTCTTTGCTTTCAATAGTCTTGGAAATATGGGGTTGGATGAAATACTTAGAATCAAAATTTTCAACACACTTAGCATAAACTCATTTGATAATGGGAGACAACCATATTCTGAAAACAATTAAGATGACCACTCACCAAGCAATGCATATATTAATTATGTTGATAATTAAACTGCTTAAAAAGTGTTCAGATGTCAAAAGATAAAAGTGCATACCTTAAGAATATGCAGGTTTTTATAAGTAATTTATACTATAACAAACCTGTAAAAGCGACAAAGCATCTAAAACTGAGCTTAAAAAAGAAACATACAGGGCTGGGTTTGTGGCACAGTGGTAGAGCACTTACCTAGCATGTGTGAGGCACTGGACTTGATTTTCATCACGGCATATAATAAAAGATTATTGACAACTACAAAATATTTTTTTAAATAAAGAAATTCTACAGACTTCACTAACTAGCAAGGATGGTGGAATGTGGTTGACATCATTTTCCAAAGGACATGTATGAAGACACAAATTGGGTGTCAAATTACTTTATATACATAGATATGAATAATTGTGGTATATATGTGTAATAAGAATTGAAATGCAAAAAAAATAAAGTGTATGTATAAAGACACAAATTGGCATGAACATACTTTATATACAAAGATATGAAAAATTGTGCTTTAATGTGTAATTAGAATTGTAATGCATTCTACTGCCATGTATTTTAAAAAATCAATTAAATTAATTAATTAATTAATTAATCAAATAAATAAATAAATAAATAGCATGCCACAGGAAAAATCACCAATGTCAATGTAGGTGCTTTTAAAAAGCAAATGAAATTGAAAGAGTACTATAATATTTGACAATTAAAAATCATGTCGATTATATACTATATAACGGCACATGTATGTATATATTCAAGGATGTTCCACTTGATGGGAATACATTTTAGACAGCATATTTTATGTAAAGATGATTCCTCCATTTTTCAAATAACTCAGTGTAATGACAAGAATCTAGACTCACCATTACATTCACTCTACTATACACCCAGACTACTATACTAATACAAACTACTGCACATCCAGGATATTTTCTATAGGCATTGGTGTACATAAAGTCTACCACTGAACAAAACACCATGATGACACCAACAACAGATGCTGTGATTTTGGACAGTTAACCCTCAAAATACACAGGCTGTGAAACTTACAACAAAATTCTTAATGAGTCCCTGCTATTTAGATGATGATAAATCATAGAGATTGCAATGCAGGGAAGAAAGATAGCATTCTATACAAAGAAAGATGCTGGGATAAAGGGACATCTCTGTGACATTAAAAATGCAATGGTACTCTTTACTTATCACATAACACCTTATTTTCACATACTAAATCCTTAATATAAAAATTATTAATAAATAATACTAAAATATAAAATAAAATATAAAGCATTAAAAAATAGTTCCAAGGCAGCCTCAGAAATGATGAGGCCCTAAGCTATTCAGTGAGACCCTCTCTCTAAATAAAATACAAAAAATAGCTGTTAAGTGGCTCAGTGGCTAAACACCCCTGGATTTAATCCCTGACCCCTTCCATAATGGTATTGTACCCATCACATAACAATTCATCTTCATATAGTAAATATTGAATGTATAAATTATGAATAAGTAATACTAAAGAATTAAAGAAAACATAAAGCATTCAAAAGTTAATGTAAGAAAGAGGAAAAGGGATTAGGTGCTTGTGGTTGTGCACACATCAATATTCAGTACTCTAGAGGCTCAGGAAAAAGAATCTAAATTGGGAGGGTGATCCCAGCAAATGAGCAAAATCTTTTCTCAAAATAAAATTTTAAAAAGCAATAAAAAATGGTAAGTATATAGCTCAGTAACAAGACATACTGGTTTCAGTCCCTAATATCAAAAAAGGGAAAAAGAACAAAAAACAAAACAACAACAAAAATTAGACAGTTATTTCTTTTCAAAGTTACATAAAATATTTCTAAGTTCATAATTTTATAGTATTAAAATTCTGCTCATCAAATATCATTAAGGGGTGCAAGGTGAAATGACAGGGTGAAAGAAACTAATTTCTCATATATAATTAAACAACCTGTGTGTGTGGGGGGGGGGGAGATTGCAAAGGAATTGCAAGAAACTTGAGCAGTCAATTTATATGAGATATATAAGTGTTCAGAGATCATAAAAAAACTTGAAATTAGGTAAAATAAAATAAAATCACATGATATACACCAAATTAAAGACTAGTGATGAACATATGGAATGAAATAATTATCATGAAGAAAAGATGGAGTTTGAGTTGTTGCTCTCCATATGTGCAAGCTGTTTTTCTACTGAAGATACCTGATACACCCCAAAAGAAACAGACTAAAATTATAGCATGCACACACACACAAAAAAAAAAAACAGTATTACTTTGAAGCGTTGAAACCTAACATCTTGATTAAAGAGTATGTACATTTAGAAAGAGATAAATACTAAACTGTGGTAAATAAGGATTTCTACAAAACGACACATTTTTATCATATTAAATTAAGTGAAATAGTATAAAACACCATGTAGGGCTTGGGTTATGGCTCAGTGGCATAGCACTTGCCTCACACATGTGAAGCACAGGGTTCAATCCACAAGAATACCATGTAAGAGTGTGTGTGTGTGTGTGTGTGTGTGTGTGTGTGTGTGTGTGTGTCACATGAATGTTGTATTTCATAGGAAAACATTTAAATAGGAAATATGTGGAATTTGAGAACATAAAATTACATAGAACCACATAAAACACTCAGTTAAACACCCTATGTGTATATGAAAAAACTCCTCATTATAAAGATGACCATTTCCCCCAAGTTAATCTATAATAATAGCCCACTAAAATTTTAACATGCTTTATTTTTAACTAAAGTAGACACCAAAACAAAAATTTCTGAAATTCTACTGGAATGTTACTTATATGTAAAAATTAGCCATAGACTTTTATAATAAGAGAAAAAGCACCAGCACTCATTACCTGACACTAATATATTATAAAAGTATAACACTGCAATATTTAAAAACCAAGGAAGCATAATACAGAAAATACCATAAATAGATCTGTATAAATGTACAAATCATTGTTAAGTGCAATAAAAGGGTTCGCAGAAATGCAAGCATATCAATAAAAATATTTGAAATGAGTGAATGGTAAAACCCAAAATAAAGATAGATTTTAGAATTGGAGGCACAGATCACTGCCAGGACTTGTGCACAGATTATGTGTGGTAGTAGGGTTATATCCTGGCACCCCCAAAAAACAGATGTTAAGAGGGATAATTTTCAAAATGTAGCAGAATAGGAGGTTCCTGACTCTCCCTCCATTCATGGATACACAAAATAAATACTTATTTCTGTTTTAAATCACTCTTAAATAAAGTCATAAATAAATTGAGAAACTTGTGTACATTGGAGAACTGAGAAAATATCTACCATCAGATGAGGAGAAAAAGTTAGTGGACGCTTGAGCATTGGTTCTGCCTTAAGCAATGTGCCATACAATTGGGACAGAATGCCCAAATCCACTGTCACTCTGAATAGAGGAAGCCTAATTGGGATCATGAATATAGCATATTTTATGCTAAATTTCTCATAGTTTGGATTTTAATTTATCTGGTGCATTGAGAGGAAGGGACTAGATATATACAATTATCAAGAAATGAGAGGAAAAAAAAGTATTTTTCTGTGGCCATGAAAGATCCATGGACTATTTATTTCCCAAGACCAGGGCAGAGGAGGAGTAAAATTCCAAGGGCCCCAGTTCATCCCTGGAAGGGATTTACCAGCATACTCTGCAAAATGCTTTTGCTCGCAGCATAGCTTCTATCCTGCCAGTACTAAAAAAGAAATATTAGGAGAAACACAATCCACAACTGGCAGCCCAAGTGGGAGTTCAGTACTGCTTGAGCCCTCTCTCCCAGCTCACCTCAGTGATAACTCCAGACCTAACCAATTCTTCCTATAGAATTTTGCTCATGAACTGAGAAAGTTAAAAAGTTTAAATTTTCTATCCAATGCACTATATCTTTAACCTCTAAGTTTTTGGAGCAATGACAATTGTGCATGTGAAAATCTCCTTGGATCACAAAAGAAGGGCTTCACATTGATATGTGAGTACTTCCTTGGGCTACAATTCCCATCAGAAGTGAAGACAACTGGTAAAAATAAAAGATTCTTATTTCTAGAAAAGTTTACACCACCTACTTCCAGTGAGTATAAGGCAACCTGAATGCTAACAAACTTGCATCAAGAATTTAGTTCATCATCCAAGTTTAAGGCATTCTGAAGTCTGAGCACATCTGTTAGAATAACTACTATCAGGGCTGTGGTAGAGCCCTTGCCTAGAAGGCATGCAGCACTGAGTTCAATGCTCAGCATCACATAAAAACAAAATAAAGGTTCTGCGTACAACAACTAAAAAATAAATGTTAAAGAAAAACAAGAGTGGTTACTACTGAAAAGATAAAAGACAACTAGTACTCCAATTAGATGGATATGAAAGAAACACTTTCACACTGAAGTAAAATATAAATTTAATAACAGCCATTTTTTAAGTACCATGAGAGCTTTTTAAAAGCTAACACAGTAAAAATAATTCTGGATGTATTTCTAATGGAACTGGAATCAATAAGAAATGGAACTCTCTAAACTTAGACTGCTCTCTAACAGGATAGGACCCAGGTACTAAGTCTGGCCTTGAACTCATGCCTTAGAGACTTTACATGTGTCAGGTATGGGATCCTCATGTGAGGCTGTTTTGAAACATAGGACCAGGAAAATATAAGAGACGGTATGAGATCCCTATGACATAAAGTCCACAAGGCAGACTCTCAGCCCAAAGATATTCTGAAAAGGTTTTTGGCTTGGGAGATACAAAGAAAGAACACACATATACACAATTTCACAAAGCTCAAGTGATTCTCCTCTACTTTTTCTCACATGAAATGCTCAGAAACAGAAAAAACATAACTTTTGCTTTTTATTTTTCTGTAGTATTTTGGGGATTTAGCACAGGGCAAGTTAAATCTGAGCTATATCCCTAGCCCTTATTTTAAAATTGTGAGATAGGGCTTCCTAACTTGCCCACAGTCTACATAAAATCTTAAGGTTGACCATGAAATTGCAATCTTCTGCCTTATCCACCTGAATCTCTGGGAGTACAGGCATGTGCCACTTCACCCAGACAGAAAACAAATCACTTAGAAACGTCCATCCAGTTCTTGGTAAAAGAATTTAAAAATACTGTGCCCATTTGAAATATAGCATAAGAAACAAATAGTTGAGAGAAGAACTGAGAGGGACACTGTCATTAGGAATGTGAACAGGGAGCTGGCATTTTAAAAATTTACTGACAGATATATAATGGTTTAGGCTGATAGATGGGGTTCTAAATTTGACATTTTGCTTCCCTTACATTTTGAATATTTAGGGGGATCCATGCAGGATGGCACACACCTGTAATCCCAGCAACTCTGGAGACTGAGTAACAAGTTCAAGGCCAGACTCAGCACCTGTCTCAAAATAAAAAGTACTAGGGATGTAGCTCAGTGATATAGGGCCTCTGGATTTAATCCAGAGTACCACCACCCTCACACAAAAAAGAAAGAATAGCAAGCTTAAGGGGAGGGAATAACTGAGACTCCTAAAGACCACAGCCCCCCTCTTGCAAGAAAACACATGGAGTTGTGATTCTGATAATTCTCCTCACTCCAACACACAATCAGGGAAAGAGCTAGAATGCTACAACTTCAGATAGTACTTCAGGTAGGGACTGAAGATACTCTTCAGGAATAGGACAAAGCTCCCAGAGTCCCTATCACTGACACATGCCCAAATTGACTGGCCAGTAAGAACTCAGGGCTAACCTGACCCAGATGAGGACCAAGGCCTGCAGACTAGAGATTACTCCAAAAATTCCAGTCCACAATTCCCAGTTCCCACTATAGTCCAGCCAATTTCAAGCATCCCCACCCCCTGCAAGTCTTAGGATGCCAGAGCATAATAATCACTAGTTTTTGAGGGGCCCATTGTTCTTGCAATAAATCTTTCAGCACCTGCACAGCAGATAAAATAAGATCCTCTGAACATAAAAGAGAGATCTTAGAGAGGGAATTATATATGTATGTATGGTATATGTAGATATTATGTACAGTATATGCATACATAATATAGAGGGAACCAATGCTTGCAGGCTCCAGAAACAAAAGCCACACCAGATAGTCAAAGCCTGCCTCTCATCACTGGCCATGTGCTGGATTTGACCTAAGAACACCTGAGTGGACAGGGTTTATATCCTCACCCTCTCAGTCTGAACCTAGTGAGTCTTCTGTTTGAGTGACAGGAGATGGCATAAAATGATGAAAAGGATGAGGTCAAAAGGATGAGGAAGGAAATAATATTTCTCCAGACTGAAATCTTTTATATCAGGAGCAAACCAACATTTGTGGAGCTTTGAAGGAATTTCATACTGTTCTGTCTTAAGATAGTTCTGTGTGTGCTACTGAGTTGCCATTTAATGTCCTAAGGCAGTGATGTCCAATGGTAAAAATATGTGAAACACAAATATAGTCATTTTTTAGTATTCACATAAATAAATAGTAGAAATTGATATTAATAACATAATTCAATATATTAATTATGGGAATATTACAATTATGTGACCAATAAAATATTACCAAAAAAGTATATGCATTGTTTGAACTGTACCCTCAAAACTGATGTCAAGAATCTAGAATATCTCAGTTCACAGAACCACATTCCAGATTTCAGAGCTATGGTTTGTTCCTCTGACCTCAAGGAGATGAAGGTCCTCACTGTTCCTTTTGTATGTATAGGTGAGGGGTACAATTTCTTACCATTTCTTTTCAAGTCCAAAAAATAGGAGAGACACTGCCCTGAGTGATAGCATGAAGATCTAACCAGAAAGTTTCCAGACTTTTTCCTACCAAATGCTGGTCATGGACCCTTTAAGTACAGATATCAGATAGAAGCAAAAAAAAAAGATGAAGTTCCAGAAAGTGGTGCCCATGTCTTCAAATCTAACAACAGCTTTGAGTCTGTTATTTAAATGCATTGAAGTTAAACTCCTTATTTTTCAATTGGCCTCAGACCTAATGACCAGTCTATGACTTTTTTCTCTTCCATGATTAAAGCCCCTTTAATTAGTAAGCAGGTATCACCAAGTATAATGTCACATGCCTAAAACCCCAGTGGCTCCAGAGGCTGAGGCAGGAGAAACACGACTTCAAAGTAATCCTCAGCAACACAGTGAGGCAAGGCTCTAAACAAAATACAAAAAAAATTGTTGACAATGTAACTGAGTTGTAAAGCACTCCTGGGTTTATTCCCTGATACCATAAATAAATAAATAACAAAAAATAAATTTTACTTAATTTAAAAGCCAAAATACCTCTACCACACCACATAACTCATACAAAATTTTCTTATTATTTTAGGACTTTGTTAGTGACAAATATTCAAAACAGTAAGGGACTTCTTTGTGTGTGTGTGTGTGTGTGTGTGTGTGTGTATAAGATTATGTATTATATATGTATGTATGGTATATGTAGATATTATGTATAGTATATGCATATATAATATAGTATGTGTACATGTATACTATAGTATAGGTAACATGTATTATATATGTATACTATATAATATAAATATATATTTGTGTATATAATAGCATGTGTATACTATAGTATATATAGTAACCATATATAATACATAGTATATATGCATATACTATACATAGGATATATGTACAAAGAACAAACACACACACACATAAAAATATTTATATAGACACATAATATATATGTATATATACTATATATTATACATATTTTATGCCTCTAAGTAGAGAACTCTTATTGGGGACATAGAGAAAAAGGAAGGCAAAAATTAATATGCAACTAGTCACACCATCTTGAATCACCAGAGAATGAAATCTAGAATTTAGACATGGTGGACTCAACTTTTTATATATGTGCATGTGGATGACCCGGGGGCCTCCAATTCAAAAGGTTATTACAATCTTTTGAAAGAAAATATATGTGAGTGGAAGATAATAGATAAACAATTAGTATTTGCATGGTGTCTTCCAGGTGCTTTGTCAGCTATGGGCTACAGCACAGACATGTATTTGTAGGCTCCATGAAGAACATTGTTCATCTGTGTCCTCTAAAGTTATTCCCATTGTAAATATAAGAAGCACAGGATCCTTCTGGACATTAAATGGCAACTCAGTAGCACACACAGAACTATCTTAAGACAGAACAGTATGAAATTCCTTCAAAGCTCCACAAATGTTGGTTTGCTCCTGATATAAAAGATTTCAGTCTGGAGAAATATTATTTCCTTCCTCATTTGTGCCTCAAGAACATATCTCAGGAGAAACACTGATTTATCTTCTTTCATGTTAAAGGAACTCTTGAGAAGCAAGAGCTATTAACCCAGATTCTTTTTTAAAATATATATATTTTAATTTTTTAGTTGTAGTTGGACAAAATACCTTTATTTTATTTTTATATGGTGCTGAGGATCGAACCCAGGGCCTCACACATGCTGGATGAACACTCTACCACTGAGCCACAACTCCAGCCCTCAACCCAGATTCTTGATGGGGGCAAATACTTGAAGATTACAAGGTGCAAAAAAAGCATATCACAGGCCCAAATTCTAAGTATGACTCAAGGAAGAAAATAATCTAAAGAGCTTTTAAGATATTTTAAAAATATGTAACTATTTCTAAAAATAAAGATATCTTTTTGTTGCTGTCTCCACAATATATCACTCAGTAAGTAAAAAATTATGTCTTAATATTTCTAAGATTGCCCAAATTGTATCCTATGTGATTGTGTATTAAACTCCACAACCCAGATAATACGATTTAATTCACTGTCAAAAATAGTAAAAAAAAAAAAAAAACCTTCAAAGAAGTAGAGTGGATGTTTTAGTGGATGTGTCCTTCAACAATTTACTTACCACATGTTTTTGGGGAAATATTCATTTTGTTGCATCCATAAGAAAGAGAGTTTTTTTCTTATTTATTTTTTTGTGTTTGAATTTAAAAAAAAAAAAAACCTAAAACTTCATTTGAAATAACCTCTAAAATAAAACAGACAAGAAATCTACAATATGTATTTAGGGGAAGTAAAAAAGGCAAATAAAAATTTTAATAATTAAAAGTAAATACATTTTTTTCCGTAAACTCAAACTTCATCTGCCTCTTAGGATCTATTTTCTTATCTTGGAATAAAGAAATCACAAAATAAATATGGGCAAAAAAAAAAAAGAATGCACATATAAAAAAAAATAATGCTGTTAAAAAAAACCTGCCAATTTATACAAGAGATATCCAAGTATAGAGTAATCATAAAGAAATCTTTAAAAATTAGAGAAGTATAAAATGAAATGATAAAGTAGGAAAAAATCATTCTCATAAATTCAAGGAGTTTAGGTTATTACTTTCTATTATTGGAAACTCTTTGGCTAATGAAGATACATAATACTCCCTGCCAGAAACAGAGACATACTGAAATTACTGGAAATCTAACCATGAAAACCCATAGGAATACAGGAGTACTCATCCAAACACGTAAAATGCAGGGTCATGGTCAAGAGAATGTACCTTATTGGCTCCAAAACAGACTGGTAGACAAATGGTACAGAATAGAGGACACAGAGACTAACCCACAAAATTACAATTATATTATATTAGACAAAGGTGCCAAAAACATGCATTAGAGATAAGACAGCCTCTTCAACAAATGGTGCTGGAATAACTGGAAATCCATATACAACAAATTAAAATAAAATCCCTATCTCTTACCATGCACAAATCTCAACTCAAAATGGATCAAGGAATTAAGAATACAACCAGAGACCCTGTGTCTAACAGAAGAAAAAGTAGGCTCTAATCTTCATCACATGGGATTAGGCCTCAACTTCCTAAATAAGACCCCTTTGGCACAATAATTAAAATCAAGAATTAATAAATGAGATGGACTCAAACTAAAAAAAAATTCTTCCAGGCAAAAGAAATAATCTGTGAGGTAAATAGAGAACCTACATCTTGGGAGCAAATTTTTACCCCTCACACATCAGATAGAGCACTAATCTCTAGGGTATATAAAGAATACAAAAAGCTAAATATCAATGAAGAAAATAACCATATCATGGGCATACATGGGCCAAGGACCTGAACAGATACTTCTGAGATGATAATATACAATCAATCAACAAATATAGAAAAAAGTGTTCATTATTGCTAGCACTTAGAGAAATGCAAATCAAAACCAATCTAAGATTTCATCTCCTTCCAGTCAGAATGGCAGCTATTATGAAGACAAAAAACAATCAGTGTTGGTGAGGGTGTGAAGAAAAGGGTACACTCATAAACTTCTGATGGGACTGCAAACTGGTGCAGCCAATATAGAAAGCAGTATGAAGATTTTTTGGAAAATTGGGAATGGCACCACCATTTGACCTATCTGTCCCTCTCCTCGGCTATACCCAAAGGACCTAAAAACAGCATACTACAGGAACACAGCCACAATGTTTACAGCAGCACAATTCACAATAGCTAAACTGTGGAACCAATCTAGATGCCCTTCAATAGATGAATAGATAAAATTAAAAATGTGGCTTATATACATAATGGAATATTACTCAGAAATTTAAAAAATAATAAAATATGTCATTTGCAGGTAAATGGATGAATTTAGAGAAGATAATGCTAAGTGAAGTTAGCCCATCCCAAATAACCAAATGCCAAATGTTTTCTTTGATATAAGAAGGCTGATTCATAGTGGAATATGGAGAGGGAGCATGGGAGAAATAGATAAACTCTAGATAGGGCAGAGGGTTGGGAGGAGAAGGGAGGAGGGATGGGGTTAGAAATAATAGTGGAACATAGTAATCATTATTATCCAAAGTATATGTATGAAGAAAAAAAATGGTGTGAACATACGTTGTATGCAACCATAGATATGAAAAATGATGCTCTAAATGTGTAATAAAAATCATAATGCATTCTGCTTTCATATATAAATTTAAAAAAATTTTAAAGGAATGTACCTTTTGGAAGTGAGACATAATAAATTGTGGGAAAAATGGTCACCAGGGACCAGGAACATTTTTGGTCACAGAATAGCCAGTTTAATATATATATATATATATATATATATATATATATATATATATGAAATATACATGGGAAACACCATATGCATATGGCATATATATATATATATATATATATATATACACACACACACACACACACACACATATATATGTATTTAAGTTTTATATAGGTGCCATATGCATATATATATATATATATATATATATAAATTTTGTAAGAAAATAAAATTATAAGAAGCACATAAAATACTCAATTAGCCCATGTGTAGATGATAAAACTCATTACAAAAATGATAATTTTCCCCAAAATTAACTTACAATTTTTCTAATCAAAATTTCTATGTAAATAAGTGAATAAATCACAGTGAATTTTACCTTTATGTGTATCCATAAAGTAATAAAGTTTAAACTTCTAAATAAATAGAAGAAAGGGAAAAATAGAAGGAGAGGGAAAGGGAAGTAGTAGGAACTTAAGTGGAGCAATTATATTCCATGCTTGTACGATTATAACTAAATGAACCTGAATAGTATGTGTAACCATAATTAACTAATAAAAAGCATTCTTTACTTATATATATACATATCTTATTTTTAGGTGGTGCTGAGGATTTAACCCCTGCCTTCCACATGTGAGGCAATCACTCTAGCACTGAGCTACAAGCCCAAGCTCAACATGCTTTACATTAAATGAAAAAAGAAACCACAGCATACAGTTCTAAAATCCATACATGATGTTAAATGTATGTAAACACAGCCAAGACACTTCTCAATTATAAGAGAAAAAGAAGGAGTTTTCATCACCTGACACAAATGTATTATGAAACTTTACTATTACAATAATCAAGGAATCACAATCTAAACAAAATACATAGGTAAATCCATGTGTATGTAAAAATGATATATTTGATTGCAATAGGAATGTCAATATACATTAAACCATAAAAAGGCCAATCTCAGCAACCTAGCTGAACTCTGACTCAAAGTAAATAGATAGATAGATAGATAGATAGATAGATAGATAGATAGATAGATAGAAAGAAAAAGGAATTCAGCTCAATGGTAAACCATTCTTCTGTTTTTCAACCTCCAGTACCAAAAAAAAAAAAAAAAGAAAAAAGAAAGAAAGAAAAAAGAAGTAATATTGAGAACTTGTAAGGGTTCTGACTGTGGAAATGTAGAGAACAGCAAGTTTTCTCTGATTGTGGAAAGGGGTGACAGAGAATGGGAGAGCAGTGTCTGAGATTGGGGCCTCTTATGAATTCATGGCTGGACACACTCAGTGCCTGGGAAAGTTTCTGTACAAAAGTGCAGGATGCTAGCTGCTGTGATAGCCAGCCCTCCATGAGGATCTGTGCTAGTGTCTTATCAGCCTCAACTATAATCTCAGACACTCAGTTCCTTGGAATAAAGAAACTCTCTTCTTAGACAACCACAATGTTTCACCAAACTCTGCTGCTCCAGACCTGCCCACA
Organism: Urocitellus parryii; assembly: GCF_045843805.1. Taxonomy (NCBI): domain Eukaryota; kingdom Metazoa; phylum Chordata; class Mammalia; order Rodentia; family Sciuridae; genus Urocitellus; species Urocitellus parryii. The sequence goes on from NW_027551773.1 coordinate 441,478, forward strand.
TAACAGTAACTTTAAACAATGGATTTTCTTGAGAGCTATGCAAAGCAACTAACATTGCACATTACAACTTAGTAACAGAGGATTAAGCTGCATAACGTTGCTAACTCTGTAACCTGTCTAATGATGGCAGTGACCTAACACACTGGTATAAATAAAAAGTACCAAAGATATGGGTCAGTGGTAAAACACCCTTCTGTTAAAACCTCCAATACAAAAAAAAAAAAAAGAAGAAGAAAGAAAGAAAAAAGAAAACAAAGATGGTAAAACTGAAAAGTATCTAGCTTATAAATAATCAAGGACTCTATACAGCACTGCTCCCCTCCTGCAGGAAAACCACATTTGGAGATTTGATTCTGAGACTCGGCCCACGTGTCAATCACCACAGCCCAGGAAGACTCTAGACTGCTGCACGGACCTGAAAGACAGGACTTGAGTAGGGCCTGTGGCTGCCCCAAGGGGATGGAGAAGCTGCCAAGAGTATTGGCCACCAACATGCTCCACACCAGGCTGGCCAGTGAGAATGAGGGACACTGGCCCTGAGTAAGGCTTAGGCCTGCAAACTCCAGAGAGTTCCTAGAGTCTGGGTCAGCCAGCTCCAGTTCCGCCACAGCCAATCCCGCCTGAAGGTCTCCCTCCTCCAGCCTCCCTGCCCAGGCTCCAGGTGCCACAGAACACTCACCATTTCCTGGTGCTCAGCAGCCAGACCTGCTCCCTTGTAAACTTCAGCACAGGCACAGCAGAGTAACCCAGGATCCTGGGCCCAGAGGGAAGCAAAGCCAGCGGGATGGCAAACTCCAGAAAAAAGATCCGGAAACAGAGTGTGGAAGCCCACTCTCTCCTTCTAGCTGCGCCCAGAATTAGACAGTTTTCAGCAAGGGCTCCTGATTGGGCAGAGCTTCAATCAGTCCCCGCCCCACCCACCCCACCAGCCTGAGCCCAGAGACTCTTCTTTTTGAGCCACAGGGGATGATATCCACTTCAGGCAAGAATGAGGCCAGAATGGCAGGGTGGCAGATTTTTTTTTAATTATCTTTTGAGACCTAGGAAATGCACCTTAGAGCCTCTGGATGCTATTTTAGGGCAAGATTTCCTCCCAGAAGTGGGATCTAGCCCAATCAGCAAAATATAGGCATTTAACCTTGCATATAAGGTCATTTCAGTTTATGGATTATATATGCTTGCATATTATTCCTAACTTTTTTTAAAATAAAAATTACTGTAAAAAATTATTTAACTTTCTTGTTCTCTGGTCTTTTGGAGAGACAGATAGAACTTTGAGCTGAAAAGCAACCCCCTAAAGCAACAATGTTCCATAAAAACAAAGCATAAGTCACAAGGGTAATTTAAAATTTTCTGGAACTCACATTTAAAAAGTGAAAAGAAACAGCTGAAATTAATTTCAATCACATAAACCAATATGTTTATAATATTACCTTTATATGACTAAATTTCAAATCTGAAATTCTCCAGAATATCTGAGCACAGCAGCCAACTTCCAAATTTGAGAACTGTGGGTTCCCTAATGTCCAAGAGGTAAGCCCCTGGTCTATCCTTTTATGTGCTCAAGTGGAGAGATAAAATTCCTTACTAATATTTCTCCTCAGGCCCAAGAGCAGTAGAGACAATGCCCTGAGTGAGAGCGGGGAGCTCAACAGAAAGGTCTTCTCACTTGGTGCTGGTCACAGGCTCTTTCTAATTGTAGTTATCAGAAAGAAAAAAAAAAAGGAAGGTGGATTTCCAGGTGCTTGGGTACACATACCCTATTATCTGTCCACAGCCTTGAATCTATAGTTTATACACATTAAAGGCAAATTTCTTATTTGGAATTTGGCCTCAAACCTAATGGCTGAGATGTAAAATCTGTTTCTGTTTGTGGACAAAGTCCAACAACTAATAACCAACTGGACTGGGACTCAGAATAAGCTGTGTCTGATTGCAAAGGCAAAAATACCTCCACCAGATCACAAGAAACTTGAAATATTCCTTATTGTCTTCATATTTTGAAAATGACAGTTATTCAAAATAGCAGAATTTGTGATATAAGTATATAAAATCCAGTCCAATGTGATACCGAGTATAATATGAACAGAACTATTTCATATATCTCAGTCATTGTGGACCTCTTATTTCCAGATCCTGGAAATCCTGGTTCAGTTTACATTGTTATACCAAGAACCCCCAAAGAACTCTCACACCACACATTGCCATTCCAATTAAGCTTTTAGTGCTTAGCAGTGACACTCACTTTTCTCTCCAAAGAACGAGATAGTCAGTATGACGTGCCTATCTTCAGCTGGCCTCATATTTAAGCCAAAAAAAAAAAAAAACAACAACAGGAAAGGGATGTTTAGGAGTTTAGCCAATGTAAGCAAACAAGTACAGAATCCGAATTGAGCACTTAACAGCACAATGCAATGGGTACATTGGTATTTCCCACAGGACTTGCCAATTGGCATAGCAGCAAACAAGCATAAGGGAAGTGGGTCAAAATGACACTAGTTGAGTACAAGTTAGAAAATGGTTACTAATGTCTACACAATTAATCTTTGACAAGTTACAGTTCCCAAGAATAATGAAAAGAAAAGAGACCAATTTTACATTGTATAAAAATTGCTATTTTGTGTTGCCAAGTATGTTATTAATGGGTACAGAGGTGGGACTTTCCCATGGGAGAAGCATTTCTTACATGATATGGAGTCTCAGGGTAAAATGGAGTGTTTGGTCATTACCCATATAGCCTGGGCATAAGAACATCAAGGACAAACACTAGCTAGAATCCATCACACACACTCTTTACACATCAATATATAGGTTGATATTGAAAATGTGGAAAGTTTACTAAGGGTTTATCAATTATAGACCCAAGATGATATAGAGGAATATAAAAAACCACCAAGTCCTATGTTTTAAAGGCAAGCAGCAGAAAATTGTATTATTAAGGGCATATAGCAAAAGAATGCCAAGTAGTTATATATAATTATTGGAAGTACCATAAATCATCAGAGAATTTGAATCTGAATTTCAGACAAGGAATGTGTGACATAGGATATTTGGACATGTGGATGACATGAGTGTTCATGGTGACAAAGTTATAAGCTTCTTAAAAGAAAATTTATGTGGGATATAAGATAATAGTTAAGCAGTATCTTCACAGTAACTTCAAGGCATTTTGTCAGCTGTGGAGGCCTGGCACCTACTTAAATTAATACCTTTCCTGGAGCCATTGTTCAACTGTGTCCTCCAAAAGCATCCAACTGTAGATATGAGAAAACACAGGCTTCTAGATATTCTAGATATCAAATGACCCCTCAAGAACATAAGTCAGAGCTGAGAACTGCCCAGTACAGAACTGCATAAAATTCATTTGAAGCTCATCAAAGTCTGGATTGTTCTTAATATAGAGAATGTCCATCTGGAGAAATGTGATTTTCCCCCAATTTTAAAAGACAGCATAGAGAAGATATCCCAGGAGGCCCATTTGACTATTGTTTACTCTTCTTTCATGTGAAGGAATTCTTCAGAAATAGCTTTTTGTTGTAGAGGTAAATGGAAACTCAGCTGTTTAAGAGCTGAGAGGCTGTGATATATCCTGCTTCCTAACAGCAGCTCTGTTTACTGAGATTTAACCATAAAGGCTTGCAGTGGCTAGCAAGTACCTGCAAGATAACCATGGCATCAGAAGCAGGAAACAAAAAAAAGGGTTACAATAGTCCCCTTTTAGCCTTAATGCAGTAGAAGGACCTAAGCTATATGAGCTAAGCGTCCCTAGGTTGTTAACAAGCTTATACCCAGGTAAGGAATATAGACTTCACCATCCAATGATACTGCATCAACTCTGTGGCTTTGATGTTCCTCAAACTTGCTTATGTATAAAAGTAAAAGTTCTAGTGTGCTCAGGGATCAGACTTTGGGAATCATCTCTCTAGACCATAGTCATAAGGATTTTGTGTGAGGGCTGAGCCAACATGTGAACATGCTCTGGATATTTTTGTGTCTAGAACCTTGAAAGGTTTGAATTCATCATGAAAAGATCTTTTTATCTTGTGAATCTTCGTTTAAATGAGCTGAATAATGTACTGTCTCTGGAATGTGTGTGCTTGATTACCAGAATTTTATTGGGTTCTAATGCTAAAAAAATTGAGTTTGATTCTTCAAATTTTAATTACATGGGCCTTCTAAAATAATAAGACCTCCATAAATCATTATTCAAAGTGCTGAGATGTTATCTCTTTATCTGTGCAGAATTATACGAACAGAAATGGCCTTTCAACCCCTTGGGAAGTAGTCAGTGTATCTCTGTCTCTCAGCAGTTTTGGTAGGTGGTTTGGAGAAGACTCAAACCTGGATGGCAACATTAAAGTCTGATTTTCCTTCAACTGAGTTTAATATACATTTTGAGTCTGAATTCTGCCTGGAGTAAGACTAAAAGGATCAGTTTAGAAGAGAAGTCAGAGAGCACAAACATTTGTAAAACTCAGCTTCCTCTGGGCTCCCTTGCTCCATGGCTAGCCATTTTTTGAGAGAAATACCTGCAGTGACTATATTATTGTAGCCTTGCATAGACTAAGGCCAACCTGGCAACTGACAACTGGAGGATAAATAGGCATGACCTAAGGGCTGATCATCTTCTTGCTTACATCAGAAAGCCCATATATGCATACAAAAATTAATTGTCCTTCATGTACTGCAAACCAAACCGTTGTGTTTTAATTTCCAGATACGGTCTTGTCAACTAGACAGAACCAATTTGTAATCACAGCTGATGAGCATCTCATTCACTGCAATAAGGGAGGAGGTGAATGAATTAATTGATTACAATCAAAAAGAATCCACTGACATTTTTTGATCACCAAATCTGTACCAGGTCTAGTGCTGAGCCAGAGAGACAGAGATGAGGTTGTAGGAAGCTCGGGTCCTCACAGCACTCCCAAGTTTTTTTCTACATCTTTTGTAGAAAAATCCAAAAGCATTTTGAACATCCTACCCTTCATTTTCACAGTGTGGAAGGAGAAAGTTTTCACAGTGTGGAAGGAGACCGTTTTCACAGTGTGGAAGCTGGTGCCCTGCAGACTGTAGTAACTTGCTGGGTATGGATGTTCCTGAGCCACCAACCTTGTCCACGACTTGGGCACACACCCTTAGGAAGGAAACCCATTGCCTCCCTAGAGGATATACATGAGGACCCAAGTGCTGCTCTGCCTTCTGGAAACATTCTAGACCCTCTTCTGCAATCCAGGAAGCACAAGTCCATCTCTGCCTAGAAGCATTTCAGGCTTCCCCAGAAAATGAAGGGTAGGATGTTCAAAAAGCATTTGGATTTTTCTACAAAAGATGTTCATCCACATGCTGGTTACAGATGATCTACAACTTCTGTGAAAACCAGACTTGACATTCTGAAGTCCATGTATGAATATCTGTGAGGATTAAGTAGCAGAACAGCAGGTATGGACCTGCAGTTAACCCACATCTTAAGAGTTCTTTGATAAAAGCCAAGTACAGACCAACAATACATTTCTCTTTTCTTCCAGTCTTTAAACAAACCATTTTAATAAAAGCCATTGACTATGCTTGGGTGTTCTGGGCTGCATGAAGATTGATCTGGGCACTTTCCCTAAACTATGACCCCTAAAGTCTTCTGGATTTCACTCCTAGGATTTTTCCAGTGGGTTTAATCACTTACACCAAGATTCTACTTCACTGAGTTTTTTGTAACTCTCTCCACTTCTCACTTTTGCCCCCCATTGAGTCATGCACATCTAAAGAAGAACTTTCAACAATTATTATGGATTCCACCATCCTGAAAGGACCCACCTCTTCCCTTCTCTCCTGGGTCATGAGACAGGATTTTATGATTGATGTAGAAAGCAATTCTACAGTTTTACTATATATATATCTATCTGATCATAATTTTTTTTCTCAATCTCTCTGAACCTTGGATTTCCTCGTCTACAAAATACTCCCTTTGTGGGAGTGTAGTAGAATTTAAAGAAACAATGTTCATGAGGTATTGACCCACAGCTTGACAAATAGAGAATGCTCTATAAATGGCAACTGTTATAGAAGATAAACTTCTAACATGAATGGACAACATTGTATGTTTCATAAAATGACTGGGGAACCTAGGGAGATCATTTGGGTAATCACCAGTGTCTGTCCTCATGAACCCTTTGATGGTCACCGTCATTACACAAGCCAATCTGGTATGGAATGGATGTAGATGTGGTCTTGAAGGTACCCTCAGCTACCAAAATAAACCAAAGCCTGGTGCTTTGCATATTTTTATACCCAGTTAATTTGTCCAATTTTGTGGATATAGTAGCTTGGAAACAAATTCACCAAAATTGGCTTATTAAATTTTATGTGAAAAAAATCCAATTTTATAATAAGATGTATAACATAGAAGGTCAATTATCTAGAATGACACATTTATTTTTATAACAAGAGAAAATTAGAAATTTGCTTTCTAAGCAATTTTTGAGAGCTCATATCTTCAGTAAAGTTGATAGTCCTCTCCTTGGATGCCTCTAGGAATGGTGAGCCTGTTCATTGGTTGACTTTTTCTCACTGCTAGAAAGAATTTATTATATTGAATTATGATATGTCTGCTTGTAATTTCTACAATATGGCACTTATTTGGCCTTTTGATGTGATGACAAAATGGAACACTGATTCTTCAATATGGCATCTCTCCAGATAATCATGGGGTCAGCCTTCAGACTCTAAATATCATGAAGGTAGATAATGAACTTATTCATTTTTATGTTGACATTCATCCCTTAATGCCTACTGTCTTTCACAATGTAAATGAAGAAATGACATTTTCAATGGGTTACCGGATAAATACATTGAGCCTTAGAATAATAGAATTTCCAAATTGTAAGAGACATCCTCTAATACTGGAATGTATTTCACAATATTATTGCTAAATAGTCATTTAGGCCCCCCTGGGAAGTGTCCAATGAAGAGCAAATTATTTCATACAGAAGGCACCTTCTAAATAGAAATCTAAAATTCTTTAGGCTTTTCCAGTATTTTGGCAAATTTGAGGTTAAATAGATATTAATATTTGCATTGCACTGACTCACAGTCCCCCAAATGCACAATAATGGGACCTCAATTCATCCTTTATTGTGCAATTTCTGGAAGATCTTAGGGGCATCTTCAAATGAACCGACAAGTGCTCCTATGTCTTCTCCTTCATTGACATTCCTGGGAAGGTCTTGGAGGGAGTCTTTTTTTTTGCTTCCCTCTGTGTGACAAGTCCTTCCTAAAAATCCCCAAGGCTGCTAACCCCTCGAGACAACTGAAGACCCCCTATAGCCACTTTTGTCTCCACTGTCATCTCTGCACCAGGGCCAGGCCAAGCTGTATTCTACTCAGAGAGAGGTGAGCGAAGCTGCCCTTCACCATAAGAGTTTGTTATTGGGAACCAAAAGTTATTGGGAACTTCTGTAATGGTGCTCGAGAATACTGATGTCATCTGTGGTTTATGAATCTTTGAGCTTGTATTTATAAATTCCTCTTCCCCTGATCTGTGGATCCCTGGGGCTGGCCAGGCAACCAGGGCTGTATTCTCTCTATCTTCTTTCTGACTCTGTGCCTCTCTGGATCTCATCCAAAAATCACCCTCCTTTTAGGCCCCATCCTCTGCAGACTCACATACAGGTACTTGGGAAATCACCAGACTGCAGTCATCGAACACAACTGAGCTCTGTGTCCCAACACAGGCTCAGCCAGCACACTGCCACAGGTGTCTGAACAACTACAGACACGAGATTAAATACTTTTGAAGTTACAGTAAAGCAAACTTCTCCTTCCATTAGTTCACCCCAGAGAAGCTCGGAGGAGGAAGGCAAGTGTGCATATAATTTCTAGGTACATCAGAAATGAAGGGCTTTTTTAGAGACATGGATAGCAATGAGGAAAAAAAAATCAAGAGGAGATCTCTGTAAATCCAAGACTTGGTGATTCTCAGACTTGCTGAAACCATGATTTCTGTTTCGCTGAGAAGGTGACTTTCAAATTGACTTATTCAGATCTTCACATGAATTTGCCATCGTTCTCAGTTTTGTTTGGGGAATTTTAAATTTTCTTAGCTGCCAAGTTTCAGATCTGCTGTTTATTCATTCAACAAACAGGGCTGAATGTGTACTGTGTCAGGCACTGTGCGATATATAAAGTAATTCCAATTTGAAATACCCAATTCATAGTGATTAGAACCACCCTCAGGTAGGCAATTCACAGTGCCCTATCAGAAAGCAAACTGCCATGTTTTGAAGAATCCATAGCAGGAGGAGACTGTAACACCTTGACAGAAAAGAGCAGCTTCAGAGCTTACAGCTCCATTTTTAATAAAAGACAGAAAAATTCCCCTGAAATCAGATGTGGGCTCTGTCTTTTTCTAAGAGGAAGCCCGTAAGGGTTTACATGGCAAAAATAGGTTTCGGCTGAGGATCACTTGACTGAATCATTCATTATACCTTCTGCTGTCATGATAGAATTGAAACTCTATATCAAAGTTGGAATTGACACAAGATGGTATTAAGACTGTTTTATGTGTAGTGTGCACCTATCAAATTTACACAGTGTTTGGAGACGAAATCCATGCCTGTGTCCATCTGTCATGGTTAGCAGCACTCCCAGAATCCTGTAGAAGTGGTGGTTGTTGGCACTGACTCTGAGCCAGAGGTTCAGCTGGGACACAGTCCAGAGCATTCGGGAATCAGGAGAGTGGATGAGTCAAGGCCAGGGGATGTGCTTACTGTTCCTCCCCCAGTCTGACCCAGTGTGGGAGGGACTGAGCCGTGTTGGTGAAAGCTTGCCCCCCCAGAATGCCTGAGGAAGGGGCATCAGGGAAACTGAGGCCTGGCTTTCTGTTCCTCTCATCCGGGCAGGTCCGAGGAGCCCCAGGATCCGGCTTTGTGAATTCTTTAAAAGGAAGTTAGTGCCTCTGGATGCCAGTGGGATGCTAAGGGATGTGAAAAGCAATTAAATGATGGTCTGCATCCTGGGGAGAGTCCATCTGATGTTTCTGAACTAAATGCTACTTGAGTCACGAGATGGCTTTCTGTGCCCGCAAACACTTTGCAGATCAACCATTATGCAGGCTCTCCACGCTGACGGGCAGTTGAATTCTGTGTTTGTGTTTGTGAGTAGGCGAGGGGAATGGGGATGGTGGATTCCATTCAGGCTGAGACAGAAGAAGCCATTTACATTCTGCTATGCAGGGCCAGTGCCTTGTCTCTGAAGATGACTAGTACAGGTACTTCTGCAAGCCCATGAAGATGATAGAGAATTTTCAAGGCCGTGAAGGCACTTGGGTACATTGAGGTCAGCTCTATATAGAGCATTCACATGGTTAAACTTGACATATGCTACAAATCCGGGTTATTCTATGGCCAGCACACCACTGCTGTAGCTAGCCATCCTCTTGTGTGTGGGTCCAGAGATCCTGGAGGAACCCACACACCTGCCTGTGGACAGGCTCCAGCTCCCAGATGATAGATACAGAATTACTCAAGTCCCAGCACAGGCAAACAAGCAGTCTGAGCACTAAGGCTGGCAGGCTCTACAGCTTATGCACAAACTCAATCGCAAGTCTCAATGGACAGATTCTACCTTTCCTTAAGACCATCTGTCTACCTCAGGTGAGAGTGCATGACTCACAGATGGACCAAACACGCCGGAAGAGCACAGGATCCATGTATGGGTTTATACATGTCTGTATGAGCAGAACTAGTCTTTATTTTGCAGATAATTTAAATCCACTTGCATTTTCATATTTCCTGGGATCATAATACAGCTTAATTTGCTCCTTCACCTGTTATTTCTAAATGGAAAGAAATCTATGCCTTTGGGATTTTTATCCCTAAGAATCATATTCAAAAGAGAGAAATAGAAAAGCAGAAAATCAAGGTCAGGAAGATTAAGCCCCTTAATTCACGTGCCAAACTTCCCATTTTGAATGTGGTTTTGTCTCCCAGCTAAAGTTTGTCTTTTTGTGACATTTGCATTAAGCCCAGAGGACATTTTGAGTGGAAACATGGTGAAAGCATAATTGAAACGCTGAGTGGTGCCTGTCTTCTAATTTGCATTTTCCCCCAGGTGGGGAGTTTTCGCTCCCCCCTCTTTCCTCCTGGGGTGCTCAAAGATTATCTCAAAGAATGATGTTATGCAATTGATTCCAATAAATCCTCAGGTTCAGTGTATTATAAGTATCACTTTTTTCCTTTCCAGAAGCTATTTGAAATGCCACCATGATAAACAACATGCAGAAGTCATTTGTGAGTTCAGAACAGCGCAACTAGTCATTGTCTCCCAGATAGAGGTTCCAAATATTTGCTGCTCACAAGTTTAATTGTTTATTAGAATTTTTCCTTTATGTTATCCACATGGTGTCCTTTACAGCTACTTAGGAGGCTGTCTCTATAGAAACAAATATTTTAAAATAGTCATCCATTCAATTTCGTCCTTAAGTAGGTTCTTTGAACTCTGGACCTCCAAACACACTTTGTCTTGATCTCTGCTGAAAAGCTGGCAAATCACTGATACTTTGGTGGGGACCACCAAGCTAATACTGTGAGACAATTTGATGATTGTGTCCCTTGAACCCTTTAGGGAATGGAAGATGAGAGGATTGGTAGGAAATTAGTCTGTGTTCTCCAGAAGGAAGAAGAGGGGAAAAGGTGTGGTGAATTCTTTCTCTTTCTCTGAATGATTCCTCCTATATGTGAGAACTGTCATTTAGCTATTGCCAAAGTCACCACCACAGGGTGACCTTCATGGGTGCCTTTCCTAGGGTTGGCATCTGCCAAGCCTTCTTCCTTTATGTTGGGTGTATTGGTCCACCCCAGCCATCTGGCTGTCAGAGCGCTGCGGGTCAAAGGCTGGTCAGTAGAGCCAAACAGGTCGTTGTGGGGCTTAGGAATGACAGGAGAAAAGCAGCCCCACCCACATTCCCAAGGATGCAGTGAAGGTCGCTGTGAGGGTTTTCATGGATAAAAGGACATTTATTTTTTAGTTGACTCTTTAGATTTATTTTAATACATATTAGGAAAAATAGACTTGGCATATTCAACGTGAGAATAAGGATCATCCTCTGTTTCCAGAGAGGAAAACAGTCTTGCCTACAACTGATGCCAGGTGATAATGGGCAGATTCAGGGTGATCATGAAGGCCAAGCTCAGGACCGGCAGCACTATTTTAGGAAAGATCATCCCTTAGATTGACATGAAGTCGTCCTTACAGACAGTCCATTTGGAGTATTTTAGTACAACTGGGTCGGGTGCACTTCAGGAAGCACACTGGGATTCACCCTCTCCTGCTCTTTCCCTCTACTACTTCTGGTGCAAGGAAGGAAGGCAGGGCCTGAGCAAGTAAGACCAAAGCACTCACAGGTGGGCAGGGCTGGATCAGAATCAGCCGGAGTCTCTGCCTGGAGTCCCTGTCTCCATGGTATCTGCATTGGCCAGGCTGGAGCAAGGGTGCCTGACCAGCACAAAGCCGAAGGACACAGGGCAGGGGGACACCAGCCAGAAGAGGGAAGGTCTGGAGGGCAGGGAAGGGGGCTCCCCTGGTGCCCAGAATTATGGGAACACTGATGGTGATTCCCATTGGTGGAGCAGCAGCCCTGACCCAAGAGCTGCGTGTGTGTTGGCACAAACTGTCTGGTTTCTGCATCCCACAGGGATGATGGTGCCCATAAGGGGGGGTGCTATTATGCCCATTTCACAATTTCACAGCTGAACGTATCGAGGAGTAAGATTGGGTGGGGTTCAGTTGTCCAAGGTCACAGGGCTCCTCCAACTGATCCAGGATTAGAAAAGGGCTTAAAAATAACAGTAGAACTACTTTATTCAGGGTGTGGGAAGAGCAAGTGCTGGCATGCTAGGTACCCCCTCCACTGCTAGGAATGGCGGGTAAGTGTGAAAACCTGGCACCTTGTCAAATAGTTTCCAACCTAAGGTCTTGGTTCTTGGTTCTGTCTGCACTTCATTTGACTAGGGGGGCTTTGGAAAGATCCAGGTGCACAGCGCCCAGCCAGCCCCATTCTGTCTATTCTCTGGAGGGAGAGATTTTTCAATGCTCCCCTGATGGTGTCATAGATATTGGCCTTGAGAAAGATTCCCTGGTCCAAAGCATCTGCTCCTGAGTTCAGGTGGTGTTGAAAATAGGCAAACGCCTCCCCTCCCCCCAGGGCAGGCAGTTCCTTGGCCTGTCAGGGAGGTGCTGTGACACATGGGGCCTAAGAAGTGCCAGATGCTGGGAGTGGATGTGGCCCCCAGTGTGCCTTCACCCACAGGATTCTTGAGAGGCCCAAGGGGGTTGACATGGGCAACTGTCATTTCTCTTCTCCTTCATCTCTTCCTAGGAATAGAGTGCCCAGAACCTGGGCTCTGGAGACAGATCAGGCTGGGGGCATGTTTTGGCTGTATCCCTTCCAGGATGTGTGGCCTTGAACAACTTAGTCAGTGTCCCTGAGGCTCAGTCTCTTCTAGAAAGTGGAAATGATGCTTAGAGAGTCTGTACTGTACATTCTCAGTGGGACTCTGTTACCCAAAATTGCCTGAACTAGGTTCTTTTGGGGAAGGGCAAATTTGTTCTTAAAAAGAATAAGATTCACATGCAATATATAAGCAGATTTAAGTGTATCTATGATATTAAAATTTCATGAGGGTGGAGGCAATTAGGAGGAAATTTCTGGAAAGGCTCCTAAGGGCATAGGTAATTATAAAAGAGAAAAAAATGGGAGTTGAGAAACCCTGCTATAGTTTAGCATCACCCTGAGGCTGGGGTTGCATGGACGGACTATACTGTCCCTGGCCCAGAGCCAGGCCCTCAGGAGCCACTCTGCAAATGGTAGGTGTTGGAGCTGTTATTTGTCCAAGGACCCTTTCATCCCACCTATGCTTCAGAGTTGCACAAAGCTTTATTGGAATTCTGGAGAAAGATAAGCACCCACCCAGGACTTCATCCATGTCCAAGTTAGGCCAAATAGGAGGCCAAGTGCCATCATGAATCTGTGCATGCAGGGCCCAGAATGCAGAGGAGAGTGAGCATGGTTTGCTCCTTTGTCCCTACCCACCTGTACTCTCGGGCTCAACCACATCAGGAGGCTGCTGGAAGCCTTGTTCTCAGTTGTCAGTCTTGCCTGTAGCCTCCCCGACTGATGGCATGAGAGAGGACTCCATTCACCACTGTGAGATCATTCTTTTGCCACTGGAGAGAAACCTAGCTAAGTGGCATCATTATTGATGGCCTCCTGTATGGAGCAAAGCATTCTGTTTATTGCTGAAAATGTAAAGATGAATGAAAGAATCAGACTCAGTTTCTGCTCCTGAGTCTGTGGGAAAACAGAGACACAAAGTAGACATATTGGTGTAACATGATACAAAGGGCCCTAAGAGCTGGAAACGTGGAGAACAGCTTGAACTGAATCCTGAAGAATGATCAAGAGTTAGCAAGGGCCAAGGAGATGAGAAGCATCCTCTGCCTGCCTAGACCATGACAAGCACATGAAATGGTAGGCCTGGGGGCAGGTGCAGGGAAGGTGGGAGGTGTGAGGTGTGAAGACAGAGGGCAAAGGGAGCTGTCAGACAGCCTGGAGCACAGATGGCCCAGAATCCCGGGTCCTTTGGCAATCAGGGTCCATATTCTCTCAAGAGTCAGGTGCAGGCACCTCCTGTAGTTGCTAGGGGCCTTCTCTAAGGAGCAAGGCCTTGTGGCCCTCAGGTCCCACTTCACTGGAGCACAGCTTATCTATGAAGTGGGAAGCTTATCTCCTTGCTTCTTGCATTCCTTTGCCCTCTGTGCTAATCTCACTGGCTGGTGCCCAGTTCCCTTGGTGCCACAGGACCTTTGCATATTGTGTGAAATAGGACCCTGTTACTTATAAAGGTATTGGATTAATGTCTGTCTCCCTCATTAGATTTTAAATTAGGGACTGTGTTCATTGTGTCCAATGCTATAACCTCAGCATCTAACCTGATGCAAGCTCTCACTAAGTATCTGTGGAAGGAAGGAAGGAAGGAAGGAAGGAAGGAAGGAAGGAAGGAAGGAAGGAAGGAAGGAAGGAAGGAAGGAATTTGGTTGTGTAATGAAAACCCTCACACATATTGTATTCCTCTCCCTTGTTCCAACCCTCCCTATCCACAGGCCAGGGCCAGGGCCAGGGCCAAAACCCCCATGCTGACCACAGGAGCAACACATTCCCAGCAGTCCTTGCCATTTAATTTGCTTCCAGGGGACAAATGCTAATTGGTGATGGTAATGAAAGCAGCCCCTTCATTTCCAAAAGCCCAAACCAGGCATGCCTGCATCGTCTTGGTGACCAAGGTGGTGAGGGAAAGCAAGCAAGTGCCCGAGAACCGCAGATGCCCCAGCATCCAGCTGTGTGCTTATGCAGAGATGCCTCTGAGCCCTGCCCAGGGGTGCACAGGCAGTGCTGTGCAGGGTGCTTCAGGGCTGGTGGGAAGGTGGGGGCAGGACTGAGCACAGCATGCAGGGTGCACACCCTCAGGTCTGAGAGGACCCAGGAGGCTCAGCTCAGGTGGGTGTTCCTTTACTGAGTCTATGTGGTGATGAAAGGCCCGTGGACCAGGGCTCAGATCTTGTTTATCCTTTATAAACCCTGTGTGCTTGGCCCCTCTTCAAACCTTAGTCACCTTACCTGGAAACTGTCAGGAGAAGGAATCGGAATAGTTCTTATTCCTTGTCATCGTGAGGTCTGAATCAGAATGTCTGTAAAATGCATGTCACTGAGCCTGGCACGTGGAAAGTGACCCGTCCACCCTCTCCATATCACCATCTGATAAGGCAATTGTTGCCTTAAGCGTCATCTTTCCAGAGCAGAAAGATCAGCTCAGTCCGTCAAATATTTATAAGGCTTTACAGTGAATTGGGACCTATGTAGTTGTTGTCACCAAAAGACATAGCAGAAAGTCCCCAGTATCAATGTTTAAAGTGACCCAAATTGGAACCAACTCAGGTGCCCATTGATAGTAGAATAAGTAAGCCCTAACTGAGCCTGGCACAGAGTGGATTGGGGTGCAGCGGTCCAGATACTGCAGAGTGTTTGGTGGTCAGGATATGACCTGCGGCCTCGCAGATAAATCTCACAAAATGTGATGTAGGATGAAAGCAGCCAAACACAAGGGCATGCTGGGTGAAGCCACGTCAGTGACACGTACACTCAGGTGAACCCCACCTGTGGACTCAGCCTCTGGGGAGGAGGGTGGAATTCTACCCATGAAGGGAGGGTAATGTCCTGTGGTCTGAGTGATGGGTGCTCTAGGACCCATGTTGTAAAAACTCATTGGTCACACAGTCTGATTTATGCACTCTTCTGTATCTGTGCTAAACTTCAATTAAAGGTTTGCCAAATAAGTAAGCATCTCATCAGAGAGCATGTAGCCCCCTGGCCCACGGCTTTGCTTTTGCTTTAGTTGACTTAGGTTACTTGTGGTCAACCATGAGCTGAATTCAATGGGAAAAGGGGTGGGGGGGATTGGTCCACATAACTTTGTTCACAGTATGTTGATTTGCAAACTTTTTACATAACTTTTATGCCAGTGTATTGTTATAATTATTCTATTTTATTATTTTTATTATTGTTAATCTCTCACTGTGCCTAATTTATAAATTAAACTTTATCCTAGGGAAAAAAAACATAGTCTATTCAGGTTTCAGTGCTATCCAGAGTTTCAGAGATACACTAGGGGTCTTGGAGTGTGTCCCCCTTAGATAAGGGGAACTATGGTCATATGTTTCTATACTGGGGGGAGTGAGTCTACTCCTCGGCTTACCTACCAGGGCCCCTGAGTCCACAGCAGAGGCAGACAGGCAGGCAGCACAGGGCGGGTGGTGGAGGCCCTAACAATGGAGTTGTGTGCTAGACACAGAAGCTCCCAAAGGGGAGCACAAGGGCCATCATACCAGTGCTGGCGGCAGGACTCCCAGGTCCCTCGTGGTTCATCCAGGAGCCACTTTCAGTCTGCTTTCCCACACATGGCTCAGCCATACCTGCAGGAACTCAGCTCCTGTCTCCCTCCCCACATCACCACCACCACCGCCATTGTCCAGCCAGGATCACTAGCACACACACCAGGCCCCTGGCTTTCCCGGCCTCTCTGTCTGCCATGCTCTAACCCAGATTCACCACACTATAATCTCAGGGTTTTCACAAGGCTCCCCGTGTGCTCCTTGTGTACCTCAACCCTTGGGAAACACTGCTGTCCACTAGAACCAGAGCACACACGGGATCCTGACCCGAGACACACTGAAAATAGCCCAAGCCTGTCACGATGCACCATAACTTACTGGCTTTCCTCAGTTTGTCTTCCAGACACACCTGGTTTCACTTCCAGACTTTCTTTCTACTTCCCAATATCTCTGTTCCATTTCCAATTGGCCCCTCTCCAAGTGCTCCTGGTTGCCTGGTTCTCATTCCTGAATCCATGCCTCGGGATAGTCTGGGATGCCCTCGGCTCTGTTGAGAGCCTCCTATTTATCTTAGGTTCCAGCTCAAACTTTGCCTCTGTGAAGCCATCCGCCATGTTCCCCAGGGCTCTGTGGTTCTGCCCAGCCACTCGTACATACCAGAATTAGATCACCTCCCTAAATGTCACTCTTCCATATCTGACTGTTCAAGCCACCCACTGCCCTCAGGGCAGGGCCTGTCCTGCATCCTGGCATCCTCAGGATTTAGCACCAGCTCAGAACTGGAGGTGACCAAGGGTGTGTTTTGACCGAGTAAAATCCATTAACACACAGTCACAGTCACCCAGGCACAAGTGGCCTGCTGTGGGATGAAGGGCTGTGGTGGGGACCCTCCAGGTGACCTGCACTTGATAGGTGAGAGGTACCAACCTACCCATGCTTTTCTGTTGTTTTCTATTCCCAGTGACCTTCAGTGACTATAAAGGAAATGACAAGCTGCGCTATGAGGTGTCAAGCCCACACTTCAGGGTGAACATCAATGGCAGCCTAGTTGCCCTGAGAAACATAACTGCAGTGGGCAGGACCCTGTTTGTGCATGCGCGGACTCCCCACGCTGAGGACATGGCAGAACTCATGATCATCGGCGGGAAGGATATCCAGGGGTCCTTGCAGGTAACCTTGGGTGCAAGAAGAGCACTGGGTCTTCTCTCTGTCTTAGGTGCAAAATGGATCTTTATTGCATTGGCTAAGATTATTTTTGTTATTGTTGTTGCAAATGAGAGAAATTCAACTTAAAAATGGTGGTGGAGGAGCAGTAGGAATTTATTGATTTATGTAACTAATATATTTTAGGGATGTCTATGTACCGGTGCTATATAATGGCAACAACTTTGGTCTGTGTACATCCTGTTTTGCTGGGTCTGCTCGGAGAGGATCACCTCTCCCTGCCTCCCAGGGTGGAGGTCTCTGTAGCTTGACCTCATTCTCCCAGGCTGAAGCCACTTGAGAGAACATCTGTCTCCACTTGATGATGGCAAGGAAGCTTTGAATCTCATCAGCTCCTGAGTCCTTCCCTGAACTGACCTCTGAGTCCAGTCCACTGGACTGTGATGCTCTAATCAACCATGTCAGGGTCACATGTCTTTTCTTGAAACCAGGGTGGGGTTGTCCCCACCCCTAAACACATGGACAGGGAGTAAAGGAAGAGTAATCCCTCAAAGTAAAGCAGAAGCTAGCTTCAGAGGAAGAGACATGGACGTGGGGCAGGGAAGAGCGCAGTGTGCCATTGGAGTTGTGTAGCAAGGCCATTGCATATGAAGTGGCTCCCTCTTTTGCCACATTCCAGCATCTGTTCCCATCGGATGCATGTGAATGTGGATCCTTACCGTCCCCCACACATGTATACAGCACATGAGTGCCACACACTGCCTCTTGGCCTCCCCGATTCTGTCACTCAGAGTCTTTGTGCTGCACACAACTGACTCACCTATCCTCCTTCACCAGGAGCTTAGAGTCTCTGGCTTCTTGATTAAAGGATGTTTTGAAAACTACTCAGCAAACTAATGATGATGACAGTGTGGCCCGCGTTTGGTCTGCTTGGCCTTTTCTGTGTGACCCTGCATTTCCTCAGTCTTTCTGTGCCTGGGGTTCACGTATCCTTTCTTCATCTGCCACCCGTGACCCTCCTTGTCTGTGATCTGGGGTCTGGTTCAGTGATCGGGAGAGTCTTATAACTTCTTGGTCTGCAGACTGGAGGGTGCACAGGCTGCGATGGCACCTCAGTGGCCATTGGCCTGGGAGCTGCCCCACTCTTCACCATGCTCATGCAGACATGGATGATGACCCCCAGCATGACCTGAGTGTCTTCCCAAAGCAATGCTTCAGGAACCTTCTATCAACTCAGCATTTAAAGATATTTCTATGGATGGGATTAGGATCTATTTTCCATCACAGAACTAGATCCACTCAATAATTCCCCTTCCTACCTGTGAAACTGTAGTTAAGGGTAATTCATAGCCCAGTAATGAATCTACAGTGTCACTGATGTTTTAAAAGAAAATGGAATGTTGGTGATGGTGCAGACCAGCCACGAGGCCCATCAACACCACAGAGGCAAGATTTTCTCTTCCTTCCTCACTGCCATTTCCACAGTGTCTCACTCACCTGTGACGTAAATGACTTGGCAAATACATAAAGAAGCGGAGTCACCACTATGTGCAGCAAAACGTGCTCCTCAGAAACATGAGGCAGGGTAGAGACTCAGTCAGGGGCTCCCTAAGAGACCGAATGAGTCTCATTGGCAGATGTTCCTTGTGATTGGTGGCTCTTTATGTCCAGAGAAGACAAGGTCATAGTGTTTTTCTTGAAAGAGGACAGAAGGGATTCTGGATACTTCCTAGGATAACTCCCACTCGGTGGGCTGGGAGGCCGGGGTTCACAGGAAAGGGGCTTGACCAGGAAGGCCCACGCCTAGAGGCCCAGGAGACATGTCACAGCAGCAGCTCATCCAATTCCCGGCTGGTTTTCATTCTCCTGCATCTGAACGCACCATCCACAGAACTTGGCTGCCATCATCTGCTTCCTATAAGCAGAGGCTGCTGCACCCCTTGGCACGCCATGCTCAGCTCCGCCCTTGGTAATTCCATGAGGTGTGAACAGTGGCCTTGTGAAGGTGCCCAGCTGTGTCTGTCTGTAACAAGCCCCCAAAAAGAAAAAAAGAAAGAACAGGAAAGGAAGACAAAATTGGTAGCAGATGAGCCCCTCTGAGGAGAACACAGACGTGGATAGATCTGTAGTTGGTGATTTTTAAAGCCATATTGTGTGTGGCCCAGGGGTCTAACAGGGTGGGAGTCAACTCAGCGCTGGCTGGGGAGGGACAAGGAGTGTGCCTAGGGGTAGGTAAGGCAGGGAGGCAGGTGCAGGCTGCTCTGTGCCTTGGGCAGGGTGGGTCAGGGGAAGTGGGCAGTGCTGTGAGCAGGGAGCAGTAATGGTTAGCTGATGGCCACACCACAGTGAAGTCCAGCCCTGATGCTTATGGACACCTGTGACAGCTCAGCCTGCTGGGTTACTCTTTCAGCCCACAGAGAGGGGTGTTTTTGGTGCCATTATCACCTGCATTCATGGGTGAGGAGACCCAGAGGCATGAGACTGTCTGACACTGGTCAAAGCAGTAGGTGGCAGAGCCAGGGCTAACCCTAGCAGCATGGCTCAGGAGCCTCCTCTTGACCTCTGGGACAGAACACATAGGCCCAAAGGTCATCTACCACAGACACAATGACACCAGTAGCAAGCAGGGCCTGAGACCCAGACTGGCAGATTATCAGAACCCATTCAGGGTCCTCTCCCCATGGTGGAAGGTGGCAGACCCTCCCTGTGAACTCTGGTCCCACTGGGCATGGCTCCTCTTGGCCCCTTGCATCCCATTTCTGCTCAGGCCGCTGTGATGGGCGGGGCCACTGTGCACCCTGGGGACACTCCCTCTGTACCCTCAGCTAGGAGCTCTGCAGTTGCAGAGGCAATCTGCCACCCTCCATCCCCCAAGGCTCATCCTGCCTGGTACTCACACAAGCCAGCATCTGGTGCCCTGGGGCCTGTCTCTGGGTCAAGGAGGCTGGAAGGAAAATGCTGAGTTAAAATCCTGGAAACAGTTGGGCAGACCGTGGGGGTCTGGATTGATGTGACATGCAGCAGGAACTGTTATAAGGTCTTCCTTCCCTCCTCTGTCCACCCATCCGTGAGTTTACTGCTCAACCCTCAGTACCCAGCACAATGCTTGGTATACAGTTGATGCTCAATAAACATCTTCTGAACAAATGGAAGAGCAGGGCGGGATGAACACTCCTCCCTAACTTACTCTGCCTCTGCAGTACCAAACCACATTGCTTTCTTGGATTGGCCCGGCTTTCCCATCCCTTCACGCTGGCCATGCCTCTGTCTGGACAGTGTCCCCTCCACCAGCAGCCAGCACCCCTCTGATCCCCCAGGACTGGCCAAGTTTTCCCTCCTTGGGGAGCACCTCTTCCTCCACACCCCCCTAGCCTGCCTGGCTCTCCCCTATCACACTCTGACCTGAGCAGTCTGCTTACCTATGCTTGTGCCCATCTCAGTCCGAGCCCTGAGCTTGGGGACCCTGCACCCATGCAGGAGACTAACAGGAGGGTCTGGAGCCAGAACCCTTGGGTGAATCCCGTGCTGCTCTTGCCTCAGCTCCGGCTTCCTTAGCTACGTACAATATGGGCTTGCGTGGTACCAGCTGGTAGAGGTGCCCGGAGGACAGAAAGACTTAATACACACAGAGCCTCAGAACAGTGACCCGAATGTTTAAGTGCCATGCCGATGGCAATTATTCCTCATAACAGATTGTCAGAGGCAGAGCTACCGGGCACATTCAGTGAACCTGGGAGGCAGGGTGAGATGACCAGTCCTGCACCCACACCCTCCAGGGCCTGACACCATCACTTCCACACCTATGTGGGATTCCGGACAGCAGGTAACTGCACTGTGGCCACCTGTCCCTCAAGTGTCTACCCCTGGATGAGGAGATCCTGTAGTTAGGGGTTCTGCATTTCTATGAGCCCAGGTAAAAAACACCAGCAGCCTTGGCAGTATTTAAAAGATAACTAAGAGCAATTTACATTTCTTTCCTGGAAGTCAAAACAGGGTAAAACTTGACCCAAAAGGAAAACTGGACTCTTAATCAAGTTGCTCAAATTAAATGCAACAATAATAACTGTATCTATATGCCCCTTCTTTTTTGTTATGTTAAGAATCAACCTAGATGCCCTTCAATAGACGAATGGATAAAAAAAATGTGGCATTTATACACAATGGAGTATTACTCTGCAGTAAAAAATGACAAAATCATAGAATTTGGTGGGAAATGGATGGCATTAGAGCAGATTATGCTAAGCGAAGCTAGCCAAGCCCTAAAAAACAAATGCCAAATGTCTCCTTTGATATAAGGAGAGTAACTAAGAACAGACTAGGGAAGAAGAGCACGAGAAGAAGACCAACATTAAACAAGGATGAGAGGTGAGAGGGAAAGGGAGAGAGAAGGGAAATTGCATGGAAATGGAAGGAGACCCTCAGGGTTATACAAAATTACATACAAGAGGAAGTGAGGGGAAAGGGAAAAACAGTACAAGGGGGAGGAATGAATTACAGTAGTGGGGGTAGAGAGAGAAGAGGGGAGGGGAGGGGAGGGGAGGGGAGGGGGGATAGTAGAGGATAGGAAAGGCAGCAGAATACAACAGACATGAGTTTATCAATATGTAAAGCAATGAAGTGTAACTGATGTGATTCTGCAAGCTGTATACGGGGTAAAATGGGAATTCATAACCCGCTTGAATCAAAATGTGAAATATGATATATCAAGAACTATGTAATGTTTTGAACAACCAACATTAAAAAAATAAATAAATTTAAAAAAAAAGAATCCTTAAAAATAAAGAAAGTTCTGACAGATACTGAAAGGTGAATTTGAAGGCTGGTTCCTCTCCGGCTGTTCATCAATTTAAAACACACAATTTAAAAGGCAAAAATTTGGCTGCTAATCTAGTTTCAAGAGTCAGTTTGGAAGTAGTTCCTAAAAAAAAAATTTAAAATAAAATGAGCAACCAGAGAAAGGAACCACTTGAGGGAAATTGTTGATTTTATTGTAAACTTTCAAAATACAATTATTAAACAAGTCTTCAACCACCAGAAGTCCTTAGCAGTGGTGCTACCTGGCATGTGGTGTCTGTCACCACTCCTTCCCAGAGCTCAGATTCCATTTGTGTAGACCTTAAGGGGGTCCTGGGTGGGAGAACCTGAAGCAATGGCCAAGCGCTCCCTTCTGCCCACACACATGCTGGAGATACTTAGCCAGATTGCTTTGGACAATATTAAGGGGAACCTAGAATTACCACAAATTTGCATCAAATCACACATTTACCAGCAATCAGCCATATGGTACTGCAAAGTCACCTAAATCCTTGTCACTTCTATACTTTCAATTTCCTAGTTTTCCTAATCTCACATTCTAGACAAAAGTGTTTCTGCACATTTATTACTTGTGAGATAAGCTCCAATTTTTTTTTAATCCCAAGAGGACCATTGGCATCCTCTGTTTATTTTGGCCATCATGCCATTAAACCTCCAAGTCACCTGCCCCACCACACACAGGTGACCAGACTTCACTTCTTCAAAGCATCCCAGATGCTTTAAAAATGAGAGTCACCAGCTTCAGTGAAATGAATCATCTTTCTCAATGCCTTATTGCACTGATAAGTGGACTGACTCAGAGTCTGTAGAGCTGGTCAATTATATCGATCTTGCTTACATGAAATATGTTTTACAAACATCCCAGTGGATGACCAATCTGTGCATTTACTGTGATCGTAAAGAAATGATGAGTAGAAACTTAACATGCATCGATTTAACAAGTGCAATAACTTCAAAACCCTGTGAATTACCACTCTCCACAGCAAAAGCCTCCCCAGTTACTACCATGGAAAATTAGTATCAATTAAACTGTCACCCAAATTGGGAAAAATATACAGCTTGAAAATTATTGTAGGAATCCAAGAATTGGACCTTAAATAGGGCATTAGGCTGTTGTGTTTTGACACATGCCTAAACTTCTGTGTTTATGGCTCTTAGCTCCAGGGTACTCCTCAAACACAGATAAAAAGACATCCTCCGATTCATTAACTCAAGTAGATAACAGAGTGCTTTGTGGGTCAGAATCTATGAAAACTATATTCTGAAGATTAATTTTAATTGAAATGCTTGGGGAAAACTAACTGATCCCATAGAAAGTGTAGATAACTGAAATTGACTTCTTTTTGGCTTGTGAAAACTCTATTTCATGTTGTACAACAACAGAGTCCCACAAATATACTGTGAGTCACCATTTATCATTTTAAAGTTTCTTATAGTCACATTGAAAAGAAACAGGGGAAATTAATTTCAATAATGTTTCATTTAACTCTGTATGCATATGCCTATCATATACATATATGTATAGTATCATTCAACAAGTAATCAATAAAAACGTTATTAATTTTTTTTTGAGGTGTCAGGGAGGAAACCCAGGGTCTCCCACATTAATGATGTATTATTTACGTTCTCCTCCGTCAGCGGGTGGCAGGCCTGGGAGTTGAGATGGGCCTTCGGGTTGGCTGCTACCACTGCTATTTTGGTAACTGACATTTGCAGCTTCATTGGTGCTGTTATTATCCAGTGAAAACCTGAAAGGACATAAGAAAATTAAAAGGCAATTATGAATAAAAATGAGTCCATAGTTGAGCAAAACGCCCAAAGAAATTTCAGGTAGAAGGACAAGCCTTATGTTGTCATGGTTTCCTAATGTAATTCTTGGCCAGGGCAGGATCCTGGCTCATCCTCATGGTGCCAAGTCTGGGAAAATGCTTTACATTTATATATTATGGATTAATTTGCTATTTTAGTTCCATATGCATTGTCTGATTCACTCCTCATACCAGTGCCTGGAAGTCATGAGGTTTTTCTGCCCTATAACCCAGGAAACAGACCCATAGACACAGGTCTTAGGTCATGGAGCTGGTCATAGAGCAGTCCCACTCTGCAAGTCCTCCGTGCTCTTCAACAGCAGTGGGCCTTCTCACGTGCATGGAATGGAGTCCATCAGAGGGAAATTGTGCCCTGCCTTCAACAACAGGACACCGTCATGAGAGCCAACGCACTTTCCAGGCTCTCATGCCTCTACTCCTAGAGTTTACTGTGACCATACACCAAATGCCAGTGGATTCTGAGTGCAAATACAGGGAAGGTAACATCTGGGACTCCAGGAGCGATTCCTGGGGAGACACTTGGTCACTACAAGTTTACAGTAAGCGGGATTGCTCTGATTACAGATGAAATGACACAGAGAAATCTCAGAGGACTTAGAAATCAGATTTAACACAACACTGAGCCATGCTTCTGAGATAGGTGGACAGGCCATATTGTCATTTTGCCTTAACAAAAGTTTCTCTAGGAATAAAACCTTTGGAATTAGAATCTTACGGAAAGAGCAGCACAAGTTGTCCACATGGAGCCCTGAAGTCCATGCAGAATCTGACCTTCATTTCCGAGGGGAGCAGCTCTGATGATGGGGGACACAGACCATGGGTGGTCCCTAGTTGGTTCCTATGTCTCAATACTCAAAATTCAGGTGGCAAAAAAAAAAAAAAACGGGGGGGGGGGTGGAGAATGTGTCATTTTTCTCAGTCCTTCTCAAATCAGCACTTGGGACAATGAGATTATGTGACCTCAGCCAAACTTTTAAGGCAGAAGCCTAGGCATGTGTACAAAGTTAGCACAGAAAAGCATCATGGTTCTGATGCACCATCTCCCCCGGTTTGCCTATATGAGATAGAAACTGTAGATATCTGCAGACACCTCCCCGCCCCCCCCCGCCCCAGGCTAGACTCTAGGTGCTATTTGATCTTCGACTGGATCATTTGTTCAGGAAGAATCAGTTCTTGTCTCAAACCATCACCTGGACAAACAGGGAGCACCTTCATCCTACACAGGGCCTGATTTTATTATAGTTTTTTTTTTTTTCTGGGTCCTGTTAAAGAAATGGAGACCTCATTCCCTCTGGTCCATAACCTTGGGGTGAGGGTGGGGGGTACTACATTTAAAAAAAAAGTGTTCATTCACATCCCCTTAGGGCCCATAGCAGGGGCTGATACTGACATTTGCTGAATTGTATCTGTCTTTATGATCTCAAAAGCAGCCACAATCAAATAGTAAATATCATGTGTATGAGGTCATCAAAGCATAAGACAGTTGCTTTTATTTAATTTTTTAGCAGAAAACAAATTTGTTAAACTTTCTTTTATTCCTATTATTGAAGAAAGATCAGTTTTCAGGGAAAAATAAAAAAAAAAAAAGAAAAGAAAAAAACACTTTGAGTAACCCTCCCAGGCATTTTCAGGATTCTGCACGTTGGTAGACCCTAACAGAGAAACAATTGCTAGTGCACCATGATGGTCTCCCAAGTGTCTTGGCGATTCTGGTTTCTGAGGACTGAGAACAGAGCCCGTTGGAGGGCCTCTCCTAGGGTCTGGCATAACTATACATATTCCAGGGCTGCTCATGCCAAAGGGGCTCAGAAGGCTTGGGACTATTTTCCAAGCAACCGTTCCAACACATCCTTCCAACTGGCCTCCCCAGCCGGACGAGCTCATTGCTCTGACCTGCCTGGCCCCAGCCACTGCCCTCAGCCTTGTGGCCTGAACACGAGAGTGTGGGACCTTTTCTGCTGCCCACAGAAAAGATGGGACCCAAGGTCCCAGAGGGCTTCTCCTCTCCAGTGGACCACCCAGCTCCCCTGCCTCCCAGGTTTTATGGTAATCAGATGGATCCTTCAACTGCCCATCTCTGGCAGCAAATCCTCTTGACAAGAAGTGCCCTTTTGTCAACCAAATCCGTCTTCACGTCTGGTGAATTGGACTTCTGTGGACGGCAATTTTTCATGACTTATTTCCTTTGAAGACACAGAGCTATAAACAATGCCAGTTCTCCAAGAGACCAAGAGAGAGATGGCTGCATAACTATAAGCAGGCTTTTCCGAGGCCCACCTACCCATCCCTCTTGCTCCAGAGGCCCCTGAACCCTGCTATTTTTCACATCTCTGCCATAAAAGGTATGGCAGCAAATCAGGATCCATCATTTTCCTCCCGTGTTGTCTGTTCTCCTAAGCTCTGCTTAACATAGAACACTGAGATGTGGCTGAATTTTTGCTCCAAGTCCCTTGATTCAATCTGACCCTTGTTAGCAAAGCCACGCCCCTGACAGAATGACTGTTGGTCTTATTTCCCTAATTATCTGGGATTTTCTCTTTGGATAATATTTTGGATAATATTTTTTTCTAAAGAAGGGAGAAGAAAGTAAGAAATGAGACCCAGAAATTGAATCAAAGGAAAAGAAATGCAAAAAAAAAAAATCTATATTTTTTTCTAAATTCTACATAAATGTCACAAGTTTGGTATTAGTTTATTTGATAAAGTAAAATTACATGCTCCAGAGGGCACTCAACTGACTTGTTCATTGTTATAAATCTAGCACTTAACACAATATCTGGCCCTGAATAAATAACTTATTTAATGCCTTAACAAATGCCACAGATGGAATGAATATTGATGTTCATAATGCAGATCATAGGCAACATTTATTTAGCTCAAACTCTATGCCAGAGACCACTCTACAGACTTATAGTAAGTCATTTAATCTTTACAGCAACTCTACAAAATAGAAAGTGTTATCTCCATTTTACAAATGGAGAGAGGTGAGGCACCCAAGGTCATTGGGCTGAATACTTTAGAGCCCTGCTTTGTACTCAGACTCTTCAAAAAAACATTTAATAAGACATCTTATCCTTGTCAAAATAGAGAAATATGAGCTGCATACTCTCACGGGAGTGTAGGCTTAGATTGGCGGAATAGCTGAATCTAGAAGGTGCACAGTCATCCATCAGCCTGAGCGGCTTCCGCCTGCAGGCCCTGGACCATGGAACTGATTCCTCCCAGGGCTGGGGACCTGGATGTGAAGACACACAGGAGAGTTGGAGGTTTTGATGGCTCTGGGATAGCCTGGGGATTCAAGAAGAACTTGGGTGTCTACAAGGGGAGACTGAAGTCAAGAAGGCATGAGGGTGGGCCAGGTGGGTGAGCAGCTGCTGGGGACCGAAGGGTGTGGGAAGCGCCCCACTGAGGCTCACAGTCGTAAAACTGGGCCAGCTGCCTCCTGCAGGTTCCTATTCTTCTCTCTACTCTGACTTTCGTCCTTCACTTACTGCTTATCACCTTGGGTGCCGCCAAGACTCTGCCCTGGGCCTGAAGGAAGAAGCCTGACCCCGCTGCCCACAGGTGTCCATAGCAGGCTCTCCAACTCTCTGGGCTGAGCAAAGGACACCACTCCTCTTGAACTTCTCGGTTCCCTTCTCCCACACTGCCGCCTTCCCTCCCCCTCTGAGGAAGACCCCTCTCTCCCCTTCATCCCTGGAGCCCACTCCTTTGAGCCTCTTTTCATTGATGCAGCTTCGGTCCTCTCCTCTCAGAATCCCCCGTCACCCTCACAAGCACCCAGTTGGCCTGATGCTAAAGCAAACTCCCAGGAGCCACGTCACCTCACTGTCCTTCAGTCTTCTGGAGAGTGGACTTCACCCCTCAGCTCTGCTTCATTGCTCGCTCCACCCTCAACGCTCCTAGACCAGTTTCTTCCCTCAACCCTTTGCTGAAAATGTTCTTTCAAAACTCATGGAAACCAAATGATGGATATTCTTGAATGTCTTTGAGTCCCTTGCCTGCTTGAATTCTGAAGCATTTGGCAATTGTTTTTTTTTAGTTTTATTTTATTGAAGTGAAAGTCACATAAAATTTACCCTTTTATTTATTTTAGTTGTTGCTGTTGAAAATATTTATTCGGTTTTGATATTTTTTCTGTTTAGATTAGAAGTTTTTAGGTAGATATTATGGTTTGGATATGAGGTGTCCCCCAAAGCTCAAGGGTGAGACAATGCAAGCAGGTTTAGTGGACAAATGATTAGGTTATGAGAGCCTTAACTCAATCAGTAAATTAATTATCTGAAAATTTACCCTTTTAAATGGCATTTTTGTGGCACATTATGGACTTACAATGTTGTACAACCGCCCCCTCTATCTATCTCCAAAAGATTATCATCACCACAAAATGAATCCCCATACCTGTTGCTGTTGGGTCTCCATGATGCCCTTCTTCAGGTCTCCAGTGACCACCAGTCTGTACCCATTTTGTGTGTTCCATAAACAGAATCATACACTTTGTGGCCTTTTGTAACCGGCTCCTTCTGCTCAGCATAATGTTTCAAGATTCCTCCCCATCGTGCCTGGACCAGAACTTCATTGCTCATTAGGACTGAATGATATCATATGTGCAGGTGAGAATTCATGCACATATTCATCCATGGATGGCCATCCGGGCTGTTTCCACCTTGTGACTATGGTGAGCTCTGCTTTGTGTGGACCTGTATTTGCTGGAATACTACTTTTTCTCCTCTGGGGTTTGCCCCTAGAAGGGGAATTGCCAGCTCAGGTGGTGATTCTGTTTACCTTTTCAAGAACCCAGCAGACCTTGTCCACAGCAGCTGAGCCAGCTCACCCCCTCCCCCCAGCACTCTGCCTCCCTGCGCCCTCCAGATGCTACGCCATGCTGTGCCCCCACTTCCCATGTGGACAACCCCTTTTATTTCTCCTCCTCCAGCTCATCTTCTTGTCCATGCTGCCACCGCAGGGGACTGTCAGCGCTCTGTCTTGACTTCATCCCCAATATAGGACATCTCCAAGTTTGTAGCTGGACCTCCGACCATGAGCTCTCCTGTCTACCTGCTCTTGGCATTTCCACCTGTACACGCACCTGCCTCCCTAGGTTCCTGTGTGTCCCCACCGTCCCTCATATACCTCAAGCCTCATCTTCCTCAATGTTTTATATATATATATATATATATATATATATATATATATATATATATATATTTTTTTTTTTGGGGGGGGGGCACCAGCACCCTGTCTTCCCAAGCACCCATGCCATCACCTTAGATATGTCTTTGTATCTCCCTACCTGAGAGGTCAGGGTCACTCCCCTCTTCCCTCTGTCCCTCATGTGGTTTCTGCCTGCTGTCTTCTTCACAGAGCAGTGACCACTGGTCTAAGCATGATTTCCTTCTCTCTGGGTGTGGCAGGGCCTCTCCCTCTTGAATCTAGCCTCATCCCCCCCAACCCCTTGTGACCCCACTGACATGCCTGTGATTGCTAAGGTGACTTCCTGAGGAGTGCTTGGGATCACGTCCCCCCTGCTCCAAGTCCACCAGGTTCCCATGCCTCCTGCACAGCGTCCAGGTTAACCCCAGCTGCCCTCTCATTCTCCGCTCGCAGCTCCCCCCACACGTGATTCTCCCACCACACAAGCTGTTATCCTCCATGTTGACTTGAAAGGATGCGATCCTTCCACGTCTCTGTCTCAGGATGGTGTCAGTGGGCTGCAATAGTTTACAGGAATAAGGACCAGTTTAGGGTTCTGATGTCAACATAACCATTGACGAAAATCTATATTTTTAGCCAAACAAATGCTGTATGCCAATAGGTAAATCCATTGCTATGGATTTCTCTCTCTCTCTGTTTCAAATTTGTAACTAATTATGATGAAAATAATGTTACAGAAACGTGATTGCAAATCTTAGAGTTGCACAACTCCCAGAAAAGGGGCCGGGGAGCTCTACAACTGGAGTTTCCTTCCGATGCCCTGGATCCTGTATGCGCAGGCCAGGTTCTTCCTTGGACGAGGTCTCTCAGCAAACCTGTGCCTGTGGACTCCAGCAACTGGATCCAAGCCTCATCTACCCACTTTTAAATGTAGCTGGAGTTAAAACTCACAGTGCCTGTCACTCATTTATTGCTTCATTACAAATGAAGTATTCCAATCCCCAGGGAAAACCAAGACCAAAAATGTGCTGGTTTCCCCTGAGAGATCCTCCCTCATCTTCTAGGGCTTCTTTGTTCCTGATGAATTCTGACAATAGCTTCTTTGATGAACCATTTAATTTTTTTTCGAGAGTTTTAACTTTGTCTTGTTGATGCTAATGCACTCCTGATGTGCAGAAAGGAAAATAGTTCAGATATTGTAAAGGAAGGGAAATATTAGAAGCCTGAATAATTTATGGAGAAGTAATTTAAGCAGCTAAGTATGCCATGCATTCTCCCCTTATTTCATGAATGATGCCAAGTCCACACAAGTTAATGTTTATTTCTGGAAACCTTTACCAAAATGAGCAAGAAGTAGTAAATGCCTCATTATGCCCTCACAGTGCCTAATGACACATTATTTTCTGTTATAAAACTTCAAGATTTCCAAAGGCATTGTTATAAATCCAAAGTGTCAATGTTTCTTTGGTAAGAAAAAGCATCCTATAGAAATAAGATGTAAGATTAACAATTCAGGGTCATGTATTTTCATCTCTCCCCGAATTCTACTGTATGTGGCAGTGAGCTACAATCCATATATTTTATAGAAAATATGCTGTGAGGACCCATAAAACATTTAAGAACATTGGGAAAAGCAAAAATGGGACCTTCAGAAATAAAACTTTAAATAAGAAAATAGAAAAGACAGACCATCAGCAGTGATTAATAAAATAGACATTTTATAAAATAGTCCTTGGGGAGGTAAGTAGGCCGCAGAGATTGAGCCAAAATCTAAAGGCTTCCTGGCGACTCTGCCCACCTGAGTGGACGAGGCAGTGAAGGGCAGTGTTTAATAGCTCCAATGCTGGACTCCCATTTCCTGGGGTTAAATCCTAATCCTGGAATTCATCAGCCTTGTGACTTGGGACAAATTATTTTAGTCTTTTTGAGACTTAACTTTTTCATTGGTGAATAATTATAAAAATAATACTTCTTCCAGACATCATGAGATTTGCCTGCTGGGACACATGAGGTCCTCAGTATGGTGCTGGCTCATGAAGCTAAGTGACAGTAACTAGTAAGGCCACAGTGCTGTAGGATATGTGCGTGTGGTGTTCTCCATCATATTCACAGCAAGGAACAGCTATTCTGGCTTTGCCTGTCTCCTAACTTGGGAGTGAGGAGCTGCCCTAGGCTCAGGCAGGGCTTGGACAGCCCCCCAAGGCTTCCCAGAATCTCTTTCTCCACTTTCCACCTTGTGTCAGTCCTATTTGTGGATGGTGTCCCTCCTTGTTAACAAAGACACACTCAGATTCAGATAATGCAAACAGACAATTTATCGAGGTGAAGGGGGAGCACTGAGGAAGAACCCAGGAACATATTTGGTAAGACTTCCAACTAAAAGCAGCAGTCGTTAGGCTGGATTTTAAAATTACAGCTACGTATCGCTTCATGCAGATATACATGAAGTGCAAGATGCAGAAAGACTGAAAGTTAAAGAATTTAAAGAAATGTAAAAATATTAAACAAAAGTAAGTTTTATGCCTATGGTATTATCAAAGGAAATTGAATTTAAGGAAAGAAGAATTACTAGAGATGAAGAAAGATATTTCACTATTATAAAACTATACAACAGGCAGATATAATACTAAATTGAAATGCATTGAATAACATATATAAAACAAACTAATATATAAAGTAGAAATAATGGTAGAAATAGAAAAACCCATAAACATAGCTGGAAATGTTAACACAAGCCTTTACGACTGACATCACAATTAATCTAAATATAAACAGGGATAATGAAAATTCCAGTAACATATAACAAATGCAAAAACTGCCAGTTACACATTATTTTCAAGTGGAAAAGCCACTTGAAAAGCCACTTGTGGAGTGGTTACCGATATATGGGGTGCTGGTCAAGATGACAGAGTTCATTTAGAGTATGCAATCTGACCACTGTGGATTGAAACCAAGAATCAATAACAAGAACTCGGACATATCTACCTGCCTGGAAACTAAGCAGTACCCTTTGAAATATTCTGTGGGTAACCTAAGAAATAATGTAGAAAATATTTCAAATGGAATAGAATGAAAATATGACTTAGAAAAAAAACAACCCTATAGATATATTGCTGATAGAGGATAAAATTCCAGCCTAAGTGAATGTACAGATCAAAAAAGAGAAAATTTAACTTTCAGAAAATAAAGAGGACTAAGTACTAAAGTCAATAACATAGAAAGTAGATATATAATTGGGAAAAAATCAATCAAGCCTCAAGTAAGTTGTTACTCTGAAAGATTTACCCCTAGTAAATCTGATCAAGAAATAAAGAAAGGCACAGTTTACTAATAAATGGAATGCAAAAAGAAGCATCACTAATAATCCTCCAAGTATAAAATGTCTGAGAAGAAGGTGCTGGAAATACATCTATGAAGATCAGTTTGAAAGTTAAAATTGACAAATCTAAGAAATCTAAAAGCTCAAAACCCAAAATACATAAAAGAAGAAATGGAGATTTTGAATAGTCCTACATCTATTCAGTTAAAACTCCAAAGCCTAAGAAATTTAAGGCCAAATGGCTTCATAGTAAAGTCTACCAAATTTTTAAAGAAGAAACTAAACCACATCCTATATAAATTTTTCCAGAAAATAGAAAAAGTAAAACTGTAACTCCCTTTTTAAGGCCAGCATAACCTTTATCACTACAGAGCCGACATGAACATGAAAGGAAAGGAAATTACAGGCCAGTGCCTCTTGTAAGTGTACATGAGAAGATGAATAAATTCCACTTCAATAAAAGTAAAAACCTGTTTTCATCAAAGCACACCATTGAGAATGTGAACACTGGCTGCTGATTGGGAAAAAATAATTATAATATATGTATCCATTATAGGGAATTTATCCAGGACACATTAACAACTGCTCCAAAACTATAACAAAAGGGCAGAGGACCCATTTAAAAAATGGGGAAGGGATTTTAACAGGCCCTTTTCAAAAGAGAGCATCTAAATGAACACTAAATGTATAAAAAGGCTTTTAATGTCATTAATCCTCAAGGAAATGCAAGGCAAAATTGCAAGGAGATTATACAGAGACAGAATTATCCACAAATGCATGCATGCGTGCACACCAAAATGACTTAGGGAATACCCAACTAGCAATAGCGAGTGCTGGCCAAGATGTGCAGCCACCAGAATTCACACATACTGCAATGGTGAATGTCCTGTGATCTAGAAATTCTCCTCCTAGATCCACATCTGAAAGAAATGTCTATGCGTGCATACCTATAGACAAAACACTGTGCATGATAGCCCCAAACCAGAAGCAACATGAGAGCCCACCAAGGGCCCAAGGGACCCATGTAGATGGGCATGTAAGATAGACAGTATGTGGAAACAAAGGCAAAGAAATATTATTATGCCCAAGATCATGGTTGAACCTCATAGACACAACATTGCCTGAAAGAATCCAGATGTGGAGGTGAATACTCAAGTGGATGAAGCCTAAGTTTGGGCAGAATTCATCTCTAGTGATGCAGAGAACCCAGAAGCATGGCTGCCATGGGAAAGGTGTGAGCTATCAGGGGCTTGAGGGGAGCTGTGGGGCTGATGGCGGAGGTGTGTTTTCACCCCCATGGCCGTGCAGGTATATATCAAAAGAAATTATCAAACTATACATGTACGTCTTTGTAGTTTAATATATGAATGACACATATTATGGGTCAATTAAAAAGCTAGAAGTAAGTAAAAGAAAGTGATGATTTGGTGACTCTTCCTATGGTGAGTTAGTAGATGATTCTTTCTGCTATTTTCTGGTATAAAATGAGCATGAACTCGCCACCAAGGCTGGGGCCTTCGCAGGGCACACAGAGCCCTTCCTGACCAGCCAGCTCCCTTCCCAGCCATTCCTTCTGCCCTGCTCCGTCCTGGATCTTTTTGAGACTTGGTGACACTCACTGAAACTTCCTGAGGTCAGACCCTCCTCCCTCTCTGGAGTCCAAGGCCACCACAAGCCAAGTGCCCCGACACACCACACTGAGGCTGGAATGTGGACCTAGAGCCTCCTTAATGCCATTACAGGGTGCCGCCCTGAATTCAGAGGCATTAACACTGGGTAGAGGCTCCTCTGGGTTAAACACCATGTTGGGTTAGGGTGTGATTGGGCTCCCCACCTTTGCGTAAGCACCAGAACTCTCTAAGGAATTTGTTGTTGTTATTCTGTTTTGTTTGGGGTTTTTCTCATCTTTGTTGTGCACGGTGAAAAAAAAACTAGATTTCACTTCACACATCAGATTTTAAAAAGTCCCATGGAACCTGGTATGGTGGTCCATACCTGTGATCCCTGCAACTCGTGAAACTGAGGCAGGAAGACCCTAAGTTCAAAGCCAGCTTCAGCAACTTAGTGAGGCCCTGTCCAAAAAAAAAAAAAAAAAATTAAAAATAGGACTGGGGATGTAGCTCAGTGGTAAAGCACCCCTGGGTTCAGTCCCCAGTTCCAAAATAAATAAATAAATAAGTTGGTCTGGGTAGCAAGAGCCTCTGCTTGGTTTCCATGTGTGCCATTGGCTAATGCTTCTAGAAAAATATTTGCTCTCTGATGTTTTTCTTTTCCTATGTTTCAATGTATGGATGTCCAGTATTCCATTCGTCTTCCCCGTGCTCACGTTCTCAGACCTCCCTGATCACAGGGTGCTTCATGCTCTGACAGTTCTCCTGTCAGAGTTCTCACCCTGTGCTGAGGGATGGCCAGAGTGGAAGAGGCCTGGCCTTGGGGGCCACCTCTCCCCACTCCCTGACCACACAGGGAGAAATAGCCATGTGTTTCCATAACCATGCTCTTGTGCCGTGCTCATCTCCTGGCAAAATGGAGCTGGACATGCAGGAAAGAGAAGAGATAGTCTCGGGTAGCACATGACAAACTAGAAAGCTTTTGAAGTCAGCATCTTGGCTGACTTCAAAAAGTCAAAACAAATCTTAAAACAAATGTGCATCCTGAGAAAAACAATTACTGCTGACACCACTGACCTCACGGACACTGTGTGGATACTGTGTGGTGATGAGATTCTCTCCTCCAGGACTCTCACGAGGCTTTCAAGGATGTATTCCTGCTTTGCTTTGCTTTTTCCCCTGCCTGATGGGCTCCCTTTCTCTGTGCTAATCCATTTTTCTTCCAAAGATGGATGTACAGGTTGTATAGCATTGGCCTTAGTTTGAGTCACTGGAAAGCAAAGCCCAAGACAAGGACTTGAGGACAGGCTCATCCTCTGGGAGGTGGTCCTAGGCAGCAGAAGTGAGTCGAAGGAAAGAGCAAAACAGGGATGAATCAAAAAAAAAAAAGTCAGAAAAATTGTATCCTGTATGGAGGTCGCATCTGTACACAGTGGGATTTATTTCCTCAGTTCTCAGGGCCTCAGGGAACCCTGTGGAGGGCCTCGGCATCATCCGTCTGAAAAGGTGAAGGGCCTGGAGCCTCATTCGCAGGCTTCCTGTTTCCCATGAGTTGAGAGCGGCCTCGTGTGTGTTAACTGCCTTGCGTTTAGGGCAGGTTCCTCCCTGCGTCAGAGAAGGTCCAGGGCAGAATGACTTGTGGCCAGGCAAGCCCATGGTGGAGCCCTGAAGAGCCAGGCAAGTGCGTGCTCACCCAGAGTGTCCGGCACAGCTTCAGCTGAAGTCAGAGGTGGCAAGGGGATGTGACCCAGGCACCTGGGCACCTGCCATAGACGCGGCCTCTGCAGGGAGATCTGACTCTTGTTAGGTGTCATGGCTCTAAGCAGTCACAGAGGTGTGTGGCCAACCAACATGGTTCAAACCTGGTTGCTCCGTGACACCTTAGTCACAGGACAATTCCTATGAGGCCCGCAGGGCTGACTTTCTGGACCCTTGACACACCTTGCATCTGAAACAGAGCTTGGAGACTAAGACGTTCCTCCGAGAATGACCTGCTCACTGAACCTGCTTGAATCTTCTTGCCTCACCATCTTTGTGAATGGTGAAGACTTTTGCCCTTCAAAATCTAAATGGGCTAAAGCTGCAGAACTTCTCAAGTGCTCTTAAAGAAGCTGACTTCCTGCTTCTTCAACCTCCCTGTAACTTATTACCCACCTAGTCACATAAGAGAGATGATGAGCTGAGGCTTGTTTTGCCACAACTTGGTTGAACTAAACAAGAGAAAACCATTTGATCTGGACAGTCGATCAAAAATTATAATCTGTCCTCAAATATCTAGATCTACATTCTTGAAAATCTAGCCTTTCACATAGAGCTCAAACCTGACTTCAATCATGAGTCACGGACTCCACAGGAAGAGGAGTGGGAAGGACAAGCGAGGGAGGCTTCT
Source organism: Urocitellus parryii (assembly GCF_045843805.1). NCBI lineage: Eukaryota > Metazoa > Chordata > Mammalia > Rodentia > Sciuridae > Urocitellus > Urocitellus parryii. The sequence goes on from NW_027551773.1 coordinate 477,697, forward strand.
TGCTGCTCCCCAAGCCCTCACCGAGAGCCAGGAACAGTGCTGGGTGCTGTCCCTCTATTAATGGATAGAGCTCTATCTAATTCCCAGACAGGCTCGGAGGGCGACCTAGGTGTCGAGAAGGCAAGTGATGTGCCCCAAGATAAAGTCAGTATTTTTATTTTCTGGAAGTTTCATGTGACTGCCCTGGAGAGCAGAGCTCAGGTTGAGTCCAAGCGGCTGCCTGTACCCAGGCCATCCTACTCACCTCACGACATTAGTGCCCCAGGTCTCCAGGCCCAGACACACTGGTTTAGGTAAAATGATGAAGTTGGTTTTAAAAAAAAAATCCCTTTTCTCATACCTACTTCTGTTTTCACAGTCTGTTTGGAATCCCCAGGTTCCAGCTGGGACCCTGTCATCCTCCACGCAAGCTTGATGGCCTCTTCTTGGCCTTCCCTTCCTCCCCTTGAACCACCTTCCGGGCTGCTCCACTTGCCTAATAGCCAGTTTCTCTCACCCGTGAGCAGTGTGCCCCATGGCCAAGGTGCTCATGCTCGATGGTGATGCCTGCTACTGTACACAGCCTGCAGGGTGCCTGGCACACCGTGGGTGCCAATGACAGTCACTTGGCAGAATGAATGAAGGAGTGGGTGGGTACACTTGAACATTGGTCCCTGTTTCACAGACAGGAAACCTGTCTGGTTCATTCTGATACTAGAGACTTCCCCAGCGTCACCCAGCATGGTGGAAGAGAATTGGAGGGAGAACTCAAATGTCTGGGGCCCTGGTCTAGCGTATTTTCAGTTTCTAATAGTGCATTGCCTTCCTATAGACACAGATAATTTAATAAGCATCCTCTGAGTCATGGAAGAGGAGACTCTTAACGGTAGACAGTGGAGGCTCCACATCAGAGCAGCAGAGGGCTGCGTGGGGGCTGGGTAGATTTTCTGTGTTACTTAAATCATGTCATGCAAATTCCTAGAATCACATCATGATTCTTGCAAATCTTCTTTCCAAAATGATTTCCCATTGCCCTTCTCCCTATGCCAACCCCAAAATACAGTGGGATGAGGAACTGTCAGATCTACATGCATGCAATGAGTGAAGGGTGCTTTCTCAGCCCAAACTTCCTCCAACACCCCCTCCACTGTGTGTGAGGAAGATGCTCTTCCATGGACTGAGGGACAGTGCAAGAGGACCCAGGACACCCACTGCAAAATCAACACCACCTGACTTTAACACTATGGAGCTCATGTTGCTCTTTGTACCACAGCTAAATGAAACCTCCAGCCCATAATGAGCAGAGAAACACAAAAAAGTTGTTTCACCCTAAATGTGACACTACAAAGATGTCTGTCCCAATGACCCAGGGGAACTGCAAGGCAATCAGACTCTGGGTTTGCCAATGCTTATGCTGATGTCCAGTTCCTGCTGGCACTGAAATGTCACATGTGACCAGGAGAGGATTGTCTGGGAGAAAGGGTCTCTTGGGAGGCTGTGGGGACTGGGATCAGGGGCTGAAGCTGAGATAGTGAGTCTGGGCAGGATGACAATTTGTGGAGAATAAGAAAATGAAGAAGGAGGTGTTTCAGCAAAACACATGTCCTAGGGATGGCCTGGGCTCCGCACCAGATGATGACAGGTGGCCTGTCTTGGACGGCAGCTCCGAGCTTTGATCTGGGAGGAAGGAATCTTGTCTGGGGATAGTGGTGTTGCGGGTCTTTCTGGTTAAATACTACCTTCTCTAGACGCCCCTCCCACCTTATGTGAACTGGATGTACCTTCTGCCACAGCACTTGGGGAGTGTGTGTGCTTGTGTTTTTCCATTCTCAGCCATGTCACCATTTATGATTTTTAAAAGCATTGTTTCTTTTCTTGCTTTTTGTGCATTTCCCATTCCCGTTGGCTCTCGAGGTCCTTAACACTTAGCGCCTGGCACGTGATCAGTACTGCATAGAGAGGGATTGAATCAACAGTGCACTTCTAAATGAATAGCTGTTAGCCATAAATGTGCAGTGGTTCCCGTGACATCTGATTGCCGGGTTCCAGGGATCTACAGGCAGAATGACAGAGGACACAGGCTGTTTTCTTCCTCGTGCAATCAGAAGCAAAGGAGTGACCATCAGAGTAACTGTCAGAGGGCTGTGTCAGGTGCTGTGTGAGAGGAGCATTGGCAGTCACACAGGTGGGAAAGAAGTGCTTCTCCTAGCTAACACTGCACTATCCCAAACCTAGAGACTTCAATGATGGACACTCTGCATGGTCATGATTCTCCGGGTCAAGAATTCCAACAGTGTCTGCCTGTTGTCAACTCTGTCCTTCACTCGGCTATTTTCGGCGGTACCTTAGCCAGGCTGCATGAGCCAGGAAAGCTTCACTCATGCATCTGGCACCATGGGGCTTTTTCGTGTGGCCTCTTTCCACGTGCTGTCTCAGGCTCCCTCACAGTGAGTCAGTGTCTTGCATGGTGGTTGGCTTCCAAAGGGAGTGGCCCAAGGATGAGAAAGCAGAGCTCTTGCGGTCCCAGGTCTGGCAGTTACACAGCACAGCTTCCATGGTGCTCTCCAAGCAGCCCAGGATGATCCCAAGTTCAAGAGGAGGAGACAGACTCCTTCTCTTGTTGCGAAGATTAGTAAAGCATTTGCAGCCATTTGTACCCCATCCCAGGAGAGACCTGAGAGATGTCACAGCAGGTTCTGCTGGTGCTTGGCAATGGCATTGGGGGCAATTGGAGGGAGGCGTGACCAGACTTGCCAAGGGTTGTTTTGAGGCCTTAGACAAGGGAGGACCCATTTATAGCTACCCGGTTACTCTGTGGAAAATTTTATCACAAGGGTTACAGCTTAAACTATGCAAACGTATTGTCACACTTTTAAAGGTCAGAGATTCAGAATGTGTTCCACGAGCCTAAAGCCAATATGTCAGCAGGTGTGATTCTTTCTGAAGGCACTAGGGAGGCTCCATTCCCCGTCCCTTCTGGCTTGGAAGCTGTTTGTCTCCCCTCCCTCCAACTTCAAAGCCTGGTGTGTAGCATCTCTGGGGCAGGGGTGTCCTGGGAACATTGAGGTAAGTTGGGGAAAGGCAAATTAAGGGAAGAGAGTCAAGATTTGATCTGACAAACCATGAGAAATTCGTGAAATGTCCAAGAGGAGATGTCCAGAAAAGTCAGAAGCACATGTGATCCTCACTTCGCAGCTGGAAAGGCACCTGGGGTCCATCAGCACAGATACGTGAGGATCACTGAGGCTGTTTAGGAGGAGAGTTCATGGCAGAATTATCCAACAGAAATATAAAACGAACTGCATATGTAAGTTCAAATTTTCAGGTGGCCACATTTAAAAGGTGAAAAGAAGCAGACAAATTGATTTCAGTAATACCTTCTTTGACAGGATGCATCATGTAATGGCCGTTCTGTTATTTAGTCCATAGGAGAACAGTGAGGTCGTTTGGACGACTCTCCTGCACTGAGCTGAAGAACTCCAGTTCATCAGCACAGGTCCAAGTACACTGGCTTTCCACTTCTGTCAAAGTCTCTGTAGAAGAGCTACAAAATACAATACAGAATATTGTGGTTGGATTCTAGAAGTCATTAGACATGGGAAGTTTAAAGGTCCTTCTAAATCTAGACATGAAGTTTGAATTTGGCTTTTACATATACAATGTATATGTAAGTGCTCCCTTTCTCCCAGATGCATGGTGAGGCTGAGTTTACCTCACCAGTGGTGAGGCTGCAGGGGAATCCACCATCCTAATTTGCAGGAGCCTGAGCTCAGCACCCACCAATGTTGGGTGGCCTGTCTTGGACAGCAGCTCCAGGCTTTGATCTGGGAGGAAGGAATCTTGTCTGGGGATAATGGTGTTGTGGTCTTCCCCTCGTGTCTGGTTAAATACCACCTTCTCAAGGATCCCTCCCTATCACCTTTCTTGAACTGGATGTACCTTGTCAAGCTTCTGTCACAGCACTTGGGAAGTGTGTGTGTGTGTGCGCGCGCGCTTGTGTTTTTCCATTCTTGGCATTTGTTTTATGACTGGGCTGTTCCTCAGCAAGCTACTCTGGCTTTCGAGAGACAGAGAGGTTTCCCAAGATTTAGCGCTTCCAGTGCTAATACTGAGAAAATCCCAGGTTCACATTGGGACGGCATCCCACCAAGGACCTCTCAACCTGTCAACCCAAAAGAAGAACCACCTCTTAGAACCGATAACTCATGAAAGGGTTATGAAAATCTCCACATCTATGTATTACTTAGCAAAGAGACATATGCATGACCAGGACAGAAAACTCCAGGTGCATGTGATCAGCATTTTTCCTCCTTCTATGAAGCTGGTCTATTAATTTATAAAGAGGGATGGCTGTCACAGGCACTGAGATACACAAGTCCAAGTGCTCAGCACATTCTCCTCCAGCCTGAAGTCCATTTATTAATTTACAAGGAGGAATTACTGTCCCAGAGCTGGGGATGCTCCAGGTCCACTAGTCAGCACATTGTGAGCTGCTCCTCCACTCTTCTTGGAAAGCCAGGTTATAACCAGAGGCTGCTTCACAAGCAGGGCATGTTGGTTGGTGCACGTGTGAAGGCATTGGGCTAAGAAGGCCTCCCAGCAGCTCCACCCATGGGCAGACCATCTTGGCCTCCAGAGGCTGGGAGTCTTTGTTTCAGCAGTTCCTCTGCCTCCGGGACCCTGCTGCCAGCATTGCCTCATGAGCCACCCTGTCCCTCAGCTGCACAGGTGACTCAACTCTTTATACCTGGCTCACACTCAGGGCTGAAGACATCTTCCAACTGGCAGCCTAGTTCCACTTCCCTGGGATCCATTTCATCTTTGTCACATTTGTCTTTGTTCCAATTCCAAAGGGCAGGCTTTGCCCCCTTCCTACCAAGTCCTAGGGCCAAGAAGGCAACACACCAGTCCCTCATGACCTGGATCAGCAGCATGGAGATGTGGCATAGTGCATGGGACAGGGCACATCTTCAGGACCGAGAAGCACCTCGGCCTTCTGGTGGGTTCTTCTGGGCCACTCCTTACACCGCCTGAGCCCCAGCTTCCACATCTGTAAAATGAGAGCTTGCAGGTCAGCTGAGACGAGTATGAAACGATGGCAGACAGGGAAAGGGACAGGCACGTTGTCTGAGACAGAGTTATTGCTTAATGAATGAGAGCAAACAACCAACTCATGACAATCATTTTCTGTTAAAATTTCAAAATATTAATGTTTTACAACCTAGACAAACAAAGATTAATGGTCCAAGAGCCTGACTGAGCTCTAACTTTAGAGATAAAATGTACACCCTATAATATTTTTAGAGCTGTTGATTTATTACTCTCAGGGGAAGCATGATTGAATAACAAAAGCATGTTGGGAAAATGTGAAAGGAGGCAGGATGAGGAAAGTCTCTCAGTGGATGAGAAAAGGCCAAGCCATAGTCGGGGCTTCTCATTCTCCTTTCTAGCCAGCGTCCTGGGTCCCTTTGCGTCTCCTTCCTGCCCTCCCCCGGCCTCTGAACACTGCAGTGCCTCAGTTTCAGATTTCCTCTTTACTCCAATCTACCACTTGCTCTGGCCAAAATTCTTGAAGGAGGACCCAAGGTTTGTGTCCACAGCTTGAGCCTAGGAAGCCCTCCCTCTTGCCCTGTGCTGCAGGGCTAACGGAGCAGGAGCAGCTGTTACCCCCAGGGAATCTGCTGGGCCACATGCTCTATAGGATGGTGCACAAACTGTCATTTTATGGAAGATACCCCTCGGACTTCGCAAAGTGACAGCCTTGGCCCAAATGGACAGCGAGAGACAAGAGTGTGGTCAGACCTCTGGGGTTGAATCGGAACCTATATCAACTACACAGGGGCCATAATAATCATTTCTTACATTTTCTAAGTTCTACATATTGGAAGCATTAACTCACTGAAGGTCTAAGGAACCCTAGGAGAGTGACATAATGATTCACATTCCCACTTCACAGAAGAGGCACTGAGGCTTATAAATGAAAACTGGCTGACTCGAGGGGGTCACCTTATGTTATTACGTGGGGCTTCCTGGGACTCTCTAACTTCAGAGACAATTCTCACAGGGAGGATACTGCCCTGTCACAAGTGGCGTTCAGAATGTAGGAGCGGTGGACTGAACAAGTCAAGGGTGGTTTTGCAGCAGGATTCTCACCCCAGCACTCCTGCCTGCTTCACTGGAACTCCTTTTGCAATCTCTAAACAGAAAGGCCCTGGCATTGATAACCAGCTACCTGACAGCTCCCATGGCTCAGCAATGAGCCATTGCTACCACCCAAAGAGACTGGCCTCCATGGTCTTCATCTCTATCTTTAATGATATGATTTTCAGTATGCCGATAGCTCTGCAAGAATCAGGGAAGCAGTTGGCATGGGGAGGTTTGGAAGGTCTGACGTTCCTGCAGAGCTGTGGTTTATTTGCAGGCTGCAAGATCATTGAGCACAGGGACTGTGTTCATTCTGCTCACCACTCCTCTCTCCTCTCTGCCTTAGCCATTCCCCACTCTCTTTATTCTTCCATTTCTGCCCAATGTCTAAACTTCTCAAAGGAAATGTGGTCTTTTGCATCATGACACACGATTGCCACCAACTGGTAAGAATGTTTGCACTGCAGAGACGGTTAAGGTTTGGGCTGGGGCAGAAACGGTTCATTTCCATGCTCCACTGCTCAGCGTCCAGGTACTCAAGTCCAAGGAGCATCAATTGCTTTAATTTAAGGTAGGTTTTCATAATCCCAGATGCATGTCCTTAAATTATCCTGTAAACCATCAAATAAAATGATTTCCTAATTGCGCATTATTTGTGACAATCCCAATGCACATCTTCCATTAGAGGGGTAATAGTTTTTCACTGTTATTCAGATGAAGTTGCCTATATTCATCAGCATTCCAACACTGGCTGTCTACTGGAACTTTAATGCTGAAGGTGAATCTCAGATTTCTTTTTCATAAATGCAATTTGCAAATATGATCTCATCTTTTTGTCAACACCACTTTCTTTTTAAGAATCCCCTGAAGAAGTAGCACCAATGACAGTCCAGCTATTGTTTTATGTGCTTTGCAAGTATTTAACATCCCCCTAAAGTAGAAACCATTATTATCCTCCTTATTTTAAGATGATAAACCAGGGCATGAAGAGGTAACGTCGCTATGCGAAGTCATGTATCTAAAAATGCAGAGCTAAATAGGATTCAGACCTGGAAATCTGGCACCAGAATCCTATCCATTTGGCTTTGAGGTCTCAGAAAGGCGATTGCTGCTCCCTCTGGCCTCACCAACCTGCCTATTTCTGCCTTGGGGCCAGCCTCACCCTTCTGTGCTCTTACCAAATACTCTGACTACCCACCCATTCTAGTGATAACCCCTGGTCAGCACCAACAGGGCGTGGTCCCTTCATCTCCACCATAGACTACAGGTGGATTACTAGATCCGGATCCAGTCGCACGTGGGAAGTAGCAGACAATTATTTTTGAGAGGAACACAAAGCTCGTAGACCAAATGTTGATTCCTGTCTTCTCTCTCTCGAGAGAGAGAGACAGGCAGAAGTCAGCAATCAGAGTAGTTCCTAGGGACCAGAGGAGGAAATAAAAGAAAGGAAAAGAAGAAAAATTGGGCCAATACCACTTGGAAAATTCTCCCAAATCTTCAAAGATAATTTCATTTTTCCCCCCAAGGAACTCGATGGTTCTTTAGATAGAAAATTGTTTTCACCTAAAATACCACATAGCTGCCCCAGAGTCCTCTTGCTTCTTGCCATGCTTATTAGGAAATTCAGTTCTCACGGCAACAAATCTCAGCTTCTTTAGCTTCTGGAAAACTGTAAAATCATTAACTATCCCTTAAAAATGTATTATTGGAAATATATGTGGTCTCTGCCTCTTTATCTGAATATTTTGACATGAGCCACTGTGAACTTGATACTGACCGTTTGAGGGTGTTGAGTACCATGACCTCCAAGGTTCCTTCCAGCCATAAGCCATGAACTTGGATTAAATAGCACCAAGAATATATTGAAATTTCCCTTTATCTTCCTTTGTTGTAAAGAATAGGTTAATATATATTGATTTTATTTCACAACTCACACGGAAATGAGTGTTTCACTGCTGACATCATTTATGATCTGTAGTTTCCATTCTTTTTAACAGCCCTGGTGCAGTATTAAAAAAGTATCTTGGTCATAAAATCTGTTTTTGAAGCCAAAGTTGTTTTAGAAAAGCGAACATGGCTTATATAATCCACTTTCTCTGTAGTAGCTTGGTTCAGGAAAGGAAATGTGATTGGAGGTGCACAAAGAAGATACTTCCCTGGAACACTGCTGGACCTATGGTGGCTTTCAAGAGAATGACTGAATTCTTCATACTCATCAGTGAGAGGATGCAAACCAGAAAGCAAGGGAAAACCTTGGAAATCCAAATTTACAAACCTGGTTCAGCAAAAGTGTTATCTTGGGCGGTAGTATCTGAATTAGAACAGGTTAGGTTATGCTGCAGTAACAAAGAGCTCCCCAAATATTGATGACATAAACAACAGAAGCTTTATTATTGCTCATGACATATAACTGATATAGGGAAAAGAGTGATGCACCATGCAGTCATACCACATAGGTCACAGCAGCACAGGGCTATCATGGTTGCATCCATATTCTCATGGGAAACAAAGAGAACTTAAAGGTTTTGTCTTACAGCTAAGTACTCACCTAGAAGTGACACACCAAGGTTCCTACTATAATTAATTCATTTATCCTAGCAACAACATAGTTCATCCAACTGCACAGGGGGAAAAAGTGCAGTTCTGCACATGCTCAGAAGAGAGGAGACCCAGTTGTGGCTGAGACACAGAAGCCTCAACCACAATAGCCAATGTGGACCAAATGCCTGGTCTGGGCTGGGCAACAAGTCAAGACCCCACCACCACAGGTTGCTCAATCCCCCTGCTACCCCATAAGGCATGTGCTTCCATGATCTCTTTCCTCAGAGAAGGTGGCTGGGAATCCAGGAGGCTAAATGTGCCCAATGTACTCACCTACCTCTAAAGAACCAAGTAGCACTGCCACACTGCTGCTCCCTGAGTGCCCCTCCAAATCTTGGCCAAACCTCCAGACTCTCTGCTCTCCCAGGGGAGGAGCACAACACCTGCACTTCTGATGCAAAAGCATCCCTGCACCGACAGGGAGGCACGATGACCAGGGAGCTGCAGGCACTGCTCCCAGGAGCTGGTTTTCAAGTCCAAGACTGTTGGACCGAATAATCATTGTTCCAAGTCACAAACATCAAAAAGTTACTCAATGTGAGAAGATATTTGGGAAAATTTAACAATGTTGAATGTTTGAACAAACATTTTAAAATATATATCAGTATATGTGCATATGGAGTTGATTTAAGAGGAAGGGAATGCAGGAGAATTCTGAAATCATTTGTATGTATGAGGATTACATATAAACGAACCTCTCTATCGCTTATAAGTTAATACATAGTTTTGATACTATCCATCTATTATCTATACACCTATCTCTCCATTTATCTGAATAAACCAGAGTCCAACAGAAATATAATTTAGAGCACCTATGCAATTTTAAATTTTCTTGTGTTGGCATTTAAAAAACGAAAGAAACATCTAGATTTAATTTAATAATACATTTCAATTAACCCAATACAAGTAAATATGCTCATTTCAACATATAGTCAACTTAAAATTATTAATGTATATCATTTTTGTGCTTAGTTTTTGAAATTTAGCATCTGTTTTATACTTTGAGCATAGCACAGGGTACTTGTGAGCGCTGAGATGACTCAGATCCTAGGAAAGGAAACCACTCCCTGAAGAGCCACACTAACTTGAAATACCCGCATTGCAGTCTAATGGATACACAAGAAGAATTTAGAGCCAGGGGAATTTAGATGACTTCTAGGGCACTCTTTTGTTCCCCAGAGATCTTGTTAAAATGCAGATTGTGACCCAGTAAGTCTGGGGTGAGCCTGAGCATCCACACTCCCACTAGTGGATGGTGATACTCTGGTCCACAGCTTTGAGAAAACGAAAGCCCCATTTTACAGATGAGGAACCTCTAGCTGAGAGAGGTCAGGTGACCCCAGAAGGCTTGCACGATGAATGTGCAGCTGGGGTTTGGGTCCAGGTTCTCAGTTCTGAAGCATGCACTGTCACAGTGCCAGTGAGAAACTGAACTTGCAGCAGAACCAAGGTCACTCCCTGCCAGCACCCGGGTTCCTTCTGTGGTGTGTGAGTGTGTGTTCAACTTTCCTAGTCACTACACATGCTACCTCCCTTTTGCATTAAACAGTACTGGAACCTTGAACTTGTCTGTGTATTTAATTACCCATCATAAAAGTCAGGTGGACAGTTCACCCACATGGTGATGCACTCCCCTACATCCTCCTCTGTGTTGGCACTCCCTAAAATTTCTGGGGGACTTACCAGCTGCATTTAGAGAAGCTGCTTTCAGAGTCCCTAATGCAGACTTTATTCACTAAATAAAATCTATTAATTTGGGCAAGCAGAGAGACACCGTGGTGTCCCTGATTATGAAAGGATCCCGCGTAGGTCACCCCGAATTCACAGCTCTCCACAGTGATGTTGAAATCTGGTAGCATAGTTCCTCTGCGATGTCTAATGTAGCCTGAGGTAGCAGCGACCAGAATATGACAGACTCACCCCACGATGTTGCCTGACGGAGTGACAGGCATGAGGAGTCAGAACAGCAACTGTCCACACCAACAGGTTCCACATGTGAGAGTGTGCAGTGCTCCCCCACAGTCATCGTCTCACATCAGCCTCACTCTGCTACTGTTATCGCCATTTACAGGTGAGGAAATACAGCATATGGCCTGAGTGAGTGGCTGGCAACTAGAGTCCATTTGAACCCCATCTGCCATTCTAAATGCGACATGCACTGCCCAACAAACACTCAGTTAAACTAAGGGTGGGAAAGAGACTGCTACAGCACCTCTTGCCCCACCCTCATGCCCTGGCTGCCAGAGTTGACCTGCAGCAGTGCTAACATGGGCAGCCTGGCACGCTCACCTGACTACCCAATCGACAGTGCCCTGGGCCAGAGACATCCCAGAGATCCTCAGCCAGTGAGGGATGAGCTCCCCAGCATCCTTGACCATAGTGGACACTGCCGGGCCATGTTCCACACACTCTCAGGGGCTCCCCAGTGGGACTGAGGTCCCGTGGCCTGCAGTGGAAGCCCAGGGATGAACATGCCTTTTCTCTAGTCGTCTCCACCCTGTCTCCCTTCCCCACTCTCTCAGTCGTACTTCCTGAATACTCTCACCCAAATCTTTATCTCAGTGTCTTCTTTGAGAGGGAGCCTGGGTAGCCCTATGAAGATGTCCTCTGACAACAGCAGGAGAGTCCCTCTCAGCACTAGTTAATGTGGCTTGTGAGCTTGGCCCAGGGGCCTAACTGTGTTCCCCTGGCTTGCTCTGGTTGGAGAGAGCACAGCTGTGGTTTCTGAGCTCTACAAAAGATGCATGTCCAGCCCTGGTGTAAAAGTATTTCAACTTTGTGCACTGCCAGGGTGCTCAGGGGCCTGTTTCCATTGACGTTCCCACAAGACAGGCTTCAGCCTGTTGTCTATTCAACTACTTGAGAATTCCCTGAAAAATGACTCCAAGGATGTGTCATGCTTGGGATTTTCTCAGTTTTCCAGTAGAGACAGAGCAATTCTTCTTGGGAGGATTTTCTCTTTCCCTGGGGGATCAGATCTCCCTGTGCTTCTGGGAAAGGTTACAGGCTCATGGATGACCTCTGCAGATAGAGAGTATTGCTAGAAGTCAAACCAGCTCAAGGCTTTGAGACTGAATGAACATGAACATGGACAGAATTGCAGCAAAAATCTCCTAAATGCAGACGTAAAACTAAAGTTTACCTTTAAGTGGCGGAATCCACAAATCCCAAAGCATGAAAAAAACAAACAAACAGTCTGAGTGTGTTGAGAGAAGTATGCAGAGAGGCTGAGAGCCAGGCCTCTGCTCTGCTCCTTGCAGACACCCTGCCTGGTGATTGGAAAACTGGAAGGAAAAAAGCTAAGAGCTCCGACAAGACCAAGCGGTCTATCTGGGCACCACACTCAGAGTGACGCAGGACCAGGCTGGCTTCCTCCTGCACAAGGAGCTTGCAAGCATTGTTTGATAATATTCCAAAAAGAAAACGCCAAGTTCCCCAAATGTTTTATATAAAACCAGAAAATGACTGAGGCACTTCTGTGCATCCCCAGGGTCTTCATGGGAGTTTCTGCCAGTGCACACACTTAGCACTCATCAGGGCGGTGGGGCTGGGCAGACGGGCAGGACACAGTGTGCTTAGCAAGACACAGATCCGTGCAGAGCCCTCAGGACCCAGCCGGCCATTCATAAAGTTGTTTCTGAGCCCTCTTGTTTCCTTCATTTAATTATGAATGTTTTCAAACACAAAGTGGAAAGAATTTTACACCAAACAACCGCTTACCCATCAGTTAGATTCTACAATTAGATTTTGCATTTCAGTTTACTTGCTTCATCCTACTTTTGGTTGGTTGGTTGTCTTTTATCATTGACATATGTGAGTTCTTTACATATCCTGGTATTAGTCTTTTGCCACAGATATTTCACAAATATTCACCCCAGCTGTGACTTATTTATTTCTTTTCCTATGGTGGTTTTGGATGGGCAGACTTTTTAATACTATTAACATTTAATTTGAATGTTTTATATTTACAGTTATAGCTTTCTTTGTCTAGGCTGAGAAACATATGCCCACACCCATCAAGGAAAGGTATGCCCCTATGTTTTCCTGCAAAACTATATTTTTAACTTTTATATTTAGACTTGATTTATAACCCATTTAGATGTCATTTTTATGAATGGCGTGAGACAGAAGTTCAGGTTCATTTTATTCCTCTTATGGATGTAGTTTTTCTAGCATATTTGTGGGTGGGAAATTAAACACCTACCACCTTCTTCATTCAAATAGCTTGGCACCTGTGTCAAGTCAGTTGACCACACTGTGGGAGCCTGGTGCTAGGCCGCCTGTTCTGCTCTGTTGATCTCCTTGCCGGGCCTGATTCTGATACTACACTGTTTTGTTGACTCTTACAGCAAATCTGAGGCAAGCTCATTCTTTTTCAAAGTGATTTGGATATTCTTTACATTTCAATATAACTTTTAAAATCATTTTGACAGTTTCTGCAAAAAGCCTGGTGGGATTATGATGGGTTTTTGTTGAGTCTGTGGACCAATCTGGAGAGAATTAACATGTCAACAATACTGAGCTCATGAACATAGTACACCTTGGCATTCATTCAAATTCTTTTTAATTTCAGCAATGTTTTAGTTCTTAATGTGATGATCTTGAACATTTCACCTTATTGTGAATTAGCATCTGCATATTAAAGAAAACATTTGGCCTTTGTTTTTTCAGGATTGGCTTATTTCGCTTAGCATGATATTCTCCAACTCCATCCACTTACTGGCAAATGTCATATTTTCACTCTTATTTAAAGCTGAGTAATATTTCATTGAATATATATGCCACACTTTCTTTATCCATTCATCTATTGAAGGCACCTAGGTTGGTGTGTGTGTGTGTGTGGTGCTAAGGACGGAACCCAGGGCCTCTCATGTGCTAGGCAAGTGCTGTACCACTGAGCTACACCCTGGGCCCCAGAACATTTTTCTTGACATAACAAGTCACCAGTGTGTCACCCTCAGTACCAGGTCTCTGCCTTCTGAAGTACGATCACTAAGACAATGCCACACGTTTATTTTAATGCTTTGGAGTTAGCATCTCACTTCTGACATCAGTTTCTATATTCATTAAGTTGCAGGCGAGGCTGCTGGAACAAGCCCTCCAAAGCACAGAACCTTCAGCAACAAGAAACACACCTAAAGTTGAATGCTCCACAGGTTGTGGGCAGGCTGGGCAGGTGGGTGGCATTGGTCCTTGATGGATCTTCTACCACATTCCATCTCTAGGTTTAAGGAAACGATTGAAATCTTTAGTATTTCCAATCCAGTAGGGAGAGGGCGATGAGGAAGTGTGGGAAACTGGCTCGGTTTTAAAGCAGGTGAACTGGAAGTCACCCAAAATATCTCCACATCCGTGGGCCTGGACTTAGTCACATGGGGACATCTAGCTGAGAGGAGCCTGGGAACTCTTACTGGGTGGCCCACTCAATATTGATGGCTTTTATGGGTGAGAGGAAGAAAAATAAAACAGATGAAGAAACTGATGGAGGTAGCAGTTCCTGTCACAGATGGTGTGGGGTGACCCACCCGGTGTCTTCTGACGTCCATTCTCACCTATCAGTAGAGCAATAGAAACCATAACAATATCTCTGGCTAGAAAAATCTCCTTGAAATTAAAACTACATTTCCCAGATTCCCTTGCATTTGACTAAGTTCTGGCTTAGTCACAGCCCACTTTCCACCTTCTCTTCAGCACCCTGGGTGCTTGGAATGAGTATGTGATGGCCGGAGCTCCATTCTGGACCCTGAGGAGAGAGGGCCCTGAGGAAAGCCACATCCAAGGAACCGCAGAGAGAGGAGGCAGGCGCGGGTGAAGACAGCAGTGACGTGATCTCCTTTAAGGTGTTGTGATTTTGCTTGTCCATTCCACATGGCCAGACCCAAGTCCAAGTGTAACAGAAGGTCACCTTCATGGGTCTCCGGCAACTTGTTTTCATTCAATGTTACACTTTCCATCTTTAGACATATTGAATTAAACATATTGAATTCATTCTTTTTTCTTTCTCCCCCTTTCTTCCTTCTATTATTATAATTATTATATTTTTATGTATTTTGTTTTTGATGCCAGGGATTAAACCCAGGGCCAGGGGCTTTATATATCACTGAGCCACATCCACAGCCCTTTTTTATATTTTATTTAGAGACAGGGTCTCGCTGAGTTGCTTCAGGCCTCACTAAATTCCTGAGGCTGGCTTTGAATTCAGGATCCTCCTGCCTCAGCCTCTCAAGCCACTCACTTTTTTTTTCTGTTTGGTGGTGCTGGGGATTGAACCCGGGGTCTTGTGCCTGCGAGGCCAGCACCCTACTGACTGCGCTATAGCCCCAGCCCACCGAGCCACTTTCTCTTTTAACATGATAAAATATATATATATGGTAAACATTTAACCACTCTAAGTGTATAATCCAGAAGAGGCCTAAACCACACTGACAACATGGTGCCCAGGATCCACTTCCAGAACTCCTTCATCCTCCCAGCAGAGACGCCGTGCCCACTACTAACCCCCATCCCACTCCACCCACCTCCTGCTTTCTGGCTCCCCGTGTTGGCCTGTTCCAAGGACCTCGTAGATTCCTCGGGGGATCATACATTTTGTCCCCTCGGGTCAAGTTTAACCCGTCTACTTTGACTCCTCTGGGCTGGGACACGGTCTCCTTTGTTAGCTCATCTTTGTCGTCCTGTGATAAGGCTCAGAGTTTACTCCAAAAGAATAGGAAATCTTTTCTTGGCGTTTGGGCTAAGCAGACTTTTTGTTTTATAAGAGAATAGAATTTTTATTTAAAAAAGAATTATGTTTTACAATTGTGCTGCTGTTATAGAAGTGCTATTGGATGTTTTTCCTATGTTGACCTTATATCCCACAGACTTGCTGAAGTTTTGTGTTAATTCTTTAAGGGGATTAGTTTTCCCCTTTCTTCCTCCCTCCCTCCCTCCCTTCCTTCCTCCCTTCCTTCTTTCCCCCTCTCTCTTTCCTTTCCTTCCCCAGTACAGGGATTGAACCCAGGGGTGCTTTGTCACTGAGCCACATCCCCAGATCTTTTTATTTTTTATTTGGAGACAGGGTCCCACTAAGTTGCTTAGGGCCTTGCTAAGTTGCTGAGACTGGCCTCGAACTTGTGGTCCTCCTGCCTCAGCCTCCGAAGTTTCAAGGAGGTCAGGCGTGCACTCCATGCCTGGCCACGGGGATTTTTCTGATTAAGTTGGGCATTGGTTACTGAGTTGTGTTAGGCTCCTTTTATCAGATTGAAGATTCTCTTTCATTCCTAGTTGGCCATCACCATTTACTATAAGAGAGTGTCAAATTCTATCAAATGTGTTTTTCTACTTTAATTTGTTAATATGGCATATTATTTTAGATCTTTTGAAATTTTTTTTAATTTTTTTATTTTTTTTTTATTATTGGGGAAACATGTCACGGGCACAAAAGCACAGTGTGTGCTGCTACGTGCCACACAGACCCATTTCAGGTCTGAGGCACTCTTTCCCCCAGCTGTTGGAATGTCGGTGTTGGTGGCTCAGCTGTGCCTGTCTCAGGGCGTTCCTGCAGCCAGAGACAACCATCTGGCTCAAGCTGGCGACCATCCCCAGGGCCAGCCACATTCTACGTCTGTTCAGAACAGTGTACAAAAGTCTGACGCCATTCCCCAACTGGGCCATCCCCAGTCCCAAGTCCTCTGTAGGACTGGCTGAGGCTGGGTGGCACCTGTACCTTCTCCCCAGACCCCAGAAGCACCCGCTTCCATACAAGCATCACCACACAGAGCCCCCCAGAACCATCTGCCTGCGAGTCCCCAGCTCAGAGTGTTTCCCAGGAAACCCTACATAAGAAACAAGCCCTGTGTGTGTGTGTGTGTGTGTGTGTGTTCATGGTTTCTTATTTTTAAACAATAATAAAATACATACTTCCATGTCCACCAAATAGTGACCAGTGCCTCAGAAGCCCACGACGGGTCCTTCCCCTTCTGCCCTATTCAGAGATTGTCACTATCCTGAGTTCTGCAATAATATCTCTCCCCACCCCATTAGTGTTTTACCCTACAGGTTGTGTGCATCCATTTATACCAAGTTCAAGAGCACCAACACCATCCATGGATTGTGTACCTGTGCACATGTACCTGCAAGCACACACACTGGTCTACATGTATCATAGATGGCTTTGCCTGCGTGTGAACTTGATGTAAATGGTGGCTTCTTTCATTCAACATCACCCTGAGTCTGCCCCCTTTGGTGAAGATGGCTGTTGTTCACTAATGTCCATCACGCAACTGGACTACGGTGTGGGAAGCCGTTCTCGCACGTGATTTGAGCTACCTCCCTGGCTGGGTGTGAGGCACTCAGACCAGCTGTGTCAGAGCCTTCCCCACCCTTCCCCAGGTGTGAGGGCCTGTCCATGTGGAGATGTGACTGACCACTGACCTGGAAACCAATCACTGACCCTGACCTTGGAATGCTGCCCACCTTGACCTTCATTGGATGGAATTTTCCCCTGAATTTTTTGTTCCCCATTAAAGCTCACTCCCTGGAGTGTTTCCCTCTCTCTCTTGCTGGCCTCTTGTGTAAACCTCGCTACTGCATCAGGTGGCTCGAGGCAGGAGCTGGGAGGAGCAATCTCTGAGCTGGGCAAATAAGGTAAATTGAGAGTCATGTGTCTTTAATTTGAACTCACTAGTTAATTTCTATGTTTCAAACCTCTAGTATGAAGCTAGAGTGCTGGTCTCGTGGCTGACCACGGTGTGTGCCACCCTTGACCACACACCCTGCTGTGGGCAGCTGGGGACGATGACTCATCCCGCTTCTGTGGCTGTTCCCTACATGCCTCTGTCCCAAGGGCGTGACAGTCTCTAGGGCAGCGTTTCTCAGTCTTTGTTCTATTGACCTTGGAGGCTGGATGATTCTTGGCTGGGAGGGCTTGTCCTGGGGATGGTCAGATATTTAACAGCATACCTGTCCCCTCCTCACTAGATGTCCGGGCCTCCCTTCCTCCTAGTGTGACAACTAAAAATGTCTCCAGATGCTGCCAGAGCCTCTGGGCCCTGGGTGGGGCAGACTCCCACCAGTGGAGACCCACCGTCTTGGGCAGACCTTTTTGTTGGTCCTGGGAACTGAGCCCAGGAGCCCCAGCCCAGACCTCTTCTGTACATTATTTAGAGACAGGGTCTCGCTGAGTGCTTAGGGCCCCACCGGGGCTGAAGCTGGCTTTGAACTCTCAATCCTTCTGCCTCGGCCTCCCGAGCCTCTGGGATCACAGGCGTGTGTCACCGAGCCCAGCTGGCAAACCATTTCCTAAGGGCCTCCTCCCCTCCACATAATGATGGCAGGGTCTCCCAGAGCTGCATCCTGTCCTGGGCCCTCTCTAACAGGATGCAGGCTGCGGGGATGTGTGATACGCTGAGAACGAGCCTGGCTCAGAGGGATGATGGCTGATTATGGTAATTATAATCACTGCATGTGATTAATATCATGCACCTCATAGATATGCCAGAAAGTGGGGGTGCATGCCAAGTGTGAAGGTGCAGCCTAGCTCCTCTGGGGAGTCTGTTCCCTCACACAGACAAGCGCTGTGTCCTGCTGTATGAACGTCCCCAGAGGACTGCGGAGCCGCAGGGGAAGAGGCTGGGCTCTCGACTGACTTCCTGGGATCTGGAACAGAGCCAACAGGTGGTTCAAATAGGAAGGTCCTCTACACCGGTGGGGGACTGTCCACTGCCAAGCGCCCTCCTTTGTTTCCTCCTGAAGGTCCCCTTGACATCCCACAACCAAAGGGCCACCTTAGGGGGCTTCTGGAACCCAGTCACTTGCTCCAACCTGCATCGCGATTGATGGTCGCTGATACGCCACAGCATTATTAAATACTGTGGAGTCCCCCCGAGTCCCACGTGGGAGATCCTGTGAACAGAACCCCACTGTGCAACAGTATGTCCAGCCTCAGGCAAGGAGTTGGAACCCTCCATCCATAGCTGCATGGCTGCCTGCTCTAGTTTGGATCGTGTGTGTGTGTGTGTGTGTGTGTGTGTGTGTGTGTTGCTGGGGAGGGAACCCAGGGCCTACGGTTTGGATCTCGAATGATCCTCAAGGCCCATGTGTTAGAGCCTTAGTTCCCAGGGTGGTGCTATCAGGAGGTGGTGGAAACTTTAAGAGGTGAAACCAAGAGGGAGGTCTTTAGGTGATCGGGGGTGTGCCATCAAATTGTGGGATTATGGGACCCCAGGCTCCTCCTCCTCCTCCTTTACTTCCTGGCAGCAAGATGAGCAGTTTTCCTCCACCACACATTTAACCACGCATGCTGCCTCGCCCCAGGCCCACAGCAACTTGTTCAAGCTTAGTGCTATACCTGCCATAGTTTTGTGGCAGAAACCAATCAGGTCACCAGATCTAAAACTCTGAGCCAAAAAAAAAAAAAAAAAAAAAAAAAAAAACCTTTTTTCTTTATAGTCTGACTAGAGCAGTATTTGTTATAGTAACAGAAAGCTGATGAACACATGAAATTACTCTTTTGCTGAATGCTTGCTCTTGAAGCCTCCTTTGCAGATATAGGTAGCCCATGTGACCCAGCTCTGGTCAAGGAGGCATCAGAAGAGTTTTTCTGGATGGCCATCACTTCCCACATCTTCCTGCCTTTGGGTATCAAGTTCTGCAACTGAGGCTGCCATCTTGATGGATAAAAGCCAGCATGCTAATGGCAAAAAGGAATAGAAACAACTTTGCTCTTTGAAGATATCATTGAACGACTGGACCAAGCCTGAAGTAGCTTGTCCCAAAGTGTTTGTTAAATGAATCAGTGCCCTCATAGGCTGGAGATGCTGTGGCTCCGTGGTAGAGCACTTGTCTAGCATGCTCAAGAGTCTGGGTTCTGGCTGGGCAGGGTGGCACAGGCCTATCATCTAGAGACCTGGGAGACTGAGGCAGAATTGCAAGTTTGAGGCCAGCCTCAGCAACTCAGCAAGACCCTCTCTCAGAATTTAAAAAAAAAAATGAGTGGGAATATAGCTCAAAGGTAAAGCACCCCCTGGGTTCAAAACTCAGTGCAAGAAATAAAGAATCTGGGTTCCACCCCCAATACTGCAAAACAATAAGTACTCTTTTGTTAGTGAGACCCACTGTTAGCTGGAGTTCCTGTTACTTGCAACCAAAAGCACTCCTGTATCATATAACTTCCTCGTAGGGTTGTGGGAATTTGATTAAACCATACTTGTTCAAGCTTAGTGCTGTATCTGCCATAGTTTTGTGGCAGAAACCAATCAGCTCCAGGTGACCTCTCTCCCTGTCTTCCCCTTTGTGGTTGAACCTGCTGAAGTTTAACTGGCCCCATCTCACATGGCCCCATGCATTCTTAGGCTGTCCTGCCACTCCTGTAGCATGTGAGTAGAGGACACATGGTCCCCAGTCATCTCCAGCCTGGGCCATTTACTTATGGACTATCACACAGTGTGCCTATCTCTGAGTCAGAATCCTTGAGGGACCCCTTGTTGGCATAATTTACCTTGCTTCATTTTTATTTTATTTCACCTTTTAAAACTTTTTTTGTGACACTGGGGATTGATCCCAGGGTTCCTCCACCACTGAGCTACATTCCCAGCCCTTCTTTGTATTTTTTATTTTGAGACACAATCTTGCTAAATTGCCCAGGTGGGCCTTGAACTTGGGATCCTCCTGCCTCAGCCTCTGGGATCCCCAGGATTATAGGCATGCACCACCATGCCCAGGCAATTTTTTAAATAAAATATGAAAGAAAATATCAGAATACACTTGGAGGGGTGAGTCCTTCTGCAAAACTTCTGTCTAGTGATCTGTGGGTGGATTGTTCCCTCGGTGCATTCCTTGCTCAGGTGATGGTGACAAAATCCAGACAAAACCTTGGCCTTGAAGTTCAGAGCATGAGCCCAGAAAATCTGATTTCGCGCCTCTCTTAACCAGTCCTTACCTGTTCCCCTCCCCTCTCTAGGGAGATGTGTCTTCATTTAGCCAACTGCCCTGAGCAGAGGCCCGGGCCTCCTGTGTGGGTCCCCTCCCGTGTGGGTCCCCTCCAGTCCCTCCTGTCCTTCTCACAGTAAATCCAATTCCACAGCAAACTCTGCTGATTTTCCTTCAGAATTTATGCATACGCTGTCCCACTTTTGCCACCAGTATCAGGCAGGGTCGCTACAACCCCTGGTTGACAGCTGTCTACCTTCAGGAGGGGAGCCCCCCCCCCAAGGCTCTGCATATAATAGGTGCTGCCAATCACAGGTGCTCCTCCAGGGCTGATTGATGGGCAGGGCTGGCTTTGGAGCCCTTGGGCCTGACATCTGATCTCCCCCAAGTGGGCCCCTTGCCTCCTCCTCCATTCCTCCAGCCTGTGGGGCCTCTGAGGTTTTAAGAAGTGGAGCCAGGGCTGGGGGAGGTCTGCCTTGTGCACTAGGCCCTGGGAGGGGGGGAAGCTAACACACTGGATGGGGTGGGGGTGGGAGCCTGGTGGATTTCAGACTGTTGTGCCGTCTCCACCCTCGTTGACACAGGGCGGGAGCTGAGCTCTCCTGGTGACAATCTGTGCCACCCCTGAGGGACCCTCAGGGCTGTGCCTGCTCATCTCTGGGTCACCATCCGTGACTTCAGCGTGGCCAGGAGCAAAGCCAGGCAAAGGGATTTGGAGCCATATCATCAGCACACTGGGTGTCATTTAACTGTCCCCAGGGGTTGTTGCTGGACCCGACTGAATGAGACTGAATGTGGAAAGAATTTAGAGTAGCTTTGGGCAGTACTTAGACCAGCCCATGGCCACCCAGGGTGAGTCACGGAGGGAGAACTTCACACATCCTCCTGATGTCACTGGTTATGGGCCCCCCACCCCCTAAAATAGGGCAGATTCACTCCTGGGCCTTAACTCATGGCTTGTTAGCTATGAAAAGCATGCTACGGCTGGGCAATCCCAGCGGCTAGGGAGGTTGAGGCAAGAGGGTCGAAAGTTCAAAGCCAGCCTTAGCAAAAGCAGCTCAGTAAGACCCTGTCTCCAAATAAAATACAAAATAGGGCTGGGATGTGGCTCAGTGGTTGAGAGTTCAACTCCTGGTACCCCCCACAAAGAAAGCATGCTATATCCCTTTCCCTACCCTCTCACTCAGTCTCTCCCAAACTGCCAAATCAGTTCAGAAACCAGGGACATCATTAAAGCCAGGGTCGCCTCGCCAGGACTCTCCAAGAAGAAACAACATAAAGAATAAAACTATTGATTCCCAGCACTGTGGCCCACCTTGCAATCCTAGATACTTGGGAGGCTGAGGAAGGAGGATTGCAAACTGGAGGCCAGCCAGAGCATCTTAGCAAGGCCCTCAGCAACTTAGTGAGACCCTGCCTCAAAATGAAAAATACAAAAAGTACAAAGGGCTGAGGATATGGCGGCCTCGTAACCAAAAAAGAAAAAAAGAAAAAAAAGCTGTTGAGTTGACACCCAAACAGCAAATTCCCAGAATTCTTGACTTCTGTTAACTCGCAGGGTTTGAGCTTGCTCCTCCTCCCCCATGTGTTCTTTAAACAGCTGCAGCCACTCATCCTTCTCACAAGATAAATGTGAGGATTCAGGGAGAGAGAGAAACATTTGACCCAGACTGATGGCCCGTCCCTCAAGGTTAAAGTCTCCATGCTGCTCTATCGAAGTCCCAAGAAAAACTTGTCCCCTGGTTTGTGCCTCCATCTGCCTCTTCTGCTAGAGACCATGTGACTCAGGAGCCAGTCGTGGTTGGACAACTGAGGGGACGGCACCCTAGAACCTGGCGCGCAGGCCGCGGCCCAGACCCCTGTTGCCCAGGAAGTCCTTCCGTTAGGGTGACCACCGAATAAGGACTCAGTCTGTGTCTTTTCATAACTAGGAAATCCAAGTCTCCCCTCCGGCTCCCGATCTCTGACCCAGAATGAGCCTCCCCGCACGGGGGTGAACTGTTTTCCTAAGAGCCTCTTTCCATGGAGGCCGGGAAGCGTGACTTTGAACAGAGGGACTGAAAGCAAGTGGAAGAGGATACAAAAGGAAGAAGAAAGAGAGGCCACCCTCAGCAGATGGCGACACTTTGTTAAGCAGTGGAGAGTCGCATTTTCAAGGGGAAAATGGTGCCGGGCTCCAACAATGGGCAGTTTTATAGGGTTTAACAAAGCCAGGTCATGGGGGGAGTAGGTCAAATACCTTTTTTTTTTTTTTTTTGGTACCAGGATTGAACCCAGGGGCACTTAACCACTGAGCCATATTCCCAGCCCTATTTTGTATTTTATTTAGAGACAGGGTGGCACTGAGTTGCTTAGGGCCTCACTAAGTTGCTGAGACTGGCTTTGAACTCGCGATCCTCCTGCCTCAGCCTCCTGAGCCACTGGGATTACAGGCATGTGCCACCCGCCCTGCTGGTCAATTGGTTTTGGTGGGTCAGTTTCATTAACTCCCTTTCTCCCTGAGGGTTTCCTTCAGGGATGACGGGAACCAAACGCGCAGAATAAACACTTTTGTGTAATATATTTAAGAAACATTTGGGATGGTTGGAATTAAAACTATTTGTTAAGAAAATCCAGAATTGATCAACAAATGGGACTTACTCAAACTAAAAAGTTTTTTCTCAGCAAAAGAAACAATAAGAGAGATAAACAGGGAGCCTACATCCTGGGAACAAATCTTTACTCCACACACTTCAGATAGAGCCCTAATAACCAGAATATATAAAGAACTCAAAAAATTAGACAATAAGACAACAAGTAACCCAATCAATAAATGGGCAAAGGACCTGAACAGACACTTCTCAGAAGAGGACATACAATCAATCAATAAGTACATGAAAAAATGCTCACCATCGCTAGCAGTCAGAGAAATGCAAATCAAAACTACCCTAAGATACCATCTCACTCCAGTAAGATTGGCAGCCATTAGGAAGTCAAACAACAATAAGTGCTGGAGAGGATGTGGGGAAAAGGGCACTCTTGTTCATTGCTGGTGGGACTGCAAATTGGTGCAGCCAATTTGGAAAGCAGTATGGAGATTTCTTGGAAAGCTGGGAATGGAACCACCATTTGACCCAGCTATTCCCCTTCTCGGTCTATTCCCTAAAGACCTAATAAGAGCATGCTACAGGGACACTGCTACATCGATGTTCATAGCAGCACAATTCACGATAGCAAGATTGTGGAATCAGCCTAGATGCCCTTCAATAGATGAATGGATTAAAAAAATGTGGCATTTATACACAATGGAGTATTACTCTGCATTTAAAAATGACAAAATCATAGAATTTGGAGGGAAATGGATGGCATTAGAGCAGATTATGCTAAGTGAAGCTAGTCAATCTTTAAAAAACAAATACCAAATGACTCCTCTGATATAAGGGGAGGAAACAAGGACAGGGTAGGGACGAAGAGCTTGAGACGAAGATTTTCATTAACAGGGTTGAGAGGTGGGAGGGAAAGGAAACGAGAAGGGGAATCGCATGGAAATGGAAGGCGATCCTCAGGGTTATACAAAATGACATATAAGAGGAAAGGAGGGGTAAGACAAGATAATTCAAATGGAAGAAGTGATTTACAGTAGAAGGGGTAGAGAGAGAAAAGGGGAGGGGAGGGGAGGGGGGATAGTAGAGAATAGTATAGACAGCAGAATACATCAGACACTAGAAAGGCAATATGTCAATCAATGGAAGGGTAACTGATGTGATGCAGCAATCTGTATACGGGATAAAATTGGGAGTTCATAACTCATTTGAATCAAACTGTGAAATATGATGTATGAGGAACTATGTAATGTTTTGAACGACCAACAATAAAAAATAAATAAATAAATAAATAAATAAATAAATAAATAAATAAATAAATAAAAAAAGAAAATCCAGAATTGGGTGCAGTGGTTCACACATATAATCCCAGCAGCTCGGGAGGCTGAGGCAGGAGGATCTCGAGTTCAAAGCCAGCCTCAGCAACTTAGTGAGGCGTTGAGCAACTCAGTGAGACCCTGTCTCTAAATAAAATACAAAAAAAGGGCTGGGGATGTGGCTCAGTGGTTGAGTGCCCCTGAGTTCAATCCCCGGTACCAAAAAAAAAAGTGTGACAAATGTGAACCATAAATGTACATCTTCCCAGCTAAATTGAATAATTGAGTAATTCATTATTTTAGATTTGAGGTTTTTTTCCACTAAAACATAAATAAAAGAGGTTTTCGGTCTAAGTTAGTAAAGGAAACTAGAATGCTTAACAGATCTTGATATGTTTAATTTATTGTAAGCATTAAGTGCCTAAGCAGGTATTGCTTCTTAGAAACTTCTGTTGAGCTTCCGGAGAAAAATCGAACAGTTTAAATTTGCGAAAGCAGAACATTTCAGGGAATTTAATTAGCTAAGATTCTAAGTGGGACATGGGGCTGTTGAAGCTCGAGTTGATTGAACATTAATCAAACAGCTCCTGAAAGTGGCTGTTAAAATTTCTTAGGTTTATAAATAGAATTAATCCTTGTAAATAGAACTTGGAAGCTTATGGAAGACAATGTTTTAATTGGTAGCTTTAATACCTTGGAAATTAACTTCAAATATGAAGGCATGAGGCCTTTCTTGGCACAAACACCACACCCTGTAGCACAGGGAAGCTCACGGGGTCACTGTGGTCACTGTTGGGGTCTAGAAGCATCGCTGTCCCCTGCATACATTCAACTGATTTTCCCCTTAGAGAGACAGTGCAGTGCTAGGCACAGTTAATCGTCCCCATCTTCCGACCCCCTTTTGTCCACAGTTGTAGGAGACAGTGTCTATCTGGGAGGGCACTCAATGACCCCCACGTCCTGGTATTCACACCGTTGTGGAATCCCCTCCCCCTCAGTGGGAACTGTACCTAGTGACTCACTTGTAACAAAAGGAAAGATGGCAAAATGATGCAGTGAGACTTCAAAAGGACAGTGACCTCAGTGTATGTGTGTGTGTGTGTGTGGGTAGTCTGACATGGAAATATATGTATACATGCATAATGATCAGATCAGATCAGGATAATTAACATATCACAATAAACATATACCATTTTCCCTGGTGAGGTGGCACACAGCTGTAACCCTAGCAACTCGGGAGGCTGAGGCAGAAGGATCAGGAGTTCAAAGCCAGCCTCAGGAATTAAGCGAGGCCCTAAGCAACTCAGCAAAGCCCTGTCTCTAAATAAAATATGAAAGAAGGCTGGGGATGTGGCTCAGTGGTTAAGTGTCCCTGAATTCAATCCCTGGTACCTCCACCCCCCACCCATATATGTTGTTTGTATTGAGAACATTCAAAACCCTCTCTCCTTTGTCAGCCTATGATTTCTGTCTTACTGGCCTTCTCTTGCTGACTCTCTTATTCCGTGGAGAGACACATGGCAGTTTGCCCGATGGAGAGGCCCGCGTGGTAAGGAACTAACATCTGGCCAATAGCCAGTCAGGACCAGACGCCTGCCAACAGGCCTGCCAGTGATCTTGGAAAAGGATCCTCCCAATTGATTTGAAATGGCTCGAAGTCCCAGCTGACATCCTACTTGTATCTTTGAGAGAGACCCTAATTCAGAGGCAACAGATTTCTGACCACAGAAGATGTCAGATAAAAATTGTTGTTTTAAGCCACTATTTTGGGGGGAAGGGTAATATGTTGCACAGCAGTAGCTAACAGATACAGAGTCCCCAACTTATGATGGCAACATTTTTTAATTTTATCGTGTTGTGAAGCAATATGCCAACACTAACATATTTTAAATTTTGCATTTTGATCTTTTCCTGGACCAGCAACATGTGATGTGACAGAGTGGCAGCAAGTTATAGTTCAGGGACCTAGAAGAAGCCCAGGTCCCCAAGTCACTTCTTGAACCAAGGCCATTTTATCAGTCTGGAGAGGAGCAGAGAAAGAGAAATAAACTTTTAAGTTGGATGCCTGTTACAGCAACTAAATTTTGTTTTATTTCCAAACCCCCATGAACACACCCTCTTTTTTTTTTTATCAATCCTGTTCTGATCAGTGATAAGCGAGTTCTTACAGATCTGGTGCATTCAGTAAATTTTTGGCATTTCCCCCAAAAACAGAGTTCAATTGTTAATGAGTATAGACTCTTTTCTGGTAATCATAAGGCAACTGTATTAGTTGGTGTCATGTCACTGAAATGAAATACTTGGCACCGGCTACTTAAGAAGTTTCTTTTGGTTCACTGATCTGGAGGTTCAAGTTCAAGATCAGGCGGCCCATTGGTGTGGGCCTTTGGTGAGGGTGGTGCATCATGACCAGAGCATGTGCCCGAGCAAATGTTCACATCTGGGGCCAGAAATCGAAGAGAGGAAGGCAAGAGTCCCACCACCCCCATTCAGGGCATGTCCTAACAACCTAGGGAGGGAGTCTCACTAGGTCCCCCAACCTTTTACAGTTCAGAGCACCTCCCAACAGCGCCACCCACCTTTTCCATACAGATTTGGGGGGTGGGGACATATCTAAACCATAGCTGTAAACCACCACTAGCACACATTCCACCCGTCCTGTAAACACCTCTCCTATTTCTTTCCCTGGGGAGATATCGTTTATGAAAGCTAGATCCTGTTTTCAAATTCTTTTCATGTCTTTTGAAATTCTCTTCTGTTAGCAAGCAGCCCTCTGGCAACCCACAGCCCCCTGGTGACTCAGCTGGCTGAACAAAAACCATCCCGCTAACTCTCTTCCCTGGCCTAGTTCTTCAAAGGAGACCCAGGCTGTTCATTACTAATCACCCCCGTCCCAGGTATTTTGTGATAGCAGCACAAATGGCCTAAACAGTCCTGTAGTACACTCTTGCCTACACAGAGTGATGGGGCATCAAAGAGATGTCAAAGGAGACCCTATTGTTTTCCCACTGCTGTCATAACCAATCACGGAATTTGCAACAAGGTGTGTCATTTTTGTAACACATTATCACAAATTCAGTAGCTTGAAACAACAAAAATTGTTCTTTTGCAGTTCTGGGGATGGGAGTGGGACTAAGCTCCCCTGCTCCAATGTCAAGGTGTCAGCAGGGGCTGCCAGGTGTGGTGGCCCACACCTGAAATCCCAGTGACTCAGGAGGCTGAGGCAGGAGGATCACAAGTTTGAGGCCACCCTGGCCAACTGAGCAAGACCCCCTATCAAAATAAAAAAATAGAAAAAGGGCTGAGGATGTAGCTCAGAGGTAAAGCGCGCCTGGGTTCAATCCCTAGCAATTCTTCCTCCCTCTCCCCCCAAAAAAGGTGTCAGTAGGCTGGTTCCTTCTGGAAGCTCTAAGTAAAGAATCCATGTTCTTTCCTTTTTCAGGTTTTTTTTTTTTGGGGGGGGGGTGATTTTGTCGTTGTTTTTTGTTTTGTTTTGTTTTCTCTTTTCTTTTAAGAGACAGGGTCTCACTATGTTGGCCAGGCTGGTCTCCTGGACCCAAGCGCTTCTCCTGCCTCAGCCTCCAAGTTGCTGGGTCTGCAGCAGCGCGTCACCAATCCTGGCTTCCCTTTTCAGCTTCTAGTGACCCCTGCGTTCCTTGGCTTGTGGCCTTCTCCTTCGTCTTTGAAGCACATCCCTCCAGCCTCTGCTTCTGCTCTCCATCCACACCCCTCTGCCTAACTCCCCCTGGTCCCTCTTGGGAGGAGCGTTTTCGATTTCATTCAGGATCCACCAGATAATCCAGGATAATCTCTTGATGGCAAGATCCTTAACTTGACACATCTTCAAAGTCCCTTTTGCCATGTAAGGTGATATATTTGCAAATTCTGGGGCTCTGGATGTGGATATTTTAGATGGGCTGTTATTCAGTGGTCCCCGAAGACCATCCGTGAATGAGACACCAACAGAACACATTTCTGGTAGACAAATCAGGTGGAGACAGAAGACATGGTTCACAGGGAAATGACGACATTTAGGACGGGGCTCAGGCATGAGAAATAGAAAGTCTGGGGGTCCACCTTCAAGATGTAATAAAGCTTTAATTGGAGCCCTTCCCTTTTGCCCTCCCTAATTCTAAAGTTAGCCAATCACTGAGATTGAAGCCCGGAGCTCCTCCAATCAGAGTGGAGGGCAGCGCTGCGCTGGGTTTGAGGTAAGAGCAGGCAAACTGCCCGCCCAGGACCCTCGCTCGCAGGACTCCAGCTGGGAGCGGGCTTTCTGCAGAAGTGCATTTGCCTTGACGACCCGCTTCCCAGCACTTATATGATTTCTTGCGGATCGTTGTTGTTGTTGCTTTACTTTTTTTTTTTTTTGGTACCAGGGATCGAACCTGGGGGCTCCTAACCACCGAGGGACATCCCCAACCATTTTTCTATTTTTTTTAGAGACAGAGTCTCGCTGAGTTGCTTAGGGCCTTACTAAGTTGCTGAGGCTGGCTTTGAACTTGGGATCCTCCTGCCTCAGCCTCCCGAGTGTCTGGGATTACAGGCTTGGGCCACCGCGAAGAGCTCACTCCTTATTATTTCTAACATGGGAATAGGGAGCCCAGAATGACCCAGGTTGTGGAAAATAGAGAGGAATGCGACAATGGAGATAGAATGGCACCAATGATAGTCAGTCTGAGCTTTCTGCCATCTCCCTCCCTCTTCCCCAGGGCACAGGCCACCCAACTTCAGGAAAACCAGAGCTGAAGGGTGGTTTCATAGAGACTCAACTCTACTGTCCCAGGTGGTAACTAGGGTGGATGCTGGCATCTGAAATGGAAAAGAAAAGGAAAAAAAAAAAAAAAACCAAAAACCTGGCAGCCAGCCCTATCCCTGAACTTGTAGCAGAAGGAAGGGAAGCCAGAGAGGAGTTCCAAGACTCTCACTCACCCACAGGGAGTGACCAGCCCAGCAGCAAGCCTCACCCGCAGGCTCAAAGTACCCATTCATACTGCAATGCAGGGTAGAGACCTGGTGCAAAAACAGCCCACTATTAGGAACAGGAAGTGCACCTCCATCACCCTCAGACATCAGCTGGGTTCCTCTGAGAATAGCAAGAGACAAACCCAGATGGGAACAGAAAATCTGCACTGAGCAGGAGAAAGCCTGAGTTAAGGCTACTTCAGGACCCAATCGGGTTGCAACAACCATATTTGATTGTTATGACTCTCTGATCTCTTTTTTGATTTTCATGTTAACTCTTTTTTTTGGGGGGGAGGGGTACCAGGAATTTGAACTCAGGGGCACTCAACCACTGAGCCACATCCCCAGCCTTATTTGTATTTTGATTATAGACAGGGTCTCGCTGAGTTGCTTGCCATTGCTGAGGCTGGCTTTGAACTCATGATCCTCCTGCCTCAGCTTCCCAAGCCTCTGGGATCACAGGTGTGTGCCAGGGCATCAGCCATATGTTAACTCTTTTGAAGAGTCCTGGCCAATTGTCTTGGGGATGTCTCCCATTCTCACTACCTGATTGTTTCCTCATTGTTAAATTTAGGCTCAACACTTTTTCTTTTTCTTCTGAAATAAAGAAATTCCTTGTCTCAAAGTTCCAGATGGTAGAAATGAAATCAAGGTATCATTAGGGCCATGCTCTCTCTGATGGCTCTGGGGAAGAATCCTTCCTTGATTCTCCGGATTCTGGTGTTTGCTGGTAGCCCTTGGCATTTGTTGGCCTGTAGGTGTGGCACTTCAGTCAGGCTGCCATCTTCTCCCAATGTATCTTCACATCATCTTTCTTATACTTTTTCTGCAAAGGGGATGTAGCTCAGTGGCAGAGAGCTTGCCTAGCATACATGCAGGAGGAGGCACTGGGAATCAGGCACGGAGGCACATGCCTGTAATCCCAGTGGCTCAGGAGGCTGAGGCAGGAGGATCTCAAGTTCAAAGCCAAACTCAGCAATTTAGTGAGGCCCTAAGCAATTCATCAGGACCCTGTCTCCAAATAAAAAATAAAAAAGTCTGGGGATGAAGCTCAATGGTTAAGCACCCCTGAATTCAAAAAGGATCTGTATAGGCAATTTTGTGATGCATTTGAAGTCAGGATGTCCCACTGTTGGGGATACCATATGATCAGTTGGCTAGGAAGTATCTTGCCTACTTCTCCCCACTCCACTATATGGGTACATCCCCCAAATACACACACCTTTGTAATGAAGTCATCTGTTGGGTGTGAATTTTGGACCTTTCCCTAACAACATTTTACCTATGGCTTTATCATCCATTGATGATTCAATTACTGGAATGAGGACTCCCCTTTGTTGTTTCTAATTGATCTGTAATAAATAGCTATTGTCTTTAGGAGTAAATAATTTAGTGACTGTTGTAAAACTATGTAGTCTGAGCTGGGCGCAGGGGTGCAAGCCTGTAATCCCAGTAGTTCTGGCAGCTGAAGCAGGAGCATCACGAGTTCAAAATCAGCCTCAGCAAAAGCAGGGTGCTAATCAACTCAGTGAGACCCCGTCTCTAAATAAAATACAAAACAGGCCTGGGGATGTGGCTCAGTGGTCGAGTGCCCCTGAGTTCAATCCGCAGTAACAAAAACAAAAACAAAAAACAAACAAACAAAAAGCTATGTAGTCTGCTTCTGGTTCACAGTCTCGGCTGGGCCACCGAGGAGCTGTGCAGGGTTGCAGGATCTGAGGGACGGGGTGAATGGCGGAGGCGGCTTCAGCCCCGAGGCCACTGAGAAGGGCTTGGGGAGCCGGGAGCCCGGCGCAGCGCCACCGCGGGGGCCTGGGGGCGGCGGAACCCGCCGAGAGGAGGTGCCCACGGTGCGAACCCGGGTCCCGGGTCTCAGGCAGCCACGTGGGGACAGCGAGGCTCCCGGGATCTCCAGCGCCTGACTGCTCCAGGCCCGGCCCTCCCTCCGGGCGGCGCCCGCCGCCTTCCAGATCCGGGCGCCGCCCTCGCTGGCTCCAGGCGCAGCCGCCGGGGCAGGGCCACCTCCCGCCCGCGGGCCACAGAGCTCGGCCTCAGGTCCCGGCTCCGGATTGCAGCCGCCGGCCCCGGGGAGAGGACCGGCTGCCCAGAGCCGGGTCCCGGGGCTCCCTGGGCAGGCCGATACCGGGGAGCCCCCCGACTGCCTCCCGAGCAGGGTGGGAAGACGATCCTGGTCCCCAGATCCCTGCGAGCGGGCCACCGGGGAGCGCCAGACAGGTAGGGACCCAGGTGTGACCGAGGGCTTCGTCCTCACCCGCAGCGGGGTGCTCCCGGGGTGGGGTGGGTCCCCGGGCGTCCCTGCGCCCCCTTCCCAGGCCCCCCTCCATCCCAGCCCCCTGTAAACTCAGAGTTCTGCAAACGCTCGTTAGGAAGCCCCGCAAGGTCCTGAGCTTTGCTCTTAAAACGGGTCCCCAACGCGCACCCCGCCACCCCGACCCCTCCGCTGCTCCGCGGGTGTCGCCCTTCGATACTCGCTGAACCGCCCCGGCCAACCCGTGTTCGCGGCTGCCTGCTGTGCCCCTGGCCGCCGGTGCCCCGGTCCCCGCAGGCTGCGCGTTAGGAGCCCTGGCCTCGGAGTGGCTCAGCAGCCTGCAGGGTGGCGGTGGCCACGCCTCCGCTTCTGAGTTAGCCCAAGTTACTTTGCAAAGCTCAGGAATTTTTTTTTTTTTTCCCTCTCAAAGAACGTTCTCCTTGTCCCTCAACTTCAGACAGCATCTGTTTGCTTCCCACTTTGAGAGAGTGAGATATTACGAAAGGGTTTTTAAATAAAGAGTAATGGTTTAAATGTCCTGGGAAGCCAGGAGAAGAAAAGACAGTGGGGCCCAGGGAGCCTCCGAGCCTGGGGATGGTGGTGGTGTGGTGGTGGTGGTGGGCGGGGGGTGGGGGACAACAAACAGTTGTCTGCTCTCCTGCTGGGCAGAGATATCTATAATTTTTTTTTTTTGGTAATTAATTTACTTTTCAAAAACGGATAAAGTAACTCGTAATCGATCGTGCATATTTTTTAACTTTTTCTGCTATGTATTCCTTGGGTAAATGCTTCCAAATCTTAAAAGCAAACTTTTGGATTATTTCTTCATTTTTGAACTCTTAAACAATGTGTCCATTGATCCCTTGCTTAAAATAGGAGACGACTTTCATCAGCTCCACATTTCCTGTCTTTTCCATATAATCATAACATGATTCCTAATTTCTCTATGGACTACTTTCCTAACATAAAATAATTTCTTAAACTTTTGTATTTCTAGGTTAGGGGGGTGGCTCAGTGGGCAAGCACTTGTCCAGCATGTGTGAGGCCTCAGGTTCCATCCCCAGCACCACAATAAATAAATTAATTAAAAAATGAACTTGTATTTCTTATTCCGATAAATATACCCAGTATCTGTTGACACTTCCTCTTTGTAAGGCCTGGCTAAGGAGCATACTTTAAAAGATACATT
Source organism: Urocitellus parryii (assembly GCF_045843805.1). Classification (NCBI taxonomy): domain Eukaryota; kingdom Metazoa; phylum Chordata; class Mammalia; order Rodentia; family Sciuridae; genus Urocitellus; species Urocitellus parryii. The sequence continues at coordinate 510,649 of NW_027551773.1, forward strand.
TAAAAAAAAATAAATGGTCTAAATATACATGTAAATTATAAAATGTTTTTAGCCAATCAGGTTGAATATACAGCTCCTAAATCAAATAGAAGATGAGCCTACCAACTTTTTTTTCTGTGATTAAAAAAATATAATTTCTTTAAGAAAAAATGAAATGGGCCAGGCATGGTGGCACACACCTGTAATCCCAACGGCTCAGGGGGCTGAGGCAGGAGGATTTCGAGTTCAAAGCCAGCCTCAGCAACTCAGCGAAGCCCTAAGGAAGTCAGTGAGACCCTGTCTTTAAATAAAATATAAAAAGGCTGGAAATGAAGCTCAGTGGTTAAGTGCCTTTGGGTTCAATCCCTGGTACGAGGAGGAGGAGGAGGAGGAGGAGGAGGAGGAGGGGGAGGAGGGGGAGGAGGAGGAGGAAAGAAGAAGAAGAAGAAGAAGAAGAAGAAGAAGAAGAAGAAGAAAAGAAAGAAAAATAAATAAAATAAATAAATGACAGTGGTTTGAATTAAGAAAAGCAGAGCTGGGCACAGTGGTACAAGTGTGTAAACCCAGCAACTTGGGAGGCTGAAGCAGGAGGATCACGAGTTTAAGGCCAGCCTGGGTGACTAGTAGTGCAAACAGAGAGAGAACAGTATGGCAAAATGTTCATTTTACTATTCTTCAAAGTTTTCTACATGATGAAATGTTAAAATAAAAAATTGGGAAACATAAAGCAAAATTATCTAGAAATGAAGAAAGAGATAGAGGAGATTCATATAGTGGCACAATCTACAGATCCTGTACATTATTAGGATTCAAGTCCCAGCTCTTAGACAAAATGATGGGAGTCCTGAGCTCCTGAGCTAGGCCCCAAGGGACAGGACCCAACCAAAATGGAGTCACTCATGCCAAATGCTACATTATCACGGAAACTTTTTTTTTTTTAAAGAGAGAGTTAGAGAGAGAATTTTTTTAATATTTATTTTTCTAGTTTCTGGCGGACACAACATCTTTGTTTGTGAGGATCGAACCCGGGCTGTGCGCATGCCAGGCGAGTGCGCTACCGCTTGAGCCACATCCCCAGCCCATCATGGAAACTTTGAAAGAAGCAGATGAAACCCCCAAAACACCATTTTTCCTAAAAACAAACAAACAAACAAACAAAAAAACCAGACATTCCTATCTACCTGAGTCATTGTGTAAGGAAGTCCCCTTTGCCTTGACCCCTCCAGAATGTATCCTAAATAACTGATGTTGGCCAATCAGCTTTTTTGGTCCTACTGTTTTGTTCCCTCGATCTCACCTTACAAAGCCCACTCTTCTCCCATGGCTGGTAGGACCTCACATTCCGTACTGTAGAATGGAGGCTGCCAGAGCCGTGCACAGAGGCCCGTAATCCCAGCAACTCGGGATGCCGAGGCAGGAGGATCTCAAGTTCAAGACCAGCCTCAGCAACCTAGCAAGACTGTTTCAAAATAAAAAATAAAAAGGGCTGTGGATGTAGCTCAGCGGTAGAGTGCCCCAGGGTTTAGATCCCCATTAACACACACACACACACACACACACACACACACACACACACAAGGCCACCCTGATATATGACTTGTGAATAAAAACTAATTCGATCTATAACTAAATTTGTTGTGATTTCATCTCTCACCTAGGCTCTACCACTGTCTTGCCAGGTGACTTTGAGCACGTAGCTTCTCTCTTCCAAATCTCAGTTTCCCCATGGGGAAAGCAATGTCCACCTCATGGAGTTGTTGGTGAGTTTTCCCTGAGGTTTTGTAAAGTACTTCCCACCAGCCCAGAGCAAAGTAGATGCTCAGCTAACAGGAGCGTTTATTACTTGGTGAAGGGGTTTTCTTGACTCCCACCATCTGTTTCCTGTGAACACTGTTAACATCATGACCACTGTTGGGTACTCCCTTCCACTCTTTTTTGCTTGGGATGGATTTTTGAACTGGGCATTTTTTGTCTTTTTTTTTTTTTTCTTAAAATTCCCGGTGTGGTTTTGATTGTGCCCTAGGGACAGTTCTGGGTCCTGCTGTGTTTCATCTGGTGATTTCCTAAGGCGTCTCCCTCCCACATTCCTCGTCAGAGTTCCAGTGAGGCATGATTCTGACACATGGAGGCCCACGCTGGGGCCCTAGCTGCTAATCATAGTAACACGCTTCTACCCGCAGCTAACATTTGTTGAGGGCCAGGCCCTGATCTCATCTGATTTCCCCACAACCATGAGGCAAGGGAGTTACTAGAAGTCCGCGGGCACATTTGGGAAACTAGACTTTTCCAAGATTAGGCAAATCCTGATAACCAGGGAGCCCTGGGCAACCAAACACATTCACAGAGAGGTCCTCCTCCTCCTCCTCTGCACTTTTGCTTTGGTTACAATTACCCTATGTCAACTGCAGTCAGAAAATCTGAAATGGAAAATTCCAGAAATGAGCAATTCAAGAGATTGAAATGGCACGCTGGTCTGAGGAGCATGGCGAACTCTCTTGACGTCCGCTCCTTCCTGCCTGGGGCGCAGATCCATCCTTTGTCCTGTGTACACAGCCCCCTCTTAGTTACTTGGAAGCTGCCTTAGATATTAATGATCAGGTGGCTTGTGGCAAAATCCCAGGGCTCTGTTCAAGTCGCCCTTATACAGCAGCCTAGGGTTCGGCCACGATGCCCGGATGCCTGCTCGTCACCTCTGTTCATTCATATCATCAGGCAGGCACCGTGGCATCTCACAGGATGACAGAAGGCGAGGACAACCCCATGCAGATGGGAGAGAGACTGCATTTGAAACTATGCAATGACACCTATCTGTGATCCCAGTGACTCGGGAGGTCGAGGCAGGAGGATCGCAAGTTCGAGGCCAGCCTGGGCAGCTTAGCCAGATCCTGTCTGAAACTAAAATTGAAAAGGTTGGGTTGGAGCTCAGTGGTAGAGCTCCCTTGGGTTAGATCCCCAGTACTGGGCCGGGGGCCGGGGCAGGGAGGGAGAGGAAAAAAAGACAGAAGCTGAATTCAAATCACTTTTAAGACCTGGTGTTGTTAAAACTGTTCTATTTTATTATTAGTCACTGTTTTAATCTCTCATGGTGCCTAATCTATAAATTGAACTTTACCATAGGTGTGTGCCCAGGAAAAAACATAGTTAGTCCATATAGGTCTGAGTACCATCCCTGGTTTCAGGCACCCCCTGGGGGTCCAGGCCCCCCACCCCTAAGGGCACACCTGTCATCAGCAATTTCCCAAACCCATGGCCCTTGCTAGCCCCATGATGCCCTCTTGCCCAGAAATTTCCCAGGACCTGGATGATGCACATAAAGAACGTCCTCAACAAATATGGATGATTATTATTTCCACTAAGATACAATTAGACGTGTCCTTCTCTGGTTTATATTATCCTGGTGTTCATTGATAGCACTATTTTTCTTATTTGCAAAATATAACATCCATACAGAAAAGGGTCTAAATCTTGCATGTACAATTTAACAGATAATCATAAAGCAACCACCTGAGGAACTTGTGTCCAGGTCAACAGGGTCATTGCTAGCTCAAGTTTTTCATTTGCTCCTTCTGGTTAGGAACCCTCTCTCTCCCCAGGAACCCACCTTCTGGACTTTGAGGAATCACCCTAATGACCTTGGGACAATAGGTTTAGCCTAGGAAGTCTGCAGGACTCTTCTGTTTAACAGCCTTATTAAGAGGTGAAATTTAAAGCCGGTGCCGTACATCCCAGTGGAGAGGCTGAGGCAGGAGGATCATGAATTCAAAGCCAGCCTCAGCAACTTAGAGAGGCCCTAAGTAACCCAGCGAGACCCTGTCTCTAAAGTAAAATATAAAAAAAGGTTGGGGATGTGGCTCAGTGGCTGAGCACCCCGGGTTCAATCCTCACTACCACACACACACACACACACAAAAGGTGAAATTTAAGTGGAAAACTCAGTGACTTTTAGTGATCTTGCAGTTGCTGCAGCCATCATCACAGTTTAAGAGCATTTCTGTCACCTCCAGAAGCTCCTTTTGCCTATTTGTAGTCACTCTGTTCTCCCCCTGGCCCCACTGCAAAAAGACAGTTTCTGTATGTATAGACTTGCCTTTTTCTGAATATTTCATTTAAGTACCTGTGTAACAGGGAGTCTTCTCCGACTGGCTTCCATTTAGCACACTGGTTTGGGTGTGTATAATATTTGCTCTTTTTTATTGCTGAATAGTACTCCATTGAATGGACATACCACATTCTGTCTAGGTCCCAATGAATGGATATTTAAATTGTTTCTGAATGTTCAATGCTGATATGAACAGTTGCATCTGTGTCTTTGTGTGAATGTCTGTTTTTATTTATCTTGGGTAGAAAATCTACTCAGAATTGTTGGATCTCATGGTAAGTTGATGCTTAGCTTTTTTTTTAATATTCAATTTTTAAAGAAGCTTAAACATGGATATACAGGTTTACATTCCCACCAGGTCCCAGTCGTCTCCAGATCCCCCACAACACTTGTCAACAGTGTCAGTTTAAATAATAGACATTGTAATGCCTGTGAAGTATCTTCTGGAGATTTTTTTAAAAATATATTTATTATTTTTTAGTTATAGTTGGACACAATATCTTTATTTTATTTTTATGTGGTGCTGAGGATCAAACCCAGGGCCTCACACGAGCTAGGTGAGCACTCTACCGCTGAGTCACAACCCCAGTCCCTCTTCTGGAGATTTGAATTTGAATTTTCCTAATGCCTAATTCCATTAAGCAACTTTCATCTGCTTCCTAGTCATTCCTGCATCTTTTTAAATTAATGTCTATTCAAATCTTTTATCCATTTTAGTTGGTTTGTCTTGTTAGTGAATGTTCAGTGTTCTTTACATATTTTGAATACAAGTCCTTCATCTTTTTTGCAATCTGATTTGCAATTTTTTCTGCCATCTATAGCTTGTCGTGTGTGTGTGTGAGTGTGTGTATGTGTGTGTGTGTGTGAGTGTGTGTGTGTGAGTGTGACCAGGGATTGAACCCATGGTCTTGCCCATGCTAGGCAAGGATTGTTTCATTGGGCCATACTCTTCTCTTTTCATTTTCTCAAAGGTTTTGATTTGATTTCTTGGTAGTGGTGCTGGGGCCAAATCCAGGCATGATGGGCAAGTGCTAATGGGGTCTTTTGAAGTACAAAACTTTTATTCTTTTTATTTCATTATATTTTTATTTAATTAGGCTTCTTTGGGGGGAAGGGGGTGTTCTAATTAGTTATCCATGACAGTGGAGCGCACTTTGACACATTATACGTAAATGGAGTGCAACTTCTCATCCGTCTGGTCTCATCTGTCTGGTCGTACGTGATATAGAGTTGCACAGGTCGTGTACTCATATATGCACGTAGGATGATAATATCTGATTCATTCTTCTATCCTTCCTACCTCCATGCCTCCTCCCCTCCCTTCACTCCCCTCTATCTGGTCTAAAATACCTCTCCTCCCCGTCTCTATTGTGAATTAGCATCTGCATATCAGAGAAAACATTCAGCCTTTAGTTCTTTGGGATTGACTTATTTTGTTTAGCATGATATTCTTTATACCTTTCAGTTTTTTTAAAGAGAGAGAGAGAGAGAATTTTAATATTTATTTATTATTTTTTTAGTTTTCGGCGGACACAATATCTTTGTTTGTATGTGGTGCTGAGGATCCAATCCGGGCCGCACGCATGCCAGGCGAGCGCGCTACTGCTTGAGCCACATCCCCAGGCCCTAGCATGATATTCTTTAATTCCACCCATTTACCCTCAAATTATGTCATAATTTCATTCTTCTTTAAGGCCGAGTAATACTCCATTGAGTATATATACCACAATTTCTTTATCCATTAATCTTTTGAAGGTCACCTAGGTTGGTTCCATAGTCTAGCTCCTGTGAATTGAGCTGCTATAAATGTTGATGTGACTGTGTCCCTGTAGTATGCTGTTTCTAAGTCCTTTGGGTATAAACTGAAGAGTGGGATGACTGGGTCAAACGGTGGTTCCATTCCCAGTTTTCTGGGGAATCTCCAAGTGGTTGCATCTATTTGCAGTCCCACGGCAAAGTATTAGTGTTCCTTCCCCCACATCCTCACCAACGTTTATTGTTGCTTGTATTCTTGGTGATTGTCATTCTGACTGGAGTGACATGGAATCTCAGTGTAGTTTTGATTTTTTTTCTTTTATCTTGATGGTGTCTGGTTTGTCTTTTTTTTTTCTTTTGAAATTCATATTTTTGGGCAGGGAAGGTGGCATACTCCTATAATCCCAGCAACTCAGGAGGCTGAGGCAGGAGGATTGCAAGTTCAAGGCCAGCTTTAACATCTTAGCAAGGCCCTAAGCAACTTAGTGAGACCCTCTCAAAAAAATAAAAATAAAATAAAATAAAAGGCCTGTGGATGTGGCTCAGTGGTAAATCCCTGGGCTCAATTCTCAGTACAAAAGAGAGAGAGAGAGAAGAGAAGAAAAGAAAATCACACTCTTGGTATTGTATCTAAAAAAAAAAAAATCTTTGCCTAAGTTGAAATCACAAAATTTTTCTCTTGTTTCTTTCTAATAGTTCTGCAGTTTTAACTCTCGGGATGGGCAGTGTGGTGCTGGGGGTGAAAGCAAGGGTCTCACACATGATAAGCACATGTTCTACCACTGAGCTGCACCCCCAGCCCCAGTTTTAACTCTGAAGTTTAGGTGCATGATTAATTTTGAGTTGATAGTGTGTGAAGCAATGGTCTAAATTCCTCTCTTTGCATGTAGATTTCCAATTGTCCTAGTACCAGTGGTAGAAAAAGACACTCCTTTTCCCATGAAAACCAATAAACAAGCCGGGCAAAGTGGCGCACACCTGTAAACCCAGAGACCCAGGAGGCTGAGGCAGGAGGATCGCAGGTTGAAAGCCAGCCTCAGCAACTTAGTGAGGTCCTAAGCAACTCAATAAGACCATGTCTCTAAATAAAATATATAAAAAAGGGCTGGGGATGTGGCTCAGTGGTTGAGGGCTCCTGTGTTGGATCCCCAGTATAAACAAACAAAAAAAAAAAACAATAAACAGAGCCACTGTAAAGAGAATCCTCCTAGTCTCCAGGTCAAAATGATTCCTTTTTTTATTTGTGGTCCTAGGGATGGAGCCTGCCAGGCCAGGGCTCTACCCCTAACTCACATCCCAGCTCTGAATCCTTTTTCCTGGGCTGCATTAAACGGATCTAACACAAATAAGGTTTTAGTTTTTTTCTCGATTTCTCAGTTAAAATTCTCGAAGGTCCCTGGTGGAGCTCAGGCGTGGAGAACACGCCCAGCACCCTGAGGCCTTGGGTTCCGCTCCAGCCCTGCACCAGGGAAAAGATTCTGGAGACCAAGGAGCCTGTGAGCTAATGAGCCCTGTCAACTGCTGGCCAGAAAGGACTGGTAGGGGACAAGTTCCAGGAAGGACCAGCAGCTAGGCCAGGTAACAGCAGCCGAGAGCACCTTTGTGACTTGTTTCCACTGAAGCTACCTGGGATGCGGTGGCCCAGCAGAAGGTTGGGACCCGAGGACCGACTGTGGGAAGTACCTGTCCCTGGATAGGGTTGGCTGTGGGCAGGATGCAGGGTGCGGGGTGGCTTGGCCCCCTGGTGTTTGAGATAGGATTTCAACATCTGGTCTGGAATGTGGGGCTGGTGATTTTGCTGGTTTGGCCACAGCTGGTAACTGGTGAGTGTCCCTTATCTCTCCTCCCCTCTGCGCTCTGGCCCTTAGAATTAACACCTCACATTTTTTCCCTCTTATTACTAATTAATTAATTAATTAATTATTCCCTTCTATGAGAAGCTTCTTCCTGTTAGTGATCATCCAATCCACTTCTTGGATCTCTGTCCCTTCCCTTTATAGTATCGGCTGCCTGTTTTGTTGAGCACGTCTCAACCTAAGTGTGTTTAGGACTAGCTGCATCGTTTACGGGTCCCTGGGCAAAATGAAAATGCGGGGCCCCTTGTTCAGAAATTATTTTACCCAGCAACTCGGGAGGCGATTACAAGATCAAAGCCAGCGTCAGCAACTTAGTGAGGCCTTAAGCAACTTAGCGAGACCCTCTCTCAAAATAAAACATAAAAAGGGCTGGGGATGTGGCTCAGTGTTTAAGCACTCCTGGGTTCAATCCCTGGTACCAAAAAAAAAAAAAAAGAAAAAAGATTTAAGCTGTGTCTGGTGGCACACACCTGTAAACCCAGCAATTCAGGAGGCTGAGGCAGGAGGATCACAGGTTGGAGACCAGTCTGGGCAATTTGGTGAGACCCTGTCTCAAAATAAAACAAATAACAAGGGCTGGGGTTGTCGCTTGGTGGTGGAGCTCCCTGGGTTCAATCTCTAGTCACACACACACACACACACACACACACACACACACACACACGGGGCAGCAGCAGAATGTTAAACAAGCCTGGGCCGTTTTGTGCAGGTCCAAAGCCCAGGAGACCGGCCCTAGGTGTCCCGTGAAGGTTTTTCTTTTCTTCTGTTTCCTCTGATTGTCTCTTTGTCCTCTGGGGTCAGTTCTGCTTGTGGACTTCCATATTCCGTCAAGTGGCTCCTGTGCAGGTCACCACTTCTGGTGATCCTTGCTGTCCAAACACTTTTCCAAACAAGAGGCTGGGTGTCAGGTCTGGGCTTCCTGTGTGTTTTGTTTTTGACTTGGAACTATTGTAACAGAGTCCTGCTCCCCCACGCCCCTTGCTCAGGTTCAAAGGACGACTGAGAACTCAGTTTTGCAGGTGGCCCTGTGGGTGCCAGGATTTCCATCTTACTTTCTTTCTTCCCTTCTTTTTTTTTTTTTTTTTTTGGCACCAGGGATTGAACCCAGGGATGCTTAACTAACACTGAGCCGAATCCCCAGTCCTTTTTATATTTTATTTAAAGTCAGGGTCTCACTAAGTTGCTGAGGCTGACTTTGAACCTGCGATCCTCCTGCCTCAGCCTCCTGAGCCACAGGGATTATAGACATGTGCGCCACTATGCCTGGCTTGGAGGGTGACCTTTACGAGGGAGGCCACACTGCCCAGATTCCAATCCCCACTCCCCTCCACTGCTTGGAACCCCCGGCCGGTTCCCGGGTCTGCAGATAGATGTCTTATCTGGCCCACGTTGTACTTTGATTTTCTAAGATTCATCTTGATATTTCAAATTTGAGTGATTTCACATAAAAGCTGGAATATCTGGCTTCTTTGGAGAAGCTGGAAGATGCAGCCAAGCTGAGGACCCCTGGTGAGTCCGGGTCCCAGCCCCAGTCCTTTCTTCCACCCAGCCTGCCTCAGGGGACCTCCACTCCAGTGGGTCTCTGAACTTGGGGTCCCTGAGATAACGTGTAGAGAGTCTGGCACGGAACAGGCACATAAGAGGTGAACCCGGGGTGTGGGATCAGGGGTTCCCTCTGATCATCAGGCACCCACATTTGGTTCCTTAAAAACTAACGTGTCCACAGGCTCATACAGGCTCACACACATAGCTCAGTTTGCCTTTTTGAAGGGGAAGCCATGCTGAATCTTCGAACATATAAATCCTCCTAAAGAGAAAGGAATCTTAATCTTGTCTTAGTGTGACCTTGTGTATCCATCTGTAGCAGGTTAGAAACACCATCAGCGACCGTTCAAAAGTAAAAGAGTTGCCAGGTGTGGTGGCACATGCCTGTAATCCCAGAAACTCGGAAGGCTGAGGCAGGAGGATCAAAGTTTGAGGCCAGGCTCAGCAACTTAGCCATCCCTTATTTCGAAATAAAAAAATAATAATAATAAAAAGGGCCGGGAGGTAGCTCAGTGGTAAAGCTTCCCCGGGTTCAATCACAAGTACCAAGGGGAAAAAAAAGTTAAATACTTACCCCATGATCCAGGAATTCTACTGCTAGGTATTTACTCAAAAGAAATGCAAATGTATGTCCACACATGTGTGTAAGGAATGATCCTAGCAGCTTTACTCATAACAGCCTCAAATTGGAAACAACCCAGATGAGTGGACAGATTATGGTTTATCTGTTCAATGGAATACTACTCAGCAATAAAAAAGGAATGAACGACGGATGAACACACCCAACAATGTAGATGAATCACACACATGTTATGCTGAAGGAAGGAAGTAGATGTGAGGAAGCACGTATTATATGTGTCAGTCAGGGTCCAATCAGGAGACTGAAACCACAGAGGAATTTGAACAGAGAATGTTTAAGTTACAGAATTATTAATTATAACAGGGAATCAGAGTGCAAGCGATTGGCCGCTAAAAAACAAAGAGAAAGAACAGTGATGAATATAAAAATAGCAGATTCAATGCTGGGTGTACCTTTAGCCCCAGCCACTAGGGAGGCTGAGGCAGCAGATCACCTTGAGCCCAGGAGTTGGAAGCCAGCCTGAGCCACATTGTGAGACCAAGTCTGGGTGTGTGTGTGTGTGGGGGGGAGAATTAAAGAAAGAAAAGAAAAATAAATAGTAGATAAAAAGATCAGCCAGTCTAAGTAAGGGGAGAGAGGCTGAGAAGGAGGGCAGCCCTGGGAGAGATCTTGACCTTGCTGGAGCAGGTTTGCTGTAGCCGTCCAAGGGCAAAGGCGACCCTGTAATGGAATTTGCCGGGAAAGCGGTTCTCAGGTGAGGTGAGTGCTGCTGTCCGCCCAGCGCCGCGGGACCCACCGCTGGAGACGCGGCCAGGGAGCCGCCCGCCCCGCCCCTCCCCGCCCGGCCTCCAGCGGCGCCTCTCTGGCGCCATCTACTGACAAAACGTAGCATCGCGTCCGCTGCCCAGGGAAAAAGATTTAAAGGGCCCCCTCCAATTTCGAGGCTTGGAACGAGGAGGCAGTTGGATACCTGGCACACTCTGTCATTCTATTGCCATGGAATTATAGAAAGGAAAAAATCCGACTTCCAGCGTCAGAAAGCAGATTAGTCGTTGCTTTGGAATGGCATTTGGGGGTTCACTGGGACGGGGCAAACCCTAGATGGCGGCAGCCTCTTGAGCGTGGTCAGGGTTTCACAGCTGCGTACTGGACCTGTGTGCGCTTTGGTGAAGGTCAACTAGACATCAACGAAGCTCTTTTTTATTTAGTGGTGCCCATTATAGAAAGTATAGGATCCACGTGCAAAAAAAATAAATGAAAAGATTTACACGTGCATGTGTACACACCCCAAGTCCCACCACCATTCAGCTTTCACGACTGTGGTGCAACTCTCTCTGGGATGGGGGTTGTTGATGGTGGTTTCTGGCGTTGACCTGATGGCTCGCTCACAGCTCTCCCTGAGGCTCTCATGATGTACACAGGGACCCACCTCCTCTTGTCCCCTTCCCCAGGTGAATCATCAGAGAGCGTCTCACTTTCAGTTCTTTATTTGGGGGGGGGGTACTTGGGATTGAACTTTGGGCACTCAACCACTGAGCCACGTCCCCAGCCCTATTTTTTTTTAATATTTATTTTTTAGTTATCGGCAGACACAACATCTTTGTTTGTATGTGGTGCTGAGGATCGAACCCGGGCCGCAGACATGCCAGGCGAGCGCGCTACCACTTGAGCCACATCCCCAGCCCCCCCAGTCCTATTTTGTATTTTATTTAGAGACGCGTTTCACAGAGTTGCTTAGTGCCTCGCTGTTGCTGAGGTTGGCTTTGAACTCATGATCCTCCTGCCTCAGCCTCCTGAGCCACTGGAATTACAGGCATGCACCACCGCACCTAGCATGAAATGACATTCTAAGGACAAAAATGTATAATATCACATCAAGTAAAAATATTTCTTATCATACCAAGACTATACGCAAGTTATTCTAATGGTTGCTAGCTGATGCAGTTAATAAAATAAAACTTACAAAGTAAAAACAGGACTATAGACAATGAAGGCGGTGTGTTGGGGATGCTGTCCGAATTTGGGGCAGGAGAATTCTTTGCTGGTGAAACCTGCCCAGTGCAATCAGCCTTGCAGATGAAATTATGTTAATTGATCGTTTTTGAAAGTGCAGGCTCCTGCTAGACCCTGTGAAAACAGAAAAGCCTGAGAACAAGCACCAACTCTTCTTGTCTTCCCATCCCAGGTGCAAGGAAGCCCTCACTGACCCGGCCCCAGCCACTGTCTGGCACAATCTAAGCCCAGCCCCAGAACCATTCATAAATAAATAAATAAAAATGATCATTACTCTTAAGTTTCTCAAGAAAAAAAAAGAATATATATATATATATATATATATATATATATATATATATATATATATTTAAACAAGCCAAAACAAATGCATCAATACTCATTGAGTAATTGGTATTTTTGTGCAAAATTTCTTAGTCACTATTAAAAGGTCTCTGGCTTCCATAAACTATCCAAGTTAAAGAATTGTTAGGTAAATTTAAAAAAATATTTCTTAGTTGTAGATGAACATAATTATTTTGATATTTTTTATTTCTATGTGGTGCTCAGAGTCAAAACCGTGCCTCATATGTGCTAGGTAAGTGCTCTACCCCTGAGCCACAACCCCAGCCCCCTAAGTAGATTTACATGATGTTAAATTGTTCCTATGGATTCCTTCATTATAAAATAGTCTCATTTTTTGTTCACTATTTTTTGGTGTGTGTTTGTGTATACCAGGGATTAGATCCAGGGGAACTTGACTCAGAGCCACATCCCAAGCCCTTTTTATATTTTATTTATTTATTATTTTAATATTTATTTTTTAGTTATCGGTGGACACACCATCTTTGTTTGTATGTGGTGCTGAGGATCGAACCCGGGCCACACGCATGCCAGGCGAGCATACTACCGCTTGAGCCACATCCCCAGCCCCTTACATTTTATTTAGACACAGGTTCTCGCTGAGTTGCTTAGAGCCTTACTAAGTTGTTGAGGCTGGCTTTGAATTTGCAATTCTCCTGCCTCAGCCTCCCGAGCTACTGGGGTTATAGGTGCAAGCCACCGCACCCAACCACCTATCAAATCCTAGTGAATCTTGAACATATAACCAGCCCTCAGATCAAGAAATAGAAAAAAATATATGCTTTCTAAATAAGTAGACCTCTGCCCAGCTTGACATTGTAATGCTCTCAAATTCTCTTGGAAGGGAATCATTTCTGCTGTGTTCAGCACATACCACCATCTCTTGAGATCCCCAGGAGTTGGTTTCAAGATCCCCTCCACTCACCCAAGGATACCAAAATCCTGGAATGCTCAAGTCCTTATACAAGAGTGGAACTGGAGATGTCCCTCAGGGGTAGAGACTTGCCTAGCATGCTTGAAGACCGGGTTTGATCTCCAGCACCAACAAAAAATAAATCAAGCAGCATAGAACTTATGTACACCTTCCTGTAAACCTTAAATCATCCCTAGATCACTTATAGTTCCTAATGCAGTACAAATACTATATAACTAGTTGTTGTATTGTTTAGTGAATAGCAACAACAACAAAATACGTCCTTTTTTTTTTTTTTCCCAAATATGTACCATTAGTGCTTGTTGAGTCCAAGGATAGAGAACCCATGAAGACAGAGGATAGACTCTCCATTTATGGTGAAATGAGTCACTGAGTCATTGACCACATTCTCAGGGGACAAATGATCCAATTCTAGATTTTTAAATAAAATGAAATAAAGAAAGATATTACACAAACAAAAATAGCAGTCGTAGTACTTAAACCAACGTTTTTAAAAAATCATGCTATTCCTGACTTATATTTACAAGCTACAAAGGAAATAAATATTTTTTCCCCAAATCACACAGGGGAGATTTGGATTTCCCCAAATCACACAGGGGGTTGCATCAGGATTTGAATTCAAATAGGTCTAAGTTTGGACACCCACTGTTTCTTATTGGGGGCTACTTCAAGGGTCTCCATCCCACTCAAGGTAGGTCCCCAAGCATAGTTCCATCTAGCTAGTGCTGCATAACAGCCTGATGAACAACAATTCAGGCCAGGCAAGGTGGTGCACACCTGGAATCCCAACAATTTGGGAGGCTGAGGCAGGAGGATTGCAAGTTTGAGGCCAGCCTTAGCAATTTAGCAAGACCCTTTGTGTCTTAATGAGAACCTGTCTCAAAATAAAACATAAGGGCCGGGCATGGTGGCACACGCTTGTAATCCCAGTGGCTCAGAGGCTAAGATGGAAAAATCACGAGTTCAAAGCCAGCCTCAGCAAATGTGAGGTGCTAAGCAGCTCTGTGAGACCCTGTCTCTAAATAAAATACATAAAAGGGCTGGGGATGTGACTCAGGGGTCAAGTGCCCCTGAGTTCAATGAAATTATGTTAACTGATCTTTTTTGAAAGTGCAAACAAACAAATAAATAAAACAAAACATAAAAAGGTCTAGGGTGTGGCTCAGTGGTAAAGCACCCCTGGGTTCAATCCCCCTGCCCCAAAAAACGTTATTTTATTATTATCTTTTGTGGTTCTAGGGACTGACTGAGCCCAGCTAAGTGGTCCACATTTTGGGGGGAGGGTCTCATGCAGTTGCCATCAGACTGGGGCCGATGCTGGGTCATCCCAGAGCTTCTTCATTCCTGCATCTGGAGATGGGGAGATTGAAACAGCTGGGGCTGGAGCAGCTGGTGCCACCTCCCTGTCTCCGCCTCTCTCTCTGCATGAGGACTTCAGGGCACCCAGGCTCCTGCCATGACACAGGCAGCTTGCTCTAGCTAATTAATTGTGCAAATCTCTTTCGAGCTCATGCCAACCCCACAGCTCAGGGATTTCACTTGGGCCGTTTGCAATCAGCCTTGGTGGGTATGATTTATCCCACGGAAAGTCACAGAGTCTATAAATCCCAGCTCTTCCCCACCAGGCTCCTAAGAGCCACTTGTTAACCATTTAGCAGCACACCCCTGGACTCAGGGCTCCAAAGGAGGGCCCATCAGGCAAGGGCCTTTTGAGGTTTTGGAAATCCCTGGGCAACATCACTTCCACATTGCTCTGGAAGCTGAGGTGGCCACAAAGACCCTGCAACGTAATGAGAAGTTATAAACTCGGGAAGAACGTGTCATTAGGGAAAGTCATTGTAGTTATTTGGGGCAAGTAGGCAGCAGGAAGTACCGGGCTTGAAATTGGCCTTGAGGCTGCAACATGTTGGCTATGAGGGACCTGGTGTGTCCTGAGCAGCTGCTTGTGTGGTTTGTGTAGGATGGCTGAGAACTCAAGAGGTGCGTTTTTATATTGTTTGTTTTGGTACCAGGGATTGGACACTAACCCACTGGGCCACATCCCCAGCCTGTTTTTGTATTTTATTAGAGACAGGGTCTCACTGAGTTGCTTAGGGCCTTGCTAAGTTGCTGAGGTTGGCTTTGAACTCATGATCTTGCCTCAGCCTCCTGAGCTGCTGGGATTACAGGTGTGGACCACTGTGCCTGGCAAGAAGCGTATCTCTTGGAGGTCCTTGCTCCTTAATGGTGTCTGAGTGTCCTCATTGGCTGAGACAGCCACCCCAGCCCCAGATTGCCCAAGACCAGCACACTCCTAAGAAGAGTGGACCTGGTTGGTCTCATATCCCTGCCAGGCAAACTGGTGGCTGGTTTAGGAGTCACAGACAATTATTAATACAACTAACAACCAAGTGGAAAAAAGCACAAACTAATCTCTCTAAAATCTGTCTCCATGACTTCAGTTCTTCTGTAGTGGGAATAAAGATGGTATCAGAGCTGGGTCTGGTGGTGCACACCTGTCATCCCAGCAACTCAGGAGGCTGAGGCAGGAGGATCATAAGTTTAAAGCCAGCCTCAGCTACTTACTGAGACCCCATCTCAACATAAAAATTAAAAAGATACAATAGAATTTTTGCTCTATCCATGGGACACCTGCCTGAGAATCTTTTCTTTTTTTCAGTGCTGGGGATTGAACCCAAGGCATTGCACATATCAGGCAAGTGATCTACCATTGAGCTACATCCCCAGCCCTCCAGTCCTCTTTTCTTTCAAACAAAACCTTAATCAATCTGCTTAAAAATAATAATAGCTGACATGAACTGAGCACTTCCTGTGTGCGCCCATATGACAAGCATTAGCTCATTGGAGCCTGTTAACCCAGGGTGACCTCGGAGGATTGTTTCGCCTGTTAACAAGATGATCAGATTCAGTGAGATGATCCAGCTTAGACGCACAGTACGATGGCTTAATTAGGGCCAATAAATACACTGTGTGAAAATATCACAGCTGAATAGTTGCTTGTTGCTTTTTTGTGAAGCATAATAATAGTATTAGCAACTGACATAATTTGGTGCTTAATATTAAATTAATATCGCTCTTACTTATGAGCCCCCACGGGCTTTTTGTAAGCACTTTATAAATAAATATTGATTTGCCTTATCCTCACTATTGCCCTATAAAGTTGGCACTTTTTTTTTTTTTTTTTTGGTGCTGGGGATTGAATTCAAGGGTACTTAACCACTGAGCCATATCCTCAGTCCTTTTTAGTTTTTACTTAGAGGCAGGGTCTCATTGAGTTGCTCACAGCCTTGCTAAATTGCTGAGGCTGGCTTTGAACCTGTGATCGTCCTGCCTCAGCCTCCTGAGTCACTGGGATTACAGGCATGTGTCACCGCGCTCAGCAGAAGTCAGCACTTTTAACATCCCATTTTCAGAAGAGGAAACAGGTAAAGAGAGGTTAAGCGACTTGCCGGTGATCCTAAAACTAGCTGGAAGCTTAGTTGGGACTTGGACCCAGACAGGATGGGTGGGCGACTCTGTGCTTTCCCTACTAGAAGGATCTGCCTCAGGGTATGAAGTGAGTTTTGACTAGACCTTGAGCTAGTCATTGAGTTCTTGTTAAATAAATGTGTCCCACCTGGTTACACATGTGTGACATCAGTTGCCTCATCCTCGAAATGGTTTTGCTTGTATTTTTGTGGGTTTTTGTTTTGTTTTGTTGTTGGCAGCCATGAGGATAGAACCCAGGGCCTGACACATGCCAAGCAAGCACTCAACCACTGAGCTGCACGCCAGCCCATTGATCCGTTTAACATTCTCTTTATTTAATACTTAGTATGCATCAGGCATTGTGGTAGGCACTTAGTATGAATCAGGCACTGTTGTAGGCCACCTGCAAAAGAAACAATTTATGCCCTCATGATGATTATGATATGGTAGGAAAGACAGATATTAAAGAGGATTAATAAGTTAATTGCATAGTTATTCGTGTTTTCTGTTAGAAGGTGATAGGTGTGTTAGAGAAGTGTTAAGTGAGTTGAAGGGAAGGGGCGTAGGCAGTGGTGGTGACGCCCTGAAGTTGTAAATAAGGTTGTCAGGGAAGGCCCGGGGAAAAGCTGACATTTGAGCAAAGACCTAAAGCATATTTGGAAGTAAGCAAAGAAATCATCTGGATCCAGGTGGAGGGGACAGCCAGGGTGAAGGCCCAGAGGCCCAGAAGCCCCAGAGGCACGGAGGCCAGTGTGGCTGGGGCAGAGTGACTGAGAGGGAGATGAGAATAGAGAGGATGAAGCAGATCACAGGGGCCTCGTGGACCCCAGGAAGGACTGAGCTTTCACCTAGAGTGTGGTGGAGTCACAGGAGGGCTCCAAGGAGGGCAGGGCACTACCTGTGACTTGGATGCTTGTGAGGAGCGACCATGGAGGAGAGAAGCAAGGGGGAGAGGGATGACAAGGATTGATAGAGAAGAGTTTCAGAGGCCCAGCTCCGACTCTGTGAGATCAGAGAGAAGAGAAAGAGCCAGCCAGGGAGACTGACAAGAAACCACCAGAGACGACAGGAGTCCAGAGGGGAGGTGGGGTGAATAATCAGCAGATGCTGCTGAGGTCAAGCAAGGCGACCAAGGGACAGTAACTAGGCCTGGCATCCTGGAGGTCGCTGTTACCTCAACATCTCAGCACAGGGCAGGGAGCAAGGCCGGACTGGAAAGGTTGGCAAGAGAATGAAAGCTGAAGATGTGAGGTGGTGAGTCTAGACAATTGTTTTGAGAAGGTTTTTGTTTGTTGAAGATGGAGCCTGGGGCCTTGCACATGCTAGGAGAGAGCTCTACCAAGCTGGTTCCCGTGTATTCTTTTTTTTGGTACTGGGATTGAACCCAGAGGCTCTCAACCACCGAGCCAGTCCCCAGCACTTTTTATTTATTTATCTTGCTGAGTTGCTTAAGGGCCTCGCTAAATTGCTGGAATTACAGGTGTGGACCACTGCACCGGGCTGGGCCGGGGATGTAGCTCAGAGGTAAAGCACATGCCTAGTATGCATGAGACCCTGGATAGAAAGCTGTCGCTGGAGGGGTAGTAGAGAGTGGTCAAGGGAGGGTTGGAGTTAGTTTTCCGCTGGGAGGGGTCTGTATCTTATGGTCATATAAAGTGCTTTGCCTGGCACAAGTGCGATGGGAGCTAGGGTTAGCGGCCTAATGGAGTCAGTCGGCCCAGGGAGGGGTCTTTTGCCCCAGAAGGAAGGAGGAAGAAGTGAGGGTCTCTCTTTCTCTATCAATGTTCAGAGCCAGGAGGCTGGAACCGAGTCCGTAGCTTCATAGCTTCCGCGGCCGTGGCAGCCCCTGGGTCGCTCAGGGACCCCATGACCTTGGCGCTGACTCGCCGCCCCATCTCGACCTGCAGGACGCCGGCGGCTGGAGATGGGCGCTTGGCCATCGCGGCGGCGGCTGCCCCCAGACCCGCCCGTGGCCCTGGACGTGCTGCCCCCGGAGCTGCTCGTGCAGGTGCTGAGCCACGTGCCGCCGCGAGCCTTAGTGACCCGCTGCCGCCCGGTGTGCCGCGCCTGGCGCGACGTGGTAGACGGGCCCACCATGTGGCTGCTTCAGCTGGCTCGCTACCGCAGCGCCTAGGGCCGCGCTTTCTACGCCTTGGCCCAGCGCTGCCCACCAAGCGATGACGACGAAGAAGAGCTCCCGCTCTGCGCCCTGGCGCGCTACTGCCTGCGGGCACCCCTGGGCCGAAACCTCATCTTCAACTCCTGTGGAGAGCCTGCGTGCCGGGGGCGGGGCCGGGCGGGGCGGGAAGACGTGGCAGGCCGGGGGACTGAAGACCTGTGGGGTGTGAGGCCCCGCGAGACTGAGGGGCGGGCGGGGCCAGGGCAGGGCTGTGCGCAGGGCCTGAGATATAACCAATAGGCAAGGCGGCTGGAGGGCCCAGGAGGCGGGGCTGAGACGGGAAGCTGGAGAGGTAAACCCGGTGGGCGTGGCCTAGGAAGTGGAGCCAGGGGCGTGCTGGGCTGAAGCCAATTGAAGGCTGGAGGGGGCGGAGCTTGCATAGAAGGCCTGGACCACCTTGCAGGGGCCGGAAACCGGAGAGTGGGCGGGCGAGGAGGGTAGCTGCAGAGATTGAGGGGAGGACAACAGAGGGGCGGGACCGAGGAGGAAGGACCGAATGGGGCTGAGAAGCTGAGTGGATGGGCGGTCTGTGTGGCGAGGTTGTGGGACGAGGAATACCACTGGCCAGGTCTGGTGGGCGGGGCAAGTTGGTGATGAGGGGAACTCTGCCGGGCCACCTGGCCTGAGGCTGTCTGTTATTCAACTGTTTTATTCTCGCAGAGGGCTTCAGAGGCTGGGAGGTGGAGCATGGAGGAAACGGCTGGGCCGTGGAAAAGAACCTGACACTGGTGCCAGGGGCCCCTTCCCAGACCTGCTTTGTGACTTCTTTCGAGTGAGTGGCCCTTGTTCGTGGGGGTAATGGCCTAAAGAGGGCAAGGAACCAGATTCACCATCCTTGTCCCTACCTTCAGTCTTTTTCCTCTTTCATCCATTTACCAACGTTTGTTGAAAGCCTGCCAAATACTCAGATTCCAGGCAGTTTTATAGGCCAGTGATACAAGGAAAAATCAGAAACGTTGGCAATGTGCCCGTTTTTCTTTTTCATTTTAAATGTAGAGTTGGGGGGACAAACATAAACAGTAACATAACAACACAACAAGCATTTTAGAGGGGTTAGCCTATGCTACACACTTTACATGTAACTCAGTTTTGGCAACAACCCTATGACACGGGTACTATTCTTGGAACATTTTATAATAGGTCACTGAATTTCAGAGATAAACTAATATCTAGTGATGGAGCTGGGGTTTGCACCCAGGTGATATAGCCCCGGAGCTTCTGATTATGATAAATACTATGAAGACGTCAAAACTATTTGATTAATTAGTTGATTGTCTCTTGTACTTGCCCCCACCCCATACTCATTCTGCTTGTCCTCTTCTTTAGGTAAAGGTTCCCTTGTGGCATTTCCTAGCTTTTTAGTCATTGCCACTACATATGGGTGCAGTGATATCTCTTTGCTTACTTTGCATTGTTATGTTTACTAATAATGAAGCATGTCTTCATGTGCTTGCTAGCTTTTAAAATTCATTCTTTTGTAAATTACCTGTTCATATTTTCCACTAGAACTGAAATCTTTTTCCTAAAACATGCAAGAATTCCTTGTAGTCTTGCTGGGTGTGGTAATGCACGCTGTAATCCCAGCAGCCTGGGAAAGCTGAGGCAGGAGGAAGGCAAATTCAAAGCCGGCCTCGGCAACTGTCTCAAATTTAAAAAGGGCTGGGGATATGGCTTAGTGGTTAAATGGCCCTGGGTTCAATCCTCAGTGCAGGGAGGGAGGGAGGGAGGGGGGGAATTCCTTGTAGTCTAGATGTCCCTTGTCCATCCTGGGAGTGGCAGAAATTTTTTCCCAATATGCCATCTCTACTAACTGTGTTCTTTGTTGCCAGAAATCTGTTATTTCCGTATGATCAAACTTCTCTCTCTTTTTGCTTTAGAATATGTATTCTTGGGCTGGGGGTATAGCTTAGAAAGAGAGCGATTCCCTAGCATACATGAGGCCATTGGTATGATACACAGAACTGAAAAAAAATTGTATTCTTGAATTTTTTTTTTTTAAAAACAATTCCTTCCCACCCTAGATATTGACACTGGTCTTTTATATGTCTCTTATATTCTCTTCTAGTAACCTCACAGCTCTTTACATTAGATCTTTACTCTTGAATGTGCTGTTATGTAAGGACCAACTCCCCACACACCATATACTGAGGCAGTTTTCCCAGCACTGTCTGCTACAGAATCCTTCCATTCCCCATAGAATGGTGTTGCTGTCTGTATCATTTATGACGTCTGCATATATACCTAGGTCTGTCCCTCACACTCTTTTGCTCCACAGATCAATGTCTGTTGTATTCTCAAAGAGGGCTACACTATTTCTGTTAGTATCTTACATTCAAATTAGGAAAAGGAACTGTTTGTAAATATTGGGCAGACTACAGGGGATCCTACTGGACCCCAGGGCTGGGCTAGTAATGAAGAAGAGGAGGGACATTGCCACCTCCAGCCTTCAGGGGAAGGGAGGAAGCAGCTATTGAAAAAGAGTTAATTCTGTCCACGGGTTCATCAGGTACTATCTGGAGATGTTTCTGGTGTCACAGCTGGGGAGGCTGTGAGCCAGCTCGTGGGTCAGGGTGCTCCTCAGCGTCCTGACCTGCCGGGCAGTCCCACATGTCAACCGAGTCCTGTTTGGACCTGCATCGGGCTGGCCACTTAGCAGGTTTGGAAATATTTCTTGGTGTGTTTGCTCAGATACTCAGTTGGCTCAACGGTTTGAGAAGTCTGTGTCCACCTGTGGGCAGCACAAGGGACATGATCCCTGTCCTTGTCAAGTCTATCGTCCAGCCTTGTAACAAATAAATTCCACCCCATGACAAGGGGCAGGGAGCAGGAACAGACTCAGAAGGACATGAAGTCAAAGCAAGGGCTCAAGATCAGAGAGCCAGGTGAGAGGGAGGGGACAGGGCAGGAAGAGGGTTCTGAGATGGGACGGAAGAGAGTCCAGCCCTCCATGATGGGCAGGCCATGTGGGCAGTGGGAGCACAGGAGGGCGGGGAGAGACAGGGAGGGAGGCTGCACAGGTGCCCCTGAGGACAGGGCAGCTGCTGGAGGACTGCAGGCTGCAGACTGGCCTCACCAGATGCGGATTAGACGCGGACAGTCCCACTAACCACGCCGAGGCGCAGGAGGTGCTGAGTCCTGTTTCTGGGTCTCTGGACCCACAATGACAAGTATCAGATAAAGACCATTTTCAGTGAGGAGCCTGGGAGGTAAATGGGCTAATCCAAGTCCCTCCCAAGACAGTACGTCCCCTGGGTGGACAGTGCAGAAATTGGAGTGGCGTGGTCACACAGCCTTGCAGGGCAGGGTAAGGAGCTTAGGTTGTATTGTAGGGAAGCCTTGGCCTCAGAGGTTTTCAGTAAGGGAGTGACAGCCAATTTGCATTTCAGGAAGATAAGATTTATTTGAACAAGTCAACAATAACATCCAAATTACCATGAAATAGGAATTAATTCAAAATCGCACTCATTTGTTGAGAACCCACTACCTACCAGGCACTGGGGGAAAAGCGAATAAAGGAAAAATCCTGCCTTCCCCTGAGCTCTGCCTCCGAAAGCCATTCTTCATTTCTAGACCTGTGTGTGGAGGGCGGAGTGTTTTATGTGTTGCAGGTCCTCCGCGCTCAGTCTGGCTCAGTCTCCAGGCCAAGAAAATACTCTTTTAAACTCCAAACTTCCAGTGCTTTCTGCTGCAGGGGTTTATTGGTGGGCCATCTCAGAATTACTTCTTGCAGCTGCTGGCCAGAGCTGTTGGCTGTTGATTCATCTGATTAGTATCTGTTTTTAGATCTTTATTATGAAGGAGGGCTTATCATTGCTCACAGTGAAGCACTAGGTACCAAAACATCATTTCCATGTTATTCTTCTTTCTTCTGAAGATGCAGATGTTGGCATCAGGGGTTCCTGTAAGCATCGGGGCCTATGTTGGAAAGATGGCCTGCTCACCAGAACCCTGGCTGATGCTCTGCAGCTCAGGGGTGTGTTCCTGCCAACGGGCAGAGCTGGGCCTGTTCATTGTGTCAGAACAGAGGCTGTAGAGCTGGACTGGGGGAATGCAGCCTCCCAGGATGATGGCTGAGCCTGGGGGTGCGGGTGAGGCAGGTTAGGGGGTGTTGCCAGGAGGCTGCTGGGAGGAGAACCCTGTGCTCTTTTGAAGTTGACCTTGTTCTCCTTTGATTGACAACTAGTTCTTGGGAACAGCACTTGGCCAGAGGGTTTGAAAGGCTCAGAAAACTGGCCCTGGGCCTTTCACAATGAATCCTGAATACAAGCCTGATCCTGAGCTCTGCTGAGGTCACGAGGTTCCTGCTCAGTGTCTGGACCCTGTAATTGGAGGCTCTGGCCATCAGCAAGGAGTCTTGCCTCTACAGTGGTGTTGACCCGGGATGCAGTGCAGGAAGCATCCTTGCACCTCACAGTTACTGGGGCAGCTGGGTGGCGTGGGGGCAGTGCCACAGCATGGCCATTTTCTCCTCTAGCTTCGTCTCCTGATGTCCTAGTCCCAGATCTGCCAGATGTCTGGGAAGCCATCCCAGTGGGCATGGAACTAGGGGAAGAGGTGTTTCTTGGGAGCACACAGTGGGGGTGCGTTCTCTTTGTCCCCCGCAGGAGGTCCTGTCCCTGAGGGAGAGGGAGGGGACCTGTGGTGTGAGTCTGCAGTGTGGGTTCATCCAGAATGGACATCCCCTCACATGCCTTTGTCTTCCCTGGGCTCCTGCCTCACCCAGCCCTCTATGCTGAGTTGGGTCAGGGAGAACATGGGAAATGAGGAATGCCGTCTCCTGGAACACAGAAGCCTCTGGAGACTCTGTACCTGTGGTCCCACTGAGTAGCCCCTTTCTCTACCCAGCCCACCCTCACACCCCAGGAAAAATTACTTCAATGGACTGGGGAGGTGGGGTCAGGTCATGACATGCGGGAATGCAGGCGTGGCATGGGGGAGGGGTGGAAGGAGAAGGCCCTCACTGACACCAGGCTCTTGTCCTGGGGACACAGCTGGTTTCTCCAGGGCTCCCTGCTGACCAGGAGCAGCCGGGCCTTTTCCTGAACATCAGCCAGGGGCTTTGTGAGGGTCATTTTCTTCAGACAAGTGGGTGTCAGGGAACGGAAGGGCCATGGTTCCCAGATGTGTTTCTGGGGGAATGTCCAGCTCCAAGCACTGCAGCCACCTCTTAGCTCAAGGTGTGGTGAGCCGTTTCTGTGATCTGTGGCCGCCATTACAAGATGGCGCTGGTTTCCCCTGTAGTCTGTGACAAACAACTCCTTATCAGAATGAGTTGGCATGCTGTGACTTGGCACCCTGTGAGAAAAGTCCACGTGGCAGCTTTGCATTGGGGCTTGAGGTGCTTTATTAAGGCTGGGAGGGGCATCCAGGAGATAGAAGAAAAAGTATCAAGGACCTGAATAAACGGCTGAGAGAAGATTCCCGAGTTGCGTCTTCCTTGCGGGCAAGGGGTCGCGACAAGTGGTGCCGAAACCCGGGAACCAGAACTTTCAGTCAGTCAGGGGTGGTGCACCGGTTAGTCCCAGGTAAGTGGGATCTGCGATGAAAGCAGGGATAGTCCCAGTAAGTGGGATCCGCGTCCAAAGCGGGGTCAGCTCCTCTACAAAGAAAGAGAGAGCCTCATATTTATTGCAGCTGCACTGTGTACTTTCACTTTTGTTTTCTGTGTTTCTTTTGTTGTGTCATCTCGTTTTTGTTTTTTGTGGTATCTCTTGTTGTTTTTTGTGCGTCTTTTGTTGTTGTGTCATGGGTGCCGCATCTTCAAGTCCGCTCCTCCTGGCCCTAGATGACCTGTTACGTTCCAAGGGCCTGGAAGTGAAACGTAGTACTTTAGAGAGATTTTTACAGAAGACAGATATTGCTGCACCGTGGTTTTCATTCTCGGGCAGCCTTACTATACCTAGCTGGGATAAATTAGGCAAAGACCTTGACTTTGCTTCTGAGCAGGGCATGTTAGAGGGTGGGGTGATACCCCTTTGGAAGATGGTCCGTAGTTGCCTCACAGATGGCAGATGTCAGGAAGCACTTACTAAAGGACAGGAAGTTTTAGAGCAATTACATGAGGAGAAGTCAGAGACGGCAGAAAGTGAGGTATCTCAGGAGGATGGGAGTGTGCGGAGCATGAAACAGGGGAGGAGGCGGCTGTCTCCGGCAAGAAGTGAGATATCTCAGAAGGATGGGAATGTACGGAATGTGAAACAGGGGAGGAGACGATTGTATCCAGATCTCAGTGCGCTGCGCACACCCCCATGCGAAAGTGGGTCAGAGAAAGAGGAGGATGAGGAGGAGGAGCTTGGGAGGCTGTCTTGTCAGCTAGGGAGTGTAGGTATGGGAGAAGGGAACAGAAATAAACAGGGGCTCAAGAAAAATGATCCTCCAGATCCACCGCCGTATGGTGGGGGTGTTTCGGGGAGAGCTTTCCATGCCCAAACATGGAGGGCTGTTAATGCTGAGATGGGTCTTGCTTATCCAGTTTTTCAGGATGACAATAGGGGAAGATTCCATGAACCCTTAGATTTCAAAATTGTGAAGACCCTGGCGGAGTCCGTGCGTACTTATGGGGTGGATGCCGCCTTCACACTAACTCAGGTGGAGGGTTTGTCTAGATACTGCATGACTCCCTCTGACTGGGCTAGCCTTGTTCGGGCTTGCGTTTCCCCGGGTAAATATTTGGACTGGAGAGCATTTGTGCTAGAGGGCGCAATAGAGCAGGCCGCCCAAAACCATGTGGCGGGACACCCCGCTTGGGATAAGGACATGCTTTTGGGGCAGGGGAGATTTGCTAATCAACAGACAGGATTTCCTCTTGAGGTATATGACCAAATTAACAGCATTTGCATTCGGGCATGGAAATCACTTCCAAATAGAGGAGAGGTATCTGGTAATTTGACCAAGATTCTACAAGGCCCTACAGAACCCTTTTCAGATTTTGTTGCAAGGATGGTAGATGCCGCTGGAAAGATTTTTGGGGATCCTGATAGAGCCATGCCCCTTATCAAGCAATTGGTTTTTGAGCAATGCACCAAGGAATGTAAAGCAGCAATCACTCCTTATAAAAACAAGGGCATAGAAGCATGGATGAAGGTGTGTAGAGAGATTGGAGGACCTTTAACTAATTCAGGTCTTGCAGCTGCTGTCCTTCGGATTGCCAAAGGGGGCGGTCCTGGTGCCAGAACACGCTTCCATTGTGGTCAATCTGGTCATTTCAGACGGGAATGTCCCAAAAAAGACAGTTTTACTGGACCTCCTTACGGTGGCCCTTCCAATGGCCTTCGTCTACCGGGGTTGTGTCCAAGATGCAAAAAGGGGAAACATTGGGCAAGAGAGTGTCAATCAGTGAGAGACATCCATGGACAGCCTGTTTCAGCTGGGCCAAAAAACGGCCAACGGGGCCCCCGATCCCAGGGCCCACAAATATATGGGGCAATGGAGAATGTCACACCCGAACCCGAGACATGGCCGTCTCTACGCCATCCCATGAAACGCGGAGAGCCACTACAGGCGCCGCAGGATTGGACCTCTGTTCCACCTCCAGACTCGTATTAACACCTAAGAGGGGAGTCCAATTGGTGGAAACTGAGTTTAAAGGGCCTTTACCACCTGGCACTGTAGGTTTGCTAATTGGACGTGCATCCTCTATCTTGCAAGGTCTTCATGTTTTCCCTGGAGTCATCAGCCCTGATGCTGTAGGGACAGTAAAGGTTATGGTGGAAGCTCCAAGGGGCATTGTGTCTATCTCTCCAGGGGATCGGATTGCTCAATTACTAATTTTGCCTAGCTTGCATACCCACTTCCCTTCTGACTCAAGGTCACGGACGGGAGATGAGATTGGTGCCACCGGAGGAAATTGTGCCTATTTGTCACTGAATATGAGCAATCGCCCCACTCTGGAGTTAAGCATAGAAGGTAAATCTATTGTGGGATTGCTGGACACAGGGGCGGACCGTAGTATTATAGCCCTTAAGGACTGGTCTAAGGGATGGCCAGTGCAGACTTCTGATCAATCCCTAAGAGGACTTGGATATGCCCAAGCCCCTCAAATCAGCTGTAGACATCTATCTTGGAAGGACCCGGAAGGACATCATGGTACTTTTCAGCCTTATGTACTTGATTTGCCTGTTTCTTTATGGGGCCGTGATCTGATGAATGACATGGGGTTTACTCTTAGCAATGACTATTCCCCGGTGTCTCAACAAATTATGCTAGATATGGGGTATAGGCCAGGTCTAGGACTAGGAAAACACCTACAGGGGCATAGGCATCCTGTGCAAGGTCATCAAAAGCTTAACAGATTTGGTCTGGGTTTTTCCTAGGGGCCACTGGGGCTCAAATACCCATAACATGGCTCACCGAGGAGCCTGTTTGGGTGCCTCAGTGGCCTCTTCCCTCGGTTAAATTGGCAGCAGCCCATGACCTAGTTAAAGAACAACTTGACTTGGGTCACATCCAACCTTCTACTTCTCCCTGGAATACTCCCATATTTGTCATTAAGAAAAAGTCAGGGATTTTAGCTGCCAACCAAAGAATAGATTTACTCCAAGCTCAGGTAGAAGAATTAGCTGACTTGGTGCTTTTGGGTTGCGTTGACCAACGTGCACATTTATGCATAACCTCTGTCAGATTTAATGATTCCAGGAATGCTTCCCGCATCATTGGCGAATATTTGGCCGGAAACTGGTCCATGGAAGCGGAAGACATGATCCAGTCTCAACTAACCCAAATAGCTGTCTTGAACAGTACCCGTGTCGATCCCGTGACCTTGGGACAATTCACCGATTGGATATCTTCTGCCTTTTCCTTTTTTAAAGAGTGGGTGGGGGTAGGCGTTTTTGGTGCAATGTGTTGCTTCGGTATGTTCCTCTGTTTGTGGTTTCTCTGTCGCCTCAAGGCCCGCAATGCTCACGATAAGGCTATGATCATACAAGCTCTTGCAGCTTTAGAAAATGGCAATTCACCTCAAGTCTGGCTTGCGCATCTTAAACAGTAAATCTTTGACATGGTCGTTGCACCCCAAGTTATTATAACATTGCACTGGGATCGACATGTCTTTCCTCGCTGTTCTCTTAGTGTTGGAAAGCCCTTGCACTCTGCCGGTCTTGCTGCCATTGCACGCAGATGGGTTTCCACACTAGTGCTTCTCTATCGCTTTAAAGTCCGTGCCTTTCTTTCAGGGTGCTGTCAACTTGTTTGTCGTTGTACACAGCCACAGTTCAGCCTCAGCTATCCCCCTCCGTCCACCATCGTCACGGTACAGGATGCGAGGCAAGGCACTGCACTTGAGTGATCCTTGGAGTGGACCTCAAGGAGAGCATGTCCTATTGCATGCGGGTTTGACGTCCTTCCTTACCCCACCTTATCCACGCCCCGCCCCACGAAAAAAGGCGTCGGCTGATATGGCCTCAGATCTGGGGAAGGCGCCTCCTTAGGGCTGAGCCATACTATGCAGCCACTTCTGCACAGTGGGATAGGACCTCTACTCTCGCCTGTATTGTCATATAAAAACAAAAAAGGGGGAACTGTGGTGAGCCGTTTCTGTGAACTGTGGCCGCCATTACAAGATGGCGCTGGTTTCCCCTGTAGTCTGTGACAAACAACTCCTTATCAGAATGAGTTGGCATGCTGTGACTTGGCACCCTGTGAGAAAAGTCCACGTGGCAGCTTCGCATTGGGGCTTGAGGTGCTTTATTAAGGCTGGGAGGGGCATCCAGGAGATAGAAGAAAAAGTATCAAGGACCTGAATAAATGGCTGAGAGAAGATTCCCGAGTTGCGTCTTCCTTGCAGGCAAGGGGTCGCGACAAAGGTGGCCCCCCAAAGTGACCTGTCCAGGGCCATTTGTCCACTGCCGGGGCAGGGGCTGCTAGACCAGACAGCTCCAAACGGATTCCTGCTCTGGGCCGTGAAGCCCTCCCCACCCACCCACTATGTGCCCTTCCTGACAAAGCTTCAGGGTTAAGGTCCCCGCTGTCCTGGGGACACTGGCCTAGGTGGGAGGAATCTGAGAATGAACCAAACATCTTTGCAACCTGCCGCCATCTCAGGTGCTTATGTTCCAAAGGACCATAAAGGTAGAGGCTGTTTTTGTCCATTTTTGAAGGGGAAAGCGAGGCTTCAGGAAGTGTCAGGAAGGAGGTCACATGGTTGGTAAAGAATCAAGTGACAAATGTGCCTCCTTCCCTCCCGAGCCCAGGCTCCCACACTGGCCCCATCACGCACCAGGCCGGGGCTGCTCACCATGAACCATGATTCTCCATGGCCAGATGCTGGTTGCGGACGGGTTGCCATGTCCAGAGACACTCGGTACCTTAGGGCCTTGGGGTGCTCTGCCTCAGGAGGGTGGAGGCCAGGAACATCTGCACACATCCCACGCACAGGACGGTCGACCCGAAGGGTGGTCTAGCCCCCTCGGGACAATGGTGTGGCTGCCACCGCTGTGTGGCTGAGAAACCCTCAGGAACCCTGAAGCCATGAAGCAACGTCGTCTTGCGGGTGGCACCCTTTCAGCTGGCACCTTGGCAGGCAGGTGCACCTGGCCAGGGTCCCCGCCCTGACGCTGAGTCCCGTGACGCGGTTCTCAAAACTCATCACTGCCCATTTTTCATTTTGTGTTGTGCTGTTTTTTTTTTTTTTTCATTGCAGAAGACAAATTCCATTTTCTTCCTCCTGAGGGGAAGCTAATTCCAGCAAAGGCCATTGTCTTTGGTACCTTAAGATCTGGATAATTTACTGCAAGTTTGTTTTTTATTGAAAATTACGTAGATATTATTCAGAAACACAATTTCCAACTCTATGGCACACTTAAGTGGATTCTATTCTAAGTGCTAATGTGTGTACTGAGGAGATCTGCTGTAATGTGCATTTCTTAAAGATTTTTTTTAATGACTCACTGCCTTTGAGACCCTCCACCTTGGGCTCCGTGAAGTGCCGAAGGATGAAGGTATTTTAAATGGCCGTTGTGTTGTTATGAGTTGTTACCATTCAACTGCAATTCAAACTCATGACACTTCATGTAGATTTTATGATTAATGCAGAAATAATATGCACTTACATGTGTTTATGATGTTTAACTAGTGGTTCCAAATGTGCTTCTTCCTGCTTGGCTGGAGTGTGCCCTTCTCTAGAGCTTGTGGACACACTCTCCTTCCCTGATCATGTGAGTTGAAAAGGGACTCAGTGTCCATCTAGAACAGCTTTTCCAAGCTATTTCTGAAAACCTAAGAATTAAAAGATGCCCTCCAACACACAGGGACCCACCCAGGTTCATGTGTATGCACATGCGACTTTTCTGCTTCCTTGGAAACACTGGAAACTGTAACTGGTTCTTTAACTTTCACAATGTGCATTTGACAAAGTAAAGACCTGCAGTGAAGAAACTTGTTCAAGTCAATCTATCCCCCAATTAAAAAAAAAAAGTCTATGAGAACTACTGATGTTAAAGAAATCACACTTTAGTTAATATTTGAGGAAAAGTTGGAACCAGAATGTTTGGCTTAGAGATGCCCAGTGAGGGCTCTTTTGCCTTCCTGAGGTGCTGTGTGGTTAGTCTTTCCAGAAAAATGAAGTCAGAGAAAGATTCTAGCATTAGTTAATTAGAAACAAATCAATGAAATTGATGGGGTGAAATGAGGTTTCCATTGCTGTCTTCTATTTCACTGTCAAGGAAGGAGGGAGTCGAACAACTGACGAATGAAGAAATAATTGTGGTACACCCATACAATGGAATATCATAGAGTCACAAAAAAGGAATAGAGATATGTGCTACTGCGTGCAAGACACTTTAACTGAAAGAAGCCAGATGTAAAAGGCTCCATGTTGAGTGACTAGTTATGAAATAGCTGGGGCAGGGGAATCCCCAGAAATACAGTGAATGAGTGGAAGGAGAGGGAGGGAGGAGGGACAGGGAGAAACTGTTCAGTAGAAATGGGGTTTCTCTTTTTGACTAGGGGACTATTTTGAAACTAGACAGAGACGGTCATTGCTCAACACTGTAAATGCGGTCAATGCCACTCTAAAAGGACTGTAGATTTTGTACAAGTCATAAATGATTTGTAGATTCTAGCCTCAATTTTTAAAAATCAGAGCACATGAAAAGAGCTGAGGACGGCTGGAGTGGAAACTGGTGTGAGGCCCGGGAGGCCCGGGAGGCCCGGAAGAGCGTGCTGCCGCATCGCATTTCTCAGGGGAATGGGGGCAACTTGCCCACGTGAACACACTGAGGGACTTGTGCACCAGGTCAGCAACGACGTCTCTGCTCTCATTCGTTTTCTGCCGCTTGGCTTCTGAGTGTGCTTTTGTCTGTGGCTGTCTTGACCCATGGTGCTTGTCTTGGATTTGTGAGCTCCCGGAGGGCTCAGCCACGTGCGTTACGAGGGCTTTACTGTGTTGGCACAGCATTTGTAAATGAGGAACCTAGACGTCATTCCACCCGCCTCCAGCGCCTGGTTGGTGTGTGAAGCGGCGTGTGCAGCACACAGCAAGCTCTGCAGGGTGCAGTCAAGAGGGCTCCTGTCTTCCCAGAATCACATTCTCGGGGGAAGCGGGCTGAAGTGGCAGCACTGACCACCAGCACTGGTAGGTCTCATCTGCCGGAGGCTGCGCTCAGGGTTCACATGCACACTCTGTAAATGAGTGCAAGTCAGCAGCATCTCTGTGTCCCTGGGAGCACTGGTTCCAAGAAGCCACTGTCACACACTGTGTGCGTCAGGCCCACAAACCCACCCTCAGGTGGGTGGCTTTCTGGAAGGACTCAGTCTCAGCGTACAGTTGTCTTCATGGCTAAGATTTATCACAGTGAAATGGTCCTGACCCGAATGGTCAGCACAAGAAAAACACGTGGGCAGGGTCTAGGGTCCCCGGGCACAAGCCTCTGAGGCCCTCACCAGCATAGCCACTTGGAAAAAAATCAGAGGACAGCCATCAGTGAGCTGTGACAACACATGGATGTGTGCCCTGCCAGGGACACTCAGAGACTTGGGCCCAGGGTTTTCATTGGGGCTGGTCACATGGATCACGCACTAAAACTCCCCACACCCAGAGGTTGGCATCACCCACACTGTGTGCACGTTCAGGCACAGCAAGCCCCTCTAACAGAGAATGTGCAGACCCCCTGGATGCCAGCCAGGACCAAGCTTGCAAGCAACCCTCTCAAGGGACAGCAGTCTCAGGCTTGCTGTATTAGCTGTTTGGTACCAGGCCAAAACAAAACCAGATGTTCTGTAATTAAACAACTTCAAAAAACCTGAACTGGCCACAGTTAAACTGGTTTCTTTACCTCTGACCACTAGTTGTCCACACTTGTTTGGCCAGGAGTGCACCTGCTGTCTCCTAACAAGGTGTCTCAGAAGGTTTGGCTTTAGAGGGAACAACTATGAGAAGTTGTTTCAGGAAGTGGTGTCAGTCTTGCTCAACTTAAGGTCAAACATTGGAGGAGACCCACAGTCAGAAAACATAGTTTTAAAACTTATAAATTATCTTTCCCACTGCAGCACTGACAGATAATTGTTCATTTAAGTCATGTCTCAGATTTTGATTGGAGTTACTAAGAAAAATGTGCTGAGGCCGAGCTGGCTTCCTCTGGAATTTGAAACCTGAGAAATACATTTAGTCTTGGAATTATTAGATGTGGCCTTTATAAACCTGTAATCAGGCAGTTGTCTGTTAACTTATTCGGTTTTTCATTTGAAATGTAAATTGAATTGTTTCTCTATACAGGAGACACTAACCAGGGTTGGATCTCAAGCTTTGAAATATGATTTAAATGTATTTTTCAGCATATTAAAAACTTCTGTACCCAAATATTGAACTCGGCACTCTTGCTCTGCCCCTGGTTTAGCAAGGGAACCCCCGGTGTTTTCTATTATTTGAACCTACACCCCCTGTTCCATTCCTCCTGCTCAAGGACAGGGCTGTAAGTCCTGGCATCTGGGCAGACTCTTGGGAACAGTGTTGGAGGACAAGTCACCCCAAGCCCAGGGTGCCTCGGGAAAATGCCCTGAGCTCTCCTCCCAAAACACCCACGCTCAGGCTGACCTTGGTCTAGCTTCCCCGATACTTCATTCTCCAGCAAGTCACATGTCCACAGAACCTGTTTTTGTCACTCACTGACCCTGTAAGAGGACGCTGTCCTCTGACCCTAGGCTGCTGTGTGAGGCCCCTCGTCCTGCTCCTTTGTCCCTTTCCAACTGTATTTGAAGTGCCCCATCAGCCATGGCACGATGTTCACACCACAGACAGGAGCAGGCACTGTGAGCCAGGGCCTCCACCTCTTCAGAGAGCAGGCCACGGGCACCACCAAACGTAAAGACATTGCCTGGCTCCACGTGAGGCACTGTGGAAACCTCATGGGTTTGTCTCATCTTTCCCCACAGCAAACTCATGAGAGAAGTGCCCTCATTGTATCTGACTTACAGGTTAAGAAAATGGACGCTCTGCTCAGGGAAATCGCCTAAACCTAAGGCCAAGGAGAGGCTCCAGACCTGCGTCTGAGAACAAGTCCCGTCGTCTAGGGAGATTTGTAGTGGAATCCTAGCCGCTGGTATCTTTTCAAGCAAGCGTCTCTTTCAAGCAAGCGTCTCTGCGTCTCTTTCAAGCAAGTGTCTCTGCGTCTCTAAGTGACGTCTTTTCCAAGGCTGTGGTGTTGAAGGTGGGATGGATTAAAGGTTACACAGTTTTCATTTTTGGAATAAGGAGCATTTGGAAACTTTGAAGTGGGTGCTAGACATAATCCAGAGAAAGGGTCAAGAGGCAGGTCTACCTTCCAGTTTGGTAGATGGATGAGCCATTTTGCATGCAAGGTGCACATCTGTGAATTCCATCACATTTGAACTTCACATTCTCTCTACAAATGTTTGGTTAACCATGTCCCCAAGATCGCACTGGCACTAACCAGCCAAGTAGTAGTTTGTTTGCAACAGGAACGTCACAATGGACAGTCATCCTGAGGTAACTCAGCGAGGCCTTTAGCTGCAAACCTGTGAGCCACATGACCACACCCATGGAGTGTAGGGGTGACAGGAGTTGAATTCTCACTCCATTTAAGAAGAAATGATTTGGGTCTAAGGTTATATTTTCCTTAAACCTGAAGAAATATTAAGATTGTCATTACCAAAAACTCTTTTCATTGACCCAGTGAGCATTCAAAACACCATTTTCCCTTCTTGTTACTTTTTCATTTATTGGTTTATAACTAGTCAAAGAACACCTGATGTGTGCCAGCTGCTCTCCCAAGTGTGGAGAATGAAGGCGTGAAGACGGCTAGGGCTTGGCCTTGGCGGCTGTGTCCCAGGAAGGAAGGAAGACCCCCGGGGTGTGGGGAGCGTGGAGAGGGCAGGAGAGGAAGCGGCCTGAGAGGCAGGGTCAGAGCCTGCTTCAACAGGCTGCAGTGTCCCCGGAACCTGCACTTGGAGATCTGCAGTGAGACGTGCCCAGTGGAGGGAGGGTCTTGACCTTGGAGTGAGGTGGCCATGGGGATGGAAGATAACAAGGGAGGTGGACGGGCGAGCAAATAGAGCCTGGAGGACAGCAGTGCCTAGATGGTGTAGGTCGCGGGGCTAGGCACTGAGGCTTATTCTTGGGGGACCCCACAGGACCACTGGAGGAGCCAAGCAAACTACAGACTTCATCCTCTATCCATGCTCCGGGTCTATTTATAGGATGAAGGTCAAGACTGTACTCTTTCTGTCTTTAAGTGGCAGGGAACTGACTTCAGTTCTTTGTGGAGAAATCAGCAACATTGTTATGAATCACACCTGGCTTCTTCTACCAGGTGTGTTAATTCCTAGGGGTGGGAGTTATCTCCCTAGAACTTGGAGGAAGAGGCTTCTGAAGTGTGGGTTCTCATCTCCGGGATCTCTCCCTGCCCCTCACCTCCAGGCCAACCACCCTGATATGTTCAGCCATAACAACTGCACAGCAGGATCGGGCTAGCGCCTGCCTGCTCTATAGTCCCCAGGAACCCTGCTGGGCTATGATCTTCATTATGGCAGTTTTCAAGGAAACTGGAGAAAGTATACAGACTCGATCATTTCTTACAACTGCATATCACTACAATGATCTCAAAACAGGAACCTATGGATAACAGCTCTGTTCCTTTGGGGTTTACTAGGTACTAGCTCTCAGGTTGAGCATTTCCTAGGCATCATCTCATGTAATCCTTGCAAGAAACTCATGAGTTCCAGCATTACTCGGGTCTTGCAGAGGAAGAAACTGAGGTTCTTAGAAGTTTGTCCAGCCACCCATCTAGGGCTTGGTGGAGCCAGAGCTGCTCCTAGAAGGTCCATCTCCAAAGCTGAGATTTTCAGTTACCCCAGTGGGTCGCCTGTCTGCTGTCCTCACTCTGAGTCCAACCAGGAGCTGTCTGAATTCTGAGCCTAAGTGGAAGGGGCCAGGCTGGGAGGAGATGAGTCACTGTCTCCACTGGAGTATGCTGTGTGTTATGGTTGGCCCAGGCCTAATGGAGAGGCCAGGAGTACGCTGTGTGTTATGGTTGGCCCAGGCCTAGTGGAGAGGCCAGGACCCTTGGATGGCTGGACTGGGAAGTTGGACCTTGTCTTCCCCCTCAAGCCCACAGCCTAATGGCAGTTGGGGGCTTTGTGACATCAGATAAGAGGTATAATCTGGTAGAATCAAGATGTCCCACAAAGTCATCAGGCCTGGGCAAGATGGAGGCGAGGGACATCCATCTTTTGCCAAGCTAAGCTTTTTAACATTTTAATGTGGGGTTCCCAAGGGGTTCCTCTTTCCAGTTACTGCAAAGACTGGTCCCCAAGAGGCCTGGGAGTCTTGAGCTTTGACACCGCCCAAGCTTCACGTCTCCCTCTCTCAGCGCCTGTGCTAGGTAGGGGACACTCCCACCCCAGATGCATTTTTACTGTAGGGTTTGAGTGGCATTTTTAAAATTTGAAGAGAAAGCTCGAATCTCTCTTGATGTGTTTGCTGCATCTTTAGGCAAGAATTTATTAGTATATTATGGTTAATATAATCGTGGCCATAACTTCCTAATGAATGCAAATGGGGAAAATAAGATTTTATTAAGCAAGGATGATCATCTTAAAACCATTACAGCCGGGCTTATGGAAGACATTTCAGGATGTACCTCTTCTTAGGGTGAGTCCCACACCCTCACGGGTGCTGAGGACAGTGGGAAATTAGGATGAGCCCAGGCAGAGGTTACCAGCAGTTGTATGATGTGGTCAAGTGACAAAACAGAGGTGTCTCCGCTATGGTGGGAGTCAGAGTATGAGGCCAGACCTGGGGTGGGTGCTTTCCCCCAGGGGACACCCAGCAGTGCTTGAAGCTGGTGTCTGTCACCATGACTGGGGAGGGGTACACTGGCAGCTAGTGTATAGGAATGCTGCCCACCTCCTACACTACTCAGGAGTCCCCAACCCACCAGTTAAGAACTATCTTACCCCAGATGCCAGCAGAGTTGAGGGTAAGAAGTGCATCTGTCAGGGAGACTTGTTTTCCAGCCTGACTCTGTGCTGAGGTAGCTGACCTTCACCTCTCTGAACATCCGTGTCCTCATCTTGATGTGGTCTGCTACTTACACCAAGCTGTGGTTCTCTTCTGTTTTCTTCTGTTTCATGATTCTGGAAGAGGCTTCCTTTGAGGGTGGGGTTGGTTCAGGGGTGGGGGACTGGCTCTCAGTGCTGCTGGGGCAAGGTGCCAGCCATGGTGACACCAGCCATCAACTTGACACAACAATGCCCAAGAGCAGGACGTTAGTGTGGCCTGGACGCCGCCTTCCCCCTGGTTTCTTCCACCAATCATCCTGATCAAAGGGAGAAGCAGCCTGTGTCAGGCAGGCTCTACGGTCACAGCAGGAGAAGCGGGTGCACTTGCTTCAAGATGCCTGAGCTTCTTTGGTGAAGCAGGGCTGGGACGGAGCAGGCAGGCTGAGCTGGCACCTCAGGTAGGAGCTCTTCAGGGTTCACAGCCCACGTTGCCCCCCGCCGGGGGTCCTGGGTACAGCCCTGAGATCACACAACCTGATACACAGGATTGGAGGGAAGCCCTGCCCCCCCCCGGAAGCCGTCAGCTGCCTCTGTTGTCTCACGGGTTTGCCATCCTGTGACAACAGCTGCCTGCAACATGCACAGGTGCCTGTGAGTTACAGTTTGGTATTGAAGGAACGAGCGCTTTGGGAACTTCACATGTACACTTGTGAATGTACACACGAACACACAGTACATACAGTACATACAGATGCAGTTGAACTTCACTTGCTCGACACACTGCAGTGAGAAGAATCCACCAAAGTCAATCTTGGAGACAGATTAAACCCAGAGACCATGACAGCAAGAGGCTCATGGGTCTGGTTGGAGTTTCTGAGAGGGGGTGGGGACACCCCAGTGTTTCCTTGACTCAAAGATGGAAGCAGGAGAGAAAAACTGGTGTGTGGGCAACCAATGTGGACTCCTGGTAACAGCAGGCATTAGCCGCTGACCAGGCCCAAGACCCTGTTCAGACCTTAATGTCCCCGCCTGGGGGAATGGAGACCATGGCTATGTCACTAGGCTGCTGAAGATGTACGAGGAAGCGGTTCACTGCGTGGCACCCACACAGGTCACGGGGAAGGGATGTCACATCCTCTGGGAAGAATCAGAGGCGGGAAGTCTTCAGACCTTAGAATCAGGAATCTCTTTGAGAAAGGGCCAGTGGGTCTCCCTCGCCGCCCTCACTAGCAGCAATTTGAACTGCTGACCACATTTCCCCCTTCACTTTGGCTGATGGGACCCACAGGAGAAACAGGTGGTCCTGCCATAGTGACCTGTGTGGGTGCCAAGCAGTGAACTGCTTCCTGCCATAGTGACAGATGGGGACCCTGAAGCTGGCAGCGATCCCACATTCTCCTGCTCTGTCTTTCCTTGCTTGTAACTGCACATGATTGTGCTTCGCTGTGCAAGCCACCTGAGTCCAGTGTGGATGGATGCAGATATATAAAAAACCTAAACCTTGAATCCATTCAATAATTCTCCAAGATTCTGCTTAGCTTCATTGTGCTGCTTCCAATTTGAGACTCACACAGCTTCTCCTATTGGCTGACTGTAACTATAAAGATAACTGATTCCTATGCCAAGTCCAACAGGATCAATTAAACTCCTTGTAAAAATGTCCCTAGTAGGGGAAATGCTGAGTGAGATGCTGAAATTTATCTGTTCAAAAGCATGAGGCCAGTGCTTGCCTGGTTTTTGCTGCTGATCACAGTGTTCTTCCTGCTTCTTGTCAATGCTTTACCCATCTGGATCAGCTCTCTGCCCCAGCTGGACTCTTCTGCCAGGGCTACACTGACCCACACGTCAATGATGATTTAACCCTTGAATGCACTTCTTGACTTCTAGATGCACTTGTTTCCTGGCCCCAGGGCAGGATTATGTGGAAATCTGGGGTGATTTGTGATGTCTTAAATACTCATGAAAGCGGACCGTGGCATGGACAGGCCTGCATTCAATCCCAGCTCCACTTCTCCCTCACAGAGCAAGTTAGAGAGTCTGTTTCTGTATCCACAAAGTGAAAAGGTTTGCGCCACCAGTGGACAGCTTGACCCTCATCCTCTAGGTGAGCGGGAGAGAAGGATGGGAGCTTCAGGAACAAAATGAGGATAAGAAATTCACAGTGAGACCCAACCTGAAGCCCAGGGTCAAGGGCCTTGTCTCTTCCCCACCCACTTAGGCTCCTAGGTGTGGTTCTTGGTCTCTGTCTGTCCCAGTTCTCTGTTGTTGGGACCACCGTGTAGAAAGTCTCCAAGAGGGACTTCTGGGGAGCTGCACCTCAGCTGGGCTGGTCACTTTAAAGACGTCTTCCTGTGTATTCTTGATTAAATGTGTGGAGTGATAAATTAAACTGGGGCTTTATAACTGTGCACAAATTGTGGTGGTTTGGGGATTTTTTTAGACAATGACTTATACTAATAACGTTCATTAAAATGAGTGAGGACATTGATTTATCTGGAAAACATAGCTCTACAGAGGCGTAGCCACTGACTGTTAAAAAAAAAAAAACAAAGAAAATTTACCACTAAGATTTTCAGAGAATGAGCCAGAGAGGCGTGACTTGTTGGAGATGGCAGATCCTATCGGAAACGCAGTCATCCAGCAGTGCTGGTCTCGGATTATCAAGATGAACCTTCTTAATGGACCCAATTTAAATTAGACTCTAGGATGTGTAGTGATGCTTAGCCAGCTTCAGTGTCAGGACTAGCAGAAGATTAGCAGGTGCCAGTAAAACCCCAGCTCTGAGCACAGCCTTGCTGCCACCCCTGAGCAAGATGAGAGGGCAGACTTTTAAGGGTCTGGCACATGGTGTTCTTCTTCTGTGTGGCTTTCTGGAGTTGAACATGCACCCGGGACTGCTGACATGTCTCAGATGTGACCAACATGTAGGTGCCAGGGACAATTAACAGAGCTGTGGTGGCAAACCCATTAATGTCCGGAGAGAATCTGCCATTCAGAGGCACTAATTTAACATGACACCAACAGGGGTGTTTATATGTGCTCATCGTGGTGTCAGGCATTCCGCTGTAATTGAGTTAATTAAAAGTTAATGGCACAGAGCACATCACGATGCTGTAAGTGACAGGCACGTGACCAATCCTCATGTTTTCTTGTTTGAGTATCTTTCACTCACCGTCAAGTTCTACTTCTGAAAGATCCATTCCACATCACTGCCTCTCCTCTCTTTGAAGAGAGTACACGCTGCTCCATTTGATATATAAACAAAGGGAGCTGGAGAAGATGAAAGGAGGATGTGTGCTATGCCTAAAGATCACCCGCCATCGCCAGCCTCGCACTGAAGGGACACGCACAGCACATCCCTAGCTATGGCTGCACCAGGACAGGGAGACAGACACAAGGCTGTTGCTCCCCAGTGGTTTGGTTAAGATGGAGGCAGGGGACAGGATATTGTGGTATGTAAGAGAGTGAGACAAATGTCAGGTTTGTTGCGTCTTCTGCAGGTGGACGCTGCTGAGCCTCTGAGCTTCAGTCTTCTGTGCAATGCGGAGCTGGTAAGAGTCTGTGCTGTCCATGTTGCTGGACATGTCAAAGGCACAGGGAGAATTTGTCTAAGGAACTTGGCACAGGGTTGGGCCCACAGGGAGTCATCGGTACAGGCTGGATAGCTCTTATTTGAGCTAGGAGGTCGCTACCCTAGGCTTGTCCCTGCTTGTTCTTGTTTGGGCCACCCAAAGGATTCTGAATGTTCATTTTCATAAGTTTTTGGTTGACTCATTTACATTGCAAATACCTCGGCAAACAGCGTGAAACACAACAGTACCTGTAGAAGCACTTAGAAATCTGTCATGTCTGGCCAGGCGAAGTCAGCAGGAAATTCCTGGCTGAGCAAACCTACTATGGTTGTGCCTAGAGGTGGAGGACAGACAGGAAAGCAGCTCTATGTCCCTCGTGTGTCCAGTGCTGCCAGCCACAGCAGGAGATAGGTGGCCTCTAGGGCCCGGAAAACCAAGAATCCATCATGGGTCATCATGGAACCTCGCAAACAAAATTCCCAAGTAATTGTAACACTCAAGAAAAAAAAAAGCAACTCTTGCCTGGGTCTTTCTTGCGACAGCTCTTGGCAAAGATCAAAGAAAATGACTTTCAAACTTTTATAGATGGATCCAACAATAAAGCAAAAGCCCTTATTGTACATCGCAGCTTGGTGTCCCCAACACACCCTCTGAACAAGTGTTCAATGTCGTCCTTGCTGACCTAACCATGGTGCTGCTTTCTAGCTTCTCTCCCACTGTCTCCTGTTGTTTAAAATGCCAGTCATGACCTGCAAATTGATTTCGTGATCTGGAGGTGAATTGTGACAATATGTTCCCACCTAACGTCTTGATCCAAGACGTTAGGTGGGAACATATTTCTACAAAAGCACTTCAGTGGAGGGTCAGGAATGAGTGGGGCTAGGGGTCTGGCATTCTGGAAAGAATTCAATTTTGTATTAGTATCTATTATCTTTCTCCATCTCATTCCTGGCCCCGGGGGAGCCCTAGGAGCAGACCACTTGGCTGCCCTGTCTCTTGGGCATGGTCCCAATGCCTTTGGTGTGCACTAGAATCACCTGAGATCCTAGTTGGGGGACTGAGATTCTGCATCTCTATGGCTCCAGGTCAATGTCACAGGTGCTGTTGCTCCTGGACTACACTCTGAATAGCAAGGGATGAGAAACCACAGAGGGGAGACCTGGTGTTTCCAAGCTTCCACCCATGGTCACATTCAGTGAGGCTCTTCTCTCATACAAGGGCATCTCCTGGTCATTCATTTTTAGAGACTGGTCATTTAATATGCATGAGAATTTGAAAAACCACTCAAATGAAGCTAAACATTAACAAAGAATGTTTGAAAATCATGGGAAACTCTTGGAACTGAAGGAAGCAGAAGAACCAGGCTTTTGAGAGGCTGTGAGGTGGGAGGGCTGGGGGGTTGGGTGGTAGGAACAGGTAGAGGTCACCCCAGGTGAGGTCACTGCAGTGAAAAGTCCTTGAGCCATGGCAGTGGACAACTTCCAGGGAGATGAGTCCCCCGTAGTTTCTTGGGTGACAGGTCTCCCCTTAACCAGGGAAGACAAGGCATCTTGATTGACAGACACACCAGGACAGGACTAGGTCACTCTGTGCAGGCAGACCCTGTGGCAACACCACCCTGGGCTCTTGCAAACCTAAACAGCACTGAGAGAGGAGGAGTGCTCTGTCCTAAGTGCCAGCTCCAACAAGCACAGTACAGATCTGGAAACTTAACCTCTCAGTAAGCCCCGGGGTGCTTCACTGGGGATGCTGTTGCCCTCTAGGGAACAGTGGACAATGTCTGGCCATATTTATTTTGTTGTCACCCCTGGGTTGGGGGTGCTACTGCCACTTAGCAGGTAGAGGCCAGGGTTGCTGCTAACCTCACACAGTGCACAGGGACAATTGCCACCATGAAAGACTTATCTTGTCCAAATGGTCACTAAATCCAAAGTTGAGAAAGCCCATGGTAGACATGCAGCATGGAGATGGTCTTCTCTGTTGTCCTCATTTCATGGACAATAGGAAGTTAGCTGATAGCCAGGGCGGCAGGTCCAGAACTGGGTGGCTCCAGGACACCCTACTCCTTGCTTGACTTCTGAAATACAGCCCCGCATGTGCCTGCTGGGAAGAGGAGGGTGAGGACACACTCACAGGGGAATCTTACAAATCTCTTGTGGAGAGATTGTGCATCCCACTTGGAGGTGTGGCCCCCTCTGCTCATCGGATGCACTGTGTTGCGTTCTGGAGCTGCTCCAAACTAGCAGGTTTTCACTGAACAGTGCCAGGTGGGTGGGCTCTGTGTCTGAAGTTACCTGGTGCAAGTGTATTCATGCTGGCACTGTGAGCAGGTTACCAAGTGACTGACAGCCGTGGATTTCCCCAAACATGCAGGTGGAAGATGCACAGCCAGCGTACTCCCTTTTAATATTCGGTGGCATAGATTGAATATAGCAGGGTAACAGCAGGCATTCATGAGAGCTGGGTGTATGAGCTGGAACCATGGCAGCCCTCATTTCCTCAGACCACATGGTAGGTAATGGGCCTCCATCTCTTGGATTCACCCACAGGGAAGAGGACACTGAGTCTGCAGGGCTGTGGTGTAACCCAGTGTGCAGGAAGGGCCTGGACATCTCGGTGACCCCATACCCATGCTGTCTCTCCTGAAGGGCTTGCCAGTAAGTGTAACTTTGGGGAGGCATTTTGTTTAAATGAGGAAATTTCACTTCCTCTCAAATACCCTGTGGTCCAGGTGCAGAGCTCAGGGTTTTTTCTAATTAGAGCCTGAGCTGGGGAGGCCAGAGGCTATTTTGCATCTGAAAAGACCTGGATCTTCTTGAGACCCTTCAGGCTTTTCTCACTGGTGTCCTCTGCTTTGCCTGGGGAAGAACTCTATGAATTTAAAAACTGAAAGAAAGAAATCTGAAGCAGGGGAAAATGTATAAAGAAATATAAAAAAAAAATCATAAATTTCAAGTTAAAGAGTTTCCTTAAAAATTCATGAGATGAAATGTTTATAAATGCACTGGAACAACTTGTAACAAAAATATCAACAGTTTTCCTTTTGCAGATGTTTCTAAAATATCTGTGATGATTTTGATAGGTTTAAAAGCTTTCTCCCATGGCTTTCATGTTGTCTATTTTGATCATAAATTGAGTAAGATTTTGCCAGTCTAAATTCATTAGGCTTTAGTGTAATTGTATTTCAAACCAACC
Organism: Urocitellus parryii; assembly: GCF_045843805.1. NCBI lineage: Eukaryota > Metazoa > Chordata > Mammalia > Rodentia > Sciuridae > Urocitellus > Urocitellus parryii. The sequence continues at coordinate 553,617 of NW_027551773.1, forward strand.
AGCTAAATTGATACACTGTTTGTCCCGAGAATGACTAAGTAACTAAGAAGAGACAGAAGCACATTCTTTTAAACTTGATGTTCTTGGAGCCTGGCATACTGTCTGGTATTCAATAACGTTTTGTTAAATAAGTGAGTACAGTATAAGAAATAGAGATGAATAAGGAGAGAGAGAGTGTGGATAGGCCGAGTGTGGTTACACCAGCAAAACGGGAAGCTGAGCTTCATGTCTGTGGATTTGTTGATACGGTGGTTCTTGGGAGCTCTCAGGTGGGATGTGATTACAGAAAGGAACTGCTTCAGATTCTTGGACAGAACCTCCCCTTGATTGAGGTAGTGATCCAATTTCTCCTCAATGTTTGGAACAGTTCCAGGATCAATGAGCATAGAACTGTAACCTTTGGTAGGATCGTACTGAGCTCAGATCTGTCTTTGGAAAACAGCCCTTTCCTGCTGGTTCTTTCTCTTGAGATGAGCAGACATACCAGCCCTGCCACGGTGGATGTTGGATAACCGAGGCCTTTCTGGGCCATTCTACATGTGGGAAAACGGCCTCAGGATCTTAGGATGTGACCTGGCTGACAGAGCAAGGGAGGGCCTGTCCCCTTTCCACCCCTGTTACTAAGGAGGCCTCCGGCTCTCAGTGTTCTGTCCTCCATGTGCCCCACCCCGAGGCTCATGGCCCAGCCTGGAAGGTGGGGAGGCGGCTTCAGTGGTGCCAGCCATGCTAGTCAGCCCCAGGTTTTTTGTCCACGATTACTCCAAGCTGGAGCAAGGGGACCTGGTACGTCCCACCACTCACTGTCCAGCAGAACTGCCCCTTGTCAGGAATGCACAGAAAGTCTTTCATACACAAGCTAAATTTAACCCTCACTAATGATTCTCCCGTCCAGATCCCAAGCCCATCATTTCCAAGCTTCCAAGATACTAATCCATGTATCCTGGCTCCATTTCCTGTTCTTCATCAGCACAGGGTTTTCTCAACATACAGCCCTGACTATGAGTTGGAGATACCATCTCGGGGCAAAGGGAAGTGGACACAGGTTAGAGAGCAGGAGCAGAGCACGCACTTCTGCTGACCATTCTGATTCTTTCCATCCAGTGGAGTCCCCTCTTCAATGGAAACTAAGGTTGTCAGCGGCCAGACTTTCTGGTGGATCACGTTGGGTTTAAGGTCCCCTAGACACTCAGATCTTTGTAATATTCTTAACGGTCCATGCCTCTCCCGTCTTTGCTTGGACAATTGCTTCTTTGAATTGGAACTTTATGTTTAACTGCATCAGTGTTATGTACAGACACACAGATACACACTTACATATGTTTATGTGTGTAAATATATATACACACACTCTAAAATGTGTATGAATGTTATATATGTGAACATATTGTACACACACACACATATATATATACACACATAGTTTATCCTTTAAAACTAACGAAGGCTAAGGTCATGTTTGAAGATCTCTCTGGATGCGATGGATGTCTAACGGTGCTTGCAGCTGGGGTCCACCTGTGCCCACCCCTCGTCTGTATTCTCTGGGGCTCCCTGGAAGCCCCTGCAGCCCTCCCTTCCTCCTGGTATCACCTACGTATTGTTCAGTCCATGATGACTCTGCCGTCACCCAGTTAGGCTGCGGTTTGAATTATAAACATTTACTTTTTCCCGTTAAAAGTAAAGTTTTTGCTTTCAAGCTGTGCACATGGTTTCCTGCCCCTTCCATCTGCATTCTGTGTAGTGCTGAGACTCTGCCTTCAGTCACTGTTGGAGAGGTCACTGGGATGGATTTCCCATTTTGTGTACATTCTTGGTTTTCCTGGAGTCCAATGTTGTCTCTTTGTTAAATTTCCTATGTATTCATTATTCAATGTTCTGTCAAATGTTCCCTTGGAACTGTGACTCCACTCAGTGTCTCTAAATGTATCCAATTGTGTATTTTTTCCTTGTTTTTGTTTATATCTTTTTTTTTTTTTTTTTTGCTCTTGTCTTTCCTGGAGTTCTGTTTCTTGCTCTTGCCTCCTCTTAGTTGTCGCTCTGGGATTCACACTGCAGTTCTCTTTGCGTCTCTTGGGTGTTGAATCTCTTCTTCTCTGTGGCCTCTCCCCTTCCTTCTGAACTTCTGAATCACAGATAGATTTGGCACACCTGTGAAGAGCACTTGAAAGTTGGGCTGGGTATAGAATTCTGGATTGATCACACTGTTCAAGAGCTGATGGATTTCTTGGGGGTCCTATCCAATTTTCATGTCTTTTCCCTCCCTACCTTTTATCCTTGTTTGTTCTTTGGTGTCATAATTTAATTTCTAATAGCACTTCCTGGATCTTTTCACAGTCATTTTTATAGGAATCGTCCTTGTTTCCTGAGCACAATATCCCTCCTCTCACTTCAAGGATGCTATTTACAGGGTTGTTTGCTTTAAAGATTCTTCTGTTCTCTGTGGCTTTTAAATTCTCTTTTCTGTTTGTTTTGGCCTCTGTCATGTGGAAAACTCTGTTCACATACTTGCACGGTGATCCTTTGTTGTCTATTATCTTTGAAGCCCTAAAAAGGCTGTTTAGAAGCTGGGCATGGACGTGTCTGTCAACGGATGAGGCTCGAAAAGGATGTCTCCAATGTGAGCATCTATAATTATTCCCCTTGGAACACTCGGGGATTGAGTGTATCTGCTGGCATCCTGACAGTGAGCAAGGGCCACGCATCTCACCTCTCATGGACTTAATCCCTTCCTGTTCAGCTCCTCTGTCCAACTGCAATCAAGTCAGAGCTGCTTTGGCCCACTCCTTGCTGAGAATAAATCTGTCCCTGGAGAGTTGGTGGAGGGACAGACATATGAACACATGGGTTGGGTGAAAGGGCCCGAGAGTCTGATAGCTATGTGAAGCCAAGTGGAAGGAACCCTTTGGCTTCAGTCCTGCATCACCCATCACGTCCGCCTTCAGAGTGACGCCACTCTTCACTCCTTAGCATCACCAGGGCTCTGCAGGGGAATCCCCTTCTGAGTTATTAGATTCTGTCCCTTTCTGCATCTTAGCTCAAGGATTTTTGTCGTTCAGCTAAGTCAGTTGCCGCCTTGCTCTACTGTTCTCTCTGATCTAAATTGTATTGACATCTCTCTGCTGCTGCTGACCCATTTCCTCTTCATTTTTTCCTTTGGATTTATTTCTATTTTTTCATGAAATACACGTTTGGTGGGATATTTGGAAACAGAGACAAATGTGAATCAACTGGCCACATTTAACTTGGTCACATAGAAGGGTTTTAAGATGTTTGATGGATTGCTTCATATATTTTAATTGCTTTCTATACAATGATGTTTTTTCACAAGGATGTATGGATGCCTGTGACATGGTGGTACTGTCTGGGTCACAGAGGGATGACAAGGAACCAGCTAGAGAAAGCACATTTTAAGAACTTCTTGGGTGACTGTCTCATGCCTTAAAATCTCAGAGAATAATGATTTTGTTTTAACTTTTTTCTCCATCTCTACTTACCCTGGACTTTCACTGGTCATTCTCACCAAGAGAATATATAAAATATGAAACTCTAATTAGAATCCAAGTAGGAGTCTCATAGGCTGCTAAGAAAACTAGCTAATTAACGTGGATGTGGCAAGCGACAGTGAGGCTGTAGCCCATGTCACCAGCCATGCTCGTCACCACATGCTCAGAACGGCACAGGGATGCGGATAGCAAACCCATGTTACAGAGGAGAGGGCAGAGGCTCAGGGGAGTCAACAACCTCTAAGGTCACATACATGGAAACAGCGTTTGTCCCTGACTTGAGTGCAGTGCTGCTAGGCGTCACGACACACCTGCACCGTTCTTTTCTCTTCTGCAGGCAGTCAGTGTCACTGATGCCCAAGAGCAGAGGTTTCCTTGAGTAGGTAAGCGCTGCTCTGAGGCCAGGGCCATAGTTCCTCCCATGGGGACACTCTTTAGTGCTCATTTTAGCTATGATAAGTTCCACTCAGTGAAGGGTTAGGGTTAGGGGTGTTGAAATTGAGTTTATCACCAGATGACAGTTACATATCCTGACATCCAGGCTAGTTGTCCCTGCAGTCCCCAGAAAGCAACCTGCTTGGGATGGCCTTCTGGTGGCCCAAGCTCTGCTCTCCACACTCCTGGGAACACTGAGAAGAACGGAACCTGGGCTCTGCCCTTTGCCAAGTGCCTTGCTCAAGGTGAAGGAGGCTGAGCAAGGGGAAGTGCGTGGCAAGGATGGAGGGGCTCTGGCGCCTCAGACACCCGGGCCCGTAGCTGCCTCTCCCCTCATTAGTGATGGCCACTGATGGCACCTCCTCCTCAGGTGCCCCCCACCCCTCCAGGAGGTCCTCAGTGAGCAGTCCTCCCTCAGGCTGGACTCCCTAGCAGTCACCTCCTCCTGACCCTCCTGGACCCGCAGGTAGCTCCACCTCCCAGCTGAGCCTGGGGCCACTGTCCTTCACTCCTTGGCTCACTGCCTGGCCCACACTGTGATGCTGCTGCTCTGGATGTGGCAGCCGTGGCTGCTGTGGTCCCAGCTCTGTGTCCACTGGGACGCCTTCACCTGCCATCATGTCCAGGCTCAGCTTCCTCCTGGGGAGGTGAGGAGCTGGTGAAGCCAGGAGGGCGGCAGAGGCTACCCTGCCTCGCTCTGTGCTGAGCGCATCAGAGGCCAGAGGCCACAACAGGACCCCAGCCTCTGCCGTGCTCAGAAACCCCACCTGGAGGAGCACAGAACTGGGGCGGAGGGAGCTCGAGCACGGTCAGTTCCAGGTGCCCCAGCCTCGGGCCATTCTCTCCATTTCCCTGTTTGTCTCTCTGAGCTGCTCGTTGTCCCTGGGCTTCTCTCTGACTCCAGCTACAGACACCACAGGCAGACACCTCAGCTCCCAGTGGGAGATGGGCAGCTTCTGTCCCTCTCTGTCCCTTTCTCTCTTTTCACAGACATCCCCAGGTCTAGCAGGGCCCTCATGCCTCCATGGCCAGACAAGTGAAGTGACTCCTGGTCACTGGCCAGGGACACAGGATGGCAGATAATCAAGTATCTCTCAGCTTGGAGGGGGACACTTTGCATGGCCACATGCTGTGTTGGAAGTAGTGGACACTCAAATATAATTGACTGTTCTGCCAAGAAAGGGAGGATTTTAGACAAGTACTGCAAAGTGCCTACTGTGTAACCCTACCTGGGCCCCGTTCTTCCTCCTGGGCCCCGTTCTTCTGCATGGCCACCTTCCTTCTGCCTGGGCCCCTTCCTTGTACCAGCACAAGCCAGCCCACATCCCCAGCAGCGGCCAGCCTGGCTTTAATCCTGGGCCCTGCCCTGGCATGTGCCACGATGATAGACACAGTTCCTTTCCATGACAAGGAGGCACAATAGAGGGGCAGCAAATTCTCCGGGCCTTGGAAAGGGCCGGTGTGTGTTCCTGATCCACCTTGGGTTGGCCACAGCAGTGTGAACTTCAGTAAGCTACTGCATCTGTTGGGGCCTTGACTGCTGCATCTGTTAAAATAACAACCTCTCTCTTGAGAGCTATTGTAAAGGCTGAATGTTCATGGCCAGGTAGAGGTATGTGGGTCGGCCATGCGCAGGTGGATATTAACTCAGGTTAGGACCAGAGGAAACCCCCAATAAGAGTAATTGGAAAAATCAGAATTATGAACATTAAAAAATAACAGGCAGTCTCGGCACACTGAGTAACATTCGTGTGTGTGCCCAGACGTGGGAGAATGCATGTGGTATCCACACTCAGGTAACATACAGTCTTCGTAATATGCAAGAAACCTAGAAAGTTCCGTGAAAGCACAAACAAGAGAGCACGGACAGCCACATTCCTCATGGCTGTGCATGGCCAGATGTGTCTGGCACACCCTCAGTTCTGTTCGCAGAGACACTGCTGCCGAGTGGCTCCTGGTGCCAGGGAAGGGCCACAGATTTTCCGACTTACTAGTTTTTCCAAACTAACAGGATGTGCAATCTAGTATATAGTTTCTGATTTGTGAATCTGTTAACATGATTCAAATTATAAAAACATTCCAGCTGACCTTCAATTGCATGTGTTTTATAGACATTGTGCACAAAGTATACATTTACGCATTGCAAAGAGCACTGCTGACGTGGAATGGCAACACTCTTTAGTGGAGCATACTGGTCTCAATAAATTACCCCCAAATTTGTCCTCCTCCTACAAATCCAGTTGTCTGGATTTGAATTGAACACACTGTGATAGACTCAGGGATACAGCATACATCCCATGAACCACCTTGGCGCGTGACCACAGAAGCTGGCCACGGCTCACACAAGGTCAGCACCACAGGGAGAGAGCTGCTCTGCTCACCACCCGCTTCCTGGGCTCTGCCTGGTGCTCTGTGGTTCTCCATGGCTGGGGGTAAGCTGGGCCACAAGACAGGTACAAGGGCAAAGCCAAAGTGGAAAGGTCCCCAGATCATCAAGGAAACCTCGAGGACCATTTGTTCTCACGAGCCAACTTCTTGGCGTCCGCTTTAGGAATCCAGTGCTGCTGTGCCTTCATTGTTGATGTTTTAAACAAAAATGCAATGGCCCCGTGAGCCCAGAATTCTTGAGCATCACCTTTTTCTAAGCAATTGCATTCTGTCCTAGTGTTTGAAAACATGAAGCTTCTTGGAAATGCAACTATCATTGTCTGGAAGAATTTCTGCCATCAGTGGGAACTGACTAGGCTTCATGTCCCACCACACCAGCCCTCTTCCTAGGACCCTAGGAACATCTGAAGTGCAGGGCAGATCCTGTCACCAGCACTTGTGTTATGAAACTTTACATTAAAATGTTAAATGGCCTATTATTGCTGGATGCATAATAGACCCGTGTCCTTTGTGTCGCACAGATCGGCTCTCTAACTCTGCCAGGTCATCCCTTTGGACCTGCGAGTATGAAGATCAAGTCTCAGTCTGGAGGGAGAATGAGATGTCGTGTCAGTTATCAGGATAGGACAAAAAGGATGTCATCAAGTCCAGAGTGCCATGGGACTCGGGAGGGATCCCCAGCCCAGCAAGCTCAACGGGGGCCACCTCAGCCCAGAAGGCTTCGGGGTACTGGGGAGGTGGGCGCTGGGTGAATCTGGCTTGGTAGTGCCGCCCAGGCCACAGCGTCCACTGAGTGTGACCACCTGGGCCTAATCATAAAATGACACAGCCTATGCCAACACCAGCCACAGTGTAGCCCACTTCCACACGCACAGCTCAGTGAAACACTTCCCTTCACACCTGGCTCTGCACCCCCACCTCTGCTTCAGCTCATGGAGAGGGATGGATTTGAGCAGCACCCTCGCCCCCTCCCATGGGCCTTCGTGTTTGAAGGAACCACCCTGGAAGCCCACTGAGTCCTCCACATCCACGTCCTCCACAGGGTCGGGATCCACAGCTTACGCAGTGAGGGACTGGCCCCAGGAAAGCCGAGTGGGATCTGACAAAGTGAACGGGTGTATTTTCAGGACATGGGGCGGGGAGAAGGTCTGCATCCCAGCTCTTGAACTTATGCACTATGGGGTTGAAACGATGAGCTGGTTTCTCTTTATCTTCATTTAGATGTACAAGGGGAGTTTGGGACTGGTAACACACGGCTCCTAGGGGTGCTGTTTACTTAAACTCACATGTACAAAGCCCTTTGTAGGAGATAAAGGGCCATGTTAACCTTAGTTGGGTGGTGATGGTGGTGGCGGTTGGTCATATTGTTCCCTGAACTTCCCGTCCCCACCAACACAGTTCTGCCCTTGTCTCTGACCTCTGCCCACCTTCCCTTGTCCCAGCCTTGCTCCTCAACACGTGGTCCTAAATGCAGCTCACCATCCACGGAAGGTAACAACTCAGCCTTTCTGTGCACTGGGGGGCATGTGATCTGATTCGTCTGCCCTGCTTCCTTAGACCCCCTGCCAAGCCTTTCTATGCTAAGTTAAACAGAATTGATTGAGGCTAGATTTACTAAGTCCTCTGAAATAGTTCTATTATTTCGAATACAAGAAAATAATGTACTATACCTCCTGAGAAATATATCTTCTGCAACATTTTCATTAATCTCTTTATTAAACTAAACTGGCTTCTCTTTGGAAATTAATTACTGAAGTAGTATTGAGAATTTTAATTTCCACAATATACCAACAAGAGATACCGCTGTTTCTTTATACACTCTTACACAGCAGGGCCATAATCTATTGAAATAAGCCTGAAAAGGGGGCAGCTTGTAATTAAAACAGTATAACACAAGTGTTTGATGACTCTCTTAGAGCTAAAATGGCCCTGTCGTGCTGTGTTTGGGTGGAAAGCAATGTATATTTAGGAAACAACTCTATATGGAGAATTCGGCAGACCCAGGTTTTACAGTTTGGATGTGGCATGTTTCACTGCAGTAATATGCCCACGAGAAATAGGGTTTGGTTTTGGCATCCGAGAGTTACAACCCTTTCTGTACCATGGGAAGGAAGTTTTCCTGATGAAGCCACCCCCATTGTGAAATTTAAAATATTTAAATCACAAAGTGGTGAGCATGAATTATAGATGTTAGCATGCACAGGTAAAGGTGGGTACCCCGGTCTCTGGTGTGTGCACAGCATCCCAGTGTAGGTGAGGATCTGCATGCATGCAGCTTCTGCCTGTGCCTGAAGGCACTCGCGGACACAGATTTAGCTCTTCATAATTCCCCCTCAAGTTCAGAGGATGCTTCATATTTTTCAAGACATACTCCTATCTATCATCTTCTACCCTCCCAGGCATGTTTTCTCATGATAAGAATTATTTACACATCATTTACATTTATAGATTCCAGTATTTCCTGGAGCCCAGCACATTCTGCAGATACTGCATTTCTCCCCTCCTCCCTCCCTCTCCCCCTCCTCTTCCTCCCTCCCTCTCCCCCTCCTCTTCCTCCCTCCCTCTCCCCCTCCTCTTCCTCCCTCCCTCCCTCAGTTTCCAAGCACAGTAACTTAAGATCACATCTTATCCATTTCATTCCCTTTTTCCCCCTGTGAGTCAGCTCCGTCCATAGATTCCCTGCAAACAAGTCCTCTGCACCCAGGGGCTCCAGATGCAGCTGCACCAAATTCTTAAATAGGCAGAACTGCCAGAAAACAGTGTGGTGACAAGAGGAAGCAGCCTCTACTTCTGGAAGGGACCCTGTGGGGATCCGTCCTGCAGGGGTCCTCAGCTGAGTTGCTGGCTCTGTGCCCCTCATCGGTTCCCAGGGCATGTGGGGGCTTCGCTGTGAGGATGATGTCTTTCCCACTATCTGTCACTCTTTCCATCTTCCTGGTTTTCATTCTATGTGGGTCCTAACCTTACTCCATTCTAATTTTATGGTATCTATGTAGACGTAGATTTTGCATAATACTTATTGTTTACCACACATCAACAAAAGCACTGAAACTGGAATATTTATCCTTATCTAAAATAATTTTGCATACCACTGCGAAAATACATTTTATTATAATCCATAAACATCCTCAAGTCTGGTTTCCTTTTGGGCCAGGAGTTTAAAGACTGGGTTTAGAATTCTGCCAAGGATCAGTATAAAGTCACGGACCCATCCTGTTTCTGCTCTTTCTCCAGTCTGAAAATAAGGCCAATGCAGCCAGCCTCCTGGGGTGGGAGCAGAGGTGGAGAGGCAGTGGCTGTGCCTTGCTAACTGGAAAACCAAGGCACAGAGACCCGGCAACGGCCACAGCCACAGCCTCCCTATGTGATGAGCCCTGCTCAGAAGACTCCTGTGTTATCACAGGGTCCATTTCGTACTTATTTGGGGGTAGGTTCAACCACGAGGCTCTACGCATAGGAGTTGATGATGGGGGAGCCTGTGGCTGCAGGAACCCAGGTTGGGCCACTGGGACTGAGGAGCGCTGTGGGCATCTTGCAGAGGCTGGCAAGTGGGCATTATTTCACACTTGGGTTCTTTAGCAATGCTGGGCATTTAGGAAGGAGGAGAGAACGATCCCAGACGTGAGAGGAAGGGAGCTTCCTGGTTGTCCTCGATATTCAGTTCCTCCAGTGCCTTGCGCAGCTCGACTCCAGCCTTGAATTTGCAAACCTCCTGGTGCCTGTGATGATCAGCCCACAGACACGCATGACCACCACCAGTCCCTGTGCCCAGGGAGCCCTGTTCCTTCTAGTGAAATATTTGGCGTCCCTCCAGTGATCCTCATGAGATATCGTCCTCTGAGCTCTTTTGTCCCGTCCTCAATAGGTTTTTTTTTTTTTTCTTTTAAGATAGCTCAGTTGAATCACACATTCTCTCTGCATGAAGTCTGGAGATATTTTAGTCTCAGGGATGAGTGCTCAGGGCAGTCCCCAGCTTGTCTCCTGGTGTCAATCCTCCAGTGACAATGCCTGAGTTAGGTGTGCGCAGAACTCTGCCCACCACTGGGGCAGAGGTGACCAGAGTCACTGCTGCTGTTGGAGGCACAACTGGCTTCTGTTAAAGAAGCAGCACCTCAGAGTGACAGTCCAGAAGGGAAACGACGGTGCGCATAAAGAGCTGGAAATCAAAATGTTCTGGGTTCTTGATGGAAATCGGGAAGTAATTCATGAGAGCCATGTAGCCCGCACAGGCTGGCACTGTTTATAGAAGCCCCTTCTTATAGCTTCTCCTGCAAAGTCTTTGACCAGAATTGTTCACTTAGGATAATTAGAGAAAAAAATTATGTAATAAATTCTATGTGAATATTAACCACAAATCAATTCCAATGAAAGTGCTACTTTCCCAGACATCTGTGCAGTTGGGAGAAAATAATTTATGCTCAGGTCTCTTCAGCTGGATTAATCTCTTCAAACCTAAGTGATCCATGTGAAGATCTTGTCACTGGAAATTATTTTTGATCCAAAGCCTCCCACATATCATAATGCTAATAAATATCTGTGTTGTGCCTTAGCACTTACAAAGTGCTCTCCCATCCATTATGTCTCTTAATTTTTATATTGACTTTTAGTTATTTCATTCAACCATTATATGAGCCGATTGTTTATTCAATCAAAAACATTATAGACTGCCTCTCCCTGTGCTAACTGTCAGGCACACCATGGCAGATAAGGCAAAGTCCTGAGTCAGAGACTAAATGCTCTTGAGGGAGGCTGCAGGTACAATGAAAAGTTATACAAATGTGCGGCTCAGTGTGAAGAATCCAGAAGCCAGGGGACAGAGCATGACAGGGAATGCTTGTCCCTCTGCCTAGAGGCTGGGCAGCCCTGATAACATGAGAGAATGAGCCCAAAGACAGCATTTCAGGCAAAGGGAACGTGTGTGTGAGGCCTCACGGAGCCCACCACCCTGTAGCTACAACTCCAAGCAATGTGGATATATTCCCATGCTGCTAAAATTTTAATTTTAAAGGCTGCAGAATATTACATTTTATGATGTCCTCATGGATTTTATAGCTTTCCCAAAGTTGCAGCTCAGAGCTCGGTGCGTTTCTCCACTCCTACCTGAGCCTCAGGCCCCAGCAACTCATAATCATTTGGGTTAATAGGCCCACGTGGCCCCTGCAAATCTCCTAAGCTGGAGAGAGCACCTCTGACTCCTGGGGATTGTCAGGGCCCACTTAAGTGGCTTCCTCAAAATGAGTGAGAAGGAAGCTGTGGGGGAAAGCACCAGCACTGGAGGCTGGGCTCTCGAAGGTCCCGGGAGCCTGGAGCACAGCCACCCTGTGCTGATCAGTCCCTGTGTGGGGATTTGGGAAGTGGATTTTGCTGTCAGAGCTAATGACTCTGCTGGAATCGGCTTTTCCATTTCCACATCTGTGGTTAGCAGTGTGCTTAGTCAGGTGCTACCAAGAGCCCCACTCCCCAGCCACCTGGGCTCTTGTGGGCGGGGCTCAAATAGACTTTCACCTCCTAATTTCAGGGGGCGGGGACAAATATGGTATTTATTGACAGCCTTTCACCATGGTGAAAGGCTTATCACATTGTTTATCAAGTGTAAAGGCTGGAAAACCCTATCAAATGCCAAGAAACCTACAGGTGCCACGTCTAAAAGTGGCTACATCAGGCTTTGCAAGCTGAGATGCCTTGGATGAGCCTTGTTTGGTGGCTCATCTAGTGGCTCCCTGGGAGGAGCCCTGCCATGCCGCTGCAGAGCCCTCTGTCTCTTTGTCTTCCATCCCTACCTGTCCCAAGGCGGGCTTAGTTTTCTCTGCTTACAAAGGGAGGGAAATTTCCACTAGGGGGGTGGAAAACAGTGGGTACAGAGCCCTTGCAGGACTTCACAGTATTTGGCCTCTGCCCTGAGTGAGGAGGCTTCCCACCCTGCTGGGAAGGCCCTGCACAGGCTCCCTCTTCACACTAGGCCTCAAACCCTCCCTGAACTGCCCTTCTGTGGCCATCTGATTCCTCACTCTCCACTCGCAGTGCCTTTCTGCGAGGAAGGGATTGTCTTTTCCTCCGAGAAGAATCTCCTCCCTGGCAGGGGTCTGATTTGTGAAAATTACTGAATGCATTCTTTTTGAAAAAAATAATAATGATAATAGAAATGTGTGTGAAGGATCCCTGGCCTCCTGAGCTATGGCCTTGGACAAGGAGTGCTTGCGAAATATGCGAAATATGACAACTCTCAGGTCCTGGCCCAGATCCGACAGAAACCCCTCGGCATGAACCGTGATGGATTTGGAAGCAAGCTCCCATCAGAGTTTGGGCACTTCTTTGTCAGCAGGTAAAATCCAGCCTTGGTTCCGTTCAGGTGTGCTCCGCAGTGTGGTCTTGGCCAGTCCTCCTTGGCCTCCCCTCCCTTTGCCCCGCCTCCCCGAGGCTCCTAGGAGAAAGCACACCTGGGGGTCTGCCTGTCACCCTCCCCTGCCACAGAAGCTCCCCAGGCAGGGGTCTCTGGGTGGCTCCACCTCACCCCTCAGAACTGGGCCTGGCATATAGTCACCGCTCCACAAAGGCACAGATGAATGCACAATTCACCTACAGAGCAGGAAAAATTGATTAGGGCCCTCCACAGCTGGGAAAGAAGTGGCCGGGCCATAGTAGCTTGAGATAATATTGACTTTTTTTCTTTTTCCCTTTGATTAGAAGACACTTGAGAAATGAGGGCAGCCATCCTGTTCTCCCTGGTGCCGTTGGGTCATGTCCACTAACAGAAAGCAGTGTGGACAGCTAATTTCCTAATCAGATTAATTAAATTCAGATGTTGAGCACAAAGACCTCCCGCACCAGGACCTGAGTAAACAAGACAGTGTGAAGGCTGATGCTCCTCCAGGCTCCCTGAGCCCCTCTGGTGAAGAGCTGTGCTTCTGTCCTCTGCTGAAACTGCAGGGAAGATGGGTGGTGGGAGGGACATGCATGGTGTGCAGGAGTGGCTCAGGAGGGGCGCTGGGTCCTCACTGCCTTAGTGGACACTCAGGACTGAGTCTGATCCTTGGATGGAGAGAGACACTGGGTCTACTGTTGCTTGACACCATTAAAGATTTGGAGCCAGGATTGCACACCTGTAATCCAGCAACTCAGGAGGCTGAGGCAGGAGGATCACAAGTTCAAGGCCCTGAACACCTTGGCAAGACCCTGTCTCAAAATAAAAAAGGGCCAAAGAATTGGCTCAGTGGTAAAATGCCTCTGGATTCAATCCCCAGTACCAAAAACAAACAAACAAAAAATATTGGTTAGGTATTATCTCTGACCCCATGGTGTTGTGGCCCAGCTCAGGTGAATTATACGTTCTGTTCAGAATGGATAACCCTCTGCATCAACTGGAGGCCAGGCATAGGAAAGGGCGGACGATGGGAAGGACAAGATGGTGTCACAATAAGGCATAGCTATGTGCTTGAGAACTTACAAGCTAATGAAGCTTTTTCTATTTTATGCTTTATGTCCTATATTAGGGAAAAATGAGATGACTCTTAATGAAAAATGCAGGTTCATGATGACCACTTAAATAATCATAATAGAAGAAGAAATGCAAAGTGAGGGAGCTAATTAGACTCTGAATACTCAGGCTGACATGTTCAGGGGATCATCAACCCGGGACTCCGTGGGTGCTCATGAGCACATGGTTCTTCCTCCCACACTCAATAGGTTTTCCCAAATCTGTGATGGGCGGCCTGTCCCACCCCAGGTATCCACCCTGAGAAGCTCTGCCTTGAGTTGTTGCACTTAGAGAGCTGAGATCTGTCCCCCACGGTCCCAGCCCTGTTCATGAGAGGTGCCGGGGTCTTCTGCAGGACCTTCACCAGGCAGTTCCTGGAGATTCTTCTCTTGTCCTCTGTCTCCTTGCACCTGAGTCTTTGTGTTTCCCTGTGCAACTCGCACACACCCAGGTCAGTGCTCCTCTCAGACACCTCTGCATTCCCAGAGCTGTCACAGTACCTGTCACGCAGAGGGCACTCAGCAAACATGGGGCAGATGCACACATTAGCTCCCTTCTCAGAGACGAAGTGCACAGTGTTGAGCAGGTGGTTTGGCATAAACTGTTTTCCAGTAAGTGCTTTGTTAAGTAGAAAGAACGAGCACTACAATGACAATTAGGGGTGTAATAAGCACATCCCTCACTGCTATGGCCCAGCGTGACCTAGCACCTACTGTACCTGAATCCCATGACAGCACTCAGGCCTGTGTCCACCAGCACAGCACAATACTGCAGTGTGCACCACGCTGACCTTGGGACTGGAGGGCGCCACCGGTCGGGCACCTTTCCTCTTTATGATAATGGCGTGGACACCGTCTTACATGCCATCAGCTCACAGGGCCTGGTGGCCCAGAAAGCAGGCAGCACCCTGAGGACTCACTGCCAGGGGTTTCCTTTGTACTTTTTATTGTGAATTGTGCTCTTTTGTGGGAGAATGAATCAACCAATTCTGAATTCGGTTTTTATCTCCTTTTGTGCAAATTCATCTCATTTTAACATTTTTTTTTCCCTCACATCAGATTTGAACTTGATATTTAGTCAGAGGAAATGGCTTTAAGATCTCCAGGAGGCTCAAGGTAAAAATTCTAAACAGTAGATACAAACGAGCCAAATGTCAGTGCTAGATTTATTCCAATTAAGTCATTGTAAGTCAACTCCTTTTATAGATCTGAAGTCGAGGCGGAAGTAAATATTCCATCCCTGAGGATTTGTTAGTGGAGATGTAGGCCCCCTTTCCACTATTGAGTTTGAATTTAAAATATTCCCGATGCCAAGGGGCTCCTGGATGTGCACACAAAATAATTGTTTTAAAATTCTATTAGACAAAACCATAGCACAAATGCTATGGTTGAACTATCAGCGCCCCAAGTGAGGGAGGACGTTAGCATCATTCAAACACTGCACATAGCTATCCGCTCTAGAAACTGCCACTAAAAATGGGTATTAAATCCCACCTTAAAGGTCAGGGGCAATTTGCACATTTTTATTAATGGGCCCAAATCACCCTGGAAGGCCTGGCTATTAAAAACACGGAGTCGGAACAAGTGGGCATACCTATGGGGAGGACATCATTAGACTCCTCCTCACAACTTAGAGCCATCCACATTTTCAGATGGATGAGACCTAAATATGAAAAACCATAAAACACACAAAAAGATCATATAGGAGAAGTTAAAAACAGGACTTTCTTTCATTCCACTAGGAAAAAAAGACTCTATAAGAAGTTTCCAGTCCCAAAAGCAATAAATAAAAGTGGATCAATAACTAAAACTCCTGTATATTTGAGAGGTCCTACGGGTTTCTTTTTTTATTAACAAGACAAATGACAACAGGACAGAAAATTTTGTGACATATATAACAGACAGCTACTGTCCTCAATATAGAAAACTCCTTGAAATCAACAAGACAGAGAACACAGAAAAGTCACCAATGTCCTGCGGTTTCCTGAGAGTAAGTCTTCCCCCCAGCAGACCAATTGCAGGGGCTTCTAAATGCCCCGTTTCCCCTTCCTTCAGGTGAGCAAATGGGTGGGTTTCCTCAAAGCACAGCCTCACCCTGTCATTTTCTTGGTCAGATGGTCTCCATGGCTGACAGGCTGTCATGTGACCACATGAATCTGATTGTCATTTCAATGAGATCCTTTGCCCAGTGCTTCCAGGCCAGCATCAGGCTGGGTAGCAGGAGTTCACGCAGTTCTTCACTCCTCCTTCATGGGATTATTGAGAGAGGAGACTGGGAGTCTGTGGGTTCAGAGCAGAAAACCTCCCCCTGCTGACTCGGCCACTCAGTGCATTTGGGTCCTCTTCCCAGAAGCCCCTCTCCAGTCCCTTCAGTCTTGATGGACACTTTTTAAGTCCCCGACTCGGGGTCCTCTGCTCTGGCTGAATGTTGGAATCACCTGGACAGCTGGCAGATGGTACTGGCTGGGTGTGAGGCTCAGGCTGCAGGCCCAGCATGTTGAGGACACTTCCATAGGAGCATCTGTCTCGCCCCAGAGAAGGTGCCCCCAGGTGGCTTTGGAATCCTTGCCACTGCGCACGAGGTTCCTCTCCATCCCACCTTCCCCTGGTCTTCCACTCTGCCTGCTGAGGTCTTAGCCTCAATCAGCAACAGTCCCCCTCAGCCAGACTCCCACAGCGTCACACCTTCGCCATGCGCTTGGCCTTCCAACCGCCTGCAGCTGGGATGACGTACTGGTGAATTACTTTCCTGTCTGTAATGGGAACCTCCTGGCGGCAGGGGCTTATTTCATCCACCATAGTCTGTCTAATGTCTGTTCTAGAGCGTGCCCCACAATAAGTCATCCAATCTACAGGATGACTGCAAGGCCGACCTGCACTCAGCAGAGCCAATCACAGCGCTCCCAGGATCTGAAGCCACAGGCCGCGGCCTTTGAGTTCCTCAGCACTTGCCTCCACAGACGTATTCCTAGCCAAGTGGAGTCCTGGAGTGGTGACCAGTTACAGGAATGCATCAGATCAACTCTAGTTTGGGGACTTTCGTACATCCCTTACTTTTGGCTTCTCATTTTGGATTTTCAATCCTGAACGGAGACTACCTGCAAGGAACATGGGAGTAGTCAGAGCTGGGACTTAGTTTGAGATGGTGGGAGTCACTAGCTGTTTGACCCCAGGCAAGGCGCCCCTTAGACCTCAGTCTCCACATCTAAAATAATGGGATTCAAAACTGCTGCCTACATCACAGGCAGGAATCAAGAAGAACACTCGCTTGTTTATCATTGTGCAGGCAGCATAATGAGACTCAAAATCTTGATGGCCTGCAGGGAAAAAAAATAGAGGCAAAGACTAAAGAGTTCAGATGGCTGTGAAAAAACAGGAAATTTTCAGAGGAAGGAAGGACTAACATTTTCCAAATGCCAACCTTGTCACAGGCTGGGAACATCTCTGGTTAATTCAGTGCAAAGAAAACAGCAGGTTATTTAACTGCATAATATAGCAAAGCACACTATCACAGAATCTGAGAAATGTAAGTCTAATATAAGTATAATGAGCATGGTGAACACAAATGTGACTCATATAATTAATACATAATAGAATTAATGTGTGATTAATATGAGATGGCATACTCCAGCATAGCATAACATTAGGTGCTTGTCTTTTTCTAAACCATTTTCAGAATAAGCTGAAGACACAAAGGCCCGTGCTTGACAGAAGTGTTATAAGATAAAGCCAGAGCACCAGGCAGGCTCTGGGCACTGGTCGCAGCTGTCCCATGACTGTTTTCAGTGTGAAAGTTCCGGCTGCTTCCCACACACTCTTCCAGCACAAATGTCAGCTCGGGCTCAGGGACCTTTCTGCATCCAGCTCTTCTCACATGAACTTTCTTTTTCCTTTGGTGTTTCTTTAAATTTTGCAATGGCTCCTTGACTTTTAGAAGAAGTGCATTTGTCTGGGGGACTCAGGTATCCTTGTGATCCTACGGGTTGGCTCCCAGCAAGAAAGAAAATGTCCTTATTAACAGATGAAGACCTCCTGTAAGACATGGCAGTCACCAAAGGAGCCCAGACCAAGGTGAGCTGAATGGAACAAGTGAGAGATTCTATTTGGAGGCCAAAAACCTTAGTCTTCAAGAGGAAGAGCATTTTAATGCAGCATGTAAACTCTCAGAATCAATACATAAAAATCCATAAGGTGCAAATTTTTAAATAAAGTCATCATCAAAATTAATGCAGAAAATCTATAATGAACAAAATACCCAATTTTCGATATGAGCATGGCTGATTTTCCTTTTGCCTTTGATTCCAATGTGGTGTATCTCTGCCCTGTAATTGATCCTGTCTCTGTTTAAAATGTTTTTTAAGTAATTGGAATTTTTTAAAAATGTATTGCATTTTGACCTCATTTATCTTTATGACCGAGTTTTTTGGCACTTCCTTTCAGAGAGTGCAGAAAGCAAGCCCCTCCCGACTCCCAAGGTGTGCAGCTCACTGGTTCCCTAGTTGGTGCCCACCCTGGAGGGCTGGGGAAGGCATTGCCAAAGGAATCGTGCATTCCACTGGTTAGCTAAAGTCCCAGCAACCTATGGCCCAGGGTATCTTACTGACAGAAGGGCA
This sequence comes from Urocitellus parryii, assembly GCF_045843805.1. NCBI lineage: Eukaryota > Metazoa > Chordata > Mammalia > Rodentia > Sciuridae > Urocitellus > Urocitellus parryii. The sequence goes on from NW_027551773.1 coordinate 572,026, forward strand.
GAGAGGTGAAATGACTAGCTTAATGACTTTGTTGATAAATGAAGGAGACTCACATTTTCTCTTTCAAAAGGGCAAGTCACAGTGATGTTCAACCCCTTAAGGGAGCTTAAGGGGTTGGAAGGGAGGAAGGAATCAAATGAATATAAAGCCCACGGTGTGGGTCCTGTTAATAACCAGAAGGAAAGATGGAGAAAGAAAGAGACCAGGTAAACATGCAGAGGTGAGCGCAAGGCAGGAAGAGGTGGCAGCAACCTGAGCCCCTTGAAAGCCACCCACCCATCCCCCAGGGGTTCACAGGGAGCCAGCTGTGCATGCAGGGCTTCTGGGTGGTGACATTCATGTGGCAGGGCTTTATCAAGAAGAAAGCATGCATCTCAAGACCTGTGTTGGGAAGCTGATTACTTAACCTTTTCCCAGAGAGCCTTCAACAAATATCCCACACCCCCAAGACAAATTATCTTCCCTTTCATAAAGCTCAAGTGGGTGCATTTCCGTTTCTCTGCAGTAGGAGCGGCTGCATGGCAATCACTTGAAATGCGGCTCTGGATGGAAATTAATGCTGTCGATGAAAGCAGCGTCTAAAATATTAAAGGATATTGGACGGAGAAGACAATGGTATTTGCATCCTTTTGAACATTCACCTAGATTTGCATAATGGAGATGTCAATTGTATTTGCAAGAGAAAAATCAACCTACCTGGGCTCAGTAACTGGCTGCTTGCTACAGCTCCTTTAAGGGGTTGAACATCACCGTGACTTGCCCTTTTGAAAGAGAAAATGTGAATCTCCTTCATTAATCAAGTGAGTCTTTAGTGGAACAGAAGTAAGGAACATGGTGGGCTGTCCCTCGTCCCAGGCCACAAAACCCAGAGAGACACATTTTTGCTGAAGGCCAGGACCTGAGCTCATTGTCTGGACTGAGTGTCCATCCACCCTGGTGTCCTCCAGGCACAAAGAGCATGTGGTCCAACCTCGGCCCTTTGGACTTCTGCTGTTGGAAGTTAAAATGTCAACATTGGGACCCGGGTGTATTGATCTCATTGTTTCTGGTATATTACTGTCATTGCTTCTGACGTCTGCTAGCACCTTCTCCCCGGGCTTGTGGATGTACCTCAGAATCACCTGCAATGCTTTAAAAAATGCATGTGCCCTGGCCACTGTCCAGTGTGGGCCCCAATGTTGCTATTTCTCAATATTTTAAGGTGATGCTATCTCACAGCCAGGGTTGAGACCACCCCTCAAGGGGACCTAAGTTCCTTTTACTCTTTTTTCTTTATCACGGCTGCTTTGATATGGTGAATATGTAGGATTCAATCTTAAAAGACTCCCCACGTGTGTGAGTTGGAATTTACAAAATGCCAGGCACCCCACAGAGCCTGTTGCCCCATGGTGGAGACCAGGATTGGGTTTATCTAGCCGCATCCTTGTTAGCTGCTCAAACTTGGGCAGGTGGCTTAGCTCTTGGGGTCTGTTTCCTCACCTGTGAAATGGGGAATCTCCTTTCCTGGTGGTATGGGGGCTGGTTAATGATGGTCTCTCACAAAATCGGCATGCAGAGGGTGGTGGACTCTGCTCTCTGGACCTTTGCAGAAATTTCCCCTGAGGGCTGTCCTCCAGCCAGATAGAAGGAGAGGGCACTTCCCTTTTGCAGCCCCTTCCAGTCACGGTCCCTCCTCCATGGCGGCCACTCCTGATGTCCAGTGGCACAGATCCGAGTGGCCGGTTTTGAGTCTTTCTACATGTAGCTGTACAGCGTGTCCCTTTTGTGCAGGTTCCTTCCTGTCACTGTTGGTTAGGTCTGCGTGGGCTGCGTGTCGTTGTAGCTCACAGGTCCTCTCCTCACCACTGTGCCGAGGAGTGAGTGCGACACCACTGACCCTTCACGCTCCATTCTCCTTCCACTGAGAATGGTCACAAAGATGTTCAAACCAAGGCATCTTTCCAAACAGCTGACTCTCCAGCCACCCTCTCCAAGATACATGGGACTGACATCCAGCTCCCTGTCCCAGCAGAAAAGTACTCCTCCTCCTTGGTCCATGTCCACGGCTCTTCTCCTTGGGCACCAGGCCCCTTGCTGATCACTGGCCAGCACCATGCACGTGCCCAGTTTTCTTTCTGGCCCTGCCTCTTCACCAGGGAGGCTCCCTTGGCCTTCCCAGTGACTCTTTTCTCTACTGAGAGCGTTTTCTCCCATCTCCATGTGGAGAACACTGATATCTCTCTCGAGACCTGAATCTTAATGTATCCCCATGAAAAGCCTCCCCCTTCTTTGCCTTTGATGACGTGTCCTTTTTGGCTGAGCATTCCCAGCAGGCCCTGCAGAACTCCTTCGTGATCCTTGTGGGTGGTGTTGGAAGGTGCAGGTTTATTTCTCTGTAAGATTATGTGTTGCTCCAAGGTGTCACCCCCATCTGGGTCTCCTTCCCCTCCGTGTCCTGTACATCGCTTACAGTGGTTGGCTCTTCTCAGCGAAGAGCTAAGTATGGATGGAGAAGTGGGTAAATCAACCTAATTAACCAGGAAACTTTCAGGCATCAATTCTCTTCCCTGGAGAATAATTCTCACTAGAGGTCACGTGATGGACATCTTCAGGCATGATAGTTGGTCTTCCCAGAAGAATGCTTTCTCTTATCCGTCTCTACATCTTGCACCCCTTCTTTTTTTTTGTACTGAGGATTAATCCAGGAGTGTTTAGCCATAAACCCTTTTTTATATCTTATTTAGAGACAGGGTCTCACTGAGTTGTTAAGGGCCTTGCTAAGTTGCTGAGGCTGCCTTTGAACTCTCTATCCTCCCACCTCAGCCTCCAGGCCCCTGGGATGGTAGGCGTGGCCATTGTGCCTGGCCACGTTGCACCACTTCTCCATCCAGCTCCCACCTGCCGTCAGAAGCTCTGTGTGGCGACTGCCTGCAGCGTTGTACCTTCCCCTCCCTCTTGATATCAGGACAGCAGGTGGAGCACACTCACTCACCTTGGGCATGTTACAGGGAGAAAACTGTTCAAAACCCCCACCATCCACTGCCTTATTACCCCAATGGAAAGACAATCCAAGGTAGGACTTCAGTCAGTTGATTTCCAAAAGATTTACTGGTGGTCCTCACAAGTGTCCAGCATAGCTAAAAATCAGACTAATCCTGGCTACTAACAACCCAAAGCCCGTGGTGCTTACTGCAAGGAAGGGCAGATAATTCAGCCCGACTTACTTTGACCTGAATTTATGTCCAGTGGGACTTATGCCTGAATTATTCAAAAAAATGCCCTCAGTTGCTCCTTAAATTCATCTCATACAGGTTCCATGTATATTCAAAAAGTGTTTCCTATGATTATTTTTCATGTAGCTAATGTCACCTTGATCAGGTCAATGTTCATCAAATTGTTTTTCAATATACAGACGTGTGACATCACTTTTAATCACACCTGCTCCCAAGGGCTACACCTGATTGAATTCATCTGAGGAGCTGGGGTTCACTTATAATGGCCTTTAGATGTTGTTTTTAACCACCAGCTTCTGTCACCAGCTTTGTTTAAATTTGGTTCAGAAAATACAAATTTTAAAAGTGACAGGTTGTAACTAGACCTAAGATCAATGCAGTCGTTTCTGTTTAAGCCTTTTTTGGTCGCTGTCAACCGAAACCTGAGCACAGATATCAGGGAAGCTTGATTGACACACAGCTGTGGTGACACAGGGGTCTCCGGGCACTTCCCCTCCTCACTGCAAGACTGTTCCAAGGGCTTATTAATACTACTTTGCTGCTTTGGGTCCCAATTTCCTTCTCACACACCAAATCTGTCCACTGTCTGAGGGTCACTTTTCCACATGGGGCTTGTTGGGAACTGATGGATTTCTGGTGCCTCTTCTGTTCTACCAGCTGTTGGAAATGCTCAGCATGTCCCCTTCTGGCTGTGGGGAGAGCATTATCAAAGTGAGCAGCTTCAGCCACAGACAAAACATCCAGAAACATCTTTGTTTTGCAACCTCTATGTCTGTTAGGAGTAAGGCCAGGAGACTCAAGTCAAGAGCCACGATCCCCTAGCCCCCATGAGGCTGTTGGATATGCTCACCATGTCGGCCATTTCCTTTGGATTATAAAAATAATTATGAATATTTGAATTGAAATCACTGGGATGTTCATTAAAGAAAAACAACTATTAATTAGCACTGAATTTCTGTGAATGTCCTCAGGGTATATTCAGAAAATCAGTATTATAAAAGCTTGAAAAGTTCCATTAGTTTAGCCTGATTGTACTCTGATTCTTTTTCTTTATTTATTCTTACACTGAATAATATATTAATGAGAACTAAGTAGGTTTTTTTATGAAACAAATGAATTTGCTTTTAGAAGAAAGTGTTTTACAACTCTTACTGGGAAATTAGATCCTAATGCTTGATATCATGGTTTTTTTGGTATTGGATAAATGACTGAATTTATAATTAAACCTGTCTCTTGGACTGAAGTTACTAACCAGACACTTGGGGCAATTATATAATAGCAGTGTACATTGCATTAGACGTTAGCTCAACGATTACCAGGCAACATTGAGTTCTGTTTCCAAGTGTTTTTTAAAGACTGTCTTTTTAAAATGGGCCATCAACAACAGAAGGAGCCCCGAACTTTCAGGACAGGTTTTTTTGTGCTACACGAATCTGATCAGGACCAAATCCTCTGATGTGAAGTCAGACCCCAGCCTTCCTTAGGTGATTTTTAATAGGAAGCATTTATTGAATGCTCCCAGGTTTACAGTGACAGATACACAGACCCGGGGCTTACCTGTACCCCGGCCTTCTGGGACTTTTGTTCTGCTTTGGGAGATACAACATGTGCAGACAAATGGACATGGAGCAGACTTCCATTGGAAGGCAAAGAACTTGAACTCCCAGTGGTGTCCTCGGTGGTCACTGGGGACGTTCACCTGGTTGACGTACAAAGCTACTTAGAAGCAAGACCTTATCTGTGCCCAAAGTCCACGATGCCATCATCTTCACAGACCTGGAGCTTGGCTTGGGGTCTTCATTCAGAGGTGGTTTTGATCCTGGAGATGGGCTTTCAGTAAGCAAATTTGTTAGAGATGAGTACGTAAGCCACAATGTCAATAGAGTGACTGGTCGTGAGAACCATAATTGTAGGTTAAACTACATGTCCTTACCTGTATGTCAACACACTCTTTCTGTGCTGGTAGAGCTACCTGGGAAGCAGAATTTTAGTCATGAGCTGGGCTGGGAAGGATGAACACAGAAGCCTCGGTGACAAGGCATTTCTTGGCTACCTTAATTTACAGCATAGAAAGCTGAAAACAGTGGTAAGAAGAACCTCCACCATCTCTAGGGGCATTGCAGTTTACCAGGAGCCAGGTTAGCCCCTTAACCAGCATTGTTTCATTTAGGCCTTGCAGTCTCTTGTCACATATGTACTTTGAGACCCTGTAAACTGTGAAAGACAGAAAATCCGTGGTGTGTCTGAACTGTGTAGCTCAGAGCACCAAGTGCTCCAAGCCAGGGCTCATGTGACTGCTGTGGATAAATGGTTTTAATTGAGGGAATTAGAGTTGTGCCTATCTATTAGCCTTGTCAAAAACCACACTCTAGACATTGAACGCAGAGGCTTCTGCATCCTCCCATGCACTGGGGACTTCTCGGGGTGAATTTCTCTACACTGTGTCCTTGGACTTTCTTAACCTTCTTTGCTCAGTAAAGATGTTTTCTGTCCTGCCCATGACACAGTTTCAAGATAGGTTTTTTCCCCTGGTTCTTTGTGGTTCTGTCTCTGTGGTGAGCCGTACTTATAGACCGTGGCCGCCTTTAGAAGATGGCGCCGGCTTCCACTGTAGCCTGTGATAAACAACTCCTGATATGGAGAGTTGGCGCGAAATCCCTTATCACCCTATGAGAAAGGTCCATGTGGCGGCTTGGGATTGGGATGCGGGGAGCTTTATTAGGCTGTGCTTGGGTGTGTGGGGTTCGGGTGCTAGCAGATGATACATGAATCAAGGCCTGAATAAACTGCTGAAAGAAGAATCCTGAGTCGTGTCCTCCTTTGCTGGCTGGGGGTCGCGACATGTCTCCTCTGTGCCTGTTCTGTTGTGGTCTTCATAACTTACCTGTGACTTAAGTCCACTTCACACATGAGAACATCCCATCCCACTGAGGTTTATAACCACCCCAGTCAGATGGGCTGTGGCAGAAGGTATATTCTGTGGTCAGTGTTCCCAAGACAAGTGCCCAGAGATGGCCCAGATCCCACGAGTTCCAGGTGGGAAGAACAAACCCAGGGAGCTGTGAGCATGGTTGAAGGCAATGCACTTGAAGCAGGGAGGGACGTGGGACAAACATGAGAATCCTGAGGTCGGCCATGACTGCCACACATCTTCAGGTCTCAATGAGAGCAACACTCCCATGCCCCCTGGGGGCCTGTCAGCCAGCAGGGCACGGTTTCCGTGGCAGGTAATGATGTCTTTGTGACATCTTCTCTGCCCAGTCTTACCAAAATGTGAATACTCCGCAGCTTACAGTAGCAGATTGCATTTAGAACCAAGTAACTCATTAACGCGTGTCCTGGAAAGAAGGGGTGACTGTCTCTGTCACCTTCATAGTGGATTGGTACATTCATAGGCTGAGAGGAGCTGCTGGAGGAGATGGGAGCTAGCGCAGGTTTTGTGAATAAAGGAGCCGTGAGGTCCGGCAGGTGTTTTGGAAAGGCCTCTGTGGAGGACGGGGAGGAGAAAGGCCCCAGAGGGCGACAGGCCATTTTCATTCTCCAGTGGGAGAGGAAGAGGCGTGAAGAAGAGCGGGGAGAGAAGGTGGGGGACGGCCACCAGCACTGTCCCAGCCATCCTCGCTTTGTCCCCATCCTCGGTGTGCCCCTTCTTCCAGTGGGCACTCTGGGAAGGCCGCCTATGTGCCACGCGCTCTTCTCAGTGGTCCCTGAAGTCTGATGCCTCTGCTGACATGCTGGAGAGTCCCCGATACGTAAGGTACTCAGACCACCGGCCAGACAGAACCTGACACACTTCCACCAGTCAAGGAGACTTCAAGGTCAAGTGGGGCTTTGGTCCAGACAACATCTCACACACAAATGCTTAACATATGTTCTATGAGAAAATAAACAGGTGATGGAAGAATGGAGTAAATAGAATAATTGCAGGGCATTCAAGCTAGACTTTTAAATGCCTGAGACTGTTTTTTTTTTTTCTAAATATTTATTTATTAGTTATTGGCGGACACAACATCTTTGTTTGCATGTGGTGCTGGAGGATTGAACCCGGGCCGCACGCATGCCAGGCGAGCGCGCCACCGCTTGAGCCACATCCCCAGCCCCTGAGACTGTTTTAAAGAGAGATCTGGACCTTCTTGAAGAAGCATACACCTCTATTCTGATCTGTGCAGTTTGGTGACAAGAGAAAAGATGGAAGACATCAATACAAGAAAAAAAATTATTTATTTTTGAGCATAACCAAGCCAGCAAGAATGATGATGATTGAAAGCCACACATCCCTGTGCACAGCCTCCAATAACAGGCACCAACATCGTCAGTAATGGATTCCAGCGTCCTGCTCTGCCCTGCAAAATTAATGCCTCACAAAAGAAAAAAAGAATGTTCAACAAGCTCCCGGTTCATTTTGTTGCATTAAAAAAATTTATAAGACTCCTAGGTTTAGCATTCAGTCTGGGTTTCCTGAGCACCTAAAAATCCCAAGAAGCAAGGCTGTGGGTTTCCCTGGGAAAACCTTCCAAACAGCCATGGCACAGGCCCTCCGCACTGCCTTTGGACCTGGAGAGACCCTGGGGCCAGGCGACCCGGCCCAGCACCCCCAGCTTACCCGCTTCACTGAGGATTGCAAGAGATAGGTTCTGTGACCCAGGTGGGAAGTGCTTCTGGGTTTTCACTGTACGCAGTGTGATGTGTTTTCCAATAACAGTATTACCAGGGACACGTTATCTCTAAGGGATCTCCTCTGCTTTATTTAATTTCCCAATAAGTTTGTAGCCTTTACTGTTTCTAAAGGTAAAAGTTGCACGTGCTTGTTGGAGAGATTTAACGACTCTTAAAGGCGTAAGCAGTAAAAATCACCAATAGTCTTGCCACCAAAAGATAAGCAGTGTTTGAACATTCCTGGACTTTCATTTAGTCCATAAATACACACATGATTTTACCAAAATGGAATCTTGTCACGTTTGCTGTTTGGCAACATGGCTTAGCCAATCTGAATGGAGGTCACATCTTTCCAAGTCCTGGGTCTCGTCACATTTTAGCGGTGGCAAGAGAAATCTTAATTTGCCACTCTGCATGTTTCTCTTTATTATCCCCTTATTTTGGCCGTTTGGCAAGTTTTCACTTTGGGTCATGAAAAAAGATGAATTCGCAAAAAGATCACAAGGGAAAGAGGCTACAGATGGCCCTGCCCTACCGTGCACTTCCTGGCTCGGGATTCAGCCTGGAAAGCAGGTTCCCTGGATGGCGTACACTCTGCTCTCTCTCCACTCTCTGTAGGAGCCTCCGTCTTCCCCCACAGTCACCCTGGCTCATCAGTCAACTTCAGCAGAGAAAAACCGGGCCTCACTTAATTATTCATCATTCATTCTGCAGAAATATTTACCGAGTTCCTCCTGTGCACCGGCGCTTTGTGAGATACCAGGGGATATCAGAGAAGGCGAGGCGGTGAGGCGCTTTAGCTTCAAGTAACAGATCTCTAACTCGAACTGATCTCCACTTAAGTGAGAAAAGAAATTCCATCAAACTGGGAGGTCAGGAGAAGGACGAGCTCCCAGGGGCAGTCACGCAGTGGCTCAAAAAACTCATCAAGGTCTCAGGATCTTTTCATCTCTCGGGTTTATCCTGGCCACTGTCATTTCCAGTCTGATGGTTGCTCTTGGCTGGTATCAAGTTGGCCTTTCAAGTGCCACAATGACTCACCATCAGAGAGAAGAAGGAAGGTGCTTTTTCTGTCTGTTTTGAGAGCAGGAGGAAGGGACAGAAAGGTCCCTGCACACTTTTCAACAGAGGCCAGAATTGTCACCTACCTACCCTTAAACTAGAGGTTGGCAAGGGACACTGGATTCTCATGTCAGCTGAGTCAGAATCTCAAGTGCAGAACACTAAGGAGTAAGACTCTGGCGTTACCAGAAGGGGTTTTCCCTAAGGACTTAGGTGCTGGTCTGGCCTGTGGGATGAATAGGTGTTAGAGGTAGAGAGAGCACCTGTCCAGCATGCGCAACAGCATTGGACATCAAAGATGATAATCATTTGGGGAAATTCCGTGTGTTCTCATTTGACTGAACCCTAGGGGTGATGTTAGAGACCTGACTATCGATAGAAGATTGAGCTGGAGGGGGACAAAGGGGTAGATTTGAAGGACTTTATAAGCCATGATAAGAAATATGGGTTTTGCCAGATGCAGCTGAGCACACCTATAATCCCAGCAACTTGGGAGGCTGAGGCAGGAGGGTCACAAGCTCAAGGCCAGCCTCAGTAATTTAGTGAGGTCCTAAGCAGCTTAGTGAGACCCTGTCTCAGAAAGAAATATGGGTTTTATCTTAAAGGAACAGTAGTAGCTCACTAGAATATTTGAAGCAGGGAATACATGAGATTGGATGATTTTGTTTAATCTCAACTAAATGGAATGGAGGGTGAGACCAGATTGGGGTCTCAGAAAACAAGGTTGTGTTGGTAATTCTAGAAGCAGAGATCCATTGCTGGCTTTGTGGGAGAGTTGAGGAGAAGGAAAGGAGCTCAAAGTTATGATTCTGTTTTTTTTCCAAGATTCCACAATTCCAGAAATCTACATTAAAGGGATGATACATCTGGGAAAATCAGAATTTAAGAGGTGGCTATCCATAACCAATACAATCAAAACAGAACAACTACCAGAGGATAGATCCTGTTCTTAATATGTGTGGGATATGAGTTGGCTAGATAAATAAATGAATATCATATGTAAATGTCCATTAGCACAAATTCTTGACTGACATGAGGGATCCTAGTGATGATCGTGTTGTAAGAGGGGAAGAGTAGACGGGGTGTTTATGAGTGAGGCGTCCAGCAGCTTCCTGTGGGTTAATAGGCTACGGTTTATTCATGTGCTTGAATCCCCTTGGTGAAGCTGCTAATAAGGATGAGTCAAGCTTCAGTGGTCATCTCCTCCTCCTCCTCCTCCTCCCTCTGCTCCTCCTCTCCTCTCTCCCTCCCTCCTGCCCTCTCTTGTTTGTAGTTTATTGAGTGGCTGAGCGCTCTACTCACCCGTGCATGGCAGAACTCTCCCACTTTGCATATTTTGCACAAGAGTGTTCTCTTTAAGCTTTAAAGTATGAGTCATCAGAATGAACCGTGCATTCTCCTCAGACCCGGGAGCTTCGCCATCTAAAATAGAAAGCACTTAATGTGAGAGCAGTGAGTAAAACCAGAGCCGCATCCTCTGGAGGTCCCCCCCCCTGCCTGTGGTCTGCATGTTCCAAGGACTGTCCTGCTGTCCATGACTTATCAGTACTTAAGCCTGGTCCACAGAGGAGCAGGGAGTGAGGGTGTTGCTTGATATCATTACCTACCTCTGTTTCTAGGCATCCAGCTGTGTGTAGGAGGGGACTGTGGACATGGGCACTCCCATATGGTGTCCCTTCTGAGGATTGACTTCCTAATCTACCTGTGTATCTGGCAGATTAAAGGATTCGTAACATAATCTACCTGTGTGCCCAGCAGGCCCTGACGTTTTCAATCTGATTCCAGATTGTTTAATGCCACGTGCTTTTGAAGGCTTTGTCTTCCTTCCATGGGACACAGTGAGAACAGGCTACAAGTTGAGATGACACGTTCAGGACTGCCCTCAGGAGCCATGACCTTGATGCGGTGGGACATAGGCTGCATCACTGGACACCAGAGAGCTCCTGTCTTAGGCCAGTTAGGAACTATGATCTTAGACAACTCATTTCCCATTTTCTTTCATCCGCAAATTGAGTGAGTACTGCTTGCCTTGCAATGTTGACCAGGGGAGAGTATGAGAAAAGCTACTCCAGAGAGAGCCAGCCAAGCACATGGTAGAAGCTCAGTGAATCACAGCTATCGCCGTGCTTGGACTCTTAGGTTCTCTGTCCTCATTTGCCCTATAGAATGGCAAAATCCTCACTGCACTCTCCACATGAGCACTGCAAGGGTCATCCCACTTTAGAGTGGGCCTTCCCAGCCCCCACCCCAGCACTTTGACATTGGGGGCCCAGTTATTCTTTGCTGTAAGGGGACTGACCTATGCAGCAACCAGAGTGTCCCTAGACGTGGTCAAATATCCCCTGGGGTGGGGTCGGGGTAGTCAAATCCTCCCTGGTGAAGGACCACTGCTCCAGACTGTGGAAGAACGTGCCCCCTCTCAGCAAGTGTTCCACAAACAAGGTTGGGACATACCTAAAGTTGAGAAAACGCACACCCCCACATTTGTTTGCTAAGCCCCTAGATAGTCATACATGAGAACAGGAGAGCAAATTAAAGCTTTTTCAGCTGGAATAATCTCTCCAACTTCAGCTCCAGATAAGAAGCAACATTTGGAAACGAGTAATGTCAACAGCGGGGGTCTTGTCATCACTGCTGCCATAGCTGAATGACCTTTGAGGGAGTTTATTAACAAGATATTTCAAGGAAAGGAAAAGTTCTCTTTTTGACTACAGAAAACATAAATGATGTGGCTAAACTCAGCTTTAGCATATCCTGTGTTTTTCCAGTGAGATGTTGAGTTCCAATAGGGGAGACTAATCTTTTCTGGAGATCTCCTGCATCGAGACCCTAAACTTGAAAATTGCATTAAGACTGTTCATAAAGGGAGAAGGCAGTTTTCAGTACAAGGCAAATGGCAAGAAAAAAATACTGGAGATGGCAAAGTCAGAGATGCCATTACCTACGGAGGCTTTGAGAAAATGTTAATACTGGATCTGGGTGATTGACAGTGCTGATCAATGTCAAGAACTTCCTAAGTGGACGTTTCCTCTGGTTGGGTGCAGAGATGAAGCTCTTGCTTTGCAGCAGCTCATCGGGGTGGGGGGGGCGTGTCAGAGCTGGGTAAGTCCAGGAGGAAGAACCTGGGCACAATGCAGGTGCCCGTGAGGAGCCTGGGTATGTTGCTGGAATGGACTTGGGAGCAGAAGCTAACTGGGATGCTGGGAAGGAAGCAAGTCCACGAGCCAGGGTTGGGCAGGGCGGGGGTGGGGGAGGACTGGGGAGTCTCCCTGTAAGAATGTGTAGGCTCTGTGCCCCAGTCTCCAGTACTGCCCCTCAATCTGGGCAGGCTCCTTCCCTATTTTAATGATCTTGTATTCTGCTGACCTCCCTGCCTGTTCTGCCTGCATGGAGTCCCGTCAAGCACTGAGCTTGTATCTGGTCACCTAAGGCTGGGTACCAAGTAATTGCCTGCCACAGGCTCCAAAGTAATGTAGGAAAGACTCAGGTTGAGATGGAGTGGGGGCTCCGGGAGGTCCAAGAGAAGGGAAGATCAAAGTCAAAGCCTCATGGTCTAGGGTACAGTCTTCAAGGGTCCACCGCGGCCTCTTCCATCTTGTGAGCAACTGCTCTATCTGATCCCCTCATAGAGCACGCGGCTAGGGTGGGGGACACTCGGGGTAGACAGCCCTCTGTAAAAGGCCCTTTGCTACCACTGCGCAGGATTTTAGTTTTTAACTTTGCCTCTGTGGCTCCCGATACCCTGCCAGACGAATGGCTGCTTCATTTGGAGGCAGGATTCATCTCCCTGGCAGAATGCTCCTTGGTGATGGAGTCTCTCCTTCATCATGAAGGAGTAACAAAACATCTATAAAAGGGAGACAGCTTCAGATGAGTGGGTATGAAAGTTCCACACAGCATCAATGGTTGAGAGAATATGCATATATTAATTAAGAATTCTGACATATTTCTATTATAAGGTCCCTTATGAAAGATAGACTATTTTCCACATTCATTTTGTGTTGGAAGTGACAGATGAAATTAATATGCTTCATAAATTGCCATCACAGAGGGTCAATTAACAAGTGAACTAACCTTGTGAAAGTCATTTTGAAAGACTAGTTATGTCTATAACATTCCCTGTCAAATTAGGTAAAAGTGGGAAAATTAGAAGGCTGTCAAATAAATAGCAGTCTAAGATTCTGAGTAATTGCATTTTGGATAAGGTAAATTAGTTTCTGTGATTGTTGGATGAGAAACAGGAAATGAGTAGTGGAAATTCTACAGACTTTGGAACTCTGTGTGTGAATATGTTTGTGTGTACTTTAGTGAACATGCGTAAGGATGGGTATGTGCTTCTACCCAGGCACATGTGTGAAGGCAGGCAGTGGAAAAAGCAAGTGTGGATTCCACAGGGAAGCAGGAACCCGTCCGTGTACCTCAGCCAAATCTCTTTTCCTGCCTCGGCTGGGGCAGGGCCCTGCAGGTGCCTCACAGGTACCTGGCCAGCATCCAACTCCCTCTGCTCACGAAGTCCTCCTTTGAGCTATTTCTGCCTCTCTCCTCTGGTCCTTGAAAATTGACCCTTGTGCATGGACAGAGGTCTGGGCAGGGTTTTGGCCATGTACAGACCAACAGGTTGCCCCCAGCCCTGGATCTGACATTCCCCTGGAGAAAACAGCATCCACCAAGCCCCTGAAGCTGAGACTCTTTCCCTGCAAGATATTTGCTTCAGACTATCAAAGGACCAGAGAAAGCAGCCCTCATGATAGGTCACCCAGACCCTTGGAAGGCAGAGAGGAGCCACAGCAGTCAGATCTCATGACTAGTCACCATGTCCACCTTACAGATGGTTCCAGGGAAACCATACCACTCACACCAAGTGTCCAGACAGGAAGTTGTCCTCTGCCTGGGCAGATGCAGCCACAGCTCCTCTCCCGTCCCTAGTGGGAGGTCCCCACACACAGCCTCACTCCTCCCTCTCCCACTCTGATGTCTCCATTCTGTTCTTCAGAACTCTGTCATGTCTGTGATGCAATTAGATCCTTGACTGGGTCTCAAGTTCCTGGTTGTCACATGAATCAGTAGAGCTTAAAATTCATCCCAAGTCTTGGTCACCTGTCCCCATTCCTCCAAGGCCTCTTGTGGGACTTGGAGCAAGTCTACTTCCTTATCAGGACGCAGGCTGCTCGGGTGTGAAATGAGGTGCTTGGCAGCATGGAGACTCATTAAAAAACAGAAATAAATACAAGTGGTTGGATTTGTGTGTGTTCCAGAGCCCAGGGGCACATACACGTCAGAGAAAGCCCTTTGTGACCCATCTTCTCCCTCCTTGTGGTACTTAGAGTAATCTATTAATCTCCTAGTAATTCCTGAGAATTCCCAAAAGCACATGTGTGAATGTATGTGCACATGTATCCCCACGGACATAATAAGAGAGTTCTATTTTTTTTTTCACATGATTCCATTTCGTGAGTCAGAAACTGAGTCTCAAGAAAGCAAGCTGTTTGTGGTCTTGCAGTCAGTAAGGTCTGGCCCCTGGGGCTGAACTCAATGGGTGTCACTCCAAGAGCAGAAGTTTGGGGCACCCAGGGTGCTCTCTTCAGAGCCAGCTTCCTCAGGTTGGATAGACTCTGCACCCTCTCCTGATGCAGGAAGGATCCTTGCCTTATTGTCTCTCCTGGTGACAGACTGATGCGCTCATACCCTGTGTTCTTTTCATGTCCTGCTTTGGGAGGGTCAGTCCATGTCTTTCCCTGGTCTGTCCAGCGCAGCACGCCAATGCAGATGAGGAGGCTAAGTTCTTGCCCATACACATGGGGAGCAGCTCAGAGCAGTGTTCTCAGGTGAGCTGCCCAGGGTTCTGTGATGGAAGGAAAGACATGAACTGACCATTGAAAGCATGAGGAGAATCACTGGATGAATGCTGGCCATAGTCTACAAATTTAAAATCCAACAGCTGGGTCTCAGAAAGAGTCTCAGGAAGAGTTCCGTTCTGGGGACCCCAGCCAGGAACAGAGATTCTATGCAGGGACCTTTGCATCACGGTTGCCATTGTCAGGAGAGTTTCTGACTGGCTGTGGTTGGATTCCGCCTCGCACGCAGGATTGGAGGAAATCACAGTATGACTGACAGACCCACCAAGACCACAGGAAATAGAGGGGTAATGGTGCAAAGATAAGTAGGGTGCTGTTTCTCATAAAATGGAAAAAGGGGTGCTAGAAAATACAGACTCATATCTCCTACATCAGGTAATAAAGCCAAATAAACCCCAAAGCTCAGTTCCTTCTGTCTGCTTCCAAACCTAAACTGCAAATCTGCATGCAAAATTTGGCAGCGTCAAGGTAGCAGCTTGTGGGTGTAGGAAAATCCAAGAGAGCTCAGCCTCGGAAAATCTGCACCATAGCTGTTCCCATGGTCCTGGGGCACTGTGCACAGCCTGTTGTAAAGCACAGGTTAACCCTATGCTCATCTCAGGGAGTCACAGGGAGGATAGGGGGCCAGGCAGCTTCTACAGGTGCTGGGGAGTCAGTTCTGCTGTAGAAGAGATGGGCGATGGGGTTCCACAGAAATCCCATGTACGTATTCATAGGTTTGCAAACTGTTTTAAACACTGTGAAGACCTCTCCTGGTCCATTCACATTTTATGGGTGGCAACATAAAATAAATGACACCCCTACACACACTTTTAAATGGAATTCTTTGAATTCTGAGTATCTGGCAGATTTCACAGCTATTGATATTCTGACAGATATGTTGGTGACTTGAGATTTTTGGGGGTGATTATCTTTAAAGTTGTGGATTTTGCAAATGTGGATATAGATATCAACTCAGCCTTCTCTGTAGACCTCTTGGCAAATCAGAACTGTGCGTCACAAGCACATTGCCACTAAACTTTGAGCAGGACAGAGATCTAGCAACTGCCTTTTCAGTAAGTTTACTCCATGTTAACAACCCAATAAAACAAATCACTTAAAAATAAAGAAATAAATAAAAAGAGTGAAACCACCATTTTTAGAAGTTCTTAGTCCAAAGTCAAAGGGACCCTGGCTATGCAATACTTAAAGGAGGAATTTTGACATGGAGTATTGGATGGACCATGCCAATGGATGGCTCTCAAGGATCTTTACCAATAGAAGATGTTTGGAGTACTTTCCAATTTAAAATGCAAGAGTCTTGGGAGGAAATAACTTATAATGAGTTAAAATTGATTTATTTTCCATTATTTTAGTTGATGTCATTAGACAATAGCATCTGGAATTTGCTTAGGAAGAGCAGTTCCTTGAAATATGTGCTGTTTTGAATAAACTGATCCTGACTTAATGGGCTTTTATAAGATTTTACGCATGGCTTACTACCCACATGCCATTGCTAAGGAAAGCTACTTAAAACTGTGGTGCAATGTGATGTTTCTCAGTTCATTTGTCTGTTCCATTAATGATGGAATGTATTTTACAGCACACAAATCCTATTTATGATCAAGACATTGTTGTTCTGTAGATCAACTTAAACTCTATGCCATGTAATTTACCTGCTGTCAAATCTCATCTGAAGAGCTGTTGTCTGGCGTAGCCCTAATCAAAAATATGCGCAAATGTAATGAGCTATGCATGTTGTGTCTAGTATTATTCATTTTTAATAAACTTTTGTTCACCCCCACCACCCTGTGGGAAACTGACAATCTATAATATTTTCTGTATTGTTCTTCTTCTTTTTTAACCAATTATCTTCCCAACTGGGGAAATATTTTACACACAAAAAAATATGTGTTTTTTTTTTTTTGTACCTGTTCTTTCAAGCATTGTAATGAGTAACTGCTGATTAGATAAATGTACAGGAAAAATGCCAAAGTGATTTGAAATTAAAAGCAAGACCGATAATGACACAAGTAATTTCCTAAACAAAGATGGCTTAGATAATGTACAATTAGATCAGATGACCTCCAGGACAGAGACCCCTTAGTTTGGGGAGCCTGGCTGATTGGTCAGATATGATCAATATGCCCCATAATGGGCAGAATATCCCTAAGATTGCCTGTCCATGTGTTCAGTTGTCCAGTTTATCAAGGCCACTCCCATATGGTCAAATCACTGCTGCCTATAAATGGGTAGATAACACTGAACTGCCTTCACCTTCCAGGAGCCCCGTTCTGATAATCATGTCCAATGGATGCCCCCTACCCCTTGGGACGGGCAGGAAATCCATGCCTAAATCACTAGGGTATGGTTTATTTTATGCCCATTTAGTTTCCGCACAAGCCAACTTTCACTTGGAAAAATGGAGGGAGAACTGTTTACATAGCCCAGCGGTGAGTGACTGTTCCCCCTCTGCTCAACAAGCAGCTGCCCTCAGCAAGGTGATAGGCAGTCTGATGAGAGCTGTAACAAGCCACGTGTGGTACCAGCCCTGGAAGAGAGGGTGAGCTCTTCTCACCTGCCTCCTGTGAAGATGGCCTGGAACCCCCCTGGGGCTCAGCAGGAGGTCAGCCACCAAGCCACAAGGGTCAGAAAAGGGTGCTGGATTACAGAGAGAGGACAGTACTGGACGTTAGGCCACTTTACTCATGTCAAGGGGACATCTTGCTGCTTTCTTCTCCTCACACGCTGACTTTACACTCCAAACTCCACACGAGGCACAGCCTCATTCTCGGAGCTTTGGCTGGCCTTCCTGCAGTGGGTTTGGCTCTTGGCTCTTACAACGTGTTCTTCTTTAGCTAGTGCCTCCAGGGTGCTCGGGCACTCTGCAAGGTACTCTGCCCTGTTCCAGTTTGTCCTACAATGGTAGAATATCAGGGTTATTTTGCCACTGGAGGAATAAGCTCACCCACCACACGGCTCCCACTCACAGATGAGGCAACTGAGGCCTGGACTGTGGGTCACTCAGGGTCACTTGGCTAGTAAACAGGCCTGGACTAGAAACCAAGCTTGGTCTGCTGCTTCTGTTTGGATTTGGTTGGTGGAGTTTAGCCAAAGAGAGATCCCCGGAGGTGGGAGCAGCCAGCCTCAGTTTTCTCTCTGAGAAGTGGGGGTAACAATGAGACCATCCTGGGGTAACAACGAGACCATCCTGGGGTAACAAGGAGACCATCCTGGGGTAACAAGGAAAATGGGAAAGCTAAGTACTGAGGACAGCATAGCACCTGACACCTGCCGAGTGTGTGACAGCCTCCCGCTGCTGCTGGGAAAGAGGCACATGCAGGGCTTGTTTGGGGATGGGGTGGGGCTCTTTCTGTGTTTTCCTGGGTCTGTGTTACCTGGAAAAGTGACCTGCCTCCTTTGGTAAAGATCAAATCACTCCATTTCCTGTATCTTTTTGGTGCACTCTCGCATTTGGAAGCTGCCTGGCCTCCAGAGGTCCATGAGTAGTCATTACTACTGTCAGAACTGTGTTCCTATGTCCGCTTTTTAAGAGCGGTAAGGAGGGACTTGCCCAGTACCTGGACAGTTGTAATCTTGGGAGGCTTGACTTGAGTGAATGGTCCCACGAGGAACCATGTGATTCTGTCTGCCCAACACCAGCTGTTGCCTCCTTCCGTGGCATGAACTTGGCCTCTAGCACACCCTGACGGGAGTCTCCATGCAGCACCTTGATGCCTGCACACAGCGGCTCCTTGTGTCAGGGATCCCTCTCCCTGACACACCCTCGCTGGTGGCCTGTTGAAAATCAAAGGTGTTTTGCTTGGTGAGCACCAGTATCATCCTTCCAACCTCGGGAATGTCTGCAAGGGCAAGTGGCCAGGGCCTGCCTCTTTAACTGCAGGCAGTTTTCTCTCTGTCCAGATGGCGGTGCCATCTTCCCCTTGAAGTCACTGCTGGGCACATTTGGTCCAACCCTCTGCTGGTTCCTAAAAATCAGAGCTGGGTTAAGATCTTGATGCGGACTCAAAAGAGGGACTAGAAATAAAAAAACAGGTGAAAAAATATCCAGTCATTATTCATTGAGATATATGTGAAAACACATTGGGTATATGCACAGGCATTTCACGTAAAACAACAACAAAAAAAGGGCCAAGTGATACTGAGGCATGGACAGAAGGATGGACGGGTTCTCTGGGCAGACCTCTTACATGGTTGCTTCCTGTTTGTGTCAACTGACGATAATTGAGAGGACAGTTTTACGGTGCTGTTCAGGTTTAGGGTGGAACCTGATGTTCTCTTTAAACTCTTGGCAGGTCTGGGTTTTCAGGGTGGATGTCTGGGGTCCTCTTTGACATGCCCTCCCTTGGCCCAGTCCCCAGGGTTGCACTGCCTGGCAGAGGCACCATTCAGCCCCAATGAGACATGGGGACCAGAAGTCCTCCAAGCCAGGGTGAGCCTCCCGGGAGCTCATTCCTCTAGTCCCGGCACAAGAAACCTTTTTGTTGTGGTTGTTCCTGGGAATGGAAAATACAGAATTAATTGAGTATTATAGACTAATAAATCAAAATTCACAATTTACTTGGGGAGATAAATATAAAATATTGAAATCATCAATAGTTTTCATTTAGAACAAGGAGAATAAGATTTAAATTACTAAACAAAACTGGTGATAAAGGAGTAGAGCAGGTCTCATAAAATATGCCATCACACAGGCAGAGCTGTGACAGAAACGGGAGAAGCCAAGAGTCATGGAGAAGAGCTGGGAGTATAAGGACACGGGCTCTCTGTCAGCTTTGAGTCGGGTCAGGGCTAAGCTTGAGGGAGTGACCACTGCTTCCAGCTCTTCACCTGCCTATTCCAAACCTGCAAGGCCCTAAGAAAATGGACGATGAGTGCCACCCTCCCGCAGCAGAGGCGTCGTGGGCACTAGGCTTTGTCAGCTGGTGATTCCACTGCACATGGCGTAGCTGGTCACGGCGGGCTGCACATTGGTGGTTGTCATGGTTTGAATGTGAGGTGTCCCCCAAAGCTCCTGTGCTAATGTAGGAGTGTTCAGAGGTGAAATTATTGGATTGTGGGGCTACAATTTAATAAGTGCCTCCTAGTTTGAAAGGACTGACTGCATGATAACTGTGACAAGTGGAGCATGGCTGGAGAAGGTGGTCACTGGGGCCTGCCCTGGACAGGTACATCCTCCCGTGGCCCTCTCTCTGCTCCTTGCTTCCTGGACCCAGTGAGTGGAGCAGCCCTCTTCCACCCACCATGCCTTCCTCCCTGGACTGAACCTCTGTTACATAAGGAGTCAAGATGAACTTTTCCTCTCCTGCGTTGTTCTTAGCTCACAGAGACGAACAGCCAACCAAAACAGTTGTCTCCTACTGTGTTTTTTTAAGAACCAGTTCAGAACTTCTTTTCCAAGACCCATCCAGGGGAAGTATAGACTGGGTGGACCCCCAGGCCTTTGCTGGGCAGTGCAAGGCTGGGAATGGCCTGAAGCTGTGTCTGACTTAGAACTAAGACTAGTTAGGTTAGAAGTAAGAAGACTGGGTCAAAACAAAAGGCATAATGCCCAAGGAGCTGGGTTCAATCCCCAGCACCATGCAAAAGACAGACAGGAAAAAAAATAGACAATATTCTAAAAATGCTGTTATCACCTATGATTTTTTTGGCGTTCACCACAATTAAAACAAATAAGGAAAAAAAACACTATTTCTACAAGAACTGACTTTTTCCTGACAAAACATTCTGAAGATGATTTTTTTTCCAGATCCTCAGTGCTGCAAATCAAAAAAGTAAAAAATCCATGTGCCTTTGAGGCTGCCTTGTCATTAGTTCCAGTTGCAGATTAGAGGGTGCAGCCCGAGGGCGAGGGATGACAATAAGAACACATCCCCACCAGGCACGCAATCAGCCCCAAATTGGAGCCCATTAGATCTTTGGCATTATTGGCATTTGGAATTATTGAACTGATTTTAATGATGTAAGGGTTTAGGACCTGCTATGGAATAAATATGAGAGGGGAAAAAAATTATCCCAAGGCCAGCCATTTTCTTAGTTTGAATTTGAAGTTTTTACAAAGTACAGTTTCTACACTAGAAAGATATCCAAAGACGTCTGAAGAAAGCCGGGGCTATGTGATGTTACCAGGCGGTGCTGTAACGGGAACTGAAGGTTAATGAAACATTTCGTGGAGTTCGCTGACAAAGTCCGTGGAATACAAATAAAGGAGATTGAGATGAAGGGTCTCTGCTGATATCTCACCTTATCCTTTTGAAAACTAGTTTGTGCTCAGACTGAGCTTGCAAAAATAAGCATTCATCCCCTGTGAAGCAATTGTTCATTATTAATATGCTAATTCAGGTCAGGTCACCTGGAATTACCTTTCTAAAGTTTGACTTTCTCCTACACCACTCCCTCTGCAGAGCCCAGACAGAAAGCTCTTGGCAATGCATAATTTAACAATATTAATTAGAAGCACAGCAAATTGAACAACTTGCAAGCATGTCACATGCCAGTCATTGGTGCAGGGATTATTTAAATTGGTGTTGACTCTATGTTAACTGCTACACTGTTATCTTCCTTCCAAAATCCTAAGATACCAGAGACAGTGGGGTCGGGTGTAGAGGAAGCAGGGGCAATGCCTTTCACCATCCATGGTAAAGGTTCATGGCCACACCTTGTTAAAAAAATGTGAGTTACCAGCAGAAAAGTAGCCAGTTTATCTGATCATAGTTTTATGTGACATGATCACCTTCAAATTGAAGAACCAAAGACCTAGGGTGGACCACCCTTTTATGGCTCCATAAATTTTTAAAAATTATTTATTTATTTATTTTAAATTGGTATAGATGACAGCAGTGCCATGACAGCATTTTAATGGTGTCATTGCCCTTAAGAGAAAAGCCAAGATGCCTCGCCTTGTTTTCAGGGTCTCCTGCCCCGGCCGCATGGTCCTCTCCATGCTCAGCCCTCAACGCCTCCTCTCTTTTCCCCTTCTGCTCTGTGCCTCCAGGTTTTGTGTGGTTGTCAAAGGTTCAGGCACTTAGACAGGATCCTCCCCCTCTTTCCTGTTGGCTTCCATCAGAGAGAGCTTTCCAAACAGCTGCCCACCCATGACCTACACGGGGTTCATCCCATTCTTCCATATTTGATAATTACTCGAGTGATTCGTGCTTAATCCCACTAAATGGTGGCTCCCTGGGAGCTTCATAAATCTTCAAACTTTCTAAGTTATTATGAGCCATGTGTCTAGCACAGGCTCGAAGGACAGTAGGTACACATACATAGTATTGAACGAGGAAGTGATAATCTTAAGAGATAGAGTGGCTGGATTAGGTGGACCCCTCAGGTTGGCCACTTGGGTCCGGAACCTTGTCAAGATTCATTATCTCCTTGACACTTTTACAGCCTCCTCCTTTTGCACTAAATGACCTAGAATTGGGGAACTTCTTCTCCACAGGGACAGCTAGTAAGTATTTAAGTTCTCTCAGCCACGCAGGCTCTCTTGTAAGGTCTCAAGCAGCAACAGAAGGCAGACAAGGACTGAGAGAAGCTGGGTTCCAGGACCTCACCTACAAAAGAAGAAGGAAGCTGCCTTCAGCCCAGGGCTCTAATCTACCGGACTTTTCTATGATATTCTGGTTACTTTACCCCTCATGTTCCTATTTCTGTCCTTAGAAGCCCTCCACCTTTGTTCTCCTAGAAGATGCTTCCAAACCTCAGTTTAACCAGCACCTTATTTAGGAAGCTTTCCTTGGGTAACAAAACAGGATCCAACAGGCTCTGTATAGTCGGTGAATCATGAACATTCTCATGTGGCCACGTCTTCAACCATGTCCAAACAACCCCACGAATCTGCTCACTGCCCCTCGAGTACAGACTCACTCAAGGATTAAAGTCCACAAGCCCCCTTCTTTTATACCAAACATGAACTACTCCTTAAATATTCTCTGAAAGAAAATGGAAGTTGACATGTGCAAACTGAATTCTCTACAAAATGCAGACAGTGGTGGAATTTTTAAAAGAGTTTGAAATAGAGGGGAGGAAAAGAAACTCAAAGGACAGGAATGGCAGGCTCAGTGCTGGAGACACACCAGCTCAGGGTCTGGTGTCTGACCAGCCATTCTCTCCAGAAGATGAAGTTCTTTATTCTTCCTAACTAGAAT
Source organism: Urocitellus parryii (assembly GCF_045843805.1). Classification (NCBI taxonomy): domain Eukaryota; kingdom Metazoa; phylum Chordata; class Mammalia; order Rodentia; family Sciuridae; genus Urocitellus; species Urocitellus parryii. Next base: position 594,958 of record NW_027551773.1, read on the forward strand.
TTTCATCAGACAACAAAAACAAACTTTATTTTTCTTCCTGGCAACTCTTTAGTCCCCCTGCCTCCCCCAAGATGCCCACACTTCTTTTCTTCTTTTATCCCCACACTAACTCCTTCCCCACGTGGGGCAATTCTGACAGGTGCATAAGTCGCGGGGACCAGAGACCAGGTAGCCTCTTTCCCATGCAGTAGAGATTCAGCACCATGGACAGTGCCGGGTGGTGGGTTTGTTCTTTCAGGTGCCTCTGAATAAGAGTATTAGGCCACCCTAAGATACCATCTCACTCCAGTAAGATTGGCACTCACTATACAGTCAAACAACAACAAGTGCTGGCGAGGATGTGGAGAAAATGGTACTCTTGTACATTGCTGGTGGGACTGCAAATTGGTGCAGCCAATTTGGAAAGCAGTTTGGAGATTCCTGGGAAAGCTGGGAATGGAACCACCATTTGACCCTGCTATTGCCCTTCTCGGACTATTCCCTGAAGACCTTAAAAGAGCATGCTACAGGGATGCTGCCACATCGATGTTCATAGCAGCACAATTCACAATAGCTAGACTGTGGAACCAACACAGATGCCCTTCAATAGATGAATGGATAAAAAAAGTGGCATCTATACACAATGGAGTACTATGCAGCACTAAAAAATGACAAAATCATAGAATTTGCAGGGAAATGGATGGCACTAGAGCAGATTATACTTAGTCAAGCTAGTCAATCCCTAAAAATCAAATACCAAATGTCTTCTTTGATATAATGAGAGCAACTATGAACAGAGCAGGGAGAAAGAGCAGGAAGAAAAGATTACCATTAAACAGAGACATGAGATGGGAGGGAAAGGGAGAGAAAAGGGAAATTGCATGGAAATGAAGGGAGACCCTCATTGCTATACAAAATTACATATAAGAGGTTGTGAGGGGAATGGGAAAATAAACATGGAGAGAAATGAATTACAGTAGATGGGGTAGAGAGAGAAGATGGGAGGGGAGGGGAGGGTTGGTAGTAGGGGATAGGAAAGGTAGCAGAATACAACAATTACTAATTGGGCATTATGTAAAAATGTGGATGTGTAACCGACGTGATTCTGCAATCTGCATTTGGGGTAAAATTGGGAGTTCATCACCCACTTCAATCTAATGTATGAAATATGATATGTCAAGAGCTTTGTAATGTTGTGAACAACCAATAATAAAAAAAAAGAGTATTAGGCTGAACTACTCCTTTTCAGTGACCTACAAAGATGGCCCCATCTTATATAGTTCAATCTAACAAAACTCATAAGAGAAGGGAGAGTTCGACTAGATTTTAGTTTAATGGCCCCTCACCTGTTCACATCAGGCGCCTGCTTACTGGGCCATCACTGGACAATCTAGGTGATGGGCAGGTCTATAATCCCGCTTTTCTCCTCATGGCCTGGAGACATGCAGCTGTCTTGATCACAAGATGGGTGACATTAGCATCTCAATCCTGAGCTGGCCAGGGCCCTTGAGGAAGCTGAGTGGCACATGGCAGGGGACGTCCTGACAGTCTGTAACAAAATCCAGCACAGGGGGATCATGGGTGGACTAGCTGAGCTCCTCAGCACTGAATCTGCACTCCAATCTGGTGTGCAGATACTTGGCCAAAAGAAGACGGGGCAGTCTGGGTTAAACTCCAGAAGAATCTAACAAGGCAGCTTCTCATGTCCCAGTCATGTCTGCTGCTCAAGGCAACTTTTAAGCACAAATGAAAAATCAGAGAAGAGATGCTGAGTTAGGATTCTAGAAATGGGGGAGAAGGCTTTATGTAAGAAAGATGAGTCTATTCCTGTAACTTGTATTGCCTCATTTATAAAAGGCAGGGACAGATGGGATCACTTTGATGAGCTAGAATGTGTATGAAGTTCCACTTGCTTTATTTCCCTTCATTTAAATATGCTTATTAGTAATATGTGTGTCAGAAGAAGATCATGTGCTATCCGTCATTGCCAAACAAGGAACAGTACCATGTAAAATATGTGTGCATGCTTGTGACAGTTCTAGCAACTTCACTGAACTTGGTTTTGAAATAGGCAGAATAGCTTTAGCTGAGTTCCTAATGCATTGCTTTGGGCTGGGTTCCCCCTTGGGGAATTCTCCAAAGACAGGTGTCATTTATTTCTTGTCTATTGATCTGTTATCTAGAGGGGGATAAAAGAGACTCCCTGATAAACTCATTCATTGTTCATTTGTTATATTTCTTGAAAATCCATATGGAAGACACTGTTCTGGTGTTTTGTGGGAATAAGACAAATTCTTGCCTTCCAAGGCTTGCATTGTAGTGGAGGTGTCAGACAAAAAAATGGCTACAGAATAGCCCTGTGGCAACATGGTTAGATACCTCTAGAGTGGACTCCCACAGTGTCTGTCTGTGATTGGCTTATTCTGCTAACATAGTGTCCTCAGAGACCCTCTGTGTTGTACCACGTGTCAGAATTGCCTTCCTCTTCAAGACTGAGCCACACTCCTCTGTGTGGCTAGCATGCATTGTGGTTTCCCAATTGTCCCTTGGTGGACACTTGTTTTCTTTCACATCTTGGCTGTTGTGAGTGGTGCTATTAGAAACATGGGTGTCCTCACTTCTCCTTGAGACCCTGATTTCAATTCCTTTTGAAGTCCACTCAGATGTAGGTGCAAATTGAAGATTTAGAAGCATTTCCCTCTGGCATGAGGGACCCTGATGGAGGTGGAGCTGTTCTGCCTGTTGACTGTGGGTCAGCACAGTATGATAAAGCTGCATGGAACAAAGTACACACACACACACACACACACACACACACAAAGTCCACAGGCCCAGGCTGTCCACACCCTGGGAGGATGTCACTGTCAACATGCTGTCCTTGGCACTGTCCTAGAGTTTTATACAATGTTACTGGGGGAGCTAGTTAAGATACTAATGGTTTCTCTTTGTGCTATTTCTCACAACTGCATGTGAACTTCAGAATAAAAGTTTCATTTTGAAAAAGCAAGCTTTGTTCTCACCATCCTTGATTTGAGAGGACCCAGATGGAAAGGGAGGGTGGTAGACATCCGTCTAGAAGGGTGAGAAATTCTCAGCATTGTTCCAAAGGAGGAACTGGGGCAGGGGCTGAGACAGACCCAGGGTGCTGAGTGGATTCTGAGTCCTGGGAGCCAGGAAAGCTCCAGGCCCAGACTGTAGCCCAGAGTGGAACAGATGGGAAATGGAGCTGAGATCCAGGGAGACAGGGTCAGGACCAGTACTCGGGTCTGCACGTGTTCTATCGCCGGGCAGGCCGGTGTTCCAGATGGCACTGGTTCTGGGAAGGGTGGGCTGTGCAGGACCTTGACCTTGGCCCCATCTTCTCCTCACAAGGAGATTGGAAAAGGGGCCTGGTGCTGTGTTTCCTCTTAATTCTCTAAATGAACTTCAGCACCATGTGGATGACTTTCCAGGGGCTTCAGATGATAAACCCTAATGAGGAACATGATGGTAGGTGGGGTTTTTCTTGCCTCATGTGAAACTTCAAAGGTTCTAGTGACTGCTGTTTATTTAGCCCTTGTTGTGTGCCCAGGGATTTCGCTAAGTGCTTTACAAATCTCACTTATTTTCTGTGAGATAGGTTCTACTCTTCCATTGTGAAGATGAGGCGATCGAGATTTGAAGAAGGTGACTGAATAGCTTAAAAATCACAGAGCCGGCAGGAGAGAGAATTGGAACTTGAAGTCCTGGCTCCCCGAATCGAAAGTCCATGCTTGGAATCTCAGCTCTTTCCTGGTTCATAGAATTTATCAGCGAGATTAAAAGTGTAGCATGACAGAGAAAGCAGACCTCGACAACAGCGATGGTTCACATGATAGAGCTGATGAGACCAAGTTCCATGTTGGGTCAAGTGCATTGAAATTCTTCTTTTATCTAAAAATTTAGAGACCTGTGAGGACTAGAAAAAACATAGTGATACCATGTTCTGCTCTAATCCTGTCAATCTCATGTGCATGTGCTGCAGGCTCCGCACTCCTCAGCAGTGCTCAAGGGCCAGGTGTCCCTAAGTTTAATAACGGTACACTGTGCCCCATTTGAGGACAGTCACTGTCTGAATAGGTTGCAATTTTTAAATAAATCTTATTTATTCTTTTTAACTCTGAAATTAATACAATGCAGTATATCTCTCATATATAGTTTTTTCAGTCATATTTTTATTTCATATGTATATTGCATTCACAAAGACTTTATTATTAATATATCTTTACATTTTATAAAGTGTTTTGTGATGTGGTTTCACTGTGTGCATACTTCGTTACTCTCCTCTTAGAACATTGTGGTGTTTCTGGTTTTTCCTATATTTAAGAAATATTGAGGCTGGGTATGGTGGCACACACCTATAATTCCAGCAGTTCAGGAGGCTGAGGCAGAAGGATCGCAAGTTCAAAGCCAGCCTCAGCAAAAGCAAGGTGCTAAGCAACTCAGTGAGACCCTGTCTCTAAATAAAATATAAAATAGGGCTGGGAGTGTGGCTTAGTGGTTGAATACCACTGAGTTCAATCCCTGGTACCCCCTCCCAAAAAAAAGAAATATTGAAATAAGCATGCATGTTAACACGTGCGCACACACACACATGCCCACATGCACATACACACACACCATGGCTAGATTTCTACAAGTGAATCTTTCCAGTCTTGTGTGGAGCATTGACAATTCTATTTAAGAATGAGGTTTCAACATCAGAAATGTATGAGAACTTGTTTCCTCACAAGTTTGCCAAATGCAGACTTAGCCTTTGCTAATTATTTTATAAGTTAAAAAATATCTCATTCTATAATATTTTTTACAGTCTTTTAAAAAATTTTAGATCCAAAAATTTTTTAATTTTTAGTTTTGCTAATTTCCATTCTTTTCCTGTTAATTTTTAACCAACTTCTTGTATATTCAAGATAAGCTGATATCTTATGTGACATACCTATTTTTCAGTTTTCTGTTTATCTCATTATGATATTTTAGTCATATAAAAAGCTTGCATTTAAGTAGCTTAATCTATGAATAATTTACATGGTAAGAATGCCTTTAATT